>NC_140181.1:89175939-89270939 GCF_963971535.1 Notolepis coatsorum | reverse complement strand
CTCTCTTTACCATGCTCCCTCTCTCTCTGGACCCAGGCTATTAAGAGACAGGAGCAAAGAGAGATGTAAAAATAGGGAGGGAGCGATGGTAGAAGTGGAGTGAACTGATGGAAGAGAAGAGACATGTTGGGGAGGGCCTTGGAGCGGCATAACAGACCCAGGAACAGCGATAACAGCAGCAGTATAACAGGCCTTGGAGCGGCATGACAGACCCAGGATTCCAGGAACAGCGATAACAGCAGCAGTATAACAGGCCTAGGAGCAGTATAACAGACCCAGGAACAGCGATAACAGCAGCAGTATAACAGGCCTAGGAGCAGTATAACAGAGGCTGAGGCTTGCTGCATCCAACTTAGCTTAGAGAGAACATAGTGTCTCTCTCTCTCTCTCTCTCTCTCTCTCTCTCTCTCTCTCTCTCTCTCTCTCTCTCTCTCTCTCTCTCTCTCTCTCTCTCTCTCTGTCTCTCTCTCTCTCTCTCTCCTCTCTCTCTCTCTCTCTCTCTCTGACCTGCACTACTGCTAAATGCCCAGCAGATGGCACACTGAGGTTCTCAGAATTACATTGTTCCCTCCTCTCTCTCCTCAGCTCTCTTCAGATTGTTGGAGTGGAAACAATCAGTCCACCATTGCTTAGCTTCCATCTATCCACATACCATATATCCACATACCATCATACCATATATCAACATACCATCTACCCACCATATATCCACATACCATCATACCATATATCCACATACCAGATCTATCCACATACCATATATCCACATACCATATATCGACATACCATCTATGATCTATCCTCATACCATCTATCCTCATACCATCTATCCTCATACCATCTATGATCTAACCTCATACCATCTATCCTCATACCATCTATGATCTATCCTCATACCATCTATCCTCATACCATCTATCGTCATACCATCTATGCACAGTGAATGAAGGGTGCTCATGATGATGATGATGATGATGATGATGATGATGATGATGATGATGATGATGATGATGTGGGGGTGATGAAGGTTAGGATGGCTCCAGTGGGTTGGATAATTCAATCATATCAAGCATGCAGCCAAATGTGTATGTGTGTGTGTGCGTCTGTGTGTGTGTGTGTGTGTGTGTGTGTGTGTATATATGTGTGTATATATGTGTGTGACTGTGTGTGTGCCTGTTTGTGTATGTGTATATGCACATATATGCTGTGTCACCTTTGAACGTATGTGTGTGTGTGTGTGTGTATATGCACATATATGCTGTGTCACCTTTGAACGTATGTGTGTGTGTGTGTGTGTGTGTGTGTGTGTGTGTGTGTGTGTGTGTGTGTGTTTGTGTGTGTGTGTGTGTGTGTGTGTGTGTGTGTGTGTGTGTGTGTGTGTGTGTGTGTGTGTGTGTGTGTGTGTGTGTGTGTGTGTGTGTGTGTGTGTGTGTGTGTGTTAGGGTTGCCAACTGTCTCGTATTAGCAGGGACATCCCGTATATTGGGCTAAATTGGTTTGTCCCATACAAGACTTCCCTTGTCCCGTATAATGACTGTCAAATTCTCTGTGGTACGGAGAGGAGGGGAGGAGTGGAGAGAAGAGCAGAGGAGAAGAGATGAAAGCAGATGAGAGCAGAGGAGAGAAGAGAAGAGAGGAGAGGAGAGCAGAGAAGAAGAGATGAGAGCAGAGGAGAAGAGATGAGAGCAGAGGAGAAGAGATGAGAGCAGAGGAGAGCGGAGGAGAAGAGATGAGAGCAGAGGAGCAGAGGAGAGCAGAGGGAGAGGAGAGCAGAGGATAAGAGATGAGAGCAGAGGAGAGCAGAGGAGAGCAGAGGGAGAGGAGAGCAGAGGAGAAGAGATGAGAGCAGAGGAGAGCAGAGGAGAGCAGATGAGTGCAGAGGAGAGGAGGGGAGAGGAGAGGAGAGGAGAGGAGAGGAGAGGAGAGGAGAGGAGAGGAGAGGAGAGGAGAGGAGAGGAGAGGAGAGGAGAGGAGAGGAGAGGAGAGAGGAGAGGAGAGGAGAGAAGAGGAGAGGAGAGGAGAGGAGAGGAGAGGAGAGGAGAGGAGAGGAGAGGAGAGGAGAGGAGAGGAGAGGAGAGGAGAGGACTGGATAGCGTGCTGTGGGTGGATTTTCCAGATGTTGTTTACTTGACACTAGGGGTGTAACGATGCACGAAAATGCATCGATTCTAATGTGTTAGAATCGATGCATCGATTTGAATATCGCTGCTGTCGGGACAAAACCTCATAACTCCAAAAACCCAACTTTTCAGCAGATGAAAAAAACGAACACAGATTTGAGGGTGAATAGAGTTAGGAGGTTTAGACAGATGCTTTCCCATTGTTTAAACTTTGTAAAACCCACACACACATATGGAGGATGATCTACGGAGTTGATTTATATAATAAAAAAAAATTCAAAAAATGGAGTTATGAGGTTTTGTCCCGACAGCAGCGACATGTTAGAATCAATTATAATCGAAGTTAATCCAAAAAAATAAATAAAAAGATTTTAATCTTTTTCTTTTTGTGTATTGTTTTTATTGACCTATAGTCCATTCATGCTGAGTGAATCAGTTCCCCCAGCCACATTTGTGTATTAAAATTTTTTTGGGGAATTAACTGATCGAAAATGTCTCGAATCGAATCGTGGTCAAATGAAGAGATTTCATGATGCATTGAATCGTTGCCTGAATAATCGTAATCGAATCGTTGTGAGGTCGCATCGTCGTTACACCCCTCCCTACTTGACAGATATGTTTCCTATCAAATGATTGCATTTTCTGTAACTTTTGCTGATTTTGATTTTGAGTGATCAAAAATAACTACAGCGTTGAGAGAGATGCTCGTATGAGTCATATAAGTAAGAGATTCTGCTCAGTGGTAACTAAGCTGACAAGCCCATTGTTCAGCTCAGGCTGCTGTTCAGCGCAGGTTGGTAAATGGTCTAAAATGGTGCAAGTTCAAAAAAATACATTTGTTTGACCTGTTTGACTGAGCAAGGCACATACAACAGAGAGTTAATGTTCCATGGACCTTTTTTTCCTGTGAAGAACCCAGACAGGGTTATTTGGTGTTATGTCTGACTGAGAGAGGTAGAGTGCCAGACAGCACAGCAAAACAGACCCCCCCCCCCCCCCCCCAGAAATGTCAGACGACCTTTTGTCCCATAATTTGGTAGTGAGAAAGTTGCCAACCCTGTGTGTGTGTGTGTGTGTGTGTGTGTGTGTGTGTGTGTGTGTGTGTGTGTGTGTGTGTGTGTGTGTGTGTGTCTCACCGTTGTCCCTGGCTGCAACAGGCTCGTCGATAGTCATCTGTTCTGCCAGTTCAGACAGAGAGTCGTCGACAGGCCGAGCGCTGCGTAGAGACATGGACAGCCTCCGCTTAATGATCTTCATCCTGTCCATCTCAGCAGCAGCACTGCCGGGGCCCACGGGCCTGGGGAGAGGAAGAGGACAAGCACCATCATCATCACCATCACCACCAATATTATTATTATCATCATCATCATCAACATTATTATCATCAACATTATTATCATCACCATCATTATCATCATCGTCATCACTAACATTCATCATCATCATCACCATCATCACCAACATTATTATTATCATCATCATCATCACCAATATTATTATCATCATCATCAACATTATTATCACCATCATCATCATCACCAACATTATTATCATCATCATCATCATCATCATCATCATCATCATCATCATCATCATCATCATCATCATCATCATCATCATCAACATTATTATCATCATCATCATCATCATCACCAACATTATTATCATCATCATCACCAACATTATTATCATCATCATCATCATCATCATCACCAACCTTATTATCATTATCATCATCACCAACATTATTATCATCATCATCATCATCATCATCACCAACCTTATTATCATTATCATCATCACCAACATTATTATCATCATCATCATCATCACCAACATTATTATCAGCATCATCATCATCATCATCACCAACATTATTATCAGCATCATCATCACCAACATTATTATTATCATCATCATCATCATCACCAACCTTATTATCATTATCATCATCACCAACATTATTATCATCATCATCATCATCACCAACATTATTATCAGCATCATCATCATCATCATCACCAACATTATTATCAGCATCATCATCACCAACATTATTATCATCATCATCATCAGCATCATCATCATCATCATCATCATCACCAACATTATTATCATTATCATCATCACCAACATTATTATCATCATCATCATCATCATCATCATCATCATCATCACCAACCTTATTATCATTATCATCATCACCAACATTATTATCATCATCATCATCACCAACATTATTATCATCATCATCATCATCATCATCATCATCACCAACATTATTATCATCATTATCATCATCACCAACATTATTATCATCATAATCATCAGCATCATCATCACCAACATTATTATCATCATCATCATCACCAACATTATTATCATCATCATCATCATTATCATCATCACCAACATTATTATCATCATCATCATCATCATCATCACCACCAACATTATCATCATCATCACCAACATTATTATCATCATCATCACCAACATTATTATCATCATCATCACCAACATTATCATCATCATCATCATCACCAACACCATCATCACAACATCATTGTCAACATCACTGCCACTTCTATTATCATGGTCATCATCATCATCATCATCACTATCATCATCAACAGCAACAGTATCATCATTACATTTTCATTAATATCATCACAATCATTTCCACATCCCCACGGACAATATCAACCCATTAGCAACCCTGACATGACACACACACACATTATCATTATCATCCTCCCTGCTGTAGTATGGACCTTGACGCGTGGATATTTTGTTCTCATCTCTCCTCATTGTGTCTGGGAACTACTGCAGTGCAACCTTCACACACCGTCCTGATGACTGTGTTTGCTCACAGTGTGTGTGTTCTCATCGTTGCGTTCCCCAAGCACAGACGCAGAAGAGGGATACGCAGACTAGGGTTTTTGGGAAAATGTGGCTGAAATACAAGCCAATAAATGTCTGTTAGGTACTGCCCATAACAGCAAACACAACAGACAGTTAATTGTTAGCATTTTATAGCTGCTTCCTAGAGGTAATAATAATGTACATTTTATCGTTTATATAAAAATGTCAGTTGCATTTAGCATTTGCCTCATTTCGGTCGTAGGATAATCGGAAGGTTCCCGGTTCGATTCCGGCTCCTCCCGGCAGTGTGTCGAAGTGTCCTTGAGCAAGACACTTAACCCCCTAAATGCAGACCATTTACATTTACAGAGACAGACAGAAAAACAAATCAAAAACATGCAAAGAACCAAGAAGAAATGCTGTAGTTGCAGATCCCTGGTGGTTTGAGCAGATGAGTGATCTACAGTACATACAGTACAGATGAGTTATCTACAGTACATCAGCCATCTCTGTTGAACTGGAGCAGCCAGTGTAATGGCAGCAACAGCAGAATGACAACAAACTAATGATTATCAATAAGATACGGTCAGTGTACTTTATCTAGTAGCAGGTCCGTGGGTCACAATCACAGCCACACACACACTCACACTCACATTGATGGCTTAATCTACCCTGTAATCTATATAAACTGCCAGTGGGTATACTGGGGTAATGCAGGTTTCGATCACATGGAGTTTGACATTAGGTAGCGATACAGTTCCTTACAGTGCTTCCTACAACATGGTAGTATTGTATGTGCTTCCATTATGGGTGTAACAATATATTGACACAATGTACTACATACGGTATACATCCATTAAGATCGTAACTAACGGAATTGTATCACAGTGAAGGCCAAGGTTATGGTCGTGTAGAGGTGTGCACTTCAGGGACGGCATACTAAAAACGTGTGTGTGTGTGTGTGTGTGTGTGTGTGTGTGTGTGTGTGTGTGTGTGTGTGTGTGTGTGTGTGTGTGTGTGTGTGCGTGTGTGTGTGTGCGCACGTGTGTGTGAGTGTGTGAGTGTGTGTGTGTGTGTGTGTGTGTGTGTGTGTGTGTGTGTGTGTGTGTGTGTGTGTGTGTGTGTGTGTGTGTGTGTGTGTGTGTGTGTGTGTGTGTGTGTGTGTGTGTTTGAGATACCCCATGTGTCCTGTTCCTCCCGGTTTGTCCCTTCACTCCGCTTTGTTGGCCTGGAGGGAAAAGCAACCAATGGAAGAGTATTTCTGTCTCTGTTCCACTTCCTGCTCCTTCTATCTAGCCTAACCCATAGGGCTCACACACACACACACACACACACACACACACACACACACACACACACACACACACACAACACAGCGGCCTGCTGCTCTTCTCTTTGTGTCCAACCTTAAGGCTTCAACAAAAGGCATTCATCCTTTCAGTCTCCCAGTCTTTCAGGCATTATTAGCAAAAGCCCACCAGACCTCTGAGGGAATTCAAACACAGCTAGTCCGCCTCAGGACCACTGGCTTCAGGTCACCATTCATTACCGCCGACCGACACCACCTCTGTCTCCATTAACATCAGCCTGACAACGGAACGCAGAGATTTACACTTTTAGCCAAAGACATCTCAAGTAGGGCTATATTGAGAGAGAGAGAGAGAGAGAGAGAGAGAGAGAGAGAGAGAGAGGGTGGGCTTCTCTTTCATCCACCCATCACCCATGGATTATCAGCGGGAATTGAACCCCCCCCCCCCCCCCCTCATTTGCATGTTTTCCCAGACTTCTTCAACAAGGAAGGAGATTGGGTTCCGTTCCTGCGACCTCACTGTCATCCAGGAATAGGGCTGGATAAAAGACAAAACAAATCAATCTTAAACTAATATAATACATATATACTGTGTATATGCATATGCTATATTGTGTTGACTGCTGTAGTGTGTTGGTCATGTTAAATAAAAAGTACATTAATGTAACTGCTTTGTGGCCGATTCTTCAAATTTGTTTTGGTTAGAGAGGGTTTCTCGTACAATTTACAGCCTTGGTTCTCTGGGAATCTCTTTCATATCCAAGCAAAGCCGGTACCGTAGCTGAAATACCCCCGACCAAATCTACATAGAATCTAAGGGTGCTTTCTCACTCACCATTCGGGTCCGTTCCGGTCCGTTCCGTCCTTGGGTGCGAACTTCCCCCCTCCCTCTCCCCCCTCTAGTCTGCGTACCCACTCAGTCTTGGTGTGCTCTGGGTTTTGTTTACGGTTTGCGTTTTGAGCGTGTAAGCTTGCCGTAGGCGATGATGTCACGCTCGAATGTAAACACAGGAAGTGTGTTAACACGGCGGTGGAGACTGGATGCTGATATAAAAGAAACAAATAACCAATAAATATGAAGTTATATTTGAACCTCTGTTGTCAAGCCTTGTCAATATAACCCACCCCCGTTTTCTCACAAATGGAACTGGTGTTGTGCAGTCCACTTGAGCGTTTTCCAGTGTTAACGCTAAGCTAACGCTAGTTATCTACTAGTTAGCAGCTAACATTAGCCCATCGCTTGCGGCAATTATATTGCATGTCAGTTGATGGAACTGGTGTTGTGGATTCCGCTTTGAGCGTTTTTCAGGGTTAACGCTAGTCTGTCAAGTTTAATTAACTTCTTATGCCCGGTGCCGTTCTTCTACGCAGTAAACACGGCCCAGTGCATAGATTATTATATTCCACCAGGGGGCAACCTACCGCCACTGGATCATATGCATTATAAGAATGGAACTAACACAGTTAGCCAGAGCAAGCGGTGTATCCCACGACAATGTACTAACTATCACCCTAAAATACTCTGTTCCGCCCCAATACATTGCAATGACGACGTCCACCGCATACCCCACACTACTCTAACCGTTACCTCAGAATTCACGCCACACACCCACTCCGCACGTAAACTATAAAATAGCGGCGTGCAAGCTAATGATCCTAGCCAGCCTTGTTTCCAATGTACTAACTATCACCCTAAAATACTCCGTTCCGCCCCAATACATTGCAACGACGTCCACCGCGGCGCAGCATACCCCACACTATTCTAACAGTTACCCTCAGAATTCACGCCACACACCCACTCCGCGCGTAAACTATAAAATAGCGGCGTGAAAGCTAATGATCCTAGCCAGCCTGGTTTACTACCCAGAGGTGCACCGCGGGTCTCCTTCGCTGTCGCCATCTCCTTCACTGATTGGTTGTTAGTGTGCATGTGCTGATATCCAAGCTTGGGAAATTGATATATCGAAACTTTGCGACCACGTTTCATGTTTATTTCGAGGAAATAATTTATCGCGATAGTTATCGTTATCCTTTTATCGCCCAGCCCTACCTAATAGGATCGGAAAATCAATCCAATCCAATCGGAACCTTGTGGATCGGAATCTAAACGGCCGGTGGAAATCCGCGGCGATGCATTGCCCGGCCCTATATCCGGGAATGTGCGGAAGCACGCGACTTCTGGTGGAGACATCCGCAGTGTGTGATACGCTGCTTATTAGACGGATAAACACACTGGATGGTCATCAGCGCAGTACAAACAGGGGCGCTCGCCGCACACACACAGACACACACACAGACACACACACACACTATAACATCTAATTTCACAGTCTTCTTCTTATCGCTGTTGAATTAGCATGAGCGGCAATGCAATGTGAATCTCATTACACGGAGGGAGATACCTCGGGGGGGGGGGGGGGGGGTGTAAAGTAGCATATTTGGAACCGCCCCCTATTTCTTAATACTTCAGTAACATGAGGCATTGCAGCAGCTGATAATGAACCACCCTGGCCTACTTTCCCGCTTAGTGCATCATTATTCTACATGTTTGCAGAAAAGGCTTCCGATAACATACTTTATATATAGCCTGCTTCGTAAAAGACGCTTGTCATAGTAATAATAAGGACAATTCCGTGGCGTTTTAAGCTTGATAGAAACGTGTTTATATGTGCCACAGATACAGGCTATACTGTTTATGTGAGGAGAAACATGTTAGGCCTACAAGGACAACTTCCTCATCCCCACCCCTGGTGAAGAGTGTGTTTTTAACAAGCTTCTCATATGGGAGGAGGAGGAGGAGGAGGAGACGGGGCCATGACGAGTGTGAGTGGGATGAAGAGGAGTCCGTCCTGTCTGAGGCAGATGGACGTGGCAGTAAGAAGGGCTTTGGCAGAGACAAGTCTGTGTCAGTGAGCGGGACAAGACGTCTGGCTCCGGACCGCTGCGTGTCACACAGACACTAGGCTAACCCACCACAACGCTGATACACACACACACACACACACACACACACACACACACACACACACACACACACACACACACACACACACACACACACACACACACACTTCAAACACTGGGGGCCACTGTCAGGTGATATTATATTTGTAGTTAGTAGTGCAGGGCCTTTGTACGGCTAGGTCTATATATAATCATCATACGCAATAAACAGGACTTTAATATGAGGGAGCGAAAGGGAAAGAGAGTGACAGAGAGGGGGAAATGAAAGGATGAAGGAAAGAGAGCATGGCAGACGTGTAATCACCCGTGTGTGTGTGTGTGTGTGTGTGTGTGTGTGTGTGTGTGTGTGTGTGTGTGTGTGTGTGTGTGTGTGTGTGTGTGTGTGTGTGTGTGTGTGTGTGTGTGTGTGTGTGTGTGTGTGCGTGTGTGTGTGTGTGTGTGTGTGTGTGTGTGCGTGCGTGCGTGTGTGTGTGCGTGCGTGCGTGTGTGTGTGTGTGTCTGTGTGTGTGTGTCTGATTTATTCAAGACACACACTGTTTGGGTTGCTAGGTTACAGGGCCTGGCCGGGAACTGCAGTTTCTTTCTTTCTTTCTCTTTCTTTCTTTCTTTCTTTCTTTCTTTCTTTCTTTCTTTCTTTCTTTCTTTCTTTCTTTCTTTCTTTCTTTCTTTCTTTCTTTCTTTCTTTCTTTCTTTCTTTCTTTCTTTCTTTCTTTCTTTCTTTCTTTCTTTCTTTCTGTCTGATGTGATGAGAAGAAGAGGCTGAGAATTTACAGTGCAATATTCTCTCTCTCCGTCTCTGTCTCTCACACACACACTATCTCTCACACACACTCTATCTCTCTCTCTCTCACATTCTCTCTCCCTCTCTCTAAGTGCCATAGAAACTTTGTCTCTGCTCTGCCGACCACAGGGCTCTGGGTGTTGCCACCTGGTACTGCGGCATGCCCTCCTTGCCAGGCTGACGCTGGGGTTCCCCTGCCAACCAACTCCTCTGCAGGCAGGAGACAACGAGATGAGTGAACCCAAAGACCTGCCCCTTCCACTTCTCACTGGAGCTTCCCCGGCCTGTCTAAGCTCACACACACACACACACACACACACACACACACACACACACACACACACACACACACACACACCACCCACCACCTCAAATGACTTGTTATTTGTATCGACCAATCCGATTAGGCTATATATGAGATTTTAACATCTGAGAGGTTCAACTTGGTTAACATACACACACACACACACACACACACACACACACACACACACACACACACACACACACACACACACACACACACACACACACACATACAGTATATATATATACACATACATACAGTATATATATATACACATACATACAGTATATATACACACCCAAACACACTTTAAATGCCTTACTCTAATCCACCAATCAATGCAAATAATATGAGAGTAAACATGGTTAACGTCACACACACACACACATATACACGTACAATATATATACACACCCAAACACACACACATATACACGTACAATATATATACACACCCAAACACACACACACACACATACACATACAATATATATACACACACACACACACACACACACACACACACAGGGATAAAGCAGAATCTAAGCAGGAGAATGACCTATATATCTTAGACCTATATTCAAGCTTTGTTTCAATACATTTACCCAGAAACCATATTTTCATTCCATATACTGTATCAGTGTATCTCTCTCCTCCTGTTTTCTCCCAAACAAACAAGCAGTCATGCACACATCAGTGCACGTGCACACACACACACATGATTGATTGATTGATTGATTGATTGAAAAGTTTATTAACAGATTGCAGAATGGGTACAGTACAGTACAGCTCAATACATACAATTGTTAAGAGGATGCAGACCAGAGAAAGACTTTCGTCTTGTTTCCATCAGGGTCCCCCATTTTCAATTCATCATATGACACACATGACATACAGATAGACAGTACTGCTACATCTATACATTTATGACATACCAGATTTTCAAATACAGTACTGTTTGTGATACTAAAAAAATCCAGAGGAAGAGTATATACATATACATACACACACATTCACATACACCATGGCAGACTAGAATGGGCACGGAGAGCGGCCTGGTGCTGCAGCAGCCAGGGGATGCATGAGTAATGACCAAATCTGCCCGACTACAGAACCCTTTACACAAACAGGCAACCACACAGACGTAAAAACACACACGTGCACACAACCTGCACACTCATTCTCACGCACGTGCAAGAGATAACTCAAAAGGAAGTCCATTCTCTTATTAGCCCATACTGGCTCACCGTCCCTGAGTAGCCTATCCCTTTCCTCGTCATCGGACCTATATCTCCACATCTCTCGTCCATTCATCTCATGACAGCACAGGAGTCGAGAGGACATAAATGTAAAAGGTATGGACTGAGACAGTTGCAAGAGATTGACATCAGGCCATAAGAGGACTATGAACAAGTTCAAGTTTCTTTAATAGTTGTCATACACACAGAAGTACAGAATACTTTTATACAAAATGCTTCTTACTGTTTCGCTCCAGAGACTGTGTTAGACAAGATAAGTATGAAATAAAATAGTATAGCATGTAAACAGGAATGTTATCCATAATATTATCTAACCAATGGGTCACAGAGAGTGCAGAAAGGTCCCTTATCTTAATTCATTATATACCCCTCACACCAGACATAACTAGGTCAAATTCATAACCATGGAGTCGTGGGCAGGGAGATCCCTTGGAGCAGTCATTGGTTTTTCAGGACAATTGGCTCCTATATGACATCAAGCTCTTGCAGGGATCCACGCTTGCAAACGAATACAATCTTGTCAAATCACGTCGCATTGAAAACATTACTTCATGGTCGCACTCGCGGAGTAGGCTATTCGAATTAATAAATAAAAAATGATGTACAAAATCTGGATTGATCACAATATGGGCCCTCCCGTTGCTCATGAGTCATATCACATATCAAAGGAAGACAACCCACGCGTGCTTTATGATGATCTAGAGATTCTAGAAACTTTTTTTTTTACCGTGACTGCTAAATACTGTAACATATGCATTATGGCAAGGACATCGCCGGATGGCTGCATGCGCATAAATCCCGCTGCGGGACACATACCAAATTGACAGGACCATAAATAATGTATCGATGAATGATACTCCCACCATGCCGACCATTCTTCAGAGGAACATGTTTGAAATGCGTATAATAATATGCTCAGTCTCGGCCATCCTATACCCGTGAGGTTATTGAAAACACTGCAACGCCGACCCGTCCCGTGCCGTCCCATTTGAGGACCGTTCCCGGACTATAGTACCGAGACATCCGGACACAGATCTATATTATAGCTCGATAACACTGCAGGGGGAAAGCATGTTATACGTTTCGCCTGCAGTGTTATTATCGAGCTATATATACGTGTGTCCGGATATCTTGGTACATATCATGGAAATATCATAAACCTCATTTATGAATGTGGGCCTGTGTGAAGGTTTCTTTAATAAACTCAAAGGGCCTTTCGTTTTCCCCGTGTTTTCCTGGCGCGGCACCCGGTAGCGGAGAGGCGCACAGGCAGGGAAAGTTACAGAGCTGCACCCCGCGGGGCGACGCGCAACTCCGGGGAAGAGAAATAATGACATCAATCTCAGTGTAATAACTAAGTTATAGCCCAACTAGCTTAATCACTTGTTTTTACTGTATAATAAGTACGAGGGTTTAGGATAATACCACAATCGTATAGCTGTGTCTTCCCCCAGATTGGTAAATAGAGGTGATTATTACGAGTGTATAGATAGAATATGATAGAAATGAATAGAATAGAATATAAGTATACTTTATAATTCAGCACCACAGATCGCTCACAATGAACATTTAGGTAGTTAAAAATAAGAAAACACAGTCAAGATATACATGTAAAATATATACATTCTAAAAATCTAAAATCCATGTTCATTGTAACATATTGTTATTGTATTTTCCCGACTGTTAAAAGATTTATTTTTAAAGCGACCATGGGCCTATTACTAGCGTAATGCTATGGCACTATATCAGTTGCACCTGCAATGTCACGTTATAGCCATCCTCCTGGTCGCTTCTTGTTTTAATACGAATTCCATTACGTGATCAAAACCAAAAAGGTAAACAGCAACGATACTGACCAGCGAAGTGCTTCTTGTGCGGCTTGAGACTATTGTTCCTCCTCTGTCTCCTCCTGTGCGGTTGGTTTATCCAGCGCGTTTGTTATCCACTGCGACAAGTTCGTCCAACTATAGTTGTCTGTGTGAAACGGAATAGATCGCCTGTTAACCACTGATGATAATAACACTTGTGTTGTGGAGTGTGTTGTTGTTGCGATGCCCGGCTGTCTCTGTGTTCATTGTTGAACGGCTACACTGCATGGCTCCTCGTCTGCTCTCGCTGACAACAACACCACCGCCGTCGCCCGTCCCGTCCGGTGATCAGCCATATCGCTATATGGATCCCAAAGTGGAAGCGGCGTGATCCCGGAAAACACCGCAAGGGGTGTGTGTGTGTTCGTGCGCGTGCGCGCGCGCGCGTGCAGAGGGGGGTCAGATTAGTTTTGGGGGAATTAGGATGTCACAAGGGAAATTATAGGCTTCATTATTCAAACTCTAATATGATCCTCTGAGAAAAGTTCTTGTGAATTATTTATGTATACTCACATTTATGGAAATTATCTGCAGACATAGCCCATCTTACCGTTTATTAAAGGGCTTTCTTTCAGCTCAAATATATTTTAGGGAATTGCTAACAAAAAAAACACACTTGCTCAAGATGCCAAAGATTCAAAGTATAAAATGTGGATAAACATTCCATATTCCCTCTGAATATATCCCCTAACTGTAAGTCAATCTTCTCATATAGCGTACATGTAGTTGTTACAGAAATACAAGGTGTCACCGGTCTTATTTGACATGCCCTGAGTGGGAGTCGAACCCCGGTCGGCCACACCGCGGGCGTAATTACAGACCGCTATACCAAGAGGTGAATTCACTTCTTGGTAATGTGTCTGGATGCCTTTTAAGGAGAGTGAGTTTTAACGTGCAGTACCGCTACGTGCCACAGTCACTTCACAACACTTGAAGTCCATTGTGACTGTGGATATACTCGCGGTACCTCCGTTACACAGGGACCTACAGTCTTTTCATCAACGTCTCCTGCTGGGCTCCTGTATGATGTTGAGTGTCGGGTCGTATCTGTAACGAGGTTGGAACCCTGTAGCCCCTTGGTCAGGCCCGGCGACCTGGCCGGGAGCACTGGGACTTTTCCCGGTGGCCTGGCCTGCACAGATTAAAAAAATATATAAAAACGTTTTTATTTTTTTGTCCGCAGTCAGGCCACTGAACTTAGAAGCAGGCCAGGCCAGTGTTTCTTGTTGCGGCGGCGCGATAGTTAGATAACCTAGGTGGGGAACAACCAGGAGATCACTGCGACAGAGGGTAACACAGTCTAAACCAGAATGCAGGAAATGAAGTCTTTGTAACAAAGAAATTCCTGGGGGGGATACCCCCAGACCCCCGCTTAAAAAGTGGCCTGACTGGGCTATATTTCGCACTATATTCCCTGGCCTGAATGATTTTCCCAGTCCGGCCCTGCCCTTGGTGTAAACTCACTCATACCCCACTTCACCACCTGATCCTGTTTAGGTGGTGGAATGGATAAGACCAGAATGGATAACACATGCGTTCACATGCTGTTGATTCATGGATCAAGGCTGTCGGAGGACAGGTGCAGAGCGCGAATTGCCTGCTAGTACCTACAGTAGTGACCACCGTTACATTCAAGTGGTGCCTGTTGTTGTTGATAATTATGGTTGAGCCCAGCTCTCCAGCTGGGGTCGTTGTGGAGTGAGTTGAGAGGGGTGAGTGTAACAAGGTTGAAAACTTGCAGCGGTCGCCCCTTGGTGTAAACTCACTCCTAAAGTTAAATACCCTCCACTTCACCACCTGAATTGCATCCTTTTTCAGATGGCAGAATGGATAAGACCGTGGTGTTTGACATACATGTATACGTGGTCACATGGTGCTGGTGAGTGGAGGGTTCATGGTTCGAGACTGCCAAGCACGACGTCCCTGCTAGTACCCAGTAATCACTCCTTGCAATTGAGACTATTCATCACAAACAGTATCTGAGGAAGGCACGCAGCATTGTCAAGGACACCTGTTACAAAGGGTCAGATTAAACCGAATATATGTATTTATTGATTGATATATATTGCATAATATTTGTATATCGTTTGATATCCCTTGTATATTCTTTGTACATATACACGGAATGTCCCTTTAACCTAGTAGTTACTATAGCCCATAATATTTCATTCTTCTATTGGATGGCGTGCCACCAGGCGCCAGTGACTTACCCCCTAGAGCCGACTTGAAAGCTACCGACACGACATGTCTGTGCATGCCCGCTTATGCCCAAGGCTACGAGACAGTGAGCAGGCTGGCACTTGATTATCCCCCGTACATATAAATATGGCGCGGCGAATACAGAACTTCCTTTTCAGTTCGCCTCTTCAGTTCGAGTTGAAGTTCAGTCTTGTTCAGCTACCAAGTAAAGCCTCACCCACTACGCAACGTGGGCAGAGTAGGGCTCGTATTGCCCCAAATAGAGTCGTGTTTATCCTACTACGTTTGTTCAACGTATCGTTCGCTATTTAATAGTAAGCCTTCATTACGAGTCAAAGACCACGTGAAGTGAGTAATTGTGTGTCTACATAGAGCACTTATTGCCGCGTGCTAATAGGATAGTAACGTCAAGTTCAATTGTGAACCACCGCGCACCACGGAGGATACCTACACCGGTGATTGCAGAGCCACTTTCCGGCAGGATTATTATTCTTCATTCTTCACCAAGCTGCTGGAGCAGAGAACCGTCTACACCCACTGCTGGGGGATCTACACATGCCCGTGAGAACATCATTCGAGCCCGTCTCTGTCGGAGCAGAGACTCCACGGCTTCACCTGTGCGGCGCGCACATTGAGAGTACAGAGGCTGCCTTTCCCCGCTGACACAGGGAGTAATTGTCGCCTGTGGAACCATTGACTTTGTATAGAGCATTGCCTCCCCCTGCTGGCTTACAACCGGTAGTAACCTCCCTACCATTATTCCCTAGATAATTCCTAATATTCAGTATTGACTTGCCTACGCACATTCTTTGCCTTATAAGCGCATCCGAATTGATCTAAGTAATGTAATCTAATATTCTCTTGATGTAATAAATATTCTAAACGAGTATTTGTGTGGAAACCGTTTCATTGTGGAAGTGTTCTCATCTGATATACTTGTGTACAGTATGGTCAGTAATGTACATAACACGGTAGTGGTTTAATGATACCAATACTTGATTAATACAGTCAGGGAATTGTACCCCTCAGTTATAATTGGTCCTTCGAGCCCCGGATAATAATTAGCGTAATATTAATATAATATTAATATTGACATGGCCGATGACGAACACTCCACAAACGGTTCTCCTAAGCTAGATCGCCCGCAGCGCAGACGGCAGCCACCTCCCTATCTAGAGGCATACGCTGTCAGTCCAATACCTAGCTTTAAAGGGAAATTAGATACGGATAAAATAACTAAAGCGGATAGTAAAATTATGTCCGACCCTACCAACCAGGCTACCCCACCAACAGAGGCCCTAGTGGGTTCTAATGTAACTGACCAAGCTCACGGTGGGGACCAGGAGGGAACTGACACGACTTTATCCCCCGACAACGCCGACGAGGTAGTCCCCGGAGCGCTCCAGGATAAAGAAAGCCCTCCCGGGATGGAACCCGACCCACCACAAGAAGAGACGCGCACCCAGGAGATGGATCTCCTCGGTACGCAACAGGAGAACGGGTCTCCAACAAGTACTGCCGGGAGCCGATCGCCCCGAACGGCGTCTTCCCCCAGCGCGGCGGACAAGATGCTGGCGCAAGCACTCATCGCCACCCTGGCAGCCTCCACCGAACGCGATCGACTTCAAGCGCAACAGACGCGCGAGCGCGAACATTTTGCAGGCGAGCGAGAGCGCTTCCAGGCGCAACAAAGGAGTGAAGACGACCGCATAAGACTGGAGACCAGACGCCTCCAGACAGAAGAGAACATTGAGAGAAGCCGCGCCGATGCACAGCACGCCGCCGCCAATGCACAGCGCGACGTCGCACATGCCCAGCGCGACGCCGCCAACGCACAGCGCGACGCTGCCCAGGCCAGCGCCAATGCGCAGCGCGACGTCGCCAATGCCCAGCGCGAAGCAGCGCGCGACGCAGCCCATGCCCAGCGCGAGGCAGAGCGCGACCGGCTGCAGGCGGAGCTGATGGACAAACTGGTTGCCATGGCGACACCCCCTCACTCCACACGGAGCTCTCAGAGATCGTCAAGACATGGGTCTAGGACACATTCCCCTACCCGACGAAGCGACCCGGGACCCCGCCAACAGGAGGATCCTGTCCACGTCTCCGAACCCCCTCCCCAGCCGGTCCATACGAGACCCAGCAACCGGGAAGAACCGGACCACGCCGAGAGACTGAACAGAAGACTCCAGGTCCTAGCAGAGGAAGAGGAGGAGGAAGAGGAGGAATGTCAAGCCGACCAGCAGCAACGTACTCTGGCCCAGGAGGCCCAGTACAGCCCCGACCAGCAGCAACGTACTCTGGACCAGGAGGTCCAGTACAGCCCAGAAGTCAGCCCCGAGGCCCTGCGCTACAAACCCCCGACTCAACTCACGGGTGAGTTTGACGCACCGCCAGCCCCGAGGGACAGCACCTGGGTACCCGACCTTCGGTACCCACCAAGTACCAGCCCAAGACGACACGCACGGGGAGACTCGCCTAGGAGGCCTCTTCCCCAACGCTCACCGATGTGCCAGTCATCCATGGCATCGTACCTTGGCGCACCGACGTTTCCAGACTTCACCCATGAGAACCGAGCACAGTACACGGAGCTACGGATGTGCTTAGAGACAATGATGGTTGATGTAGCTGATGAACGCCACAAGTATGCTACCCTATTGAAGCACCTCAAGGTGCCCCGAGCGCACAATATAGCGCTGGCCTATGCCAACTCTACTACCCCATACACAGCGGCTCTAGCAGCACTCGACCAACGTTATGGACGCGTATGGGACTATGTGATACAGGAGATAAGAGACATTGACCGTCTCCCCCCAGCCAGAGACAACAGAGCATTAGATGACTTGTCTATCAAGGTACAGTCCCTGGTAGGGATGCTGGGGTCCCAAAAGGAAAAGGGTATCTACGAACTGTACGCTAACTCCAACGTAGAGAGGATATTAGAGAAGCTCCCTCCCGCCCGACAAGAACGCTTCAGGCGGCAGAGAGACTACCGCGACCCCAACGGTCCAGAGGCATCCCTCCTAGACCTATCTGAGTTCCTCGCCAGGGAGGTCAGTAGCCTACGACTCGACACGTTCGTATGGAGTGGACCAAGCCCAAGACTCGGACCTCGGGGACAAACGGATAACCGCCGGTTGGTGACCGTTATGCACCAAGCCGAATCAGTACCACACAAGAACCACAACACCCCCTCGACGAAAGAGGACCAGTGGAAGATTGAGTGCCAGTACTGTGAGGGAGAACATCGGCTGTATCAGTGCGAAGATTTCAAGAAGCTGACCACGGATGATGTGAGTCAGTGGGTCAAGGACCACCGCCGCTGCTTCCGCTGCGCGCGCAGCCACCTAGCAGCTGAGTGCCGCTTGAAAAAGAAGTGCAGCAGGTGCGGTGGCACCCACTTGGAGGTCCTGCATGACATCAACAGGCGTCAGCCAGGACAACAGAGTGGGCCCGTCGCGGTAATGTACCATGCCGAGGCGGTGGCACCAGTACCGAAGAGCCACCAGACCGCTCCCTACTGTACCTACTGCGATGGCGGACACTGGCTGGCACAGTGCGCCGAATATAAGACACTGAACCCCGTCCAAGTGGACCAGTGGCGTGAGGCGGCCCAGGCGGGCGCCGCTTACCACGCAGGGGCGGCCCAGGCGGGCGCCGCTTACCGCGCATCACGGTGCGGAGCCCACCAGAAGGTCCAAGGCAACCAACCAACAGGAGTGCTCCACATTGACCAGCATAGCGGGACCCCCCGTGTGCTCCTCAAAGTGGTCAGAGTGCTCCTGAGCTACGAGGACAAGGTCCTGGACACTTACGCCGTCCTGGACGATGGGTCTGAAAAGACTCTCCTCCTCGCTTCCGCAGCAGCCCAGTTGGGCCTGCGAGGTGTCAAAGATACAATGACCATACGCACCATCAGAAGGGACCAGAAGACCATAAAGGGTGAAAAGGTCTCCTTCAAGATAGCAGCGGTGGACCAGCCCGAGAAGCAGTATAGTATAACTAACGTCTTCACCAGCCACGACATAGGCCTGTCTCAGTACACCTACCCCATCCCACAGCTGATGGCTAAGTATGTGCACCTACGTCAACTACCTATACCGCTTATCGACGGCGCCACACCGACCCTGCTCATCGGCTCCGACCACGCGGACCTCATTCTCCCAATTGAGGCGGCCCACGTCGGACCCAAAGGATGCCCAGTCGCGGTTCAGACCCGACTGGGATGGACGCTCCAAGGCCCCCTCTACGGACTTGACAGTCAACCCACGTCTACACGCTGCCTACACACAGAGGCGAGCGACACCGGCCTCTCCCCCGTACAGCAGAGGCTATTGACATTAAGCGAGAGGCCCGTGAGAGAACCGTGGGTACCAGAGGGAGTTCGGAACTCCACCCCCCTCAGCTGCGCTCCAGACGTAGCTGACCTCGAACCCAGCACCCCAAGCGACTCCTTGACGGGGCGGCCGGGACCGGCCCCTCCTCAGATGGGGTACAGAGCAAACAAGAGAAACAGACGGAGGAGGAGGAGGCACAGCCAAGCACAGATCAAAGCAGTCTCAGGCCCGCTCCCTCCTAAGCCCCCCTTCATCCCGTCCAGTCGTCATGACCATAGACCAGTCACCACCCCGAGCTGCGTGGCCGGCCGGCCGCGTAAGCAAAGTGACCACTGGTGCCGACGGAAAGGTCAGAGTGGCAGAAGTGCTCGGCCAAGGGCGGACCTACAACCGACCCGTGGCGAGGCTGATAGAGTCGCCAAGGCTCCCCGACTCGCTTAATGACGACCATGACCCCTGACTTTGTGAACTGACCGACCCCTCACAACGGACATTGAGTAGTGGACAGTGCGGTTAATCTGTCTCTGCTTAGCTAATTAGGTGGGACTAATTAGGGGGCGGCTGTTACAAAGGGTCAGATTAAACCGAATATATGTATTTATTGATTGATATATATTGCATAATATTTGTATATCGTTTGATATCCCTTGTATATTCTTTGTACATATACACGGAATGTCCCTTTAACCTAGTAGTTACTATAGCCCATAATATTTCATTCTCCTATTGGATGGCGTGCCACCAGGCGCCAGTGACTTACCCCCTAGAGCCGACTTGAAAGCTACCGACACGACATGTCTGTGCATGCCCGCTTCTGCCCAAGGCTACGAGACAGTGAGCAGGCTGGCACTTGATTATCCCCCCATAAATATGGCGCGGCGAATACAGAACTTCCTTTTCAGTTTGCCTCTTCAGTTCGAGTTGAAGTTCAGTCTTGTTCAGCTACCAAGTAAAGCCTCACCCACTACGCAACGTGGGCAGAGTAGGGCTCGTATTGCCCCAAATAGAGTCGTGTTTATCCTACTACGTTTGTTCAACGTATCGTTCGCTATTTAATAGTAAGCCTTCATTACGAGTCAAAGACCACGTGAAGTGAGTAATTGTGTGTCTACATAGAGCACTTATTGCCGCGTGCTAATAGGATAGTAACGTCAAGTTCAATTGTGAACCACCGCGCACCACGGAGGATACCTACACCGGTGATTGCAGAGCCACTTTCCGGCAGGATTATTATTCTTCATTCTTCACCAAGCTGCTGGAGCAGAGAACCGTCTACACCCACTGCTGGGGGATCTACACATGCCCGTGAGAACATCATTCGAGCCCGTCTCTGTCGGAGCAGAGACTCCCCGGCTTCACCTGTGCGGCGCGCACATTGAGAGTACAGAGGCTGCCTTTCCCCGCTGACACAGGGAGTAATTGTCGCCTGTGGAACCATTGACTTTGTATAGAGCATTGCCTCCCCCTGCTGGCTTACAACCGGTAGTAACCTCCCTACCATTATTCCCTAGATAATTCCTAATATTCAGTATTGACTTGCCTACGCACATTCTTTGCCTTATAAGCGCATCCGAATTGATCTAAGTAATGTAATCTAATATTCTCTTGATGTAATAAATATTCTAAACAAGTATTTGTGTGGAAACCGTTTCATTGTGGAAGTGTTCTCATCTGATATACTTGTGTACAGTATGGTCAGTAATGTACATAACACGGTAGTGGTTTAATGATACCAATACTTGATTAATACAGTCAGGGAATTGTACCCCTCAGTTACAACACCTCTCACTCCAATCGTGAACTGTTTGCCCTCCTTCCCTCTGGGAGGCGCTATAGGAATCTCTGTTCCAAGTCAAGCAGACTCAGGTACAGCTTCTTCCCCTCAGCCGTCATCCCTCTGAACTCTGTGCCATGATGACAGCCCCACCCCCATACCGTATAAATTCTGAACTCCATTGCCTATACTTTAGGCTCTGTTATCCATACTGTAAGAACTTTGAACTCTGTGTTGCCTATAATATTCAATGTATACCTGCTTACTGCCTTCACTATCTACAACCGCCTTACACTGTAATCTGAACGACCTACCTCAAACTGATATAAACTGATAGTCTACCCATATAACTCTGTATGATGGCATTTACAATAATGCTGTATATACTGCATATTCTTTTATATTTACTGTATTTACTATTTAATAATTTGTATATACCTATTTATATACCTGCATATAACTCATATGATGTTGTATGATAGAATGTACAATAATGCCATATATACAGTGTATATATATATATATATAATTATATTTAGGCCTACAGTGTTAGGATTAGGAGGCGACGGAAGGAGAGGAGAACCCAATATGCAGACCAAGAAGAGAGGAGGCAGAGACGGCAGGGTAACGTGGAATATATATAGGCTTTACTTGGACGACGAAACGATACAAAACGGAACATACAATGGCTCTGCCGAGCTGGCTCTAATACAAAACAACACTGAATGACACAGGAAAACAAAGAGGAACGAAAACGGAATACATAAACTACTTACAACACTTAAGAACATGAAGCAAGGCACGGGAGAGGCACGATGGGCAAGGGAACACGGAGGTAAGTGAGGGTAACAAGGAGGGTACTGGAGACAATGACGCCACGAGGAAGTGATGACAAACCCACACTTAAATACCAACACTAATTACAATGATCAACACCTGGCAGGGCCGCGTCTATTCTTATCCTAACGCATGTTTGCTTCCGCGTTCGCGTTTTGCGCTCTGATTGGCCACTGGCGTTTCTGGTCGCGGCAATCGTGTGACGGCAAGTTCTCTCGCCGGTTAAGCTTAGGCACTCTTTCGAAGTTGGTTAAGGTTAGCGTTTGTCTTAGAGCAGGGCGATAGAATGCCAGCCCTGATTCCAAACTCTAACCTTAACCAACTTCAAAAGAGTCACCTAAGCTTAACCAGTGATAAACTAGGCGTTAGGTAGTTTGCTGCTGGTCGAGGCGGAAATGGGCGCGTCACGCGATTGGGCGCACATGTCACATGACCAGAAACGTCAGTGGCCAATCAGATCACACCAGAAACGGCAGTGGCCAATCAGATTAGCAAAACGCGAACGCGGAAGCAAACATGCTTAAGGATAAGAATAGACGCGGCAGGGCCAGGCCAAAACACAGAATCAATAACACCAAACTAGACACAAAAAGCAACATCACACACAACAACCAGACAGGGAGACGACATCAAACAAAGACAGGGATGGCCCAAGATAATAAATAACTAGAGATTAACTCTATTATTTTGAACCATAACAAGATGGCCGCCTGCACCATCAGGCTACTCTGGCCACTAGAGGGAGGTAGGGGACCAGGTAGGCGACCATTGTAGGCGCCAATCTATCTCAGGTCAGATAACGACATTATCACTGTGCGAGTTCTTGACATTAGAAGTAGTGAGAAAGAAAAGAGTAGCTACGACCAGCAGTAATGTCTCACTCACTCATTCCATCAGTCATTCACTCAGCCGCTCTGCCCTAGTGGTGGCTCAACGGCATGGCACTTTCCGGTTCACTATGCGACAATGCTACCCATCTATGACACTGTGTGGCCTTGTTACAAGAGAGTCTGTCTGCTTCAACATTTGGTTTTCAGATACAGTACAGATACAGATACAGTGAGAAAAGCAAGGAAATACAGTAACCTTGATCTTACAACATAGCATATGCCAGAGTGCTTTAGCTTGCGAGGGTAGTTTCCCTGGAAGGGTGTACCAGTTCAGTGACATCATCTTCAGACAGAATCAGAAACACTTTTATCATCAAGTGCAATTAAAGTACAGGGAGTCTGTCCCTGGGACACTGATGGAGAGACACAGCCAGTTTCAACAGTACATACTGCGAGACGTACAATAGGAAAAGGCAGGCCCGTTTCTTGCCATTATGTGGACTATGGGGTTGCATAGGGCCCAGAAGCCAGCCCCCTAAAATAGAAATAATAACATAAGTAGCTTACTGACAAAAATGCAGTTGCATTTTCAAAATTTATTTAACTTTAACTTTATCTTAAGTTAAGGAAAATCTGTCTCATTTATGTGCATTTGGGAGATGTTATAATGCAGATTCGGTAAATCCTGTTAAACGTTTTCAGGAGTTTCTTGATGTAGGGGAGCCCCAGTGTTTCCTATTTATTATAATTGGCTGTCATTGCTGGGGTCAACTTGAGATGTTTGATTTGAATTTGTGAGAAAAAAAGATATAGGTTTTTTTCACGGATCTAGCCTCTTTTCCTCTTAAAGTGCACCAGATTGATGCATTTAAATGTTAAATGCATGTCCACCTTAAAGGGTTTGGAATCCCCCCACCATAGTTTCACAAAATAGGGGCCCCCAAACAACATTTCGCATAGGGCCCCCCAAAAGCTAGAAACGGCCCTGGGAAAAGGCTACATGATCATTCTACATACAGTCTAAGCATTCAATACTGTTTACAGACAGACGGTGTAGTCGCAGCTCTGGGGGAAACTTGGATGGCACAAGATGGTGCATGACATATACACAGAGACAGTAGCAAAATCATATACTCAGTCTGGCCACATTTTAAACACAACACCTCCTTAACTAAAACAAACCCCTCCTACAGACGGTCAGTGAGTCACGTGGCTGAGGTCGAGCAGACAGACAGGCACCAGGGGATTCACATTACAGTTCCATTGAATGTGAGAGAAGAAACGTGTGACTTAAGAAGTAACTACTGTACGAGAATGCGGTGCGATCATTGGTGCCGTTTCACACACGCCAGTGTCTAAAAGGTTTACTAGTGACGGCGTAATGAATAAACAAAACAACGAGAGAGAGAAAAGTGAGAGAAAGTAGCTTGTAGAGAGAGAGGTTGAAGGAGGACGGCCACGGCGCTGGTGCGATACGTGCAACACATCTGGACCCGTCTCAGACCCAGGTGGTCTCCCACACAGGAAGCCAAATATCTACGGTATCGTTCAACGAAGGGAAACCTTCCCCCACCAAGGGAGGTAGTGGGCTTTTAGTGGGCTTCAGGCAAATGCAACTCTGCTACTCTCAACGGCCTCCTTGACCTCAGGCCAAATTATGTAAACCCATCGGAGTCACGGCGGCACCACTGTAACATATCTGGTTTCTCGCATTGGGAAGCTAAACGTCACACATCACAAAGCAAGGGAATGAGGCTTACCGAGCATCAGAAAGGCCTACTCTGCTGCGTAGGTTTCATCCTACGCATCCTACTGCATATGGCTCGCATATGGCTCGCTGATAACAAACTATCATTACACATGGGCAAAACAGAGTCCATTTTCTTCGGATCAAATAACAAACTCAGCAAGACCGACAGCTTCTCAGTTACAGTGGGTGACAATATTGTCACAAGGAAAGATGAAATTACCTACCTGGGTTCCATACTAGAGGCAAATCTTTCCTGTGACAAAATAGCAACCAATGTAATAAAAAAAAAGTCAACCAACGAACTCGATTCTTGTACCGGATCTCCTCTCCGGTAAACAAGAATACCCTGAAGACTCTAACAGGAGCACTCATTCAAGGGTACTACGACTATGCTTGCACCTCATGGTACCAAAGCACCTCAAAGGCACAAAAAACAAGATTACAAACATCACAAAACAAACTGGTCAGACTACTGCTTGACCTTACCCCTGCCCATTTTGACAACCAGGTGGCTTGGAGTAGACGGCAGAGTACAGCTATTTGCAATGGGCCTGGTCTACAAGATACACTACACCACTAAGGTACCCATGTACATGTCGAAATACTTCCCAAAGGTCAGTAAATACCATGACCACAACACCAGAGGAAGTTCCACAAATCATGTTCAACCCAGATTCGGCTCAAACGAGGGACTAAACACGTTTCGCAATTATGCCACATCAATGTGGAACACCCTACCCACAGCCGTAAAAAAAAATTGAATCCCTACCCTCCTTCAAAACCACTCTCAAAGAACACCTACGGGAGGCTGCCATTCGAAACTGGCCCCCGTAAATGTCCTAACCCCCCCTCCTAATGTAGTTTCCTCCCCCTCGTATGTATATTTTCTGTTAGGATCTGTTTAACAGTACTGTATATTTGCATATCTTGTACTGTATGTCACAAATGTAACAGTACTGTATACCTGTATGTCACAAATATCATGATATATATCTGTATGTTGTGTATGTCATGTCATTATGAATTGAAATGAAAAACTCTGGATCAACAACCCACCACTGGCTCAACTTGCAATAGAAAGGCATACATTTGTTCAATGCATCATGTACAATTTATTTGTAGTACATAAGGGTAAAAACGGCCTATTAGGGACATGCTTAGATTTTCTTATATCAAACTGGGGAACTGTAACTAAACACTGGATTGGAGTGGGAACCTGCTATATTCGGAATAACGATGGAATCGTATAGGGATATTTCACTTTAGATCTTGTCAAAAATGTGGTTGCTAGCTTACATGTAGATGCACTTAGATAGAGGTAAGACTGCTGAAACTTGTTTCTACTAAAGAGAAATATGCCTATCTGCACTACCTTCTCCTGAAGAATCCTTGGTGATGGGCTACTAGAAATAATTTCTCATTAAACTGTGTGGTCAACCATTGAAGCTACATGTGTGGGAAATAAAAAGCTGTCACATGTCCATATAAAGTGATATGTATATAAATCAGTTAGTTATTACAAAATTAGACTACCTAATAGATAATAGATATAAAACAGAGCTCACTCCTGACATAATATTGCAATGTTCCCAAAACGTGACGAAAATGTATGGTCAAAGTGATGCACATAATAATGGATAGGCTTAATGAATTTCAAGCGTCTGCAATATGCATCCTTATCGGTCTGTTTACAGGTGGAATCAACTAACGTTACCTAAATAGTTCAACTAGCTAGCAACTTATCCAGCTAGCTTAATTAGCAACCTAGGCGCCGTAGCGGAGTCTTTATTCTCAATCAATCTCTTTGTCTAGTTGTGGTCATTTGTTTGTCAGTTTGTTGCTATATCATCCCGGCCGGCTTCGTTTGAGGTAACCTGCAAACATTCCTAGTAAAATATTAACTAAATTGCTGGTAGGGACACTTTTTTACGAGGCAGTACGTATGACAAGCAGGCCACCATATTTGTTTTGCTTTACTATGGGACGGTAGGAGGTTCAAACAATGCAGTGAAGTGACAAGTGCAGCCAACATAAGCAGTGCAGCATATTTACCACAATCTCAATTAAAAATGGAGCAGGAGTCAGGACAGGACACGCATAAGAATGTGCCCTATTTTAAAAAGGGCACCCCACCCTCCCCATACAAGATTGTAGGTGTGGGAAAGCCATTTTGTTGCTGAGCCACTAGAACAGATTGCATAATGGGTACAATACAGTACAGCTCAATACTAACAACTGCTAAGAGAGGATGAAGACCAGAAAAATACTTTCGTCTTGTTTACATAAGGGTCCTCCATTTTCAATTAATCAAGACATGTATATGTATGACATACAACACAAGACATACAAATATACAGTAGGCTACTGTGTGTAAGAAAAGGATATCATAAAAAAATATATACATCCTAAGGGGAAGAAACTGTACATTGGAGGGGGGGGGGGGTATTTTGACATTTACCGGGGCCAGTTTCTAATTGCAGCCACCCATAGGTGCTCTTTGAGAGCGGTTTTGAAGGAGGGTAGGGATTCACATTCCTTTACGACTGTGGGTAGGGCATTCCACATTATTGCATTATTGTGGCATAATTGCGAAACGTGTTTAGTCCCTTGTTTGAGCCGAATCTGGGTTTAACATGATTTGTCGAACTCCCTCTGGTGTTGTGGTCGTGGTATTCACTGACCTTTGGGAAGTATTTCGACATGTACATGGGTATCTTAGTGGTGTAGTGTATCTTGTAGACCAGGGCCATTGCAAGTTGCTGTACTCTGTCGTCTACTCTAAGCCATCCTAGGTTGTCAAAGTGGGCAGGGGTGAGGTGGGTTTTAGGAGTAAGGTCAAGCAGTAGTCTGACCAGTTTGTTTTGTGATGTTTGTAATCTTGTTTTTAGCGCCTTTGAGGTGCTTTGGTACCATGAGGTGCAAGCATAGTCGTAGAACCCTTGAATGAGTGCTCCTGCCAGAGTCTTCAGGGTATTCTTGTTTACCAGAGAGGAGATCCGGTACAAGAATCTAGTTCGTTGGTTGACTTTTTTTTATTACATTGGATGCCATTTTGTCACAGGAAAGATTTGCCTCTAGGATGGAACCCAGGTAGATCTTCTTACTGGACTTGACTTGACTCAAAACTGTTCATTCATTTACTATTATATTTGGCTACATTTTACACTCATAAATGTAAATTATCTTTAGAAAAAACATTGAAATATATCTCACTACCCTTAAACACTCAACAAAGCCATATATGTCTAGAATTTACTGCATGTAACCTATGAACCCTATATATTGTTTCCCCCTCAAACTGATACATATCTTCATAAACCTTTTCCTCAATGTTGTTTATAACTGCTTGTAACCCTCTTCACACCATCTGTCCATCTGTTAAATTAATTGTCATTTGTATTGTTGTAAAATAAAATTAAAATTAAAACAACAACTAGCGGCCTCTCACAGTCCACAGCTCCCTCTTGTGGCTGAAACTAGAGAATAATACTTTTAGCAAAAAGCTTGAATGTTTCAACACATGGCTCATATAGACACAAATAAATCCATTTGAGTGCATCCCCAATACTTAATGATCAACCACCACTCAGTATGATGTACAACTTTACTGGAGGTGGCACAAGGGTAACAACAAGGGTAACTAATGGACAAGTAATCATGAAGTAAGGATTCAGTACTCAGATTAGATTACATTACATTATATTCAAATGTATTGTCATCATACAGCACAAGCACAGTACAACAAAAATAAGTTTGTCATCCAACCAGAGTGCAAATGAAACAGTAAAGTGCAATAGTAATATACAATGTACAGGTAGTACTATACCAAGTAGTACTAAATATATAGTATTTAGTAGTACTAAATATATAAATGAGTACTAATGGGTGTAGTGTTAATCAGATTTATATACAGAGTTGTAATACCAATATGTACAGTGATACAGGTATAATGACAGTATGGTAGTAAGTCATACTGGCCAGCAGCGTAACTACTAAGAGTAGGCAAGGGATATGCACATATATAGATATACTGTAGTATCTTTTTTTTTTTTTTTTTTTTTTTTTATTATTGCAAAACAAAACTTATTAAAAGTCAGTACTCAACACACAATGTATAATGAAACTTTCAGTAAAGGTGGTTAAAATATATGCAAGTACAGAAACAGGATAAAACAAAAATAGTCAATAATAACATTTTAACCGTATACAGTGTATATCCAGCGAAGTTACAATTATATAAATGTTAGTATATAATATACCCCTAATACCTATTTTCTAAAACCCTACACACATATGCTCCAGCTCAAACCCCCCCCTCCCGGACCCCCTCTTGGATAGTACCTCCATTATCCCTCACTCCTAACCAGACATCACCATTATAGGCTAGCTTTTATTCTCTCCACCACTTCTAACCACATTGACATTTTGGATTCATTGAGCCCCAGAATTCTTGCTGTAGATATTTCTTGATATATCACATCGAGATATGTAAGAAACCACACTTTCCGGCACATTTTTTCCGGTTGAAACCAACGTGATGCGATCAGTTTTTTAGCTACTGTGATACCCGATAAAACCAATCTTTTTAGTTGTGGATTCACTGCAAACTCAAAAACATCATTCAATAGCAATACCGCGGGGTGTACAGGTATATTCCAAAATACGAGTATTGATAATTGTTGGGACACATCTTTCCAGAATGCCTTAACTGGTGGGCAGTCCCAATACATGTGCATAAATGTTCCTTCGTCCCCATTTGTACATTGGGAGCATTTGGAGTCTTGTATAAGCCCCATTTTGCACAGCCTTATAGGAGTCAAGTATGTCCTGTGAATATAGTTCAGATTGATTTGTTGATGATCCGGGTTCCTTGATGTAAGTCGGACATTTGCCCAGGCTCCTTGCCAATCAAAGTCATTTTCCAGGTCTGGTATATCCCTCCTCCAGACATTGTCTAGTTGAAGGGTTTCATATGAGGACGTTAGTAATTGGTAATAAAAACCTGATACAAAACCTCCCAATGTATCTCTTTCATAGAAAAATTTGTGGTATCTGTGGTGTTCAATTGGTATGTGTAATGGAACACCGTGAGATCTCATACAAAGTCGTAACTGTATGTAAAAAAGCCATGTGGACTCGGTGAGGTTAAACTTTATGCATATTTCGACATAACTACAGAGGCCCTTGTTATTAAAAATATCCCCTAATGAGTGTATGCCTCTTTCTTCCCATATAGGGAATCTTATAGGTCGTTTTCCCATTAAGAGAGCATTGTTATTGAATATGGGAGTGTGATTATGCCATACTTGAGGGTTAGGAAATTTCCTTTGTGTTTCCCGCCATGTCCTGATTGCATGGGTTATTATTGGGCCAAATTCTCGCTCACAATGCTTGATTGAAAGTTTAGTGTATGCTATGTCTTTCAATCTCTGTGGGGCTACTATGTTTTCTTCTAATTTTCTCCAAGATACCAAAGCCTCGGGGTCAAACCATATCTTCTTCAATGGTCTTAATGTGAAGGCATTAAAATATTGTAAAAAATCTGGGACTGCCATGCCACCGTCTGCTTTATTTCTCTGTGCGGTGGATCTTTTTATGCGAGGTGGTTTGTTATTCCAAATAAATTTGTATGTGGAGGTTTGTAATCTTTTCCAGTAGCCCTCTGGAGGAGGTAACGGAAGCATTGAGCTGAAGAAATTGATTCTTGATAATACATCCATCTTAACTATTGATACCCTTGCCTGTACTGAGTTTTTAAGTTTTGCCCACCTGTCCAGGTCGTCCTTGATTTTGTTCTGTATTTTTGTGTAATTGTGCTTCACCGTTTGTCTTATGGTGGGAAATATTTCCACACCCAAGCATCTGAAATGTTTGACCATGGGTATCGCACCTGGGAGGGTTGTCTCTTTTTTTGCACTGGTGTTAAGAGGAAGAAAAGCCGACTTAGGCCAATTTATTTTAAATCCCGATAAATCACCAAAGTTCTCTATCAGCTTGAGTATAAGCGGCAATGTGTTGTTGGGGTTTTGCATGAACAATATTACGTCGTCCGCATATAAACTAATTTTATGATGTGTGCCCTTGATTACTATTGGTTCTATGTGTTGGGATTGTCTTATAAATTGTGCTAAAGGTTCTAATGATAGATCGAATAGTCTGGGACTAAGAGGGCAACCTTGTCTGGCTGAGCGTGATACCGGAAAGATATCGGAGATGAATGTGCCTGTTGTAATCCTGGCCGATGGGTCCTTGTATAGTACTTTAATCATATCAATGAAACCTTTTCCTAACCCCATCCTTTCCAATACTGCCCATAGAAACGACCATTCCAACCTGTCAAATGCTTTCATAGCATCCAGGGATAGTATCGCCTTAGGTGTGATGTCCTCTTTGTCTGTATCTAGTACGTGCAGTATTCGCCTTATGTTATCATTGATCAGGCGACCTTTTATGAAGCCTGTTTGGTCCGGATGAACTAAAGACGTCATATGCTTTTGCAATCTGATGGCTAATATCTTAGAGTACAGTTTGACATCGGTTCCGAGGAGGCTTAAAGGACGGTAACTACCGCACTCAGTGGGGTCTTTGTCTTTTTTGTGAAGAACTTAAATGAGTGCGGTATTTTGGTGTTCAATGAAGCTTCCCTCTTTGACTGAGTATAAGATCATATTTAGTAATAAGGGTCCAAATATGTCCCAGCAAGAAATGTACATTTCTGATGGGATACCGTCAATTCCCGGAGCTTTGCCGTTTTTCATTCCGGATATGGCCTTCTTGAGTTCTTCTAATGTGATCGGTACTTCTAACTGTTTAGCGTCTTCATCCGTAAGTTTAGGGAGAGTAATTTGATTAAGATATGTGTCTAATTTGTCTTGATCAAAGGTCGTTTCTGAGTTATATAAATCGGAGTAGAATTCTTTGAATGTATCGTTTATTATTTTGGGTTCTGTTACTAGAGCTTGTTGTTTCCTAATGGCAGTTATATCTGCAAATTTTGCATTAATTCTTAGTCGCATGGCTAATAGGTGACTAGGTTTAGAACCTTGGAAGTACTGCTGTTGTCTAGTGCTGCGTATTTGCAATTCCGATTTTTGTCTGTACATTGCTTTGATCTCTGTCTTTAGAATGTTAACTTGGTTATCTAGTCTAGTAGAGTTGTTGTATTTTAAAGAATTAAAAAGCGTTGGGTAAAGCGTTTCCATTTCAGACAGTTTTGTGTTTTGATTTTTGCGCAATATGGAGGTAAATCTATCCGAGAAATCCTTGATCATATTCTTTACCGACATCCATAATATTCTGGGATCTTGCACCGAGTTAGCATTATCTTGTAGGAATACTGTGAGAGCTTCTTTAATTTGTGTAATGAATTCCTTGTTGTTAAGCAGCATCGAATTAAAACGCCATCTTGGGGCCCGGGTAGATAGTGTACCAAATGTTGCTTTCAGGATTAAGTAGCAGTGATCTGATAGCGCATTGGGTGTCATTTCCACTTCATATTTATCAAATATTCTCGGGGATGCAAAGACGTAATCAATTCTGGATAGTGTGTTGTGTCTCGCCGAACGACAGGAGTACTTGCGGGTCATGGGGTTAAGTGAACGCCATAAATCAGTTACTCCTGTTGATTTCGACCAATCTTTTAATGCTTTAGATGAATTCTTTTGTTCGCTGGAGAAGGAAAGGTAAGTTTTGTCCATCCTCGGGTTCCAAATGGCATTAAAATCCGCACCTATTATATATGAGTACTCGGGATGGTTTAACATTTCTCCTGTTAGTGAAGTGAAGAAACCCACTTCGTACAAATTCGGGGCATATACCGCTGCCAATGCAATTTTCCTGTTATTGTGTATAATCCTAGCTATAGTTATGCGCCCCTCAGCATCCGACCATACCCCTTTCAATTCGATATTTAATTTGCGTCTGACGACTATGGCTACCCCTCTAGTTCTCGTAGCAAAAGAAGAGTGACTAATATTATGGTATATGTTATCCGCTAACGTATTTATGTCTCCCTCTAAAATGTGCGTTTCGCTTAATAGAGCCACGTCCACATGTTCTTTTTTCATCAGTGTAAGCACGCTTTTGCGCTTGTGTTGTTTGTTTATCCCACCGGTGTTCCATACCATTATATTCAAACTAGCCATAGTCTATGCATGTTTTCGTGTAGTTTTTGGTAATGTTTCTGGAGTATGAAGCTACAATAGATGCACATCCAATTAATGAGGTCCCGTTGAGAGCTGAGCTTAAAAACATATATATATACAAATAAAAATCCCCTATTTTCCCCTCACCCAGAAAATCGAACATGCCTGTGTTCCAAGAACACATCCTCCGCAATTGACTTTCTCCCATGGTCCACCGGATTGCCCAAACTGAGCATTGTAATCCTAATTTTCCTATGCTCATTGCCATAGGATCTAACATTTCCATTCTATTGCAATAGAATGTCGCTTTTGGTCTTGCACCTTCCCTTACTGTAATGAAGTATTGTGATAAATAACCTAAAGATAAAAATAAAAAATAAAATAAAAAAAGAGAATAAACCTTTATCGACATATTCCTTTGAACCCTCCACCAACGTGTGGGGGGAAAAAAAGGAAAAGATTGTAGAGCAATATTGACACCTTAATGTGAAGAACATTGGAAAAGAATAATGTAAGTTAAAATATATTTAAAAAATATAGAGTAATATTGACACCTTAATGTGAAGAACATTGGAAAAGAACAATGTAAGTTAAAATATATTTAAAAAATATAGAGTAATGAGAAGAAAAAATTAAATAAAATAAAAATCAATGGAAAGATATAGATAAGGAATAAGAGATAAATAATTATCAACGTGGAGAAGCCACTAGAACCGATTTAACTGATTAGATAAGATAGAAAAGCAGCGCCTTTTAGCGCTTCAATGTGCCTTTAATGGAGTGATTACTTAAATTGTTAGAATAACCTTGCTGTGCTCATACATTTATGTGTGGTTAATTTTAAAGTATTATTAAGGACTGATTGCACTTCATTTAATTTATTATCTGCTATGTGTATGCACACCGAATGTTATTGTTAGAGTTGTATGCTTCGTTGTCATGTTGCCTTATATTCTAGAAGGTTGTAGAATATACTAGTGCCTAGACTATTTTATATTCCAGAATGATCTAAGAGACCCAGGGCATTTGAGCGATAAACCCAGAATATTCCAGATAGATCTTTTTGCATTGATATTTATTTGTCCCCTCAGAGACCAGAGACTGAAATTATAATGTATTATGAATCGTATTATACACAGTACACTTTGTTATAGACGACTTGCATATCGTTTGCTACTTTGATGAACACAACAATGTCATTCCAACACTGGTGGAATGACCTCATTGATGAACACAATAAAGTCATTCCAACACTGGTATATATTTAGATAGAGGCTTAACTGATTCCGGCATTTTCGTCATGCTTTGGGTTATTTGCTGCATTTTGATTCAGGAAATCCTCAGCTTCAAAGGGTGTAAATGGACCTGACCTGCGGCCGTTATTGCCCAAGAATGATAACAGCGCCGGATATGCTAGCCTTGGCTTGTAGCCGGCTTTGTACAGCTTTTGCATCACATCTTTGTATGGTTGACGTCGGATGATGGCCTCTCTGCTCAAATCTTCGTAGATAAATATTGGTTTATCACCATACTTCAGCTTCCCACGTTGGTTGCGAGCATATTTGATGATGTCATCCCTTGTTGTAGTTTTCCGCAGAGTGACAATGATGACTCTCGGCCCGTTGATACTTTGCCCCTGGGAACCAATTCTGTAAACTTGTTCCACTTCTGGCACTTTGTTTGGATCGGAGTTTTCCAAAATCGTTGATAACTCTTTTGGAAAGTTGATGTCTTCGCAGTTCACTGCTTCGTCAAGCCCCACAATGCGGATGTTATTCCGCCTGTGGTAACGATGGGTTTCTAGTTGCCTCTCCATCACTTCGTTTTTAAGCAATTTTATTTCCCTCCGATATTCATCTTTAGCTCTTTCCATCTCTTCTCCCATCTCTGTCAAACCACCTTCGTTCGCTTTGATTGCTTTTGTGTTTTCTGTCACCGAAATCTCCACTGTCGTGATTCGCGCGGACTGCAAAGCGATCGCTCTCATAACCTCTTCGAATTTAGTATCGATGTGTTCAGCGTGTGCGACCAACTGTTCTTCTACGTGTGCTTTGAAAGCGACCATCTGCTCTTTTATCAGGGTAGTCAGAGAGTTGAAGTCGGGCTGTGCAACTGAACTGCTTGTGTCAGTTGATGTTGTTGGAGCAGTGAGGGATCCGATGGATGATTTTGCTATTATCTTCTCAAGATCGCCTGCTTTTTCCTTCACGGTATTTTTTTCTGATGTTCCTGTTATGTTGTCATCTGTTGTCTCCCTCTCGGGGACAATTGTCTTTGGTCCCTGTGTATTCTCCTCTTTATTCCCCGCGTCGGGGCTCACCAACGGATCTGCCACAGCGTCGCCTGTCATTGTCTTTGATCGAGTTTCAATCTGCGCCGTTAGCTTTGCCGTTTCTTGTTTCTTTCCCGTCTTTTCCTTATCCCTAACCATGTTGTCTTTTGATATAGTTAGTAGAAGGTCTTATCAATACATACGATGTGGTCTAGTCTCTTTTGGTACTGTCCAAATAAGGTTTTTAAACGAAATTAACGATAATAGATATACTGTAGTATCTACGGATATGTAAAAGGATTATGTGCGGTATGTACAGACAAGTGGATAGATATTTATATGGTAAGAATAAATATATTCTTCTCAGTAACCACACAGTATTATGCACCACTCTAGCAATCTCAAACTTGGTAAGCAATGAGCAGGTTGGTTCAGGGTTGAATGATTGAATGATTCAGGGTTCAATAACAGCACCACTTGGCAGGCCCAAAAGCATCTGATTGGTTATTGATGCAGGGAGCTGCATTTTTGGCAAATCACATATTTTCGGCAAGTTTTACTGCAAAAAGAATGACTTGCGTTGCCACCCACCACTCTCCATGTGGAAAATAAGTATTTTGCTGCCTAAATAACTTCTAAAAGTACATTTTGGGGTGCCTCTCCAATTATTTGTGGAGTTACTGCTTTCAACTGATGACTACCTTAGGTCACTAATCAACTTAACTCTAATCAAACACATCTGGAGGTAAACATGGGCTGAAAGTAATGCGGCACAGCATTAGGGAGCACTGCTAAATTCTGTCAATAGAACAATGGGTCATACAGCACTGCTAAAAAGAAGAAAGTCATAGGAATGCAACGTTAATAAGGCTTACTGAGGAACTTGTGACTCCCTAAATCCATCCAGCGTTGTCCTACTACTCTCATAACGCTGTGTTAAAGGTTTAAATGTTAATGCCAAACTGTGACAGTTTAAAGCCCTTTTAAACCATGCCATGCCAAACCTATACCACTCTAACAAACAAACACACGTCAGAAGGTCCTATACCACTCTAACAAACAAACAAACAAACAAACAAACAAACAAACAAACAAACAAACAAACACACATCAAAAGGTCATATACCACTTTAACAAACAAACAGACACACATCAAAAGGTCCTATACCACTCTAACAAACAAACAAACAAACACACACACATCAGCAAATCGTATACTGCTCTAACAAACAAACACACATCACAAAGTCCTATACCACTCTAACAAACAAACACACATCACAAATGGGATGGATCGCTTTTTGTACAAACATGGTTTTATTAGCATTTTGTCATTAATATAACAAACAAATAATATACATAACCCACCCCCCAGCACCCTCCCACATCAGATCACCCCATGGAGTTTTCATGTTATGCCCTATAAAATAACATCAGCAAACACACTGCAGCAGACATCATAATCCATCTTGTACCAGACTCTGACTCTGAGATACATTCCGGGAATCAGCCTGGTGGAGAAATGAACCAGTGCTCGTGTCACTGCCAACCCGCTCTGTGTCACAGCGCTGGCTGGGGGTCGAGGGATGTGCGGTGAAGCAGGGGAGAGGTCACAAACCCTGTCTGTTGTTGCCTTTGTGGCCTGGCCGGTTCTCGTCTGGGAGAGACTGTTATTATCCATGACAGGTGCCTTTTCTGCGCAGCCTGGTTCCTCATCCAAGACTGCAACCGGGGTAAGTGTTTGACAAGTAAGTGGCACAAAGTTTACGTTTAGGTTCATATAAAAGGTTTCTGAGTTTGTTTGTTTCCATATGTTCATTAATTTGCCTGGCTGTGATATGAAGCAAGCAAAGCGTAGTGGTACAAAGTGTATACATGTAAACAGCTGGGAATCAGCCAGCACCAATTACGTGCTTATTCCACTTAATTGTAAGTGGTCGAGTTTCATTCCAAATGATTGGAAATCTTACACAGTGCACCTTTAAACGACAGATAGTCTACCATCTTTTTGTTGTAAGTCTTGTCTAATTCACTCTTAACCATATCCAGATGTTGGTTGGATGTATTGTAATTCCTTTACAGAACACACAACCTTAGAGAAAGGCAAAAAAAAAATCAGAGGTATTTTCACTTTAGTATTTAATCCACACCTTATTTGCCTATATTCTGTTCCCTGTGATGTGAAGTGTAGGGAAGTGAATGGTGTGGTTAAAAAGGAATACCGTCCATTTTAAGAATTCACATGTGTTCTTCCTGTTCCTGTTACAATTCAGTCAGTATAAGTATAAGTAAGTTGCTTATTTTTTATCTTTACTATAATTGTATTGCCTATATTTATGTCTTCTAATATTACCCTGCCCATACCTGTACCTCCCCCCTCCCCCATGCAGCTATGACACCTGCGTTTCTTCAAGGGGATCAATAAAGGAATATCTTATCTTATCTTAAGTACGTTTTTTTCTAAAGCACATTTAAAACAACTGTAGTTGCACCAAAGTGCTGTAGATATAAATGGCACTATAATAAAACATAGTAAAACATGGTAAAGAAAGCAATACAAATATGACAAATAGAAAAACAAGGAATAGAAAAATACACAACATTCAATTCAATTAAAAACACGTTATTAGTCCCACAAGGGGCAATTTAAGGCATGAATACGGCAAACAGCTGCACTTATACACATCCAAGACAAAACATGGGACAAGAGACATACACGACACTATTAAAGCACAAGAGACGACACTGTTAGAACAGGATCCTTATATTGTTGATCTGTCAAGTCTAATAAATACATTTGGGCAGTACAAAAAAAGTATCAAGAGGTAGTGAACTGACCATTCCTTGTACTATGGCCATTCACCAGTCGAATGGCCTCTGGAACAAAACAAAACTTCCTTCTGTTTGTTTTACAGCAGGCTGTCTAAAGCGCTTTCCTGATGGCAGCAAGTCAAAACACACATGAAGGACATGTGTGCAGTCACTAATTATTTTATGTGCTTTCTTGAGCACTTGAGCCCTGTTAAACTGTACTAGGGATCTTTGTGTTTGCCAATACAACATGAAACAGGGTAGGTGTGAGATCAGACTATCCAGACTAAAAAAGCCCAGTTTAAAAGCTAAAAGGCCTGGTAAACAGGTAGTTATTTCTTATTTGTGAACATGCGCCACTCTCCCCTAAACCTGGAAATCAGAGAGAGAACCCTCCACTCAGCGATGTCACTAGATGTCAAATCTGAGGCTGCTCCATAGACACTGATTGGGCCTCTGACTTTACGAGGCCATAACATCTTTGTATTGCTCTTATACCAACATGAGGACATTCTAGCTCCTGAGACCTTAGAATATAAACCTAATTTAGGGTGTAAAAGTTCACACACATTCAACGGCCACATAAAGTCAAAGCCCCATTCATTGTCTGTACAGTTTTGCTTGTACAGTTGTACAGTGTCCCACCCCACCCGCCCAACCTCCTCCAATGTACAGTCCCCCCCCCACCCCCACCTACCCTCCAATGTACAGTTTCTACGTCAAATGTATATACTCTCTTTTCTGGACTCTTTTTGTATCACAAACAGTACTGTATTTGCAAATCTGATATGTCATAAATGTATAGATGTAGCAGTACTGTCTATCTGTATGTCGTGTATGTCATATATGTTATGATGAATTGAAAATGGGGGACCCTGATGTAAACAAGACGAAAGTCTTTCTCTGGTCTGCATCCCCTTAACAATTGTATGTATTGAGCTGTACTGTACTGTACCCATTCTGCAATCTGTTAATAAAGTTTTCAATCAATCAATCAATCAATCAATCAATCAATCAATCAATCAATCAATCAGTCTATGAAGCCGCGCCAGATCTGACTCTCTCTCTTCAGCTTTTCATGAATCTTCCTCTGATGGTAGTCTTCACTGCGCCATATGGACCGGAGCTATTGTAACCAACACTGGTAATGTGACAGTTTGGGTCACAGTGGTTGAAATTCATGGAGGGCTGACTGATGCAGCTAGGGCAATCCAGGGTAAGGATATATGTGAAAGGACTCAATATATATAGCCTATAATACAACTCCAAGGAAGCACAGAATACTGCATGTTGCTTTAAAGGTGCTGTATGTGGTATTTTTTTTGTTTGTTAAAATAATAGCTCTACATTCCGATAGCCATCACTGATATGTAGAGTCGCTCTGCAGTAAACACAAAATACATTTCCTGTAGTGGTATCCCATAAGTATATATAAGAACCAGTTTCTCAGGAACCTAGCATGTCCCTTTTTTTTTACGATGCATATCTTGTATCTTATCTATTTTATTTTTTCTATGCCTATTCGACCCGCATTTCACTGTATGCCCTGGTATGTATGTGACAACCTAACCCAGGCCACTGGCCATGACAACATCCCCTCCAAATTCCTCAGAGACTCAGCAGCCGCCATCACCCCAGTCATCACACACATAATAAACCTCTCCATAAAACAGGGACACGTCCCCAAGGACTTCAAAATTGCGAGAGTGACCCATCTGCACAAAAAGGGCAGCAAATTAGACCCAGGCAACTACCGCCCTGTTTCTATTCTTACCTCCATCTCGAAAGTCATGGAGAAAATAGTCTACGAACAGGTCGAAAAGTACCTGGCGGAAAAAAATCTAATCTACGAATTCCAATCTGGCTTCAGAACATCCCACTCCACTGACACATACCTTCTCTATTTGAACGACTACATCAAACAAGAGGTGGATGCGGGAAAATACTGCGGCATGGTCATGCTGGACCTACAAAAGGCCTTCGACACTGTCAATCACTCCATTCTGATTGACAAGCTAAAAGCAATTGGTTTTTGATAGTTTATCAGTGAGCTGGATGCAATCCTACCTTGAGGGGAGAGAACAGATGGTGGAGGTAAACGGTACTCTATCCCCCCCCCCCTCCCAGTGAGCTGTGGTGTTCCACAAGGAAGCATACTAGGACCGCTACTGTTCCTAATTTATGCAAATGACATGTCGTCAGCTTGTGACTGCAACTTGTTCTTGTTCGCGGATGACTCAGCCCTGCTGGTCTCTGACAAGAACAAGTTACAGGTTGAAAAAACCCTCAGCTCTGAACTTGGCAGAATCTGCACCTGGCTCGCTGATAACAAACTATCATTACACCTGGGTAAAACAGAGTCCATTCTCTTCGGATCAAATAACAAACTCAGCAAGACCGACGGCTTCTCAGTTACAGTGGGTGACAATATTGTCACAAGGAAAGATGAAATTACATACCTAGGTTCCATCCTAGAGGCAAATCTTTCCTGTGACAAAATGGCATCCAAGATAATAAAAAAAAGTCAACCAACGAACTAGATTCTTGTACCGGATCTCCTCTCTGGTAAACAAGAATACCCTGAAGACTCTGTCAGGAGCACTACGACTATGCTTGCACCTCATGGTACCAAAGCACCTCAAAGGCACTAAAAACAAGATTACAAATATCACAAAACAAACTGGTCAGACTTCTACTTGACCTTACCCCTAGAACCCACCTCACCCCTGCCCACTTTGACAACCTAGGATGGCTTAGAGTAGACGACAGAGTACAGCAACTTGCAATGGGCCTGGTCTACAAGATACACTATACGACTAAGGTACCCATGTAAATGTCAAAATACTTCCCAAAGGTCAGTGAATACCACGACCACAACACCAGAGGAAGCTCAACAAATCATGTTAAACCCAGATTCGGCTCAAACAAGGGACTAAACATGTTTCGCAATTATGCCACATCAATGTGGAACGCCCTACCCAAAACTGTAAAGGAATGTGAATCCCTACCCACATTCAAAACCGCTCTTAAAGAGCACCTACGGGAGGCTGCGATTCGAAACTGGCCACCGTAAATGTCCAAACCCCCTCCTAATAGACAGTCTCCTCCCCACCGTATGTATATATTCTCTCCCCACTGTATGTATATTTCTCTCCCACCCACCCCCTCCTAATGTACAGTCTCCTCCCCACCGTATGTATATATTATCTCTCCACCATATGTATATTTCTCTCCCACCCACCCACTCCTAATGTACAGTCCCCTCCCCATCATATGTATATACTCTGTCAGGATCTATGGGTAACAGTACTGAATATTTGCATATCGTATATGTCACAAATGTAACAGTACTAAATACCTGTATGTCATGTATGTCCCTATGCCATAAATGTCATGTATGTTATTGTCATAAATGTCACTATGAATTGAAAATGGGGGACCCTGATGTAAACAAACAAACGTCTTTCTCTGGTCTGCATCCCCTTAACAATTGTGTGTATTGAGCCGTACTGTATTGTACCCATTCTGCAATCTGTTAAATAAAGTTTTCATTCATTCATTCATAAATAAACCTCTTGATTCTTGATTGATTCTTGATTCATTCCCACTTTATCCAATCAGGAGAGAGAACTCCACACTGCAAAAAAATTGTCTGTCAAAAATAAGAATTACAAACTCATTTTAAGCAAATGTGTCCTTGAAACAAGTACAATAATCTACCAGTGCAGTAAGATAATTTGGCGTGGCAAGACTTCTTGAAATAAGTACAAATATCTAGGGTTTTCTCTCTCTCTCCACGTGTATCTGTTAGACCGCCAGAGGGAGCTGTGGATTATTTTAGAAATGGAAAAGACGCCTCTTTTTCTGCTCTCGTTGACTCTTTCGCCTCTTGTTGTTAGGTAGGTTGTCAGGGGGCAAAGCGAAGCTTCCACTAGCAGCAGCAGGGCTAGCAAGAGATAACAAGAAGGCGACATTACTAGACAAACATGATTTACTTTTCACTTGAAACCACCCCGTGTGTTCGAGGATAACAACATGCACGGCGTCGCTGCGTGTTCTTCGGAAACCTTTAGAGGTTAGTTAGCTGACGGCGTGGTCACTTTGTCTGGCAGGCTAGCTTGTTGCTATGTCCTCTACAGAAGCCATGGCAACCACGATGGCAGACGCTACCGGTAGCTCGTATGTTTAGACACAGGAGTGGCTGTTCGGTCGCGCAATACTAGTCGAATCCACTCATTGAAGCGAACATGGGTGAATCATCGCAAGAAGACATGATGGCCCAAGCGGACGAGTCGTCCCCGTCGTCCCATCCATACGCGCCGCCGTACCTGCCCCCCTCCATGTCGAGCCGAGGAGACCGCCTCCCCAGCATCCAGAAGAGCAACGTCTGCTCCCGGGCTTACTTCTTGGTGGTCATGGTGTTCTTCCACGTCTACATCCTAAACGTCATCGCCCTCCTCCTCTACGTTCACTACAACAACGGGCCGCCCGCCGGGGATCTTACTGTGAGTGGCGACGGGCCGCCCTCCTCCTCCCCGGCGGGGTCCCTGCAGGGTGGGGGTGCGAGTCCCCTGCTGCCTCCCTCTGCCCCCCCACCGTCTAGTCGTGACCTCGAGGTGGATGATTACCGTCAGAGCTTCAGCCTGGCCCGCATCGAGGGGATACGGGTGAGAGGCAATGGATATACGGTGTCAACGTGGTGGTGGTGAATGATGGATGTTGTAGATGTAGTAAAGATTTGTTGTGTGTATTTACATCAGGGGGGGACCCTGATGTAAACAAGACGAAAGTCTTTCTCTGGTCTGCATCCCCTTTAACAATTGTGTGTATCGAGCCGTACTGTACCCATTCTGCAATCTGTTAAATAAAGTTTTCATTCATTCATTCACCTTCACTTTAACCACTGAGCTGACCTATAGCATCCACCACCGAAAGCCTTTAATCCCCAGACCTCTCTAATGTACTTGTATCCAATATCTCATTATATTTATAACACTAGTATTTATTATATAATGCACTCAGATTTAATACTATTGTCTATAGTGTTTATTATGCATAATTTTACAGTACTATTTATACTGCTTTGGCTATACCCTTTCGTTGTACTCTGTACTTGTTGTACCCTGTACAGTGACAATTGAATCTAATCTAAGGATACAGGATACTTCAGTAGCTCCCGGCTGCGTCTATTCGAATACCAACCGGTTCATGCGTCCGCATTCGCGTTTTGCGCTCTGATTGGCCACTGATGTTTCTGGTCGCACCAATCGTGTGACGGCAAGTTCTTTCGCCGGTTAAGCTTAGGCACTCTTTCGAAGTTGATTAAGGTTCGAGTTTGTCTTAGAGCAGGGCGATAGAACACCAGCCCTGATTCCAAACTCTAACCGTAACCAACTTCGAAAGAGTCGCCTAAGCTTAACCAGTGATAAACTAGGCGTTAGGTAGTTTGCTGCTGGTCGAGGCGGAAATGGGCGCGTCACACGATTGGGCGCACATGTCACATGACCAGAAACGTCAGTGGCCAATCAGATCGCACCAGAAACTGCAGTGGCCAATCAGATTTGCAAAACGCGAACGCGGAAGCATGAACCGGTTGGTATTCGAATAGACGCCTCCCGGCCAGTGGGGTTTGACCTCCTTTAATCGGCTTAATGAGATGGCTGATTAAAGGATAATACCACTCAAATTAATAATTTTTTGTTTTTTAACATGTCATACCACATTTGACCCTGGACAATGCAATCACTGCCTGCAGTGCCAACACAAACAACTTGGTTCTCATGTAGGAAACCAGATAATCAAGACTGTAATCTGTGATGTCATAGCGAAGTACAGCCTTGAGCTTGTTTGCTGACAGTGAATAGCACACAAGACACACTGACTTTGTGCGTTTATATAGTGGTATTAATTTCCAAACCAGAAAATGTAAATGTAAAACAATCATCTGTGATATTATTCTCCCAGTCAGTTTCTCCCATCTCTACCGGTTTTCTATGGAACCGAGCCATGATACACTGGTGTCCCATCACAGATTAGCGAGCGGGATAAACTCCTGTCTTTTGTATGCAGCTATGGGAGATGGTAGTAAAAATGGTAAATTAAACGTTGCATAACGTTAGCCTCATATACGATAATTGCCTAAGTAATTTTTTGGCCAAATTGAGATTTCTGCCTATACTGTAATCTCCTCACACTGCTGCATCACCCTGGCTTAGTTCCTATGGCCTCAGCCAATCAGAACGCTTGTTACGTTAAAAAATAATCCCCATCTGCCTAACTCACTCGTGTGACTTGTGCATTTTAACGTTGCATACACAGATGGAGATCGCATGACTTAGGCAAGTATGACATGTATACGTATATGTATGAGGAAAAAATGCCCAAGTCTCACAACATATTTTGTTTAAAAGTCACCTTATTTTGTTACGCAATGGTTGTTGTGTTTTTGTATTTTTGCAAACTTGTTGATACACCAGACCTTGTGGAACTTATTTTCAAAATATAAATTAAAAACGTACACATTTGCTGGAAATTTAGTTTTTTCTTCTTTTCCAAAAATCTTGACAAATGACATAGGCAATTATCGTATGAGGCTAACGATAACTGTTATCAATTCCACCTGTACATCCATAGGTGGGCCACGTTCAGCGGGTGTCCCTTGTGCCAGACAGGACGCATGAGATGAAGACGCTGAGCCTGAAGCCGCTGCTCTTCGGTAAGAAGAACGTTTCCTCTCCCTCTTCAGCACCGCGTGCCGCCACGTATCTTTAGTGTAACAGCACAGCCCTCCATTCAAACCCTCTATAATCCACGACATGTGATATTAACGTGGTGCAACAGTGGACAGCTTTCTGCACAGAAGACATCATTTGACCTAGTTTAGATTTCAAACTTTATTTTTTTTGTCATCTTACAAAATATAGTTCAGTGATATATTTAATTATAATTTATAGATATGTACATTTTCAGGAAACATCCTCCTCATTTCCTTATCCACTGTGGTTGAGCTCAAAGGACGTTGGTGATCTCTGAGACCTCTAGCCTCTACCCCCGCCCCCTGCATACCTCGTAGTTTTCAGAGTCTCCAGATTTTAGCTCCTCTCGCTTTAAATGGTGCATTTATATAGCGCTTTTATCCAAAGCGCTTTACAATTTGTTCCTCACATTTTCCTGTTCACACATTCACACACCGATGATGGAGGCATGACGGACATCTTTCTGCTCCCTGACGGAGGCAACCATGCAAGGTGCCAACCTGCTCATCGGGAGCAGTTGGGGGTTAAGTGTCTCGCTCAAGGACACTTCGACATGCTGCCCGAGAGGAGTGGGAATCAAACCGCGAACCTTCCGATTACCAGACGACTGCTCTACCTACTGAGCCGCTGTCGCCCCCTAGCTAACCCTAGCTCCTGCACCGGTGGCGTTTCCATTTGCGAGCCGCCGCCCTCAGGTTCTTGTCGCGCCTGTGCCAGGCGAAGGCCCTGTTGACGACCAGGCGCTCGCCCTGCACCGTGCCCGTGACCAGGAAGGTGCCTCCCCGGGGGTGATGTCGCGTCATGTTCCTCACACAGGTGGCGTCTCTCTCCAGCCACAGCTCGATGCGGGAGCGGATCTCCCCGCCCAGCAAGGGGCCGTGCTTCAGGACCTCCAGCTTGGAGGCCAGGGAGAACTGGGCGAGACTCACCGGGCTGGACTTGAGCTTCGCCAGGCGTAGTTTTACTACTATGGAGAAAGAAGGGAGCAGAAAGATGTCACGTTAAACACCAATGTTGGATCTCAGTGATTTAAATTGTAAATAATAATAATAATAATAACTTTATTTGTATAGCACTTTTCATACAGAGGTTGCAGTTCAAAGTGCTTCACAACAGTAAAAAATACAGGCATGAGCGAGCATAGCAAGGTATGGTAAATCACAGTGTTTCACATTAGGATCTAACATCCTAATAGGCTCTCTATTCAGTAATACAAATAATAAAATAGTTTAAAATGATTAAGTTTAAAAATAGTCTAAAAATTATAAAATAGAACGGACATACAACAACAGTAAAAAATACAGGCATAAGCGAGCATAAAAATAAAAAATGTAAATAGCAAGGTTACAGTGAAAAGTGTGATAAGATTGTTCAAGCAGATGAAAATGGCCCAGTTAGGAGAATCAACCTTGGCACGATGTACCTAACTGGAATGGTAAACAACTTTGCTAGATTTAGGTCAAAAGTCATCTTCTCCTCACAACAGAGCATCACTCTAACATACATATGAATTTCATTGGACGTGTATGAAAGTAGGTAGGGTAAGAATATAGCTCTGTTTACAGTTTGATTCAGTAATACAAATGATAAAAATAGTTTAAAATGATTCAGTTTAAAAATAGTCATCAGTAAGAAGTAAAAAGTGTGATAACCGACATGAATTTGATAGGCAGTGTATAAAAGTAGGCAGGGTAAGAATAGTGCAGGTAAGTACAATTTGTGTCAGGATATCCCTGATGTTTCTATAATAATATTTCCCCTTGCCACTAGGTGGTAGCAGATATCTATCTTCAGATATTTGCCTGCATTACCCCACAGTGAAATGCCTGAGCAAAGAGATTTTAAGCTGTCTTTTAAAGATGTCTAGCGAGTTGGCTTCTCTGATGTTTTGGGGTAGTTTGTTCCACAGTTTTGGGGCATAGTTGATAAAGGCTGCATTACCGATCCTCTTTTGACTGTTTCTGGGAGCCTCTAGTAGTCCAGCAGCTGATGATCGCAGTGTTCTTGCTGGTGTGTAATTTATTAGAGTGTTGGCGATGTAGCTAGGTCCCTGTCCATTTAGAGCTTTGTATGTAAGGAGAAGGACCTTAAAGTCAATTCTAAATGTTACAGGAAGCCAGTGTAAAGCAGCTAAGACTGGACTAATGTGCTCTCTCCTTTTGGTTCTAGTTAGCAGTCGGGCTGCAGAGTTTTGGATTAGCTGAAGCCTCTCTGTGGTTTTCTTAGGGAGACCTGTGAAAAGTGCATTACAGTAGTCTAACCGGCTAGATATGAATGCATGAATTAGCTTCTCAGCATCGTTCTGATTAATAAATGGTCGTACTTTTGCTATATTTCTGAGATGGAAGAACGATGTTTTCGTCACTTTGCTAATATGAGAATTGAAGTTCAGTTCTGAATCTATGATAACCCCGAGACTAGTGACCTCAGATTTGATCCAAGGGGTTAGTCCTCCCAGGTTCTTTATTAATGTTTCTTTTTTAGTTTTGGGGCCGATAATTAGAATTTCAGTTTTCAGGAAGTTCTTACTCATCCATTTATTTATTGCCAGTAAGCAGTCTGTAATGGAGCTAATCGCTGTATCATTTGGTTCAGCAGATATGTACAGTTGTGTATCATCCGCATAGCTATGGAAATCTACATTATGTTCTCTGATGATATCACCCAGCGGTAACATGTAAAGGGAGAAGAGTAAAGGACCTAAGCAACTCCCTTGTGCAACTCCATAGTTGTTATTATTATTCTCATCAGAGTTTAGCCTGAGGTCACTGATCATTTTGGTGAGGGCAGTTTCAGTGCTATGATATTTTCTGAATCCTGACTGAAATTCTTCTAAGATGTTGTTTTCTTCAAGAAAGGAATTTATTTGAACTGAAACTATCTTTTCAAGTACTTTACTAATGAATGGTAGGTTGGATATTGGACGATAATTTGCCATTTCATTATTTCCATTTTTTTTTTTTTTTTTAATCTTTATCCCCCTCCATTTTCCTCCGATTTTCTCCCATCCCAATGTTAGTCGTATGCCAATTCCCAATCCCTTCCTGGTCGCTGCGCACTTACCCCCCACAGTCAGATCATCTGGGAGAGTGGAGGCTACCACGTGCTTCCTCCGACACACGTCCAGCCAATCACCGCTTCTTTTCACCTGGCAGCGCGGATTCTCATTGAGAGGGCGTAGCGTGTGGGAGGATCACACTATCCCCCTCAGGTCCTATCCGTGCTTAGCAGGCACCCCGACCGAACTGTAGGAGTCGCTGTTTACAACGACCCGGACCCACCCCGCCAGCTTCTCCCACCCTCTAATACAGCCAATTGTATTAGTGCGAACGGCCAGCCAAGCTGGTGACAACCCCGGAGCTGTGAGCTGGATTCGAACAGGCGAATCCAGCTCACAGCTCCGGGGTTTGGTGACGAACGCAATCTCCGCTCGGCCACCTAACCGCCCCTTGCCATTTCATTATTATCCAAGTTAGGTTTTTTTAGTAATTGCTTTACAACTGCTGTTTTAAAGGCATCTGGGAAAATACCAGTTCTAAGGGAAGTGTTTATGATATCTAGCACAGGGCTTGAAACACTATTAAACACCCGTTTGAAGAAAGCAGTAGGTATAGGATCTATGTCTGAGGTGTAGGAGTTACATTCTGAGACAGTTTTGCAGAGTACATCTAATGTGATGCATGTGAATCTTCTCATGGTTACATTGCACGGTTTGCTGCAATCAGCTTTATTTCCATCATGAGTAATGCTGGCCCTGATCAAGGTTATTTAGTTGTTAAAGAATAGTGCAAGTTCTTCACACTTAACCGTTGATGACTGAGGAGGTGTAGGGGCAGTGTTGAGTAGTACATTAATAGTGGAAAAAAGGATTCTGGAGTTTCCAGCATTTTCTGTAATGATTTTAGAGAAGTAGTCTTTCCTTGCTAAGCGGATGGTTTTATTATAAGCAGTTAAAGCATCTTTGTATATATCACAGCATATGGTGGTTTTTGTTTTTCTCCATTTTCGCTCTGCTGCACGACATTTCCTTTTTTCTTTGTTGACCGTATTATAGTTCAACCAGGGCGAGGCTCTGGTTTTCTTCTTTTTCGTTTTTAGTGGGGCGACAGAATTTAATATAGATGACAGTGCATCATTGGATTTTCTACCATTTCATTTAGAGAGCTGTCATGATTGTGTGGTTCATGTAGTCTGATAAGATCAATGAACTTTGATTCAGCCTTGTCGTTTAGGAGCCTCTTTTGAACTATGATTTATTTTTTTGTTTTAGTAAGGGTTATTTGAGTATCAAAAAATATACAGTGATGGTCGGAGAGAGGTAATTCAGTTATTGAGATATTTGTTATGCTTAGCCCAGTTGTTGTTATAACTAAGTCTAATGTATTCCCAAGCCTGTGAGTCGCATTTGTTATATGCTGTGTTAGGTCAAAGCTATCCAGTAGATTTTTTAGTTCTATAGTTTTGGAGTCTGTTTTCTTATTAAATGGATGTTCAAGTCTCCATTTAGGATCACCTTATCATAAATGATGCTTTTATAGAACAGATTTTATCCAAAGCGCTTTACAACTTGTTCCTCACATTCACCCATTCACTCACACATTCACGCACAGAAGGCAGAGGCAACCATGCAAGGTGCCAACCTGCTCATCGGGAGCATTTAGGGGTTAAGGCAGGGGTTAGACACAGTGTTTTTGTGCTCGTTTTTAAATACGTTTGATGTCCCTATTACACAGAAATGCGTTTTTTTGGCGGATACGACTGAAACGCTAAATTGTGTTTGCGTTTTGGAGAACCCCTAAAAAACGCGCCGACAACAGCGTGTAGTCTGCACGGAGCCGTTGTTGCGAAAACGCCCATGCGAAGTAGATACCATCTGCGTGCCCTTCCGGTGACAACAGTGTGTGTGTGTGTGTGTTTGGGACACGGAGCTATGTCCCAAATAGCTGCAGCTACCATGTGTTGTCAAGTTATTGTTATAAGGACCCCAGTCCAAGCTACAACAGTCTGCATTCCCTTAACAATTGTTTGTATTGAGCCGTATTGTATTGTACCCATTATGCAATATGTTAAATAAAGTTTACATCCATTCATTCTGCTAGCATTACCGATTGCATGAGCAGCTGGCTAACATTAGCTATCAGGATTCAGACCCTGTTAGCTCAGAGCTCCTCTTTCAACTTAACAAGCATTAAACAAAATGGCCCAGTCATCTATTCACCTTTGTTTAATACACACAGCGTTGTCTCTAATGTTATCTAACTACTGATAGCTCCCGATATCATCAGTTTGATGCTGGCTAACTAGCGTGAGCTAACGTTAGCTTCTAGCCACAATGCTATACTGTTATAATGGCATACTCCATTGACGTTAGCATGCAGCTAACAATGCTACCGATCTTTTTTTAGACTAAACTATCCGCTCTTGGTGGTCACTTGTGTTGATGTTAGTTTTGTTTCATCAACAAATGACAGGCAGAACACACAGTGAATGTATCCGTTTTGTTTATTGCACTTTTATTAGGCTTTGCTGAAAAAGAATTGCTGCATTGAGTCCGCGTTACATTGAAATCAAGGAGGAGATTGCGGGGGGGTCAAATGAATGGATGTGGACGAGAGCCGTGATGGAAGTGGTTGCCGATACGGCTGTGGGGGCGCTAGAGACATGATCGAATAGACGTTTATGCGCCTCGCTCTCCTGAACACGGCGTGACCCATAACTAATCGATCAGAACTAAATCGGCAGAGAAAAAGCCCATTTTAAAGCACCTATTCCGCTTGGACATGCGCAGAGTGCCCATGGAGTCTGGACGACGCGAGATGACGCTCGAATGAATGTGGACCGTTCTATCAGAGGGGGGAGCTTCGGTGGCCAGTGTCCTTTCAGCCGAACAGGATAATGAAAAAATTATCCCACTAAATGGCCAGACGTGTCTTATGGCGACATCTACAATTACCTCATTGAGTCTCCAGGTAGACTAATGTTTATATTTAAGTGCAGCGGTCTGTAGCCACTTACATGACCATCGAAGCTCCCCCCTCTGATAGAACGGTCCACATTCATTCGAGCGTCATCTCGCGTCGTCCAGACTCCATGGGCACTCTGCGCATGTCCAAGCGGAATAGGTGCTTTAAAATGGGCTTTTTCTCTGCCGATTTAGTTCTGATCGATTAGTTATGGGTCACGCCGTGTTCAGGAGAGCGAGGCGCATAAACGTCTATTCGATCATGTCTCTAGCACCCCCACAGCCGTATCGGCAACCACTTACATCACGGCTCTCGTCCACATTCATTCATATGCACCCCCCGCAATCTCCTCCTTGATTTCAGAATCCCGGAAGTGTTATGGTGGTCTATGGTGGCGCGGCATAGGCGTCTGCCTTGTTGACATTTTCTTTGCTGGAGCTTCCAGGAAGTGTATTGGCACATTCAAGTTCTGATTGGTTGAAATTGCCTTCATGTTTGCCACCTACTGCCACCTACTGCTTTGGCAGTGTACTACATCAGTGTGCTCAGGTGACAAAAACGAAAGTGTGACTCGAGGCTGCCACGTCGTGGCGAAACGCATATTATGACAATGAAACGAAAATGAAACGAAAGGTGTAACCGCCGCCTTGCTCAAGGACACTTCGGAACGGAAGTGGAATGGAACCAGGAATCTTCTGATAACCAGACGACAGCTCTACCTCCTGGGCCACTGTCGCCCCAATTTTACTCTCTCTGTTGTTCTGTCTACTCTCTTCTTCTCCAAGAAAAGAGAGCTCACAATAAAATAAACAACACTGTAGCACCCACGTTACCACTTTAGACACGCGTTACACTTTATATTTATATTATTGTTAAGGAAATTGCACATCATTCTCATTCCTTATTGCACCTCCTTATTGCACCTCACCACTACAAGGTGGCACCACAAGCTACGCTATACCTCATCATTTTTGTACCAGCTGTACATACTGTATATATAGATACACTGAACAATTTTGTTGTTTACACTTGTTTACGTACTTTACTTTTTGACTTTCTATTTTATACTTATTATACTTATTTTATACTATCTTGTTATTATCTAGCACACTCTCAGGAGCAACACAGAAAGAAACATTTCATGCAAAGTATTCTGTATGACAACTAATAAAGAAACTTGAAACTTGAATAAGTGAGGATAGGAATACAGAGGTAGGGCCACTCACCAAAATCAGTCTTACAGAAGGTCTCCAGCATATCCTTGGAAGAGGAGGCGGCCTCCAGCGCACAGTCACGACAGCTAGCCTGAGGAGCTGAAATAGACCAATCGGGGCAATTAGGTCACAAGTAAAGTGGACTGAAGGGTGGGTGTTTGTGTCTGTGTGCATTGTGTGTATTCCTCACCTCTCCGTCCCCCTGCACTGACACTGGTGTTGGTGATGGATGAGATGCACATGAGGTGGTCAGCGGGGAACTGGGCACAGCGCAGAATCTCTGGCCAGGGGTAACCGTAGCAACCCATGATTGGCGCACAGCTGTCCCGCACGGATTCGCACAGACTCCTGCAGGGTGATACGAACCTGATGGAGAGACAGGAAGCAGGGACGTTGGCGGCTATCCAAATAGGAGGGTGGGAGGACAAGGTATACCCAACATGAAGGTCTACCTAATATGAAGCTCTACTGTCATGGATCTATACAAAGGTCACCCACCATATATAGGCTACACACATATATATATATATATATCACATACTGTATATTTTTTTGTTAATTAAAAAAATCCTTGCATTAGTATTAAAAAGGTTAGAAAAACTAAAAAAAATGTCAATGAAATGGCACCATGACAATTAGTATATTACACAAAAACAACATAAAATAAATGGGTGATATGACATTGTATTGTACTAAATACTGTCAAATACCGTTATGCCATTTAAAAACTACAACAAATATTTTAATATGATATTTTGGTTACATCGCCCTGCCCTAATACAAACCAATAGTGGGGTACCGTGAGACACACCCATTCAGATAGCATGTGGTCGCTTGTTTGTCCTCACCTGAGCTAAGAGGTGTTGAATTTTGGAATGCGACTCAAGGGAGACGGTCTATGCCGGCTTTGATGGCCTGGCCGTGGCAGTCTGACACCAGGGGCGTCTCTTGTGAGGCTTGTTCCCAGATTTGCATATTTTTCAGTAGGGTGTCAACCCTCTGGAGCTACATCTACGACTGAGCTTCTTAGTTCTCGCCAGACATGATTCTGCCCTCCCTGTGACCACGTCTCCTGTGGCCCTCGCATCACTTTGCTCTTTCACCCCTAGTGGAAAATCACTAACTACAACCACTCATTTTACATGTAGGCCTAAAGCTAGCTGAGTTACGTTTTAATTTCAGTATGTAACGAGGTTAACACTTTTATGTTGGATTAATTACATTCTAGACCTTGCCCACACCCTGGGACCCACCAGCGAAGCATAGTAGTGACCGTCATGGTGTGGAAACTTGACAGAAGCCCACTGTTTAGTCCCAACCTCAGCATTTTAACTCCTAACGAAAAGCCACATGCTACCAGCATTTTAACTCCTAACGAAAAGCCACATCCTGAACGAGGCTCTCCTAGGGTAACAGCCACATCCTGAACGAGGCTCTCCTAGGATAACAGCCACATCCTGAACGAGGCTCTCCTAGGATAACAGCCACATCCTGAACGAGGCTCTCCTAGGATAACAGCCACATCCTGAACGAGGCTCTCCTAGGATAACGGCCACATCCTGAACGAGGCTCTCCTAGGATAACAGCCACATCCTGAACGAGGCTCTCCTAGGATAACAGCCACATCCTGAACGAGGCTCTCCTAGGATAACGGCCACATCCTGAACGAGGCTCTCCTAGGATAACAGCCACATCCTGAACGAGGCTCTCCTAGGATAACAGCCACATCCTGAACGAGGCTCTCCTAGCATAACAGCCACATCCTGAACGAGGCTCTCCTAGGATAACAGCCACATCCTGAACGAGGCTCTCCTAGGATAAAAGCCGCCGCTGTGTGCGTCTACTGACCTGTCCAGGCAGATGGGGGCGAAGAGGGAGCAGAGGAAGATGCGGGCGTCGGGGTGGCACTCCCTGGCGAGCAGCGGCAGCCAGCTGGCGCTCTGCTGCACGGCCTCCGCCGGAGACTCGTGGCGCAGCAGGTTGGGCATCCTCATGGTGTTGTAGCCGATGCCCCGGCACAGCGCCATGCCCGGGGGGATGGGCACGCAGCGGGAGGAGCTGCGCGGCTCCCACTGCCCTCCTCCTCCTCCTCCTCCTCCCCCCGTAGCCTCGGGGTCGCTCCACCCTCCGCCGTCCTCCCCCGCCACGGAAACAACGACGTCCCCGGCTCTCACCCGGCCCTCGGCCCTGAGCCCGGCTCTGCCTTCTGCCTTCTTAGTCCTCACTCTACCAGGCCGGCGGCCGCCGAGCGCCGACGTACTGCCGGGCCCAGCCAGCAGCAGCAGCAGCACTAGGAGGCGAGCCGGGCGGTATGGTCTCCCAGAAGTCATCCCGGGACTGGAGTCGGAGAGGAGGAGATGGTCCCTGGTGTGTGTGTGTGTGAACGACATGACAAGACAGCATGATAGGTGTATTTATAGTGGGCGGTGATGACATAGGAGGGGGGAAGGGGAGGAACAATAGGGGGAGGGGTGGGGTTGAGACTGGAAGAGGGGGGGGGCATGTGTGGGGAGGGGGGCACGTAATCAGGCCGTGGCTAAAGTGTGTGTGATGGAGCTCAAGTTATTAGGACTAATGTGGTCTGTGTGGATGCGGTTGTTTGGTTTGTTCCATCCTTCTGGACTTCCACAGCTTGAGGTGAGGAAGAGAGAGTAGTGCCCCTCATGTCACGACCCCCGACCCCCCCCCCCCCCCCCCCCCCCCCTGGGAGGCTTCTTCATGATGACTCCTCGCTGAGACGGAAGACGCCTACAGTAGCGAGGCAGAGAGGGCACACAGACGTCCCCCTGCTGGAAGCAACTGGAAAGGACTAAATATGAAAAACTGTGGGAGTGAGCGAAAGCACAGGGAGACAGGCGTGCGTGCGTGTGTGTGTGTGTGTGTGTGTGTGTGTGTGTGTGTGTGTGCAACATGCAAGCGGGACACGTACACAGAGTTGGGTGTTTGTCCTGCTGTGGCCTGAATCCTTTCCAGACAAGCGGGTCACTTCCTCTCCAGGGAGAGGGATGCTCAGAGGAGGGAGGGGAGGTTTATTCATATGGGCTCCACAATAATAATAATGAGGCCCCGCTTGGACAATGGGGATTAGCAATCGGTACGAATGCATACAGTTGGAACAGCTCCCTATTACATTACTACAAGTGTACAGAGATAAGACACAGCTCCTCTTGGTAGAAAACTGGGACCATGATGGCCATGGTCCGAGTGGTAAGATTGTCCTGTTATAGCCATTCTGAATTTCCCCCAAGGATCAATAAAGGAATATCTTATCTTATCTTATCTTTTACATGCATGTAAGGGGAAAGGGAGCAGGACAAAACGTCTTCGTGCCTCTGATCTCCCCCCCTCCCTGCATGTGAATAGGTGTGAACGACAATGGCGATACCCAACACAGACTGATCCCCTATTACTAACTATAATACATGAGCAACCACCGGCTCTCACCCGGGGGGGGGGGGATGACAACGTAGCTCTCGCCCCCCCCCCCCACCCTCTGGGAGGCATTCAGTGCTCTGGCTCATTAACACCGTCAATGGGCCAGGTCACACCACAAATGGCTCCCCTGGGAGGGAGGGGGGAGGGGGGGGGGGGCAGGGGAGCACTCATTATCCTCATATCCACTATCACTTAAGAGTCCCTGTGTGTCGTACACCTGCTCCAGCGTGCCACTGAGAGAGCTGTGACTCTGGACACTGGGGGATGCACACCGTAGTAGTCGCTCTTGAGTTATTGGTTAACGGGTCATTAAAGTAATGACTGCCGTTGAGTGTTTGCTCTGTTGCTGCTCGCTGTGTTTGTGTGGGTCTGTGTTCCGACCAGTGATGGTAATGATGTTTGCCTTTTACTTTCGAAGAAGGTACTTAATTAACTTAATTGACCATTTGCATTGGAAACCCTTTCTTTATTAGGCGTACACGTTTCCTCCCCAAACACACACACAAGATCAGACGGCACTGCAATGCTCAAGCAAACTCCCTATTTCACACAACACACACACACACAGATCCTCAGGGATCTCAGAGCACAGATTTGTTTATTTTAGACCACCTGGTGTAAGATAAGATAAGATATTCCTTTATTGATCCCCTTGGGAAATTCGGGCATCATAGCAGTGTGGGGGGGGTTACATGTATGGGCAGGGTAATAGTAGAAAGACGTAAATATAGGTATAAACAATATACAGTGTAAACAATATTGCAGCTGTGGGTCTGTATGCCCTATCAAGTTATATGTTACAATAAATATGGGCAATAGAGTAAAGTAAACACAGGTGCAGTAAACACAGGTGCAGTATACACATGGTACCCTAACTGGCATGATATAGGTTGTAGTCGTGCAGGTTTTGGTGGTTAAGACTTAAGAGTCAGACACACTTAGTGGTCAGACACTAATAGTTCTCAAATTCTGCCTCCGTTAGTTCTCCAGTTACAAGTTAGTTACAACTTGAATAGTTAGTTCAAGTTTCTGTTAGTTCTCCAGCTACAAGTTTCTGTTAGTTCTCCAGCTACACGTTTCTGTTAGTTCTCCAGCTACACGTTTCTGTTAGTTCTCCAGCTACAAGTTTCTGTTAGTTCTCCAGCTACAAGTTTCTGTTGGTTCTCCAGTTACAAGTTTCTGTTAGTTCTCCAGCTACAAGTTTCTGTTAGTTCTCCAGCTACAAGTTTCTGTTGGTTCTCCAGTTACAAGTTTCTGTTAGTTCTCCAGCTACAAGTTTCTGTTAGTTCTCCAGCTACAAGTTTCTGTTAGTTCTCCAGCTACAAGTTTCTGTTAGATTAGATTAAAATGTATTGTCATTATAAACTAAAGCACAAGTGCAGTACAACGAAAATACGTTTGGCATCCAACCAGAGTGCAATGTAGCAGTAAAGTGCAAAAGCAATATACAATGTACAGCTGATTAGACTGGGTACAAATATATACAAATTAGTACTACTGACTAGTACGGAGTACTGTAGTGCTAATCAGATGTATGTTGTACAGAGCTGTAGTATATTGGCCAGCAGCATAACCAGCAAGAGTAGGATATGTACAGATATAGATATAGTAAAGGACTATGTGCAGGTAAGTACAGACAAGTGAGGATAGTTATATATGCGGTGGGAATAAATCTATACAGCATTATTGTACATGCTATCATACAGCGCTATGGGTTATATGCAGGTGTAATGCAGATAGTCAGACAAATACTTGCATATATATGCTGTAAATATAAAGATATAAAAATTTAAATATGCAGTATATACAGCACTGTTACATGCTATCATACAGAGTATGGGTAGATGGTGAAAGCAGTAGGTAGGTATACATTGAGTTTATATGGTAGGGGGGGGGGGGCTGTCAACATGGCACAGACTTCAGAGAGATGAGTTCCAGCTTCAAGTTTCCGTTAGTTCTCCGACTAGAAGTACAATTATTTTGTTAACTTACAGATATCAGTATTTCTTGTTCTAATAAATGTATTTATTTCTATAAAAAGCTGTTGCATTACAACCAGCGTATTATTAGCCCAGAATGATCAAACTTTCTCTGCGTTGCTTAATCATCCTGAAATGTCTTGTTTTGTTTCATCAGTCTCAATAAAATCCATTCGGCTGTGGAACAGATCAAGGAAGCACTGTTGACTTGTTTACACTGAAACCTTGAGATGGTAATCTACTTACAGAGCAATCAATCAATCACACACTCTCTTATGCTAAGGGGGAGAGAGACTCACTGCCCCTTCAGCTCTGAGCCTTTCATGTCCCTCGACTCTCCGCTGACACCGGCTACTCCAGCAGTTCTTCAGGAGAAGTGTTTTATTGTTGTTTATCTTGAACTTGAGTCCGTACATTGATCCTGTCGTTATGGTTGATCTTCATTCATCTTCATTGTTGACAGCAGGGTGTTAATCAGTATCTTGTCTCTAGTCTGACGGCTGGCTGTCGTTTTTGCTAAAAGATCTTCCAGTGCTATATCTGTGTATTAAGAAAAGTCTAGAGGTGTGACAAATCGGTAGGGCTTGGGAAGTGGTTCGGTAGTTGGGACATCTTTTATAGGGGCTGCTGACATCAGTTAGCATTGAGACATCGTTAAAACGGGAGGAAGTTGTGAAGAAAAGGAACGGTTGACGTTTGTGGAGACGGTCGTGAGATTTTCTGTGGCTCCGCCAGGCTTTTGGTTTTTTATATATTTAACATTAGTTAGCAATATACTCGTGGAGTCAATGGGCTTATGACGTTTGGAATTTTCATGAGAATAGACTTCCACTAGCATTGACTTCCGCTAGCATTGACTTCCACTAGCATTGACTTCCACTAGCATTGACTTCCGCTAGCATTGACTTCCACTAGCATACCTTTTGTATTTTATCTTTATTTTGATCATGTCTATTTTATTTCTATTCTATTTAATTCTATTATTATTATTATTATTATTATTATTATTATTATTATTATTATTATTATTATTATTATTATTATTATTATTATTATTATTATTATTATTATTATTATTGTATTTTTTGCACAATCGAAGCGGGCATGGCCTTCATTTCACTATGTCTTGTGTATGTATTTGATGAATAAACCTCTTGAATCTTGACTTCCGCTAGCATTGACTTCCGCTAGCATTGCTGACAAATGCTTTGGATGGGCTGAAAGCCCTCTGAGCGTGTGACAAATAATATACATTTTAAATGTGATCTCATTTAAGATGTTTGGCAAGTAATGACGGCCCCTTGACGGCACTTTTCCTCTTCCTGTCAGAGATCCCTGGCTTCCTGTCGGAGGAGGAGTGTCGCGTGGTGGTGCAGCTGGCCCAGCTGAAGGGGCTGACCGAGAGCCAGACGGTGGCGCCCAGCGGGGCACAAGAGGAGTCCAGTCAGCCTCTCTTCTCCCTCAGCACGGAGGAGATCTTCAGCCTGCTAGACCTGGACCAGGACGGCCTGCTGCAGAGGCAGGAGGTAACCTAACCAGAGAGAATCACACCGTCCAGAGCGGGACGGGTTACCTTCTCGTGTCCAGGGCCTCCAGATAGATACGCATTGGGCAACAGACTCCCAATTCCATACGTTTTATGTCCCAGGGATCCCTGTCTGAGAAGATTTGTTATGATTAAGTTGTTTTGATGTAATTAAATACAGGATTATATATGTTTCTATGCTGTAGCCGGGAAGATGATGGTGAAGAGGGTGCAGGCTTTGATCAGAATAGTCATTCTTATATGCTCTCATTGTGGCTACTTCTAGGCTAAGAAATTAAAGGTGCTGTAAGTGGTATTATTTTGTTCAAATAAGTGTTAAATAGCTGTACATTCCGACTACGTCACTGATATAGAGTGTTTGGTCAGTAACATGGGTCTTCCAGTCCCTCCTCTTTGCAGTAAACAGAAAATAAAATGTCTGGTATCCCTTTCCACTTTATCACAGTCAAGATATTAGATATTTATGCTTATTTCAAGAAATCTTGCCAAACCAGATGTGCTTGCCTCTCTCATATGATTTTGAAAGCAGCACAGGTGTGCCAGAAAGTGTGTCATAATCATAACTGCCAGTGATCCGTGTAGCGCTTGTTGTAGTGAAGAATGTCCCTGTCACGGTTTCCAGATCGTGAGTCACTCGCGCTCTCGTGACGGAACCTGGCTGAGCCCCGACAACCTGCGGCAGATCCTCTCTGGTCTGGAGGCCCGTCCAGCAGGTGTGTGTGTGTGTGTGTGTGTGTGTGTGTGTGTGTGTGTATCACTCTGTTTTTCATCGCAAGAACAGCAAGGCACCGCTTTGGTTGGGCATCATCAGCACTGTTGTGGGGTGACAGTGGCTCGGGAGGTAGAGCAGTCGTCTGGTAATCCGGAGGTTCCCAGTTCGATTCCTGCTCCTCCCGGGCAGCGTGTCGAAGTGTCCTTGAGGAAGACACTTAACTCCTAACACTTAACCCCCTAACTGCTCCCGACGAGCAGCTTGGCACCTTGCATGGTCACCTCCACCGTCGGTGTGTGAGTGAGTGGGTAAAATGTGAGGTAAAAAATTGTAAAGCGCTTTGGATAAAAGCTGCTATATAAATGCACCATTTACCATTATATTACTCTGCTAAACCATGATGTGTGTGTGCGCGCGCGTGTATTTCCCAGTGGTCCTCCTCTGGTAGGAGTAGGTAACTAATTGGTGTCTTGTCTTTGTGTGAGAGTGCATTAAGTGGGAGCCAGGACCGGAAGGAGGGTGACACCATAGTGAGGCCTTTAGCGCGTCCCACTCCGGATGGGCCTCATCATATCTCATTGAAATCCGGGCGCCCGCTAACCTCTAAATATTCCCCCCAGATCCCGTGTACCCCCACCCCCATCACGCTCTCTCTCTCTCTTCCACTCCTCCATTCTTCCTCTCTAGCTCCCCAGAGCTATTGTTTCAACTCGTGGCCGCTGTGTCACAAGGGGAGAGGGGCCGGTTGTTCACTCAGCCGACACTAACGCAGCATACAGTATAGTGCTTAGAGAGAGGGATTGGGGTCAAATATAATGGAGCTGTCATAGCATACTGTACTATTCCACAAAACCAAGGACTTAAACACAATGGAGCTGTCATACTGCACTGTTCCTTATAACCAAGGACTTAAACATGAAGGAGCTGTCATACTGCACTGTTCCTTATAACCAAGGACTTAAACATGAAGGAGCTGTCATACTGCACTGTTCCATATAACCAAGGACTTAAACATGAAGGAGCTGTCATACTGCACTGTTCCTTATAACCAAGGACTTAAACATGAAGGAGCTGTCATACTGCACTGTTCCATATAACCAAGGACTTAAACTCCTGCAATGTGTATGACGTGTTGCTTGTATGTTACAGGCGTGCTGACCCTGCAGGGGTTCAGGCGTGTGTGTGTGTGTAGGACGTGTTGCTTGTATGTTACAGGCGTGCTGACCCTGGAGGAGTTCAGGCGTGTGTGTATGACGTGTTGCTTGTATGTTACAGGCGTGCTGACCCTGGAGGAGTTCAGGCGTGTGTACGACGCGTCGCAGCGCCCCGGGCAGCAGCAGGGTGGCACCCTGCAGGGTGAGGTGAAGCGGAGGAGCAAACACACGTGGCTGTACCAAGGCCCCGGGTCACACCGCGCGCTGCACACGCTCAGGAACAGGTGACGGAACACACACACTCCACACGCTCTCAGAGCCGCTATGTATCGTCACACGCTCTACGCTAAATTATGTCTATTTTATTGTACCGCTCTTATTCTGTCTATTTTCATACATATTCTATATGTCTGCACCTTATGCAGTGCTTTTATTTTGCACGATTCCCAATACAAGTGGGGCCTCAGGCCCCCGCAGGTGGGTGGGGCCTGTTTAAGGACAGAGATCTATTACAATCTTTTAATTTAATTTCTCATTATTTTTCATAGATTTTAATGACAAATCAAGTGCAGGTTTTAATATCAATTCCCTGCTTAGTGCTTACTTTAAATTACGTCAATGTAATGCTAATTTTATGCCTGTCTATTTTGTGTCTACATCACTGCATCACTACTTCTTTTATGAAAGTTGCTATATAAATAAAGTGTGTTATTATTATTAAAATGTTCTCTCTTTTCCTTGTTTCCTCAGAGTGACCCGTCTGACCCGCCTCCCCTCCCCATTGGTTGAGCTCAGTGAGCCGCTGCAGGTGATTCGCTACGAGCATGGAGGCTTTAGTAACGCCCACCACGACAGCAGCCCCGCCCATTCAGAGACTACCTGCATACACACACGACTGGCAGGAAACACATCTGCACTTACAGAGATCACCTGCAGGTGTGTGTGTGTGTGGGTGGGTATTTGTGCCAGAGGGGTTCATGGTAGCTTTGTGGTTTGTTTAGTTTTTTCATTTTAGATTGTATTATTATTATTTTAGGTGTTTGAGTCGAGCAGAATGTGGTTGCGTAGCCATTTCATGTGTCTCATCTTACACAAGTACTCGTTGCTGGAGACTTTCCTTCGAATCACAGCTGTATAATGTGACGACTTTGCTTGAATTTGCACACAAAAAAATAAGAGAAAACACAAAAATATAAATACAATTATAAAGCCTATTGCACACTTGCATTAAACAACAAGTTAAATGATTTGGTTGGTATCGTGTGTCGGGGCTAAGATCAGTGAGCGAGAAAAGCAAGATTATTCACAACCATTGTAATGAGCAGAGCATCGGTGGACATGTAGCCTATTTTGAGGTGGGAGCATCCGAAATGAGAAGGTTAATGAGAGAGACTGCTCCGTTCCAGACATACCCACACTGACGGAGCCAAGTCTGAACTTGCCTTTAGTTAGACTACAGGGTTAATTAGGTTCATTATTACAGTGTGCGTGTGTGTGTGTGTGTGTGCGCATGTGTGTGTGTGTGTGCACACCATCGTCAGGTGGAGTTGCTTCCCAAGCTCGTTCATCCGTCCCTCAATGTCCTTGGGGACATTTCTTTTTTTTTATCTACTTTTTCTCTTCTATTTTTCTCCAATCCCAATTTTATTGTGCCAATTCTTCCCTCCCCTGTCTTGAACGTTGCTCGCATATGCCCCCCACTGGCCTGTTGTAGGGAGGATAGAAGCCTTGCATCACGTGTCCCCTCCGGTACACAAGGAGGCAGCCTGTCGCATCTTTTCACCTGCCAGCGCGGACTCTCATTGGCGAGGTGTAACGTGTGGGAGGCTTCCACTACCCCCCCCCCCAATTTCCTGTCTCTGCTGTGCTGTGCAGGCGTCCCCCAACCGACCTGTAGGAGTCGCTGTCCACAGCGTCCAGATTACCACCCATCGACTTCCACCCCCTAACTCTGCCAATTGAGTTAGTATGACGGCTGGCCCAAGCCGGAGGCAACGCCGACAGCCGGAGTCGAACCCGGTGTCTCTTGCGTTGGTGACGAGCGCAATGTCCGCTGCGCCACCCAGCCGCCAGTACTTGGGGACATTTCTGTGTTCTTTCCTATTTGCATGCACCATGCTTTCGTAATCAAACGATGCAGTCAAACCAACACTCCACACGTTTTAAAACAACAGAGGCCTCTCATGGAAGGCTTGTGTAGTTCTCTTTCTTCCAACATGGCCGCCTGTAACTACTTTTGAAAAAGAAAATGCCTCATTGCTGTGTTTTGGTGGAGTAGGTGAAACATTGGAAAAACATTATATTAATGTTCCACTGTGACTAGTTTAAAACATCCAGTAATAAGACACCAATTTATTACATTTGTATATCAACACATAGCAACCACTGTTTTGCACATACATAGCAACTGTCATCTCCTCCAACATGGTGGACAAATTGACATTCTAAACATGCCATGAAAGGCCTATATTACTGTTTTCAAAGTAGGCCCTTTTAATTGTCCTGTGTGTGCATCGAGATGTTGCTCTGTGTTGCATACCTACAGTATACTGTATTTGTCTTATTGGTGTCTCCGCCCCAGGTACATCACTGTGCTGTTCTACCTCAACTCTGTGGATGAAGGCGGAGAGACCACCTTTCCTGTCGCCGACAATCGCACCTATGAAGAGGAGGTGGGTGTGTGCTCTCTCACCACCACCACCTGGTGTCTCTGTCCTGATGAGAGAAGCTTGAACATTGCCATTTTACATTTAGTCATTTAGCTGACCCTTTTTTTTTTATTTTTTTATCTAAAGCGACTTCCAAATTCTGTACAACAAGTCAGCTGAGTAATATTGTTCAACAGTGTTGAACTCGGGTGCTACAGTCTTGAGTGCATAGTAGTAAAGACATAATAGTATAGTAGGTAGTAATATAGGCAAGGTAGATTACTTGGTAGCAAAGTGCATGATAGTAAAAGACAGTACGAAGGTTATTATTATTTATTTTTCATTTCAGATATTACATTTACATTTACATTTAGTCATTTAGCTGACGCTTTTATCCAAAGCGACTTACAAGTTCTGTACGACAAGCCATCAGGAAGAGCACAACTCTATCAGCTGAGTAACAATGTTCATCAAAGTGTTGAGTGCTACAGTGTAGGTTAGTTTATTAGGACAAGTGCATGACAGTATGGTTAGTTAGGGTTAGATTTTTTTTTTTTTTTTTTTTTAATTCAGATAATGGTTGAATAAGTGCGTCTTTAGTCGACGGCGAAAGATTGGACGTGTTTCGGCTGTCCTAACTGGGGTGGGTAGTTCATTCCACCATTGTGGGGCAAGGACTGAGAATAGGCGACTTCTCTTTGATGACCCTCCCGGAGCTTGGATAGGAGTAGGTCTGAGGCGGCCAGAAGATGCAGAGCGTAGGGGTCTTGAGGGTGTGTAGTTAGAGACCATTGACCGGAGGTAGGCGGTTGAATGAATGAATGAGTTTATTTATTTCGAACATAAATTAAAAACAAATTAAATAAATTAAATTCAAATAAAACAATAAAGTAATAAACAGATTAAAAAAACAAGCAAGCAAAACAGTAATGTTCGAAAAGGAGTAGGATGAAGTGTAAACGTATGTATTCCTACCCCCTTCACACTTATCTTATGCAATTCATATTAGCTAATTTTCACACAACCCAAATTTCCACACTATGAAAATAAAATATCAGTAATAATACTAATGATAATCCCGCCGAGCACTAGCCCCTGGACGGGGACGCCAGGGCTCAAGCGGTCAACACAACGTCGCCTCATCCATATGCCTCTGAGATATAATCCTTTTATATGTTTATTTTTTTATTTTTTTAAGTAATTTATATTTGTGCTTTGTTTTAATTCCACACTCAAACCATTCCACAGATTCACTCCACAAACTGAAATACACATACTCTTCATTGTGTGTATATTGATTGAGGAAGTGTGTTTTTAGTCGATGGTGGAAAATTGGGCGAGTTTCGTAGCCTTAGTGATGCTGATAACATGCAGACAATGCTGAGCCTTGACGAGCCTTCCATAACAACAGATTAGGACAGGATGTTTAGGCTCTGTGTGTGTGTGTGTGTGTGTGTGTGTTATAGGCACTGGTTCAGGATGGAGTGGACCTGACCGATACCCAGGAGACGTGTGTCAGAGGGAACCTGAGAGTGAAACCTGTGGCCGGCACGGCTCTCCTCTGGTACAACCACCTGTCTGACGGCAGAGGTGAGGAGAACAAGCCCTGATTGGAAGGAGATGACAGTCGCAATGTATCCCACTGTTGTCTGCAGTACGGTCCTAACAGTATGTTCAGATGCAAGGGCAAGAGAAATATTGTCTCGCTGTAATAATAATAATTTTTAAAATATATATATTTATATAGCACTTTTTATACAAGAATGGCAGCCCAAAGTGCTTCACAGCAGTGATGTAAGAAACAAAATAGACATATGCATACATTTGGCACAATTATAGACTTGATGAGCAGAGAATTGACATTAAACCTCCCTGAAAATGTGTAATAGATCATAGAATAGTCATTAGAATATGGGAAATGAAAATGTGTAATAGATCATAGAATAGTCATTACAATATATGGGAAATTAAAATGTAATAGATCATAGAATAGTCATTACAATATATGGGAAAATAACAAAAAATTAAGATTAAGAAAAGATTGTAATACATGAAGTGCAGACATACTGTAGGGCTGGGCGATATGGCAAAAAATCATATCGTGATAACGATATGATAATGTTATCATATCACTCGATATCGATAATTATCGAAATTGTTATAAGTATAAATTATATTTTTTTTTTCTTTTTTTAAACAACAGATGTATGTTTATTTTGCAGCAATTCTTTGTCATTGCCGCCATCTTTAGTGTTACATCCCCTCACACTCCAGTTCTCAGGCTGCAGCTGGTTTAAAAGCGAAAGTAAACCGGCTTCTCTGCTGGCTGTGGCTCCAGGGGAGTTGAACAGTTCTGGCTCTGCTAGTTTATTTTCGATCTTTTGGCGCTTTTTTGGTGGACAAACCACTGCACATGTGCACCGTGACTCGTGACTCGAGTCTAGCTCTGCTAGCACACATAGCCTACTGTGTACAGACGGTTTCAAACTGTATTTTAAATTAGAAAGCAAACCAAATAAATGGACAAGAAAAAAATAAATCTCAATTTGGTCAGTATTGTCATTTGGACAAGCAAAGCCATTACCTTAAGTTGCAGGCAAGAAAGACAAGTCTGTCCACTGTCTCTGGTTTTAAAACTGCCCTGTTGCAGGTCACACAAAAAAATAAAAAATATGATATTTCTTTTTCCGATATTCAATATCGATTATTAAAATATATCGTGATATTTATTGTTATATCGCCCAGCCCTAAGACATAGAATAGACAGAATAAGAGCAGTGCAATAAAATAGACATACATTAGCATAGAATAGACAGAGTAAAATAGTGCAGTGCAATAAAATAGTTCTCATCTACAGTACAACAATCACACAATGATTTATGTATTTCGTCATTGTAAATGAGAGCATAGTGCATCTCAACAGTAGCATTGTTGACATTTAGACTATTTCTAAATGTAACCTATTCAATATCTATAGCTACAACGTGCATTCATAGCAGACTATTTCATATTCATTGTGAAGCGGCATTTGCCACATACCCACATTTGCGCCGTCACGCCTGGAGGATTTCTCACTCAAGTTGAAGCATTTTCAACTGGAGCACAAGGTGTTGGCGCCACCTAGAGCGAAGCTGTATCTGTTCGCCCCCGACCGCATCTTTCCATTGACATTGTGTGCGTTCACCACTAAATTCGGTTTTGCATTGTGTCTGAATGTACTGTAAGAACCGTGGGAAAACAGGAACGCACGGTTTAGCTCTCAGGTCACCGCCACACAAATATCAGCTGCATTTAAGCCACAACTAATGCTACGTGGTGGAGAGTCTTAGGGGACACATTTAAAAATGTTGGTCAAATTGTCTTTGTGTGTGTTCAAGAGGTTTTAATAGGGCTAGAAAGTAAACGGTGTAATCAAAGGTGCAGATGAGGGTCTGTATGCCCTATCACATCAGTTATATTATGTTACAATAACTATGGGCAATAAGAATTAGAATCTGAATATATATACTATAAGTAAGTAAAGTAAACGGTATACACAGGTGCAGTATACATAAGGTACCCTAACTGGCATGATATACATTGTAGTCCGTGCAGTTTGGGTGATTTTCAAAACTGAATTTCTGAGCTCCGTAGAAGGAGAACATTGTTTCATCCCCGACATTCTCCCTCCTCCTCCTCTCTTCCCCAGGCTGGATGGGGGAGCTGGACGAGTACTCCCTCCACGGGAGCTGCCCAGTCTCCCACGGGGCCAAGTGGGTGGCCAACAGCTGGGTGAACGTGGACCCAGACCACCAGCGGCAGGCCCGCTACCAGAGACTAGTGACCCACAGACAGGAACCCAAGGCGGGCATGGAGGAGCAGCACCAACCCCTCTCTCATAGCGACCTCCACCAAGATCTATAACCTGGCCTTCAGACTCAAATAATAATGGGGGGGGGGGGGGCCTTCACAAATATTCAAAGGAAATCAGTCTTGCATCATAATCTTATCAAGTCAATGATGGGTGTTTCTGAAATGACCAGCAGGTGTTGCGAATGTCTTCCGGAGGGAGGTTTTTAAGAGATATTCTGTCTGTTCTGTCAGATCTGTTGTCAGTGTTGTTTTCATGAAATGTTGTATAACTGGGTTAACAAGACCTAAAACTGAAATAGGTTTATCCTAGACAAATCCAAAGTCAATTTAGATTGTCAGGTTGAATCTGAGAAGCCAGTGCTTCAGGTGTAAATTCAAACCTCTTTGTGTTCCAGGTTTATTTATTATTATTATTATGTATTATTTTGCTTTAATCTGCTCATCACTCAAAAGCAAGTGTGTTTTTTTCCCAGTGTGTATTTATTTGGGTGTTATTTATTAAAACTTTCATAAACTCGGATAAATCATTACATATTTATTACAGCTTGATGTTGCACTGAATCTATCACTTTATTTAACTGTATATAAGTTATTACATTTATTAAAGAATGTTTTATTATTAACTTGCGAGTATGGCTTTCATTCATATAATTATATTTATAAAAACCTATGCTGCTCTCTAACTGATATCAAAATCGGCGGTCAAAGTGTGCAGTGTCCACAAGATGGCGCTCAATGTCAACTACCGAATAAAAGGTGCTCAAATCCCCTTCGCCTGGTAAACGAAAGTGGAATTATCCGACCTGCACCTGCCCCGTGTCGTACATAATTTAGATAATGATTTGGTAACCGGTCATTTAAACTGAATTAATTGAATGCATCTCTACATCCATGTGAATTGATGGAGATTACAGAATTATGTTTTATTGGAAATATATTCTCATAAATCGTTGCAAAAGAATCCAACGGTATTAGATCACCTTGACCCCACAGGCAAGATGATCAATATCAACAGCACTAATTGCTATTATTGTTATATTACTATTAAATGTATGTCCCCGTTCCTTAGCTATGTGTACCTGCAGTATATAGCCTATAATATAGGATATACTGCAGGTACACATAGCTAAGGAACGGTTATATACAAGTTATATTATAACTCGAGCTGAGCACGTGTGAATGACATAAAGAAGCAAGCTTAATCTAGAGGTTGTGGCAAAGGGTATTATTTAACTGGCAAATTACGACCACAGCACCAAATAGCTGCCACTACACAGTGACAGTACACACACACACTAGACTAAATATTAAATACATGCTCATCATGTGATGCAAGGAGAATAATATTATATTGATGTGAGTGATGGATGGTGGTGGCGATGACGACGATGATCAGATCTGTTCACAGAATTAGAATGGCAAAGTGCGTCCCTCCTGTGCTGTGACCATGCACATTTAGACAACATATGTGTGGCAGATTTCCAGGTGAAAATAAAACAGTTGTATTACTAATTCGAGAATGGTGTTTGACCAACACGTGCAGGTGTGCGCATAGCCACGAATTGGGACCCCCCACTGCTGTTTCTATTAATAGTAGTGGGGACCCGATTCGCGGCTAGTGTGCGCTGCGCATAACCTACTGCTGTCGCATATCCATCAGGAATCTCAGTCTACGTGTTCCTCCCACAACATTTCTCCGCGTTTAGTATTTTTCAGGGGCGTTTAATTTTAGGTCATGTCACATGACCAGAAACGTCAGTGGCCAAGCAGATGGCACCAGAAACATCAGTGGCCAATCAGATCGCAGAACGCGAACGTGGAACTGGAAATCCGTTAGTAAAAGAATAGACGCCGCCGGGGTAGGCGCGACGCGTCTATTCTTATCCTAACGCATGTATGCTTCCGCGTTCGCGTTTTGCAAATCTGATTGGCCACTGCCGTTTCTGGTGCGATCTGATTGGCCACTGACTTTCTGGTCATGTGACATGTGCGCCCAATCGCGTGACGCGCCCATTTCCGCCTTGACCAGCAGCAAACTACCTAACGCCTAGTTTATCACTGGTTAAGCTTGGGCGACTCTTTCGAAGTTGGTTAAGGTTAGAGTTTGGAATCAGGGCTGGCGTTCTATCGCCCTGCTCTAAGACGAACTCTAACCTTAACCAACTTCGAAAGAGTGCCTAAGCTTAACCGGCAAAAGAACTTGCCGTCACACGATTGGCGCGACCAGAAACGTCAGTGGCCAATCGGAGCGCAAAACACGAATGCGAAAGCATACATGCGTTAGGATAAGAATAGACGCAGCCGCGACAGCGACCAGCTTCATGGCTGGCTGCCTTCATCCCCTTGCAGTGGCGGACTCAGGCTGTTTGAAGGGCTGGGGCGAAAAGAAGAAAAGGGCACCTCTGCACAACATGGGACCCCATCAGTGAGCAAAAAGCTATGATGCGCGTCATGTATGGTGAAATAGTCTTCATCCTTGATTAAGATTCTGTCTTGCGTTGCTGGTAGGGTTAGCTTGCCTAGTGCAGCTTTCAATACACAGTAGCAGGAGTTGGTTGGGCTTGGCGTGCCGAGACAGCTTGTACACAACCCTCAGCCTGTCTGGCCTCACGTGGTATGAGGCTGCAATCCATCACCTGGAAGACAATAGGCGTGGGAAGAGGACTAACGAGCCAACTCCAAAACCCTCCCCCAGAGATGGGGGTTGGGCTTGGGGCCAGCGACCCCATCCCGTAAAAAAAAACTATAGCTACAAAAACGTTGACGAAACTTAAAAAATCCTTACGTCTTGTGAAGGAAGCCTCTTCAGCGCCCCAAGCTAAAGAGACTATGATGGCGTGCATGGAAAACCGCAAGGAGACTGTACGCTCGAAGCTTCTGACCTCAAGGCGTCCCACCACCATAGCGACATGGAACGTGAGGACCATGTACTGTATGCTGGAGGAAAGGCAGCAGTGATTGCGGAGGAGATGAAGAGGTACGGGATATCTCTCCTTGGTTTGGGGGAAACCAGGTGGCTCCAGTCAGGGCAGGTCAAGCTGGCGAGTGGCGAGACCATACTCTACTCAGGACATCCAGATGACTCTGCACCACACACAGAGGGAGTAGCATTTTGGCATTTTGATTCTGTGTGTTGTATAATTAAGCATTACATCACGCGCAGGAGTGGTTTGTGACCAATAAACCATGCCTAGGGGTGGTCGTTAGACCCCCCTAGGCATGGTTTATTGGTCACAAATCACGACTACAAGTGGTGTAAAGCTTTTATACAACTGCCAGATTCATCCAACCTTATTTCTATACAATAAACACACATTAATCGAAGATTTATTGAAAAAACCATCCGCCAGAAAAAGTAGTTCCCACAACTACAAAAAAGACAAGTTGCCTCCATGTGGAAGCAGCTTGAAGTGCATCCAACCAAACTAACACATCCAACTGTGTATTATTGGAATGATTGAGAGAAGTTGCCTCATGTGGAAGCAGCTTGAAGTGCATCCAACCAACTAACACATCCAACTGTGTATTATTGGAATGATTGATTGAAAATTTTATTACCAGATGCAGAATGGGTACAATACAGTACGGCTCAATACACACAATTGTTAAGGGAATGCAGACCTACTTTCCATAGAACTTCATTCTTAGATGCTTCTATATAAAGTAGGTAAAACAAATTAAAACGTTTTCTTTGCCCTATAGGAAAAAAACGTTTTCTTCGCCCTATTTTTTTATTTATTTCTTTTAGCCTAAACTTAACCAGTTGGAAACCAGGGGTACAGTAATAAAATTAGCAATCAACCAATCAATCAATTCAATAGACCATGCTCACTTAAAACAGCGCTGCTTCTCTCTCAGTCTGACTCCCCCGCTGTTGCAGACAGGAGTGTGTGTGTGTGTGTGCGTGTGTGTGTGTGTGTGTGTCACAGTGTGTGTGTGTGTGTGCGTGCGTGTGTGTGTGTATGTGTGTGTGTGTGTGTGTGTGTGTATGTGTGTGTGTGTGTTTGTGGGTACGCCAGCGTCGGACAGTGTGAGAGAGAACGCTGCAGTCAGTAGAAAGTAGGAAGGAAGAAATTTAAATCAATCAATTAATCAATCAATCAATCCGCGATTTTTCTTTTGTTCTAGATTGACTCAAGACCCATCAATTACATCATCCAACATTGTTTAAAGGACTAACACATTCCCCTTGACAGAATCGCTTCATATTTAGTCGTTATGGTGCTTTCAACATAACCATTTGTTGTCCGCGATCTTGTTTTCTCCCGGAGTGAGCCGGGGAGTGATATGTGATTCGGTTGTGGGCGGGTCCTGAGCCCAGGACCGTGGATTGTTGCCAATAAAGACGTGTAAATGGCCAATCAGAATCGAGAAATTTGCATGCCGTTGTATAATAGCCTATACCTTGTTCCGGTATTGTTGTTTATTATATTAGTTCTAGTGTCTTCTTCCCCCAGGTGTTTTCCATTGTTAATCTGTGTTAATTAGTGTCAGTATATATTGCTTGTGGGTTGTTGGGATCATTGTGGGAAAAGTATGGCATGTTCATGTGGGAGGATGGATTTGAAGAGGTGCGCCATTGTGCATCGAAGACAGGTTGGGGAGTAGTAAGCGGTGGTGGAAGGCGAACAGCGTAGTTATGGAAGATCGGGAACAGCGGAGACCTTGCGATTGGTGGCCCCGGCCTGTGAATGGCTATCCAGGGTATTGGGAGGATCATGATGGTAGTAAATGGTGTGAGTTGGGCGAGATCGACAGCGATAGGGATAAGAATGGCCGTGACAAAGGGAAGGGGACGGGTGGGGACAGTATGGAGTGTAGTGGGGAGGAGAGTGGGGGAGAAGGGTGGACAAAGGTGGAGAAGAAGAGTAGGGAAAGTGAGGGGAAGGGGAGTAAGAGGAAGAAAGAGAGGGGAGATAGCTTGAGTGGGTCAGAGGATGAGGGTAGAGGAAAGGATTTTACAGAAGGGTTGAATGTAGTGGTGCGATTTGAGGGAGAAGAGGGAGTTAGGAATATAGAGCCGGGTCAGCTGTCAGAACTCATTAAAGCGCAGTTAGGAGAGGTGAGGTACGGAAGGGTGTTGGGGGATGGGAACTTGTTTATAGGGTGTGTGAGTTTAGAGCAGGTAGAGAAGGCAAGGACAGTAAGGAGCATTGGCAAAGTGAAGGTCTATAGAGTAGTGAGAGTAGGGGAGAAAAGGGATGGTGGTTGCAAGGGGGTAATTACTGGGATTCCAATCAACGTTAGTATAGAGCAGCTGGTAGGGGATTTGAAGAGTAACAGGCGTAATGAGAACGTTAGGAGTGCAGAAAGGAAGAGAGGGGCAGATAGGATAGAGTCAGAGACGGTAGTTATTCAGTTTGAGGGTGAGGTTGTTCCTAAAGAGGTGTTTGTAGGGTATATGGCGATTAGGGTTAGGGAGTTTGTTCAGAATCCGCTGAGCTGAGATGCTATAGGTGCCAGGAGTTTGGCCATATAGCCATTGCGTGTAGGAGGAAGCTGAGGTGTGCGAGGTGTGGCGGGGAACATGATTATGGGAAGTGTGGAGAGGGAGTGGGGTCGAAGTGTTGTAGCTGTGGTGGGGGGCATAGTGTAGCGTTTAGGGGTTGTGAGGTGATGAAGAGGGAGGTAGTGGTTCAGAGAGTGAGAAGGGAAGGAAAGATGTCGTATGCAGAGGAGCTAGGGTGGTAGGTCAGGGAGATCAAGGTATGGGACAGGGGGTTGGGGAATGGCATTTGGCGGAGAGGGTGGTGCAGGAGGTTAAAAAGAGGGTGTGGGAGGAGAAATGTAATATTGTGGCCTTTGTGGCAGGAGTGGTTAACGCGACAGCTTTAGTTAAGAGTAGAACGGAAAGGATCAAGTTGGTAGTTAAAGTGGCAATTCTGAACTTGGGTATTGTAACTGAGGGGTACAATTCCCTGACTGTATTAATCAAGTATTGGTATCATTAGACCACTACCGTATTATGTACATTACTGGCCAATACCGTACACAAGTATATGATGAGAACTTCTCCACAATGAAACGGTTTCCACACAAATACTCGTTTAGAATATTTATTACAGATAAGAATATTATTACATAATATACTTTACTTAGATTGCGCTTATAAGGCAAAGAATGTGCAGGCAAATCAATAATGAATATTAAGAATTATCTCTGGTACTCTGGGATGGGGGTGTACTACCGGTTGTAAGCCAGCAGAGGGAGGCAATGCTCTATACAAAGTCCATGGTTCCACGGAGGCGATCTTACTCCCTGGAACAGCGGATGAAAACGGCAGCTGTGATCCCAGGGTGCGCGCCGCATAGGTGAAGCCGTGGAGTCTCTGCTCCGACAGAGACGGGCTCGAGTGATGTCCTCACGGGCATATGTAGATCCCACAGCCGTGGGTGTAGACGGTTCTCTGCTCCAGCAGCCACAGTCAAAGCAATGAAGAATAATAATCCTTGCCGGAAAGTGGCTCTGCAATCACCGGTGTAGGTATCCTCCGTGGTGCGCGGTGGTCCACGGTTGAACTTGACGTTACTATCCTATTAGCACGCGGCAATAAGTGCTCTATGTAGACACACAATTACCCACTTCACGTGGTCTTTGACTCGTAATGAAGGCTTACTCGTAAATAGCGAACGATACGTTAAACAAACGTAGTAGGATAAACACGACTCTATTTGGGGCAATACGAGCCCTACTCTGCACCACACGTTGCGTAGTGGGTGAGGCTTTACTTGGTAGCTGAACTGAACGAGACTGAACGGGACAAGGGACTTCACGTGTTCGCCTGCGCCATATTTATATGTACAGTGGACAAGTAGTGCCGCTCTGCTTTCGGTAGCCGTATTCCTGCGCGGAGCTGAGGCTAGTAAGGGCATGTCTCGTCGGTAGCTTTCAAGTCGGCTCTAGGGGGTAAGTCACTGGCGCCTAGGGGATCGCTTCCAATAGGAGAACGAATATTATGGTCTGTCCTGTACCAGGTAAAGGGATATTCCGTGTATATGTACAAAGAATATACAAGGGATATCAAACGATATACAAATATTATACATGGGATCTCAGGCAATAAATATATATATTCGGTTTAATCTGACCCTTTGTAACAGCCGCACCCTAATTAGTCCCACCTAATTAGCTAAGCAGAGACAGATTAACCGCACTGTCCACTACTCAATGTCCGTTGTGAGGGGTCGGTCAGTTCACAAAGTCAGGGGTCATGGTCGTCATTAAGCGAGTCGGGGAGCCTTGGCGACTCTATCAGCCTCGCCACGGGTCGGTTCTAGGTCCGCCCTTGGCCGAGCACTTCTGCCACTCTGACCTTTCCGTCGGCACCAGTGGTCACTTTGCTTACGCGGCCGGCCGGCCACGCAGCTCGGGGTAGTGACTGGGCTATGGTCATGACGACTGGACGGGATGAAGGGGGGCTTAGGAGGGAGCGGGCCTGAGACTGCTTTGATCTGTGCTTGGCTGTGCTTTCTCCTCCTCCGTCTGTTTCTCTTGTTTGCTCTGTACCCCATCTGAGGAGGGGCCGGTCCCGGCCGCCCCGTCAAGGAGTCGCCTGGGGTGCTGGGTTCGAGGTCAGCTACGTCTGGAGCGCAGCTGAGGGGGGTGGAGTTCCGAACTCCCTCTGGTGCCCACGGTTCTCTCACGGGCCTCTCGCTTAATGTTAATAGCCTCTGCTGTACGGGGGAGAGGCCGGTGTCGCTCGCCTCTGTGTGTAGGCAGCGTGTAGACGTGGGTTGACTGTCAAGTCCGTAGAGGGGGCCCTGGAGCGTCCATCCCAGTCGGGTCTGAACCGCGACTGGGCATCCTTTGGGTCCGACGTGGGCCGCCTCAATTGGGAGAATGAGGTCCGCGTGGTCGGAGCCGATGAGCAAGGTCGGTGTGGCGCCGTCGATAAGCGGTATAGGTAGTTGACGTAGGTGCACATACTTAGCCATCAGCTGTGGGATGGGGTAGGTGTACTGAGACAGGCCTATGTCGTGGCTAGTGAAGACGTTAGTTATACTATACTGCTTCTCGGGCTGGTCCACCGCTGCTATCTTGAAGGAGACCTTTTCACCCTTTATGGTCTTCTGGTCCCTTCTGATGGTGCGTATGGTCATTGTATCTTTGACACCTCGCAGGCCCAACTGGGCTGCTGCGGAAGCGAGGAGGAGAGTCTTTTCAGACCCATCGTCCAGGACGGCGTAAGTGTCCAGGACCTTGTCCTCGTAGCTCAGGAGCACTCTGACCACTTTGAGGAGCACACGGGGGGTCCCGCTATGCTGGTCAATGTGGAGCACTCCTGTGGGTGGTGACGTAGAATCTATATGGTGCGAGTCGCACCGTGGCTCCCAGTGTCTGCCGTAGCAGTCGGGACACCAGGGAGCGGTCTGGTGGAACTTTGGTGCTGGTGCCACCGCCTCGGCATGGTACATTACCGCAACGGGCCCACTCTGTTGTCCTGGCTGACGCCTGTTGATGTCATGCAGGACCTCCAAGTGGGTGCCACCGCACCTGCTGCACTTCTTTTTCAAGCGGCACTCAGCTGCTAGGTGGCTGCGCGCGCAGCGGAAGCAGCGGCGGTGGTCCTTGACCCACTGACTCACATCATCCGTGGTCAGCTTCTTGAAATCTTCGCACTGATACAGCCGATGTTCTCCCTCACAGTACTGGCACTCAATCTTCCACTGGTCCTCTTTCGTCGAGGGGGTACTGTGGTTCTTGCTGCTCGGTACTGATTCTGATTGGTGCATGACGGTCACCAACCGGCGGTTATCCGTTTGTCCCCGAGGTCCGAGTCTTGGGCTTGGTCCACTCCATACGAACGTGTCGAGTCGTAGGCTACTGACCTCCCTGGCGAAGAACTCAGATAGGTCTAGGAGGGATGCCTCTGGACCGTTGGGGTCGCGGTAGTCTCTCTGCCGCCTGAAGCGCTCTTGTCGGGCGGGAGGGAGCTTCTCTAATATCCTCTCTACGTTGGAGTTAGCGTACAGTTCGTAGATACCCTTTTCCTTTTGGGACCCCAGCATCCCTACCAGGGACTGTACCTTGATAGACAGGTCATCTAGCGCTCTGTTGTCTCTGGCTGGGGGGAGACGGTCAATGTCTCTTATCTCCTGTATCACGTAGTCCCATACGCGTCCATACCGTTGGTCGAGTGCTGCTAGAGCCGCTGTGTATGGGGTAGTAGAGTTGGCATAGGCCAGCGCTATATTGTGCGCTCGGGGCACCTTGAGGTGCTTCAATAGGGTAGCATACTTGTGGCGTTCATCAGCTACATCAACCATCATTGTCTCTAAGCACATCCGTAGCTCCGTGTACTGTGCTCGGTTCTCATGGGTGAAGTCTGGAAACGTCGGTGTGCCAAGGTACGATGCCATGGATGACTGGCACATCGGTGAGCGTTGGGGAAGAGGCCTCCTAGGCGAGTCTCCCCGTGCGTGTCATCTTGGGCTGGTACTTGGTGGGTACCGAAGGTCGGGTACCCAGGTGCTGTCCCTCGGGGCTGGCGGTGCGTCAAACTCACCCGTGAGTTGAGTCGGGGGTTTGTAGCGCAGGGCCTCGGGGCTGACTTCTGGGCTGTACTGGACCTCCTGGTCCAGAGTACGTTGCTGCTGGTCGGGGCTGTACTGGGCCTCCTGGGCCAGAGTACGTTGCTGCTGGTCTGCTTGACATTCCTCCTCTTCCTCCTCCTCTTCCTCTGCTAGGACCTGGAGTCTTCTGTTCAGTCTCTCGGCGTGGTCCGATTCTTCCCGGTTGCTGGGTCTCGTATGGACCGGCCGGGAAGGGGGTTCGGAGACGTGGACAGGATCCTCCTGTTGGCGGAGTCCCGGGTCGCTTCGTCGGGTAGGGGAATGTGTCCTAGACCCATGTCTTGACGATCTCTGAGAGCTCCGTGCGGAGTGAGGGGGTGTCGCCATGGCAACCAGTTTGTCCATCAGCTCCGCCTGCAGCCGGTCGCGCTCTGCCTCGCGCTGGGCATGGGCTGCGTCGCGCGCTGCTTCGCGCTGGGCGTTGGCGGCGTCGCGCTGCGCATTGGCGCTGGCCTGGGCGGCGTCGCGCTGTGCGTTGGCGGCGTCGCGCTGGGCATTGGCGCTGGCATGGGCGGCGTGGAGCTGTGCATTTGCGACGTCGCGCTGTGCATTGGCGGTGGCGTGCTGTGCATCGGCGCGGCTTCTCTCAATGTTCTCTTCTGTCTGGAGGCGTCTGGTCTCCAGTCTTATGCGGTCGTCTTCACTCCTTTGTTGCGCCTGGAAGCGCTCTCGCTCGCCTGCAAACTGTTCGCGCTCGCGCGTCTGTTGCGCTTGAAGTCGATCGCGTTCGGTGGAGGCTGCCAGGGTGGCGATGAGTGCTTGCGCCAGCATCTTGTCCGCCGCGCTGGGGGAAGACGCCGTTCGGGGCGATCGGCTCCCGGCAGTACTTGTTGGAGATCCGTTCTCCTGTTGCGTACCGAGGAGATCCATCTCCTGGGTGCGCGTCTCTTCTTGTGGTGGGTCGGGTTCCATCCCGGGAGGGCTTTCTTTATCCTGGAGCGCTCCGGGGACTACCTCGTCGGCGTTGTCTGGGGATAAAGTCGTGTCAGTTCCCTCCTGGTCCCCACCGTGAGTTTGGTCAGTTACATTAGAACCCACTAGGGCCTCTGTGGTCGGGGTATCCTGGTTGGTAGGGTCGGACATAATTTTACTATCCGCTTTAGTTATTTTATCCGTATCTAATTTCCCTTTAAAGCTAGGTATTGGACTGACAGCGTATGCCTCTAGATAGGGAGGTGGCTGCCGTCTGCGCTGCGGGCGATCTAGCTTAGGAGAACCGTTTGTGGAGTGTTCGTCATCGGCCATGTCAATATTAATATTATATTAATATTACGCTAATTATTATCCGGGGCTCGAAGGACCAATTGTAACTGAGGGGTACAATTCCCTGACTGTATTAATCAAGTATTGGTATCATTAAACCACTACCGTATTATGTACATTACTGGCCAATACCGTACACAAGTATATGATGAGAACTTCTCCACAATGAAACGGTTTCCACACAAATACTTGTTTAGAATATTTATTACAGATAAGAATATTATTACATAATATACTTTACTTAGATTGCGCTTATAAGGCAAAGAATGTGCAGGCAAATCAATAATGAATATTAAGAATTATCTCTGGTACTCTGGGATGGGGGTGTACTACCGGTTGTAAGCCAGCAGAGGGAGGCAATGCTCTATACAAAGTCCATGGTTCCACGGAGGCGATCTTACTCCCTGGAACAGCGGATGAAAACGGCAGCTGTGATCCCAGGGTGCGCGCCGCATAGGTGAAGCCGTGGAGTCTCTGCTCCGACAGAGACGGGCTCGAGTGATGTCCTCACGGGCATATGTAGATCCCACAGCCGTGGGTGTAGACGGTTCTCTGCTCCAGCAGCCACAGTCAAAGCAATGAAGAATAATAATCCTTGCCGGAAAGTGGCTCTGCAATCACCGGTGTAGGTATCCTCCGTGGTGCGCGGTGGTCCACGGTTGAACTTGACGTTACTATCCTATTAGCACGCGGCAATAAGTGCTTTATGTAGACACACAATTACCCACTTCACGTGGTCTTTGACTCGTAATGAAGGCTTACTCGTAAATAGCGAACGATACGTTAAACAAACGTAGTAGGATAAACACGACTCTATTTGGGGCAATACGAGCCCTACTCTGCACCACACGTTGCGTAGTGGGTGAGGCTTTACTTGGTAGCTGAACTGAACGAGACTGAACGGGACAAGGGACTTCACGTGTTCGCCTGCGCCATATTTATATGTACAGTGGACAAGTAGTGCCGCTCTGCTTTCGGTAGCCGTATTCCTGCGCGGAGCTGAGGCTAGTAAGGGCATGTCTCGTCGGTAGCTTTCAAGTCGGCTCTAGGGGGTAAGTCACTGGCGCCTAGGGGATCGCTTCCAATAGGAGAACGAATATTATGGTCTGTCCTGTACCAGGTAAAGGGATATTCCGTGTATATGTACAAAGAATATACAAGGGATATCAAACGATATACAAATATTATACATGGGATCTCAGGCAATAAATATATATATTCGGTTTAATCTGACCCTTTGTAACAGGTATGGAGGGTCTGAGATTGGAGGAAGTGATTGGTGAGTTAAATAAGGGGATTGTAGGTAACCAAGAAGGCCAGAGTCAGAACTCAGGAGGCAGTGAGTGCATCACAGAGGGGGGCCTAGTCGGGAAGTAGCAGCATTAGCTGCACTCCATGATGGTGCTTTGTTGTGGTTAGGTTTTAGGTTTAGATTTATTAGGTTGGATAGGGTGGTGAGGGTAGGGCTGGGTATTGTTTTGTTTATCAGTCAAGGAGGAGCAGCAGTAGCTGTACTTCAGGGTGGGGAAGGGGGGAAATGGACAATGTAGGGGATAAAGGATTCCAGTAGATGGCGGTAAAGAAGAAGAAGGAGAGAACTTGTAACCGTACTACTAGCGTAGTATACGAACTGAGGAGGGCAGTAATACGCCATGTTGCGTCTACACTGCCGGAAATTCACAAGAAGAAGAAGAAGGGATCATTGTGGCGTCATTGTCCCCTCATTGTTCCCGTATCGTGCCTGTGTGCCTATGTCCTGTCAAGTGAGTTTGTTGTCCTGTCTAGTGAGCTTGTTCTTCTGTTTGTTATGTTAGCAATGTTTGGTGCTCTTTGTTTTTTCGTGATCAGTCCGTGTTTGTTCCAGAGCCAGCCCGGCTGTGCCTGATTGAATTGATTGAAAAGTTTATTAACAGATTGCAGAATGGGTACAGTACAGTACAGTACTCCCTTTTGTTTTGGTAGTTTGGTTGAGTTAGTAAAATTCCCTTCTTTAAGCATCACCCCTCGTTGTTAGATATTTAGTATCTCCTCATTTAAGAACGACTCAGTATTTAAACAATAGTCTTTTTATTGCATCATCCGTTCTCGTGCTCCAGCACTCGACTTACTCTCAGTCTGCAAACTCTGGAGTGAACGCACAGCGCCAGCTCCTATGACGTAACAGCGTGGTACGTCCATACACAACATCCCCTCCTTACTAGGACATAAACTCCAAGGTACCATACAGAAATATGTGTGAATTCAATTACTTTTTTGTTCACTTACAGAATACACTTCAATTCTGTTAAACCTGTTATCAAAAATAAACAAAGGTTCACCATGAACAAAACTCCACCTTGAAATTAGTGAATGCATGTAAATCATTGAACATGAATAATAATGCATAACATTTTTTTTTTTTTTTTTTTTTTGTGTGCCAGCCAGGCTCATTTTACTTAATGACAAAATCCATCAATCTCTGAGGCATTTTGGTCTGCCTGTGGGGTCTCTCATACCTAGCCATAGGCGGTGTGGCTTTGGGTGTGGACACCCTAGTGTGAGTCTCTGCATCGGACTCTGTGTCAGGTGTGTTTTCTTTCTCCTCACCCTCAGTCCATGTTTATTGCATCTTGCTGGACGATTGTGGAGCAGGATCCTCTGTGTAGTACCTTTTGACGAACGTAGTGTTCCTGGAATAGGTCGCTCCACTTGGTGATTGGACAACCACATTGTTCCCATCTTTACTGATAACCTTGTGTGGTGTCTTGTCAAAGGTTGTTGTAAACTTGTCTGTTTTGTCTTGTTTGAGTAAGACTTGGTCTTCCACTGACACATCAGAGTATTTTGCTCTGTTCTTGTTGTCAGTGTACAGTTTTGACTTTCCTTTTCTCTCGGCGTCAGTGTCTCTGACCTCCAGGTCTCTTTGTGGTGTCATGATGTCCGGGAGCTTTCCTCTGATCTTTCTCTTGAACAGGAGCTCTGCAGGACTTTTCCCTGTTGTGGAGTGATCAATAGACCGGTAGATAGTCACATACTTGCGTAGCTCCTTCTTCCAGTCCAGCCCCTCAGACTGTGCGATGCGAATCCTCTTCATCAGTGAAGCGTTTTGTCTCTCCACCTCCCCATTGGCTTGTGCCCACTTGAGTGTGGTTTTCACATGCTCAATTCCGTTCTCCTGGCAGAATGCTTGAAACTGGGCAGACATATACTGTGGTCCACAGTCTGACCGTATGGAAATAGGTAGTCCATGTCTGCTGAAGATATTCTCCAGGCTGTTAATGACCTTTTCAGCAGTGGTCGACTGCAGGATATCGTACTCGTAATACCGGCTGTAGTAGTCTATTACAACTAATATCGAGTGTCCTGTCGGTAATGGACCAAGTAGGTCAGTGGCTAAGTCCTGCCACGGCCCATCTGGAAGTGTTGTAGGTCTCAAGGGTTCAGGCACATCAGGCCTCGACACTATTTGGCATCCGTGACATGACCTCACATACTTCTCTGCTGCCTTATCTATACCTGGCCACCACACTTTACTCCTGAGGTGCTGCTTCGTACCTACAACCCCCAAGTGTCCCTCATGAGCCAACTCCAGGGCTCTGTCTCTGAGTGCATGTGGCAGTACAATGCGTGTCCCTCTCAACACCAACTGTCCAATTACACATAGTTCATATGCAATGCGTGCATATGTAACGGGTGTAAAACTCACTCCCCAGAGGCATCCAAACTGAGCGCTTAGAAGGGAATTCCTTTCTTGGCGCAGCGGTTTGTGATGTCGCCCGCAGTGCGGACGCCTGGGGTTCGACTCCCACTCAAGGCATGGTCGAATTCGTGGCAGGGGCGAGTTGCCTCTGTTACACTGGTGCCGTGACCCGGATGCCTTGGGTGGTGTGAGTTTAGGGGGGGTGAGTGTAACGGGTGTAAAACTCACTCCCCAGAGGCATCCAAACTGAGCGCTTAGAAGGGAATTCCTTTCTTGGCGCAGCGGTTTGTGATGTCGCCCGCAGTGCGGACGCCTGGGGTTCGACTCCCACTCAAGGCATGGTCGAATTCGTGGCAGGGGCGAGTTGCCTCTGTTACACATACACTTGGCATTTGTCAAAACATCCACTTTGTATTGCACTTCTCAGGTCACTGAGTTCCTCATCGGTTGCAGAGGCTTCCTCTACCTCCCTGGTAGTCAGTGCTTGTGGCGTAGCGTGTGTGGCTACAAACCGCACGTATTCCTCCGCTCCGTGCTTGTGGTTTCCGTCTGTCGTGCTTTCTCCCAGCAGTCGCAACAGTGGATCTGCAATGTTGTCCTTATTTGCTTTTGGTGCAACTACAACAGGGTTCACCCACGGTGTAGGTCCCTCAACCTTCTCAATAATGTCCATGTCTAGCAGCTGATTTACTTTCTTCTCTACTGCTTCCCTTAGGTGAAATGGCACCCTCCTCAGGGGTTGTGCCACTGGTGTTACACTCTCATCAATATGCAAACTGATTTGCTTTGTGTTTAGTTTACCAACACCTTTAAACAGTTTGGGGTATTGCCTCTGTATTTCAGATTTAGCATCTGTCACTGCTGCTATGTTTGTGCCCACCCTCAGTACACCTAGCTCAATAGCAGTCTTCCTGCCTAGCAGTGGCTCCCCTCGTCCCTGTATTACAGTGAACTCTGTCTCAGTGTCACACTTTCCCACCTTAACATGACATTTGAATATACCCATTACTGGAAGAGGCACCTTGGAAGAGTATGTATACAGCGGTTTGTTAGCTGCCTTGGTAGAAACACACTTAATATTTTTACTCTTAAGCATTTTCCATATGTTCTCATCTACAATGTTACTTGATGCACCTGAATCGATTAACATAAGTAGATCTACTCCCCCAACATCAAACGTGACCCTCTCAGTATTTGAATCATCTTCAACCACAAATGCATAATCTCTGTTCCCAGTGTTCTGGTCCTCAGTTTCAACACATCTCACAGTCTGTCTTTCTTTACCTTTTGATTTACAGACTTTTGCATAATGGCCTTTTCCATTACACTTCCTGCATGTCTGTCCTTTTGCAGGGCATGCAGAATCGTTGGCCAGATGATCCCCGTGTCCACATCTGTAGCACACTTTATCGGATTTGGATTTCTCTTTTCCTTCTCCACGATCTCCACGAGGCGATGGTTTCCACTTCTGGAATTGGCCCTCTTTCTTGAAGACACGGTTCACCGTCTCTCTCCCCTCAGCGCCGTCACTCATCTTCATCGCCGCCATTTGCAGCTCCACTCTTTCATGCTGCGACGCTATTTCCAACGCACGCAGCAGCATAAGTTGTGGTTCCTCCAGTAACTTTCTCCGTACATAGTCCGACGTGCCCCTGCTCAGCACCGCATCCCTTATTTGATTGCTAATGTCTGCAGCAAATGCACAGTCTCTGGCAGCCTGACGAAGCCTCGTCACAAACTGCTGTACAGTTTCACCTGGTTTCTGTGATACTTGGTAGAAAGCCTGGCGCGCAAACGCAGTGTTTACCTGCGGCACAAAGTAGTCATTTAGCGCCTTAACAGCTTTGGCATAGTCCGTCGGTCCTCCCCCGTCGGGCAATGTAGCGAATATATCTTGTACGTCTCTGTACCTGCATGATGTAAGAGCATAGCCCTTCTTCTCTGTCTCACTGTGGCGTCCACACCGACAGACAGAATCATCCCTTTCCCGTCAGCGTACAGCTCAAACGCCATTAGCCACCTGGTCCACCTCGGTCCCAGTGTAGCTGGCTCATTGTAGCATTCAAACTTCGGCATGTTGTCCATGTTCTCTTCTCAACACCGTGATAACTCTACTCTTCGGAGTTTATCCTTGTCGCCATTGTTAGATATTTAGTATCTCCTCATTTAAGAACGACTCAGTATTTAAACAATAGTCTTTTTATTGCATCATCCGTTCTCGTGCTCCAGCACTCGACTTACTCTCAGTCTGCAAACTCTGGAGTGAACGCACAGCGTCAGCTCCTATGACGTAACCACGTAACAGCGTGGTACGTCCATACACAACACTCGTCTCTGCCTCCGTTCCTTCTTCCTTGTCTGCATACTGTGTTCTCACCTTCATCATCACCCCCAACCGTAACACAATGGGCACATCCTCTAGTTTTCGCCACTCAAAAGGTAATTTTAGCGTGATGTTTTCAACTGTGGGGGCACATGGTCAAGTTTAACCATTGAAAGGGCACCAATGGGCACGTCCTCTAGTTTTCTCCACTCAAAAGGGCACTTTAGGTTTAGCGTGATGTTTTCAACTGTGTGTTAAATGTTAAAAAACAGATACTGCTGTAATATAAAGTGAAATTCTACTATGCCTCAATGTATCAACTTTAAACATACACTAAATGTTAATGTTAGAAATGTTAATTTCCATTATTTCCACCATGTGCAACATTTCCTAAGAACAGCAATGTCCATTCTATCAACTCCAAATCTGTGCTATGAGCTCAATTCTCCCGGTGCATGCAGAAGTCGAATTGCTGTCTTGTTTTGGATGAATGAGTAGAAATGAAAAATGGAAATCTTGTTTTATTAAAGTAGTTTTGACATGTGATATAGATAAAGATATTGTTTCATTGTGTATTGATTAACTTTATACATTTGCGCTTCATTACTTTACAAAAGTTATACTGGCACATGGGTCTAATACAGCAATGGATTATGGGTAAATGCAACATTAAAGCAGTGCCAATGTAAGACTGACTTTACATTAAACGAATGACAATAATATAGTATAAAGTAGGGTATTATTTGGACTAAAGAATGGTGTTGTCTCACCATACTCGCATGTTGAGGGAGAGCACCATACATTATACACTGAGAAACCACGGCCGAGAGTGAGCTCTCCGGGAACAACCCCACTTTGCCTGACCGTTTTTTTGGCAACCATCTTCCGGTCTCACTTCCTGTGCTAACTGTCTAATCTACACTGCTGCCACGTGTCCTGTCCTCATGAGGGGAATTGCAGCCATTTTGTATAAATAAATAAAAAATACGGGAAAATATTTTAGGGTGAGAGAAGGTTGAAATACGGGAGAATCCTGGGAAAAACGGGAGGGTTGACAGGTTGACAGCACAAGCCAAGAAGGCAGCAGCTCACAGTGTGACACCCGGCGCACTGCATTACAGAGGTTCCTCAGGAGGAGACCTCTGATTAAAAAAGACCCAACTCCTCTCGCCTTATGATAATTTCCTTTTAACCGTCTTCAAATGCGATTCTTCAGGCTTACCTTCAAGTGCTTCGTCGACTGCTTTTGAATTCCCCTCAAATATATTGACTGCGATGCTTTGTAAATATTCCTGATCTCTTTTCTGAGGGGATTCTTCCAACGCGCGCAAGAAATTACCAAAACTAATTTTTTTCATATCAAGAGCATACGAAAATAGTCCGCCAGTGCCCCCTTGTCCTCATCCTTGGAATCCCTTGCTCTGTACTGTGTTGCTGATGCTGGGGCACCGCGCGCTCACCGCCAGCCAATCGCGTCGCGGGATCACGCGAGAGGGAGGGAGGGAGAGGGAGGGAGAGGGAGAGGGGGCTCGGAGGAGCAGCACGAGCCAAGAAGGCAGCAGCTCACAGTGTGACTCGCTCTCTGTCCGCCTCAGACACCCGGCGCACTGCATCACGGAGGTTCCTCAGGAGGAGACTTCTGATTAAAAAAGACCCAACTCTCGCCTTACGATCATTTCCTTTTAACCGTCATCCAATGCGATTCTTCAGGCTTACCTTCAAGTGCTTCGTCGACTGCTTTTGAATTCCCCTCAAATATATTGACTGCGACGCTTTGTAAATATTCCTGATCTCTTTTCTGAGGGGATTCTTCCAACGCGCGCAAGAAATTACCAAAACTAATTTTTTTCATATCAAGAGGATACGAAAATAGTGCACCGAGAGGAGAAGAGAGGGAGGTAGACGGGGACTGGACCGCAGTCCGCAGCGACCGCTCCACCTCCTCTCTCCCCGCGGCGAGCTCGTCAGCAGGACGGTAGCTACAGCCGGCCAGCCAGCCAGCTCACATTAACCCGAATACCGACACGCCTCAAGTATCCCTCTCGCCAGTTATGTCACCAGAAGTGGAAGACGACAGCCAAGGTGAGTGCAATTTATGACCCCAGACCCCCGTCATAAAATGCTGATAGCAATGGTTATTCAATTGTTACCCCTTTTTTTGTGTTTGCATCTAATCTGTTGTGGTTACATTTTGGAATGTTGGAGCATCCTTTTCCCCCAAGCACAAAAAAAGAATCTTCCAAACCAAATAACTTCTGTTTATCCCTTCTCACTTTCTTTCTCACTCTATTCCATTCTATAACAGTATTTCATATCAAAGTTGAATAAATTGGCTTAGGTTGCTAAACCTATTAAGTCAGTATATTAATAATAATAATATTAAGAAACAGCTGGTTCTGACTCACCTAGTCACCTGTGCAGCTAAATTTGGCGCTGCACTGGAATCACATGTCATACTTTGCAAATATAAAGGATTGTCACCCCCTTTTTAAATATAACATATAAGCTACATCATGGACATCATCACCATTAGGCCAATCTCTCTAAATAACATGTACATTAGGCTGCTTATTGAAGTGGTTTTAAAGGAGAGACCTGCAGGTTTGACTTTTATCTACTTGCCACCCATAGCCCTGGGCAATGTTTATTTCCAGGAAACCGCAATCTCTGTGACACTGGGTGTCACCTATACAACGCAAGAGAACAGGTGCAACTGTTGTGTTAGTTAGAGTGTAGGTTTACCTCAGATGGTTCGCCCAGGTGTAGGGTTAATTACAGGGCAGACAGTTTTGGAGGTGCCACCTTCCTCATTATCCCTTCCTCATGCTGCACCCTCCCTCTGCCTTCCCTCCTCTTGCACACACCCCCTCGAACTGCTCAGATCTGGATGAAACTGCTTTGCTGTGCATCCGCAACAGAGTGGCTGACATTGATATCATGGAATGGCACTAATGAAGTGACAGACTCTCTCTCTCTCTCTCTCTCTGTGTGTGCGTATGTGTATACAGAAGCCTATGTGAAAGGGAGAGGAGATGAACGCTTTGTGTTTGACTGGCGGAGCTAGACACTAGACAGACACCTCAGGTTGCCGTACCGCAGCGCACAAATCACAGTCTCTAGGAGGGAGAGAGAGAGAGAGAAAATGCATAAAGTCAAGAGTGACGACGACGACACTCTCAGAACTCAGATCAGATGACGACGCTCTCGGATCAGTGTGATTGGGGAAATATATGACTGCAACACAATTCAGCCCACGTGGCCTTCAATTTAGCGCAATCCCACGCTGAGCTGCCACATGTAGACATAATACATGTTTGGTAATGATGTAGCGTAGTTGTAAAACAGATGTTTGGTCTTGTCATCACGGCTTAGTGAAGGATTCTGACGCTGTCCCGACGATGAACCCAAAACTCTTATCTCTCTCCGTCTGTCTCTACCTTCCTCTCCATCTAGGTTTGAGTCTCTTGTTTGCCTGCCGTACACCTGTCCTAAAGTAGTATGTTGTTATTGTTATTGTTTCCTTTGGGGTTGTGTGGGGGGGGGGGTTCTGAAATACTGTCGCAATTGTGTCTTGGCCTATCGCCAACTCATCTAATATGGTTTAGGGTTGTACTGACCCCCACCCCCCCCCCCTCCTGTTTCCGTCCCAGATGACATTGGCCTCTCTCAGGTGGAGAGAGGCGTCCTGTCCGCTGAGGAGGAAGGCGGTGGTGGTGGGGTGGCCCGCCCTCTGGTGCCAGTTCCTGGCGAAGGGGCGGTATGTAACGGGGGCGGAGGAGGGGAGGGCGGGCTGCCACCCCTGCAGGTCCAGACCGGGGCCGTGGCCACGGCGGCGGCGGCGCCGGTGGAGGAGAGAGAGACCTGGACCAGACAGATGGACTTCATCATGTCCTGCGTGGGTTTTGCCGTGGGCCTGGGCAACGTGTGGCGGTTCCCTTACCTCTGCTACAAGAACGGAGGAGGTGAGCTTCAGGAGCAGCGCCCCCTCAAGTGTCAAGTTCAAGTTTCAAGTTTCTTTATTAGTTGTCATACAAAATGCTTTTTCCTGTTCTGCTCCTGAGAGTGTGCTAGAGATAAAAATAAAACTGATAAGTAAAAAAAATAGAAGTCAAAAGTACGTAACAAGTGTAAACAAAAGTGTTCAAAACAAAAGTGTTCAATATACATATATATATATATATATACAATATAGAATACAGAGTAGGGGAAAAAATAGTAACTGAGTTACAATACAATATAAAGTACAAAGTACAATGCAGAAATGGGATGAGGTACAACTTAGGGTAAGGTGCAATGAGGTATGAGTTGTGTAGTGCAAATCTCTTTACCAATAATATAAATATAAAGTGTGTTAAAGTGGGTAAAGTGGGTGCTACAGTGAGTTGTTTATTTAAAGTGAGTGTGTGCGTGTGTGGATGTGTGTGCTGTGAGTGTATTTGATGGTTTGTTACATAGTGTTATTGTCATTGAGCATCCTGATGGCCTGGGGATAGAAGCTACTTCTGAGTCTCTGTGCTTGCCATGAGACTCCGGTATCGCTGTATGCCTTCTCACAAACACACAAGTGGCACTACAACACATACACACTGATGCAGCCGGTTCGTTCATATCAAGTGTGACCAGTATGTGTCCATTTTGGGGGAGAGGGGACTGTTAGCTGATTAGTTACTGCTGAATATAAAATAATTCAGATGAGTACACCTACAGTGCCTCAGGAGGTAGAGCAGTTGTCTGGTAATCCGGAGGTTCCCGGTTCAATTCCATCTCCTCCCGGGCAGCGTGTCGAAGTGTCCTTGAGCAAGACACTTAACCCTAACTGCTCCCAATGAGCAGGTTGTCACCTTGCATCGTTGCCTCTCTCGTGTGAATGTGTGAGTGAATGGGTGAATGTGAGGAACAAATTGTAAAGCGCTTTGGATAAAAGCGATGTATTAATGCACCATTTACCATTTTTATTTACCTACGTCCTCTAAAATGGTGCTATTATGTTTGTAAAGGTCATCATAATAGTCCATGAGTGACAGTGTCAGAGATATTATGGTTTTATGACTTTTGGTGTTAACTCGAATAGCTTTCATTCAAATCTTTTCAAATTTGCAGTGCACATTCATGACCCCTAAAGGATGAACCCTATTGATTTTGCTGACCCTGTGGCCTTTCCTCTAGTGCCACCATCAGGCCGAATGTCCAATTTTCAAATGAGTTTTTATCTCCTGGTCCATTAGTCATACAGTCATGAAACATATCCAGAGACGTGTCTACCGATACCTAGACTTTGCCATAAGGACCTATGAAGTCGGCCATATTGGAATTTCCACTATCTTGAATTATTGGGAAAAAAACAGACTTGCTATGTGAAATCTGTGGATTATCCTCAAATGTGTCATTTAGATAACCGATAGGCCAAACCATATGACCGCCAGATCCAATAGAATTTCTGGAAAAACGCAGAAATTGGCACTGTTCACACACTTCAACATGCTGCCCGAGTGGAGCGGGAATCAAACCCGGGAACCTTCCAATTACCAGACCACCGCTGTACCTCCTGAGCCACTGTCGCCCCCAATAGCAAGGAGGCCTGTGAAGTCTTGAGTTATCTTGCCTCATGGCGGTGCTATTCTCCTAAAACAAAAACACGGCCGTTAGAGGATACACATCTAGTTACTATTCTTTAATACGTATTGAGTCCAACGTTCACGCATCTAGTTACTATTCTTTAATACGTAGTGACTCCAACCTTCAGACATCTAGTTACTATTCTATAATGCGTAGTGAGTCCAACGTTCGCGCATCTAGTTACTATTCTTTAATACGTAGTGAGTCCAATGTTCACGCATCTAGTTACTATTTAATACATAGTGAGTCCAATGTTCACGCATCTAGTTACTATTCTTTAATACGTAGTGAGTCCAACGTTCACACATCTAGTTACTATTCTATAATGCGTAGTGAGTCCAACGTTCACGCATCTAGTTACTATTCTATAATACGTAGTGAGTCCAACGTTCACGCATCTAGTTACTATTCTATAATACGTAGTGAGTCCAACGTTCACGCATCTAGTTACTATTCTATAATACGTAGTGAGTCCAACGTTCACGCATCTAGTTACTATTCTATAATACGTAGTGAGTCCAACGTTCACGCATCTAGTTACTATTCTATAATATGTAGTGAGTCCAACGTTCACGCATCCTAGTTACTATTCTATAATACGTAGTGAGTCCAGCGTTCACGCATCTAGTTACTATTCTATAATACATAGTGAGTCCAACGTTCACGCATCTAGTTACTATTCTATAATACGTAGTGAGTCCAACGTTCACGCATCTAGTTACTATTCTATAATATGTAGTGAGTCCAACGTTCACACATCTAGTTACTATTCTTTAATACGTAGTGAGTCCAACGTTCACGCATCTAGTTACTATTCTATAATACGTAGTGAGTCCAACGTTCACAGCAGTCCTTTTGCGAGAGTAGGCGTCATTCTTCTTGTCAACAGTGGGATCTTTTTCGAGTTGAAGCTCTTTGTGTTCCGTGGCACCGGATACACCTCCGATACACCTCTGATACACCTCTGATACACCTCTGATACACCTCCGATACACCTCTGATACACCTCTGATACACCTCCGATACATCTCCGATACACCTCTGATACACCTCTGATACACCTCTGATACACCTCTGATACAGTTGTAATTAAAGGAGGGAAGGTAGGAGGAGAATGAACAGGGGGGAGAAAGGAGGAGTGAGGTGCCTCCCGTCACAGAGAGGGAGAAACAAGAGGCCTGCATGACTCCGAGCACGTAGCCCTTTAGAAGCCCCGCCTCCCTCACATGGTGTCACTTGACCTTTAGAAGCCCCGCCTCCCTCACATGGTGTCACTTGAGCGTGTGTTTGGAAAGTATTCAGCCCCCCCCCCCTCACTTTCCACATCTTGTGTTGTGGGCTTCATTTAAAAAGGATTAGATTAAAACCTATGTGTTTGCCATCAGTCCACACAATGCCCCATAATGACAAAAGGGGATAGTATTTAGGATTTTTAGAATTTTATTAAAATGTTATATTAAGTTTTTAGGAGTTTATTCAAATTGAAATACGGTAATACCCAAAATAACGTCTTTGTACTGCATGCGACGAAAACTGCATGGTGTTTGGCACAAAACCACATGGGACTTAGTGTAAATGTATTTTTAAATTCAGCCTATGAAACAAGACAATGTGTAAAAAGATGAAGGGGGGCTGAATACTTTCCAAAGGCACTGTCTGTTGTTCAGTCCTCCTTTATAGGCCCATTTTGTAAATGTTGCTTCAGTGTGTGTGTGTCTGTGTGTCTGTGTGTGTGTCTGTGTGTGTCTGTGTGTGTTTGTGTCTGTGTGTCTGTGTGTGTTTGTGTGTGTGTGTCTGTGTGTGTGTGTGCGCGTGCCACTGTTCTCCTTTCTATGAAATGGCTCCTTTACTTTCTCTTTCTCCTCCCACCTCATCCACTCCCACTCATTTAAACCATAACCTCTTCCAACCTTTGGTCTTGACTTCTCTTATCTTTATTGAGGTGTTTGAATGAAAGTGAGCGTGCCTTCTGTGTGTGTGTGCGTGTGTGTGCGCACACAACTTCTCCCAGTCTAACCCCCCCCACCCTCCCCCACAGTGTGTCTTGTGACCCGTGGCGCTGATACCCACCTTCTGGTATCATGTAACAATGGCCTGCCTCACACAGCCCCCCCCCCCCCCCCTCCCCCCTGCCTGGCAACACAAAGGTGCTTTCTCCCGTCCCGCTTATGATAAGGGGGCATATGGACATGTCACACAGTAGCTGCCCTGTGCCCCCCCCCCCCCTCGTCGGCCCACCTGGGCTCTGTGTGTCCTTGGCAAACCCAGGGGAACGCCTAGTAACACAACATGGGATAAAACTCTAACCTGCTGCTTGTTTAAAACAGACAAACTCAATTAGGCAGATATAAAACTGTACGTAGAGGAAATTCATATTCTGGAGGTCTGGTGTTTTTTTGGGCGGGGGGGGGGGGGGGGGGGGGGGGGCTTGGCTGGTTTTAGGCCTGATGTGTGTGTGTGTGTGCCAGTTATGATTTGTGGGGACTGATGTAAGCCTGCCTCATAGACCTGGCCAATATGTGATACAGCATGTCAGCAGAAATTAGTTTCTTTCCTATCAGTCATTCCTTCCACTGCATCTCTCTCTCTCTCTCTCTTCTTCCCTCTCTCTCCTTCCCTATCTCTCCCTTTCCCTCTCCTCCCTCCTCTCTCTATCCCTTTCCTTCTCTGTCTCTCCCCTCTCTCTGACTCTCTCCGTCAGACTCACTGACAAATGTTTCATTCCTCCCACTGCATCTCTCTCCTTCCTTCCCTGGCTCTCTCTCCTGTATTTGTCCTCTTTCCTTCGCTCTCTATCCTTCCCTCTCATTCTCCTTCCCTTTCCCTCTCTCTCCTCTCTCTCTACACCCCCCCCCCCCCCCTCTCTCCGTCAGACTCACTGACAAATGTTTCCTTATATGGCTAGAGCCGCCCGCTTTCTGTGAATGAGCGGGAGAAGGAGAGGGACTGAATGAGAGAGAGAGAGAGAGCATCACCACCACACAGTGTTGCAGCGTCACCAGCTCAGTGGTTTCATTCTGCGTGATGTCTGTCCCTATCACGCTCTCCTCTCTGGAAGGTATAGCGTTCACGTCTCCCTCCTCCATATACATCCGTTTACCCCCCCCCCCAGCCCTGTATCTCTGCGTCATCATTGCCGCTGTGTGTCGCGACTCCTCCCCCATCATCTGCTCGCTAATGTCTTTGGCATCAGCCAGTAATACTCTGTATTCATACCTGGCATGTCACTGGATGCAGGGTTGTTTTCTCATGAGGGGCACACACAGTGAATCGTCTGTCTGTGTTGTTTTTATTTATTTATTTATTTTCTAAATCTTATGTAAGCGTCCCACCAATTATGGCAATTGGATCAGCGTTGAGTCACAGATCCAATGCAGCCTTTTGACCCCACGTCTTGTTTTTCTGAGGGGTTTTTATATTGTGCATTTTTCCAGAGTTATAAAACAGATGACAGTGTTCTGTCTGTAACAAAGGGACACCGCCCGGAGTAATCCCTTCACTTTGTCTGTTTGCATTATTTTGATCGTCTCACTGCCGCTACCCGCTATAGCCTGCGTTCTCTAGGACCTTCCCCCTCAAGGTCAACGACAACCACAAATGTCGAAACACTCGAGGAATGAGAGGCAAGACGATATATCTCTCCCACTTCCTCCATCAATGCATCTCTTATCTGTGGTCTACTGGCCTTCTGTTCTCCTCCTCTGTGGCCTTCTTCTCCGTTTTGCCCTCAATCTGTTCTCCCTCTTCTGATCCGTTTCCTGTCAAAGGCTTAATTTGCCTGATATGGATTACGTTTGCATTAAAGGGTGAACGTTTTGCAAATTTTTGGCCAAAGATAATTCAAAAGCCAGACTCAAATGCACATGAATTCAAAGTTGATAGCATACGTTTGTAATGTTTTCTGTACAAATGTTGCTATTGTTTGATAGAATACCGCTATGCCAATAGTCCTTAAAAACCTCTGAAAATAATTAGCTAATGTAATTTGTCATAAAAGTGCAAAATGTGTATCATGTCCTCTCGTGACCTCTGGGAACAATTTAACCCACAGAAAAGTCTATCGACCATATCCACCTGCAGTTCGAAAGGAATCCTGACCTGAGCGTGACATGAGATCTACATGGCTGTCGTGTGAATACAGTCAACAGACTAATGACTATTAACCTTTATATGAATAATGTCTTTATTATATTTTGTCATGAAATAATTATCCATGGATACAAACAGTACTTCTGACTGCTCTGTCATATTGAACCTCAGAGATTTCAAACCTTTATTTAAACTCGAAAGGCAACTGAGGTTTCCCTCATTTACAGTCACGGCGAGTGTACATACAGAAATAAGCGCAAAAAAAGGCATATAAAATAATAAGACAACAAGGCGAGACAAAAGTAAGGATAACATACATGAAAATACGTCAAACTTGATTGACAAAGGTCTTAAACTCTGCAACAGAGGGGAGAATCTCAAGCTTTAAGGACTGTTCATTCCATGAGCTAGAGGGCATCATACTGTAGCAAGATGCAGATTGACCCTGTTCTGAGTAAACTAGAGGGACCTTAAGGACCAGACAGATGAAGTGAGATGCTCTCTGTGTTCTGCCCCCTGTCCTCCTTTGTTTAGAAACACAACATTATCAAACACATTCTTACTCTCTCTCTCTCTCTCTCTCTCTCTCTCTCTCTCTCTCTCTCTCTCTCTCTCTCTCTCTCTCTCTCTCTCTCTCTCTCTCTCTCTCTCTCTCTCTCTCTCTCTCTCTCTCTCTCTCAAAATTATAATTTCCCCTAATCCACTTAGAAATGCCCTTTCTTTATGTTGTCACAAACTAGGAACGCAGTTGATTGAAGACACAACAAATCCAATGG
>NC_140181.1:89128439-89173439 GCF_963971535.1 Notolepis coatsorum | reverse complement strand
GTATTGTCTTCTATGTGTGTTTGCCTCCCAGGCGCAAGGTGCTTCGCCTGTCCAGCGGGCTGGACGACCCCGGCGAAATCAGCTATCAGATGGTGCTGTGTCTCATAGCCACCTGGGTCATTGTTTACTTCTGCATATGGCGGGGCGTCAAATCCACCGGCAAGGTGAGCAGCAGGCGAGCACACATGCACGCTCGCACGTGCACGTGTCATCATCATTCTAACTGTCCCATTTCACCATCGTGTTAACTACAGTGTTGCTACAGAACACGTATTGCACAGGTCGAGAGAGAGAGAGAGAGAGACCGAGAGACCCCACTCGCTTTTACTGAGAACCAGCAGGAGCTTTGACCTTTGTAAATGGCCAAAATAAAATTGTACCTGGGAAATCAAGTCATACCTAAGCCCTGTCTTTTGATTTACCAAACAGCCGTTGCAATAGCTAAAAATAGCAACCCCCCCCCTTCTGCATTCACAAGACTCTCTATTTACACAGCAACAGAATAGTGAAATTCCTTCCCTATTACACTGCTCTGTCCCCATACCTGCTTATGGTTAACGTCAGTGATCCATGTGTAAACAAAACGAGCAGCACCATAAACAATAGAGATGTTCATTCTCTAGCTGACTGACCTGAGCTCTTGATACAAGGCGGGTAAATATATATACGTTGTAAATAGGGATGTTCGATATTGGCTTTTTTACCGATATCCGATAACCGATAACCGATATTGTCCAACTCTTAATTTCCGATACTGATATCAACCGATACCGATATATGCGGGGTTCCCCCCCCCCAAAAACACAACATTATGCATACTTTTCACAATAAATTACATTATTTGTTCTTACTTGCTTGCCTGGGTAAATAAAGGTTAAATAAATGTTAAAAAAAAAATATATATATACCGGTATATATATTTTTTTTTCTTTTTTTGAAAACCGATACCGATAATTTCCGATATTACATTTTTATGCCAATATCGGACATCCCTAGTTGTAAACTGTATTTCCTGTATGTCAGGCCTGTAGTAGGTTTAGTTTTTCCTCAGTAATATCTGTAAATACTAAAGCAGAATGGACCTATGATTCGATTCACGACGGGGTAAGAAAGCACATTTTCCATCTGCAAATCAAACTCGTTCAGGTGCAGGTTAGTGTAACCCTAGTCTGTCTGTGTGCTGTCGGCCCCGGCCAGCATCCCTTCACACGGGCCAGCTCTGCTGCCGTGCGGTTCACAGAGTGCTGCAGTAATATTCACTGAGTGGCTTCGACTCGCGGGATGGGTTTTTTTCTGAGTCACTGCACTTTGCGCTTTGATCCTAAAGCAGCTTTAATGTGGAACGGGGAACACGGTGTCTGAGTCACATATGAACTCACACGCACACGCACACACACACACACACACACTGTTCATTGGTGTTGTTTGTGTGTAACTATGTGTTTGTTGTGTGCATGGCTACTAAGCCTACTCTGAACCCCGGAGCCCTGTAACAATATACATACTGGTGCAGTGTGTTCTGAATGACTTCCTTCTCCAAAAGGAAAGACAAAATGGATGCCGGCTACCCACCGCTTCTAAAGATCCACGTGTGCCTCCCTCTCTCTGCGGTACAATGTATCCCGACGTAGAGGCATGCAGAGAGGGCCATGTGTGCAAAGCTCTCGGGCCAGAGGGGGAAAAGAATGAAGGCGATTGAGACGGCAGTTCATAAGCCGATTAGTAACTTTCTCCCATGTTGGCGTTTGAGAGCCGGTATGGGGGATTTTCTCCCCGTGTTTCACCCTGGAGATCAAGGCGAGCATGTTCCCTCTCGCTGCTCTGCTCCCTGGGGGGTGGGGGCAGCTTTCTCAGCGCTACCTCACAAAGTTGACCCGCCTTTTTAACAGGGTTTGCTATTGCAGGAGGTCTATAACTTGTCTGGCTTTCCGTGAAATAATCTCCAGACTAGTGTTTCTTTGGGGTAACGTCATATACGTCCACTAAACGATCCTAACCTTCACCTGCTTCAGGCTTTTGCTGATTCAGCCGAGTGGCAGTGAAAGCAAAATGAATCAAATCATCAGTCAAAGGGTCTGTGCAAATATATATGCAAACATTTTACTAAAGTAGTGACCGTTTGTGTGTTACAAGATAGTTCTGTTCTGTCTTCTAGGTAGTGTACTTCACGGCTCTGTTCTGTCTTCTGTGATCATATATATTTTCTTTTATTTAGCACAAAATCAAAACAGTACAGATATGCAGATATACTTTACATCACGTTCTCAGTCAACATCATGTCTGTACCGTATCATTAAGAGACAGCTATGCTTGGGGAAGGGGAAGGGGCGTGGGACACACACACAAAAACCAACAACAAAACAAAATAAATAAATAAACAGGTAACCCAGAATATACTACGTGTCAACCTCTCTTCTCTGGGTGTAGTACAGCAGTAGCAAACATTCTCTTATACCCGAGCTTTGGTTGTATCACCATCACTGCATTACAAATCCAACCCTTCATCCTCCATCACTGACCTTTCTCAAAAGCATGTAAATGCATGCAGTTAGGATTGCGTTCTTCTTCCCGTTCACATATCCCTTCTATTCAGCACAAAATCAAGACAGTACAGATATGCAGATATACCTTACAACTAGTTCTCAACCAACATCCTGTCTGTACCGTGTCATCAAGAGACAGCTATGCTTGGGGAAGGGGCGCAAAAATAAATACATTAACAGAAAAAAAAATTAAAAAAAATATTATAATAATATTAAAAAATAATAATAAGTAAAAAAAAAAAAAAAAAAAAAATATACATGTGTGGTTCAAACCATTTAAAAAATAAAATGACAATAAAATGGGGAGTGAGATGAAAATAATAAGATGAAAATAAGTAATACATTGCCTTTATAGCCCTATTCGCTCTATACAAGCCCACTTTCTATCGAACTGTTCACCTTGCAACCGATGAGTCATCCTCTCCATGTCCTGAATTTCTTTAACTTTGTTTAGCCATTGGTTATGTGTTGGGGAATTTTAACCAATTAATTGTGATCATTTTCTTGGCAGCAGTTAACAGTATTTGAAGAAGATACACACTTTTCCTTTCCTCAATGCCCTCTGGTATGACTCCGAGGATGGCAGTTTTGAAATCTTGTGGAATGTCCATGTCGAATACTTTTTTTACATCCCTGAATACATCATCTCAGAAGTGAAATAGTTTTGGGCATGTCCAGAAAATGTGTGTATGGTTACCTATTTGTTCACCACATCCCCTCCAGCATTCGCTTGTGGGAGTCGTACCTGCTTTAGCAGTCAATAAGGGGATCTTGAAAAACCTACTAATGACCTTCCATTTATATTCTCTCCAGGAATTAGAATTAGTCACCTTATGTGCTTCAGTACAAACATCGAACCACTCCTCTTGTGAGATCTCCTGTTGGAGCTGCCTCCCACTTCAACTTAATGTATAGCGAGTCGTTGGGGTTCATTGATATTAGGTTTTGATATAATTTAGAAAGATTCTTTTGTATTGAAGCATCAATTTGGATATTAGCTATAAAGCGTTCTATAGCAGAAGGGTGTCGAATTTTGTCCCAATCTTCCTGGTTTTCTAAAAAAATTCTTAATTGGAGACATCTGAAAAAGTCAGTACTAGGAAGGCTAAACTCCACTCTGAGTTGTTCGAAAGATTTAAGCTGGCCGGAGTGAATAAGTTGGTGAACAAATTTCAGACCCTTTGTCCTCCATCCACTGAATCCTGCATCCAAAGTTGATGGTGTAAAGTCCCCAATGAAACCGATTGAGGTCAGGCCCGATGTTGAAGGCAACCTGAACTCTTTCTGGACCTCTCCATATTTTTATCGTAAATCTGGACCACACACCTATTGAGTCCTCCCTTATCTTATGTCGAGAGAATAATAAGGTAGTAAGTTGTTTCTGTGTAGATAAGTCTTTTTCCATTTTAACCATCTTGATGACAAATCATCTGTAATCCAGGTGTGCAAGGGTCTAAATTGAGCAGCCCAAAAATAATATTTGAGGTTAGCCAGCAGTTTTGGCCAGCTGTAATGTTTTGAAACACACTCTAGGTAATTTCCCCTGCCATATTAAATGTGAGAGTAATCGATTTAGTAAGTTAAAAGTGGGGTTATCAATTGGGATGGGCAGCATTTGAAACGGATACAGTAGTCTAGGGAGTATGTTCATTCTGATTATTTCCACCCTCCCTATCAAGGAAAGAGGCAGAACAGTCCATCTATCCACGTCCTCTCTATTCTTATTGATAAGCCTTGTGTAGTTGGCTTTATACAATTGGTCAAATGTGGGTGTTATGGTAATGCCTAAATATTTAATACCAGTGCTTGGCCATTTAAAAGGGAAGAGGGATCTGGCCTGTTGAGAAATGTTCCCCCCAATAGCCAGTGCCTCTGTTTTGTCTATGTTAATTTTGTATCCAGAGTAATAACCAAATGTTTAAATTTTACTCATAAGGCATGGAATCGACCTCACTGGGTCGGATAGGTAGAGGAGGACATCGTCCGCATACAATGAAATCTTATGTTCTTCCCCTCCCACGTTCACTCTCCTGATATTCACCTCTTCCCTTATCAATTGGGCCAGCACTTCTATTGAAATATCGTACAGTAGAGGGAAAGACTGCAACCCTGCCTAACTCCCCGTTGTAGGCTGAAGGGAGTAGAAATGTTGCCATTCACACGCACAGAGGACTTCAAATCTGAATATAATACTGGGCCAATATTGGGCCAAAACCAAATTTTTCTAAAGTTTGAAATAAAAATTCCCATGAAACCCGGTCAAAAGCCTTTTCGGCATCCAGCCCTAAGACCATTGCTTCATCTTGACCCTTCTGGGAAAACGCCATCACATTCAAGAGCCTTCTATTATTACCAGAATATCTGCCTGTGATGAATCCTGTTTGATCAGGGTGTATAATTTCTTTTATAACTGAGTTCATCCTCCGGGCTAAAATAGTGGTGAGCACCTTTAAATCACAGTTGAGCAAACTTATTGGACGGTAGGACCAGGGGCGGAACTAGGGGGTGGCTACCTGGGCTCAAGCCCCGGATGTATTCTGAAAAGCCCCGAATCTATTTTAAAAAAAAATAAAAAAAATGATTTTTTTTTTTTTTTTTTTTTTTTTACTATTCATCATTGTTACATGAAAATATGTTTGCACCAGATTTAGCAGAAGCTAATTTCCATCTGTGGTCTATCCAGCTGCTAACTGTATTTGAGTGAGTTAAGTCTTGGTGTTATGGTAGACTCAGACCTAAGCTTTAAATCACAATCAACAAGTTGACAAAAACGTAATTCTTCCACCTTAGAAACATAGCTAAAGTACGGCCATTTATAAATCAAAAGGACACTGAAAACCAGATCCATGCCTTTATCTCAAGCCAACTCGACTACTGTAATGCACTCCTTACCGGCCTCCCGATTAAATACGATGATAACTATTTTATTGCAATGCACTATTGCATTATTTTATTCTATTTTACTAACTATTTTATTGCACTGCACTATTTTACTTTGTATCAGTGAATCATAGACGCCTGGCCATAAGAGCATTCGGAGCATCTCTGCTCTCCCACTATTGAACTTGGGGGAGCAAAGGTATAATCTTGCTCCACCACTTTTTGATTATATGGAAAATATGATATATCCCCCCCCAATATATAAATCTAATCATAACTACGTTATGGTTAACTGAGTTTTATAGTGAAAAGAGCAGCTTTATTGGTCAAGATTGAAGGCTCTATATTGCAGGAAATTGCACGTACAGGTTCATTAAATTCAAAAAAAATCTGTCGTGGAGGGGGTCGTGCCTGAGCCCCTCCAAACCACCCATTGCCTGCCAAAAAAAAAGAAAAAAAAAAGGGGGGGCCCATCTGGGCTAAGCCCCGGATCTCCTACAATCCTAAATCCGCCCCTGGGTAGCACCCACATAGTGTTGCGTCTTTCCCTTCTTTGTGTATTACTGTGATAATAGCATCCCCCCACGTCTCAGAGTGTTTTTGTCTGGAATGAGTGGTCGTATGCCTTCAGTAACAAGGGGGTTAAAATGTTCACAAATGTCTTATAGAAATCGTTAGAAAAACCATCCGGACCTCGACTTTTATTATTTTTGAGATTTCTAATTACTTCTCTGATTTCAAAATCTGTAATAGGTGCTTCCTTTTCGTCTCTTGCCGATTCTGACAGATTTGGGAGATTAATATTTTGCAAAAAGGTTTTTATCTCATTCACTTCATTACAGGTACCGGTGTTCTTATAAAGCATTTTATAAAACTGCGAAGGCTAAGGATATTTCCTCTGGTTTTGCTAGGTACGAGGTGTTCCCTTCTTTGGTTGACTTAATTTTGGCTACAGTAGACAGGGCTTGTTGTTTCCTTATGCGGTATGCCAGCAAGCGGCTAGCTCTGTCCCCACTTTCATAAGATGTCTGCTTCATAAACCTTAAATCACCTTTTCAGATGTTAGTTTATTGAGTGCTTGACGCGCCTCTTTAAGTTCCTTCAGTACCTCCGGTCTTCTAGGTAGTGTGTACTTCACGGCTCTGTTCTATCTTTTAGGTAGTGTGTACTTCACGGCTCTGTTCTATCTTTTAGGTAGTGTGTACTTCACGGCTCTGTTCTATCTTCTAGGTAGTGTGTACTTCACGGCTCTGTTCTGTCTTCTAGGTAGTGTACTTCACGACTCTGTTCTATCTTTTAGGTAGTGTGTACTTCACGGCTCTGTTCTGTCTTCTAGGTAGTGTGTACTTCACGGCTCTGTTCTGTCTTCTAGGTAGTGTGTACTTCATGGCTCTGTTCTGTCTTCTAGGTAGTGTGTACTTCACGGCTCTGTTCTGTCTTCTAGGTAGTGTGTACTTCACGGCTCTGTTCTGTCTTCTAGGTAGTGTGTACTTCACGGCTCTGTTCTGTCTTCTAGGTAGTGTGTACTTCACGGCTTTGTTCTGTCTTCTAGGTAGTGTGTACTTCATGGCTCTGTTCTATCTTCTAGGTAGTGTGTACTTCACGGCTCTGTTCTGTCTTCTAGGTAGTGTGTACTTCATGGCTCTGTTCTGTCTTCTAGGTAGTGTGTACTTCACGGCTCTGTTCTGTCTTCTAGGTAGTGTACTTCACGACTCTGTTCTGTCTTCTAGGTAGTGTGTACTTCACGGCTCTGTTCTGTCTTCTAGGTAGTGTGTACTTCACGGCTCTGTTCTGTCTTCTAGGTAGTGTGTACTTCACGGCTCTGTTCTGTCTTCTAGGTAGTGTGTACTTCACGGCTTTGTTCTGTCTTCTAGGTAGTGTGTACTTCACGGCTCTGTTCTGTCTTCTAGGTAGTGTGTACTTCACGGCTCTGTTCTGTCTTCTAGGTAGTGTGTACTTCACGGCTCTGTTCTGTCTTCTAGGTAGTGTGTACTTCACGGCTTTGTTCTGTCTTCTAGGTAGTGTGTACTTCATGGCTCTGTTCTATCTTCTAGGTAGTGTGTACTTCACGGCTCTGTTCTGTCTTCTAGGTAGTGTGTACTTCACGGCTCTGTTTTATCTTCTAGGTAGTGTGTACTTCACGGCTCTGTTCTGTCTTCTAGGTAGTGTGTACTTCACGGCTCTGTTCTGTCTTCTAGGTAGTGTACTTCACGGCTCTGCTCTGTCTTCTAGGTAGTGTACTTCACGGCTCTGTTCTGTCTTCTAGGTAGTGTGTACTTCACGGCTCTGTTCTGTCTTCTAGGTAGTGTGTACTTCACGGCTCTGTTCTGTCTTCTAGGTAGTGTGTACTTCATGGCTCTGTTCTGTCTTCTAGGTAGTGTACTTCACGGCTCTGTTCTGTCTTCTAGGTAGTGTACTTCACGGCTCTGTTCTGTCTTCTAGGTAGTGTACTTCACGGCTCTGTTCTGTCTTCTAGGTAGTGTACTTCACGGCTTTGTTCTGTCTTCTAGGTAGTGTACTTCACGGCTCTGTTTCCCTACCTGGTCCTTGTCGTCCTGTTGGCACACGGAGTCACTCTACCGGGAGCTATGGATGGGATCGTCTACTACCTGAAACCAAACTGGTCTAAACTGGGAGAGGCACAGGTATAGGTTTGCAAGTTATGTGAGTTTTGCGGCTGATTATATGCACATTATCATGTATGCCAGAAGTTGATACAAGTTTGATACATAGTACAATGGTGCATTTTGAACGGACAGTCAAGAACAAATCTGCATAGTCTATTGTAAGCCACATTTAGAGGTGATAATGGTTTTTGGAGGCAAAAAAAAAGTAGGTGGTGGTCAACTAAGTCAAAAGCTTTGTTCAGATCGATAAAAATTGCACCAGTTAATTTACCATCATTAGTTGCAGAGAAGATGTCATTTGTGAGCTTTAATAGAGCTGTTGATGTTGAGAATTTTGACCTAAAACCAGATTGATGAGGTGATAAAATATTGTACTTGTCAAGAAATTTAGAGAGCTGATTATATATAAATTTCTCAAACACTTTGGCAGTAGAACAAATAATTGCGATTGGTCTATAATTATTCATTTCAAGTGCATCTCCACCTTTATGCAACGGGTAATACGAGAGCACTTCCATATGTCAGGGATTTCGAATGTGGACAGTGACATATTAAACAGATCACATAATGGGTACATTAGAATATGGGATGCAAGTTTGAGGAACTTAGGTTCTAAACCATCTAATCCAGGACCACCACTTACTTTTAGGCTATTGATTGGCATCAAATACTTCAAAAGGTAAAATGATCAGGAGGCCTATTACTGAAGAGATCAGTCACAGGATCGAGTGATGATGCAGCAGTGACAGAGGAAAAATGCTGGATGAATGACTTTGCAATCAGCTGTGGATCTCGTATAATAGTATTCACTTTTATCTGGTCAATAATATTATTATGTTAGTAATATTATTAGTTCCCGTTATCGTTCCTCTTAGGTTTGGATCGACGCTGGAACGCAGATCTTCTTCTCCTATGCCATCGGACTGGGAGCCTTGACAGCGCTGGGCAGCTACAACCGCTTCCATAACAACTGCTACCAGTGAGTCGAGACTGCGACCTTTTCGAGTCAAAACGCCTTTATATATATATATTTAAAAAACTGGAACGAACCCAACTGTAAACAAACGGTCAACCCAAGTCACAGTGCATATGACCTCCGACTGTGGCCACGCTGAAACAAAACAAAAGGGGAACTAGCCTGTGTGCTGGAATTAGGCTCTCAGCCAGGCCCCCAGAGTCACTGTTTAAACGCACAAATACTGTTCTTAGAAGCGGTCACGCATGGTAGAACCCCCCCCCCCCCCCCACACGACTGCACTCTACTTCATGATGTCTAGTGGAGATAGAGAAGTAGTTTAATAAAAAAATTAAATAAAATAACTGAGTATTTCTTCTTGTGCGTTAAAGCCACTGGAATAGCATTATAACTATGTCATTTAGAGTCAACAGTGAGCATCTAAAAAGTATTATAAATGATAAATTTCAATCCAAATTTGAAATATTGTCATTTAAACGTTCCTGATATTTGGTTTGAATTGGGTAAAGTTATGCTCTGACATTTATTATGAAAATTACGCAATACATTCTGATCATAAAAATCACTCTGCCTTTGCTAAAACACATGGCTTCTTACACTGGGAGGTATAGTTAAATTAAAACATAGATTTGGATGGTCTGCTAGAAGTCAAACTTTCTAACCAGTACGGTCTATTTGATAGATTTGGTAGTTATAGCCAAACATTTAAGCTAATGCTAACCGTTTCATGTATTTTAATGGAAGATGCTAAAACTATTAGCGCCATACTCTGGGAGCTATAGTTTAATAAAAACACAGATTTGGGGCGGTCTAACCTAGTTTGCTAGTTAGTAAATTAGTCAAGCTTTCTAACCAATAGGGTTCATTTGATAGATTTGGTAGTTTATTCCATGGCAGCAAAACCTTTTTAAATAGAAGAAAATGACACTTGAGCTGAAAGGAGGCCATAGTTGTGAAATGTTGGTGTTGATGAACACTGTTACTCAGCTGATAGAGTTGTGCTCTTCCTGATGACTTGTCGTACAGAACTTGTAAGTCGCTTTGGATAAAAGCGTCAGCTAAATGACGAAATGTAAATGTAAAATGTAAATGAATGCTAAATATGACATATTTATGATATATACATTAAAAAAAATGTAGGCCAGTTTTTAGAGGCGTTTTTAAAAAGGATAAGAAATAGCTTGCATTTGTGTTGGTTTGTGTGTGCCACAGTGCCTTTAGCAAGTAGGACAACATAATCTCAAGAACATTTATAAAGGAACATCTTATCTTATCTCATCTTATCTTATCTTAGATAGCATTTGACTTGGTGAAGCTCTAAAGTTCCATTCTTGCACAAGGCTCTCATATCAGACACAGGGACTTCACCATATCCAAATAGCTGCAAATAGGTTGCTTTTGGAACGATCTAAAAAAAAAGATCGCAACAATGAAAAGCTCAACAGGAGTTCTTTAAAGGGGACATGTCTTGCTATTCCTTTCACTATTTGGGCAACTTTACACAATTCCTGGGCTGTGAGTCTATGGAACACATCTGGAAAGTTCTTTTCAAAAGAATTCATTGTTTTATATTTTTAATCAATTACTCAAAAGCAAAGATTTTCAACTTCAAGATTCCAAGCTGTGTTGGCCTGGCTCCGCCCATAAGCGCTTTGAGTGACAGTCGCCCACAGTCTGTGACTGGCACAGAGAGAGAGGTAGAAAGATTGAGGGGGATACTAATGAATTTCGCCGTGGGGGGGCATAATCCCACGGGACAATGCATTGGTAACTTGTTTCAAATTACAATATATACCACTGTGAATATTATTGCACGGATCGGAATATGGGCGTGCGCGTGGGAGTCAAAGATATTTTGACAGTGATATCCCAGGGAGAATCGCACACACATTTACACACTCCTGCGCGCGGTCCCTCTCTCTCTCTCTCTACCAGGGAGAAGACCCTCCACGCGCGCCGGTCAGGTTGTGTGTAAATGCGTGTGTGTTTGTTTCCCCGACAGAAGCTCTTGTCCCTCTCTATCTCTCTCTCCCTCTTTATATCTCTCTCTCTTGCTCGCTCGTTCTCTGCCTCTCTCTGTCGGCACCCGCGTGAGGAAGTGCAGGTATTTCCACTTGCATGGTTGCGCTACAACCACAGTTAGTTATGCAGATCAGTGCCTTATTCACGTCAGCAAAACAGTCAAATCAGAATGACATAATTCACTGGTGGAGGAGATTGTCTCAACTGAATTAGAGCAATCCGCCAAAATGGTAATTAGAGACACAGACCCATTGATACTAACCCCCCATTGCTATAAAACAATGCTAAACACTGGAAAAGGCCATTTATAAGACACAGGACCTTTAAATAGAGTGAGGCATAATATGGAGTGAGCTCTCCCCGTTGTCTGTCTGCATAATGGGGTACTATACTGTTAGTCCCAGTCAGCCTTGTCACCGCACAGTCCCTGTCACCCGGGTTGATGATGTGTTTAGCCTAAACAGACGGATATGTAAACGCTTAGACTCTTACATGGCGGTTAGCTGGAGGCCAATCATAGGGGTGATGTTGAATAAACGTCCACTTGATACTGGGATTGTGCAGGCATTTTTGGAATGTCCATAGCAGGGGGAGCATCGAGAATATCCTTCCATCTGGAGTTTTCCCTCCCTTGACCTAAATTGGAAGTTTACAGGCGCTTTCAGATCTCTCTCTTTCTCTCTCTATCTCTCTCTGTCTCTCACTCTCTCTGTCTCTCTCTCTTTTTCTACCTCTGTCTCTCTCTCGCTCTCTGTCTCTCTCACTCTCTCTCTGTGTGTGTCTGTCTCTCTCTCTCTCTCTCTCTCTCTCTCTCTCTCTCTCTCTCTCTCTCTCTCTCTCTCTCTCTCTCTCTCTCTCACACAGTTTCCCTGTCATAGGGACTAGAAGATGAAATGTAGGGATGCAATGCTCTTCATCAGATGTCAAGTTACAGCTGACTTTAAGATCAAAGATAATCAGTCTCTCATCCCGGACCAGTACATTATATTATGTCTGGTCTCTCAGAAGTTACTTGTCTTATTGTCATATAATAAAGTACCTAATGGAGGGGTGCTCCATTAGTCCATGCATGTGATCCGTCTCCACGGAACATCTTTATTTCCATTAGGTATTCCTTAGAATTGACTGTCGACTGTGTGTGTGTGTGTGTGAGTGTGTGCATGTGTGTGTGTGCGTGCGCGTGTGTGTGCGTGGCTGTTGCTACTCAATACAGCAGCTGCCATGTGAAAGGCTCTAACTACGCGGCCAAGCTGTTGTTTATACACACTCTACATATCACTCATCATTGGACTCTGGGGCAGAGTTGGGAGGACAGTTCACGTCAGGATAAACAGAAAGTCACTGTGGAAACTGGAATGTTGTTGACCGCGTATATGGAATGTACGTTAGCGTCCGTATGTGTTTTGGAGTTAGTTGTAGGCTATATTGACTCATAAGCAGAGTCCTTTTCTTTTCTCTGTTTCTCCACTTCAACCTGGGAGCAGGTCTTGGCAGTGGCTCTATTGTCTGGCTGTCTACCTACCAACTACACAGGCAGCGGCAACGATCAGAGAAATTACTATTGATCTTTTTTTTGTCTATTGTCTGACCACCTTCCCTTAGGCCTTCCTCTACTTCCTGTATGTCTCTTCTGTGTCTGCATAGTAAATAAAGCCTCTCTCTCCCCTCTCCCTCTCCCTCTCTGTCTTCCTCTCTCCCTCTCTCTGTCTTCCTCTCTCTTTCTCTCTTTCACTGCCTTCCTCCTGTCTGTCTTCCTCTCTCTCTCTCTCTCTCTCTCTCTCTCTCTCTCTCTCTCTCTCTCTCTCTCTCTCTCTCTCTCTCTCTCTCTCTCTCTCTCTCTCTCTCTCTGGCTTCCCCTCCCCCCTCTCTCTGTCCCCCCTCTCTCTGTGTCCCCCCTCTCTGTCTCCCCTCTCTCCCTCTCTGTCTTCTCTCTCTCTGTCTGTCTTCCTCTCTCTCTCTCTCTGTCTTCCTCTCCCCTCTCTCTGTGTCCCCCCTCTCCCCTCTCTGTCTTCCTCTCTATTCATTGATACACTTGTGAGTATACTCTCCCCCCTGGTTCATGCCACGATCTTCTCTCTCTCTCTCTCTCTCTCTCTCTCTCTCTCTCTCTCTCTCTCTCTCTCTCTCTCTCTCTCTCTCTCTCTCTCTTCTCTCTCTCTCTCTCTCCTCTCTCTCTCTCTCTCTGTGTAGGGATGCCTTCTTGCTGGCTATGATCAACAGTGGCACCAGTTTCTTTGCAGGGTTTGTGGTGTTCTCTGTGCTGGGCTTCATGGCTGCAGAGCAGGGAGTGGACATCAGTAAGGTAGCAGAGAGCGGTAAGTCAGTCGCTGCTGGTGTTATCTCTAGTCATACATCATGATCCCTGCTCAAGTATGCCATAATACCATTGATATTTATGGCAGCATGGTAATAAAAAGTATGTTATCAAACAAAAACTCTAATCTCTTTTCCAAGAGAGACCTGTGTAATAGACGTATAAAAACACATTGAACAAACAAGTACAGTTCATAGATTATCATAAACAATAAACAAACATGTAGATCAAAGTAAACCGGTACAAGCATCATCTACTGTGAAATAGAGTTCAAAACTTTAAAATCTTCTAATGGAATTAAATGTTCTAACTTTATGGGTTTCTGTAGTTCATTCCAGGACATAGTATTTAAAACCAGGTTTACCAAGCTCAGCTTTACACATGGCATATCTAAACCAGTTTTACCAAGCTCAGCGTTACACATGGCATATCTAAGACTAAGTAATCCTGTGACCTACATGTAGTACCATATGTGCTGTATTTAAAAGCAACCAAAGAGCAGAGATAATAGGGACGTTTCACAAGTAGAGCCTTATAGATAAATAAAATACAATGCATGTCCATTCTCTTAAAGTTAAATAAGGCCATCCACTTTTTCATATAAAACACAATGGTGAGTGAGAAAAGTATCTCCAGTGATAAAACACAGTGCGCTATGATACACAGCATGGAGGGGTTTTAAGGTGGAAAGAGAGGCTATGATACACCGCATGGAGGGGTTTTAAGGTGGAAAGAGAGGCTATGATACACAGCATGGAGGGGCTTTAAGGTGGAAAGAGAGGCTATGATACACAGCATGGAGGGGTTTTAAGGTGGAAAGAGAGGCTATGATACACAGCATGGAGGGGCTTTAAGGTGGAAAGAGAGGCTATGATACACAGCATGGAGGGGCTTTAAGGTGGAAAGAGAGGCTATGATACACAGCATGGAGGGGCTTTAAGGTGGAAAGAGAGGCTATGATACACAGCATGGAGGGGCTTTAAGGTGGAAAGAGAGGCTATGATACACAGCATGGAGGGGTTTTAAGGTGGAAAGAGAGGCTATGATACACAGCATGGAGGGGTTTTAAGGTGGAAAGAGAGGCTATGATACACAGCATGGAGGGGCTTTAAGGTGGAGGTAGAGGCATGCTTGTACAAAATGTCACCATAATCAAATACAGACATAATTATTGATTGTACAATGGTCTTATATGTTTATAACTGGTGTTCCACATGGGTGTTAAAAGATAGTCTGTTATCTAAACCAGATCCCTAAATATGTATAAGATTTTACAATTTAAATTTGAGGACCTTGAAGTGTATGAATACTAATATTAGGACCTTGAGAATAACATGCATTTTTATCAGAATTGAGCATTTAGGCATCAAAAGCAGACTGTCAATTTGTAGTGGCCGGTTTAAGAGTAGAGCCAGTAGCATACAAGATTGTATCATCTGCATAAAAATGTACATCACAGTGCGGGGAAGAGAATACCATGTTATTTATATATAATGTAAATAAAAGTGGACTCAGAATTAGTGATGCACGATATATCGGCCGCTATGGGCCAAAAAAAAATAAATTACGTTTTTTTATTTTATTTTTTATTTTTTTGTTTTTACATGTTTGGGCCTTAAATAGTTTAAAAATATCAGTCATTTCTGAAAATAAGTTACAAAAGTAAAAAAAAAGAAAAAGAAAAAAAAATGCGTTTTGGAAAATAGCTCTTTATTTGATTATCATAAAAAAGTGTTTTCTATACAGAGATATCGACATTGGTAAATATCGGTATCGGCCAGAATTAATATTAATATCGGTTATCGGTATCGGCCACAATTTTCACATCGGTGCATCACTACTCAGAATAGATCCTCGTGGGACACATCTACTAATTTCAATAGGGCTAGATTTGATACCATCAGCAACAACAGCTTGAGTTATTATCTAATCCCATGAGGCATAGCTTATTTATTAAAATGTTATGGTCATTTTAATAAATAAATCGATCAAGATTGCGGTTATCAAGATAGTCAACAATATTATTTATCCTATATTGCAGTGTTGCCACTGTACTCTGCCCTGTGTGTAAACCCGAATTGCTGTGGTTGTATAATGTTATAAGCATCCAGGAAGGCCCGTAACTGTAGAATGAACTAATGATTCTCAGATTTTTGGCAGCATCATTTGGATATTGGACGATAATTACTGAAGTCATTGGAATCACCACCTCTATGTAAAGGAACAATTTGAGCAGCTTTCCACACATTTAGGATTTTGCCAGGAGATACTGAAAGATGATAAACTATAATGTTGAGTTATTGCCCAGCCCGTGGTTATATTACTTAAGTATTGTAAGTAAACACGTCACTTTGTACTGGGTGCTGGGGCCGAAAATGTACATAGAAATGTGATGTAAAGGCTACATTCTCACACTTCTGTTTCAATGCACGAGGCTCTTCCTCGGGTTCGGCCCTAGGCTAAAACCACGGTGTCCTGACAATGCTAGCCCCCCTGTGGCTAGTTCAGCACGGTGTGTCAGTGTGTCTTAGATCTACCCTCTAATATGTACGTGTGTGTCTCTATACAGGGCCGGGCCTGGCCTTCATAGCCTACCCCAAGGCTGTGACTCTGATGCCTCTGGCTCCACTCTGGGCAGCGCTGTTCTTCTTCATGCTGCTCGTACTAGGTCTGGACAGCCAGGTACAGTAACACACATATCCTCTTTCTTTCTCTCTCTCTCTCTCTCTCTCCCTGTCCCTAGCATAGCAACTTTCCTTCTGTTTATGCATTCTCGACCGATAAAAAGGCTGTTGACATACTCAAATGTCTTTCCTCTCACTCTCACACGACTGCTAGACAAACACTGCAGACGTTTTGCTCTGCTGTAACGGTTGAATTTACTTGCAGCCTGTGTACGTTCGAGGCTGTGGCCCATTGTTCTGCACCCCAGAGATTTGTCAATGACTCACTGTCTGATTTATACAGAGAACGTCTGTCTGCCCTCCACTCCATTCACTCACTCTATCCATCTCTCCCCCATTCATTCCTTCTCTATCTCTCACCCCCCCCCCTTCATTCCTTCTCCCCCCCTTCATTCCTTCTCCATCGCTCACTCTCTCCTGTCCTCATAACTACATTGCCAGGGGAAGGTCATTTCTAGGATGCAATATGGAAATAGCTGAATAGCTATTACTCTCTCCATTGATCTGTTTCACTCATTCTCTCTGTCTCTCTGTCTTTCATTCTCTATCTATCTTTCTTTCTGTCTGTCTGTCTGTCTGTCTGTCTGTCTGTCTGTCTGTCTGTCTGTCTGTCTGTCTGTCTGTCTGTCTGTCTGTCTGTCTGTCTGTCTGTCTGTCTGTCTGTCTGTCTGTCTGTCTGTCTGTCTGTCTGTCTGTCTGTCTGTCTGTCTGTCTGTCTGTCTGTCTGTCTGTCTGTCTCTCTATCTATCATGTGTATCAGTTTGTAGGGGTGGAGGGCTTCATCACGGGGATCATCGACATGCTGCCCCCCAAGTCGGCCCCTGGTCACCTGCGTCGAGAGGTGGTGGTGGCCATCTGCTGCCTCACCTGCTTCTTCATTGACCTGTCCATGGTTACTGAGGTACCATAGACCACAGCTCTCCCTGTCCATGGTTACTGAGGTACCGTAGACCACAGCTCTCCCTGTCCATGGTTACTGAGGTACCGTAGACCACATCTCTCCCTGTCCATGGTTACTGAGGTACCGTAGACCACAGCTCTCCCTGTCCATGGTTACTGAGGTACCGTAGACCACAGCTCTCCCTGTCCATGGTTACTGAGGTACCGCAGACCACAGCTCTCCCTGCTCGTAGCAAGGCCTCGCTGGGAAGTGGAGTTTGTTAGTAACGGGGGACGCTTGGTCAATCAAGCAAACTTCTTGGCCGTGACATTGAGGCTGTTGAACCCTTTCAGGAATCCTTAGGCAAAGGCAACGGCACTTATTGGAACACATTCAGGAGTCTGGTTTGTGTACGGAAAATATATTTTGAGGTTTTCTTGGAAGGAGACACTGTCTAGGGATGTTTGCGTCAGGGAAACCCCTGAACGAGGACAGAGGTTGGAGAAGGAAGTTCAAATGAGTTCACATGAAAAAAGAAAACAAACTTCAGGCACTTATGTGCGAAGCAGGGACAAAGTTACTTAACACTTTCAATGCCAACGACGAGATATCCTGTTTGTTCATGCCGACCGTTCATTGCCAACGACGATAGATCTCGTATTTTTTTTTATTAGCGATTTGAATTCATATTTCATCAATCTAGTCTCACGTTAGTGCTGCAAACTCTCTCTGAGATCCATTGGGAAAATACCGCCCCCTATCGTCTCCCTGTGGTACTGCACCCCTTTGGAATGGATTGGATGAAACACAGGGGGGGGGGGGATCCAGTTTCCTCATTTTACTTCTCAGGCAAGTCATCCGAGAGGATTGGATTCATTGCCGAGCCCCAAAACAGCGTGGAATACATATTTCCAGTACCCAGCGTTGGATCAATAAACGCGATCGATATTTGGAATGGCGATCAGGAATTGGAATAATCTTTTTGGAGAACATCTGATCTGAGGTAAGGAATCTATTTTACCAGTCTTAGGATAATCGGATCTTTTTTCACAGAGATATCAACGTGTGCCCTATGTGTGTGTGTGTGTGTGTGTGCTGATCAGGAAATGAGCGAATCGATTTTTCAGCTCGCTTTTATAGCGTGCATAAGTACACATAATGCTATCGATAATCTAGCGTTTATTTGAAAACTATTCATAAAATAGGCCGAAAAATGACAACGTTTTTTTGTGTATTCCAGAATATTCCAGTAAAGGGCGATTATCACACAATCTTTATATTTTCCTGAAACTTAAAAAAAACAAATGTTTTTCAAAATGGTATAAAACGGAAATGAACCGATTAAAAAACAATCCGTTTCGACAATGTTGATTGCAAACAAGTCATTGATAAGCGACGGCCAGATTAGACAAATGGCCATAATTCAAGACAGTTTATGCGTTTGCAAATATGAGAGCTCTATCATTGAAGTGGGTGGTGGCAAGGAACGGAAGCACTAAATCGTGCACCGAGCTCCGGCATTGAAAGTGTTAAGTGTGTTTGGTATAAAAGAAATAATAAAAAGAAAGACAGTTATTGACCTCATGTCTTCATCAGGGTTCAAATGGATCACAGTGACAATGACCTTGCAATGAACTCAAAACTCTCTCTCCTGTTTTAAATTCTGTTTTGTTTCTGTTTGTTTCCAGAGTGGTTTAGCTGCTTTTAGTTTAGTTTTTATTGTTTATTTTTATTTGTAGTATTTCAGTATTAGTTTTATTTTGTTTATTATATATATGGGTGCTATTTGTCAGGGGCAAGTTTAAGAAGTTCAGAATAGGTACTGTGTAACTATACACACACATCACTTTATGAAGACAACCGACTCACAGTCATGTCGACAGACCATCATGCACTAATGCCTCCTCATGCTTATACTGTGTGGACAGATTTGACCAAATTGACAACAAATTCAGAAATGTCTATATTTTAAATAATTTGAGATATGTCTAGGGGTGTCTTAAATACTTCGAAGCTTTGTTCGATGGGCATGGGATTCGAATATGAGAAAAAAAATTCGATTATACAAAATTTTAAAAAGAATATGAATTTTTTTTATTAAAAATGTTTTGTGCAAAATCAACTCTGCCTCTCTTTGTTAACTACAACAAGCAATGCTGTTTGTTATTTAAGATGAGGTTGGACTCTGCACTGACAGATTTGTGTTCATTGTGCTGCTTTTATGACGGCTTACAATATTTCATGAACGCAAAGTGTTTTGTTTGTCTAAGATTTAAAAAGGTTTAAACTTTACAGCACTGACAAAGTTGAACAAAGTGCTGTACAAGTCCCACAACATAAAAAAATAAGAAAATGTGTAATATTTTTTTTCTTATTTTTTTTTATCTCGAAGCTTCGAATTAAAACTGAGTCTCGGCCCTGAAGCTTCGAATTCCAAAAAAAAATTTGAAGGTCAGTCCTAGTAAGCACACAAGAAGATAGTTTCAGTTCGTTTTGATTTTCTTTTAACCCTTTCATTACCACACTGCCAAAGGGTTAACCCTTTCACTGCGACAATACAGAAGGTTAACCCTTTCACTACCACACTACAGACGCTTAACCGTAGTGAAAGGTTAACCTTCTGTAGTGTGGTCGTGAAAGGGTTGAAGTCTAGAATGTTTTTTCACACATGGTTTTTGTCTGTAGTTTAGTTTTAGTTACCTATAATAACCTCTCTCTCTCTCTCTCTCTCTCTCTCTCTCTCGCTCTCTCTCCTTCCCTGCCTCTCCCAGGGAGGGATGTATGTGTTCCAGCTGTTCGACTACTACTCGGCCAGTGGCATCACTCTGCTGTGGCAGGCGTTCTGGGAGTGTGTGGTAGTGGCCTGGGTCTATGGTGAGCCAGGCAGCCCGCTGTGCTCAGTCACGCACTCGCTCACCATTTCTCCAAACCTCACAGCTCCAACATGTTGTCACCAGGGTTCGCACAAGGTCCTTGAAGTGCTTAAAGTGCTTGAAAAAAAAAAAAAAAAAAGCCTGGAATTCCTTGAAAACGTCAAATTTATTAACAAGGTGCTTAAAAAGTCCTTGGAATTCAAATCATAGAAAGTTTTGTTCATCCATTATAGAATTGTTCTCAATCAATAAATACAAGTGTAACTAATTGTCGGAAATAGGTTTTAAGCCATAAATATTGGATACGATTCTTTTTCTAATAAAAAAAAAAACGCATTTAAAAGTGAATCGGATCCTTTTCAAATGAAAAATAGTGCTTGGAAAAGTACTTGAAAGTCGTTGAAAGTCCATTTTGCAATGTCTGTGGGAACCCTGTGTCACGCCGCGCTTCTCGTCCCTCTCTCTCCCACCAGGTGCTGATCGTTTCATGGACGACGTGGCTCGTATGATTGGCTATCGACCCCTGCCCTACATGAAGTGGTGCTGGTCTTACATCACGCCCCTTCTCTGTGTGGTACGTGTCACGACCTGCAATATGTTTTGATGTTACGAATCTTTACATTGGCTACATTGTTGTGATCATTTTGTGAGATTTATTTGGTGTTTTGCGAGTCACGATACACATACAATCATATCCCAATCCCATAACCATCCATTCTACGTTCATGGCACACACTCACTTTAAACATTCACCTTTAACAGTCACTTTAGACACTTTAAACACTTTTTAACACTACACTGTATTTTATCTATTTATTACTAAAATATTTTCACTACATCTCTACCTCATTTTTGCATTTTGTATATTGTATATTTTGTATAGTGTTTGGTCTTTATTCTTCTTTTATTTGTATCCACTTTTTCTCCTTATTTTCAATTTTTCTCCCATCCCAATTTCGCCTTGCCAATTCTCCCTTCAATTCTCCCCTCCCCTGTCTCGAACGTTGCTAGACTATGCCTCCCACCTCCGGTACACAAGGAGGCAGCTGTCGCGTCTTTTCACCTGAACAGCGCGATCTCTCAGTGGCGAGGAGTAACGTGTGGGAGGCTCACGCTGCCCCCGATACTTCCTGATTCTGCTGTACAGGCACCAACTGACCTGTAGGAGTCGCTGTCCACAACGTCCAATCCCCACCCACCGGCTTTCCCACCCTCTAACACTGCCAATTGTGTTAGTATGACGACCGGCCAAGCCGGTAGCAACGCAGAGAGCTGGGCTCGATACCAGCATATCCTGCGTTAGTGGCGAGCGCCTTGCCCACTGCGCCACTCAGCCGCGTGTTTGGTCTTTATTCTTTTAATTTGTTTTTATTGTCTGAAGCACAATCTCAGGAGGCTCATACAGAACCAAGCATTTCACTGTAATGTACTGTACATTTACCTTATATGTGACAAATAAAACAGAACTTGAAAGTAAATATTAAGACAGGGTTACCTGACACATGATTACCGAAGCACATATTGTAAAATATATTGTGAAACTGTGAAACATTTTGACACAATCCTGAAATAGGTGAAATAGGTCCTCTGACATTTTTAAAGTTTTTGTTTTATTTATCACATATAAGGTACATGTACATTCTAGTAAAATGCTTGGTTCTGTATGACCCTCCTGAAATTGTGCTGCTTCATGTAGTAAAAAGTAAAATAATAAAGACCAAACACTATACAATATACAAAACTAATATGTACCCACATTGACATTGGTGTGTGCGTGTGTGTGCGTGCATGTGTGCGTGCGTGTGTGTGTGCGCATGCGTGTGTGTGTGTGTGTGCCTACAGTTTGTGTTCGTGTTCCATGTGATAAACTACAAGCCTCTGACCTACAACAAAGTGTACACCTACCCCTGGTGGGGAGAGATGCTGGGCTGGGTCCTGGCCCTCTCCTCCATGCTCTGCATCCCTGTCACTGTCCTCTACAAGCTGCTGCGCTGCAAGGGCTCATTCCGCGAGGTCAGTCTGTCCCGCCACGCCTGAATGCCAGTGTTTGCCCCGTCACGCGTGCATGTGTGTGTGTGCATGTGTGTGTGCATGTGTGTGTGTGACTGTGTGTACGGTTCTGTTTACCACTCCGGATGAGTTGTTAGAAATGCGTCTCCATGGATACGAACTCTCGGCCCAGTAAGCCGGCTAATAATGGCCCCCCTGTCTTCTCCCTCTGTGATGGCAGCGCTGGCAGCACCTGAACACCCCGGTGTGGGGAAGACACCACCTGGAGTACCTGGCGCCTGAGGCCGAGGCCAAACTGCTGCCCCCTGCTGGAGCCAAGAGCACTCTGCACTTTGAGAGTGTCATCTGACCCTCTGGGCCCCACAGAACACACAGAGCCAAGGTCCCCCCCGCCCCCCCCCAACCTCACACACACACACACACACACACACACACACACACACACACACACACACACACACACACACACACACACACACACACACACACACACTCACACTCACACTCACACTCACACTCACACTCACACACACACAAAGACACATAGTACATACTACACACATAATGATAATAATAATATGATAACTTGCCCTGGCTTGGCCATCCGGACCAATCACACACATTCAGACCACATCAGCCACTCACACTTGGTAAAAAAACACTAAAGAAGCTGGACTAAAGGACCAAAGACAAGATGGGAGAACTCACACACACACGCACACACACACACAATCAATCCAGGCTGACCTTCCCTCTACTCTGCTTTCTGCTCCTCTCTCTACCTCGCTGTCTCTCTCTCTTTGTTCCTCTGCTGCCTGCCTGTCTGTCGTAGTGCCGTCCCGTCTCGTCCTGTAAGTGTGACATGACGTGTCCAGTGTTAGCTGCCGTATCTTGCCTTCTCTCACCTCTCTTGCTCCCCCTCTCTCTCTCTCTCTCTCTCTCTCTCTCTCGCTGCCTCTCTCTCTCTCTCTCTCTGCCTGTGTGTCATCCATCTCAATCCAAAACCTGCCCTTTTTTTGGTGCTGAATGAATGTAAACTTACAAGGCTCTGATAAACACTAAGATGAAAGGCATAAAGTTTGCCATTGATATGCGCGTGTGTGTGTGTGTGTGTGTGTGTGTGTGTGTGTGTGTGTGTGTGTGTGTGTGTGTGTGTGTGTGTGTGTGTGTGCAAGCATGCCAATGGGTTTGCGTGTGTGTGTGTGTGTGTGTGTGCATGCCAATGGGTTTGTGTGTGCATGCGGGCATGCAAGGTGGGAAATCACCACTAGCCATGAGCTAAACACTGTTAAACTTTGACTGCGGCTAGTAAGTCTTTCTACTGTACCAGACACCTTGGCAGCCATTTAGAGGTTCTATCCTGTTCTAAAAAGCTATATGGCTGGTAGAATAGTGAATAGTCCGGTAGGTTTCCTGCTCTGATGCTTGTGTGTGTGTGTGTGTGTGTGTGTGTGTGTGTGTGTGTGTGTGTGTGTGTGTGTGTGTGTGTGTGTGTGTGTGTGTACGCGTGCATATTTGAGAAACAGTGCGTTTGTTAGAGCATGTGGCTGTGTCTGATTATTTGTGGCCACTTTTTTGTTTTCTACCAACCATATTCTCCTAATTGTATTACCTGTAAAAAGAACTAACTTCCATTTGTAAGATGCACACCCAGAGAAACTGAAACAAGACCAAGCACCACCACTTCCAAGATGTTTATTATTAACTAACTTAAGTGTCCTGTGTATCTCGTCAAGGGTCTGTGAATCAGTGTTAATAATGAAGGGGTGTAGGTCGGGGGGTGGGGGGTGATGATCAGCATTTCCGCCTTGAGAGAGGGAGAGAAGCTTTGGAACAGAGGAATAGAAAGAAAGAGTAGGAGTCGGAGGGGAGAGAGAGAGAGAGAGACCGGTGCCATGTCCAGAAAGAAGCAATAAAACGTCAAGATGGAAATCAAAAGGTTGTCATGTTGTTTTATTAAAAATGTTTTGGTTTTGCAACTTCAATCACTTTAAAGAACTAAGATATTTTTATTCAGTCACAATGAGCACAGCACACATCCACAATCAAAAAGATTGTCATATTAATTATTAAAAGGACCATACCAATCTAAATTAGTTTTAGTAAATCATTTACATATTTACATTACATCTGACGATTTTCCTCAGCGTAGCTTATTTCTTTTAGATTTCTTTTTGCTTTGTTTACCTTTTTAAAACATTCAAACATGATGGTGATAAACCATATAATTGACCTATCTCAAACCTCGCCGTCTTTTCTTGATCCTCCAATCACAACTGTCGCTTTCCTCAAACAAACTTTTTCACTACCTGAAATCATCCTGGTCATGCTAAGAAAATGACGCTCCTTAGAACACAGCAGTCCTCCTCACTCACCTCAGTCTCTCTCACTCTGTCTCTCTCTCTGTCTCTCTGTCTCTCACTCTCTGTCTCTCACTCTCTGTCTCTCACTCTCTCCATCTTTCTCTCTGTCTCTCTTTCTCTGTGTCTCTTTCTGTTTCTCTCTCTTTCTGCGCAACGATGCACTCCATCGTTGACAATGACAAACTCACCTCTTTCGGTCTAAACTCGTGCATCGAAAGAGGCGACATTCCTGTCAGCGTTGACCGGGAGATGAGTTCAGGGCAGGCTTATCACCTCGTCTGTATGGTCCTATTTAAGACACTTCATACTGTGTCTCTCTACTGGAGTGTGTTCAGATTCACCCTCAACTAAACTAAAGCGTTAGCACCGTTCACCGTGCCATGACAAATTACAACCATCACAGCATTTGCAGTACAAAATAACACAGTGTTCAACGGTCCCATTATGTACAGCGCATAGTAAGAGTATTAAACGCACAACATCTGACGCCTTGTCAGATACATTACTACAGTGGAAGAGTTTCCCGTTGGTGTTTAGATCCTTGAAATAGGAGGCAGCCTAGCGACGTGTCTGAGGCATCAGATGGATATAATTACTGGCTATAAATAAAACGGACTCTCAAGGAGCCTACAACACAAATTCCGCTGTGCTGTGTGGTTCCTTCTTTGTCTGGTGTGTATATCGGAGAGAGGCAGAGCAGCAGATCAGAGCAAAGGAAGTGGTGTGATAGTGAAACATGTTTATCCCTCCCTGGGGAGGGGGGGGGGGGGGTTACGTAAGGTGACCCGCCACAGACTATAGAAGACGGTTTAAGGTCTCTGGACTGCTCGGAATGTCCAATACGTGTGATGATGGTGCTCGAATAGAAAAAAGGTTAATACAAAAGTAAAAAAAAAAAAAAAGTCCAAGGCACTCTTCCGGCAAAAAGAAGCTAAAAATAGATGTGCGCGGTAAAACAGAACTGGGTTACAACCCATGTAGCGGAACAACAGCCCTCTTCTAGGGGGCCGAGCCGTCAGCGCACGGCCTCCTCTTGGAGCACGAGTACAAGATCGTCACGGAAACACCTAAACAGGACGCAGAGGAATGACTATAGCGCGTGACTAGACGGCTATACGAAACGTCTCGATGAAAGAGAGAAAAGCATACAGGGAAAAACGATGTACGGACGAGACAAGTCACCGCCATCTACGTTTTAAAATCTTTGGATGCAGATGGACGCAGATGTAGCCTAATTTGGAAGGAAGGGGTCGACAGACAGGGCGAGAATACATGTCATCCATGTATTCAACAAGGTTTTATCATCAAATCAATACAATTTCAGTTCCCTAAAAACACACACACACACATACCGGTACACACATACGGTGTGTGCTCCGCTCTGGGATTTTGCCCCTGCACCTCGAGACCGGACGTTACCGGGGGGTCACAGAAGAGGAGCCGATCTGTATTTACTGTGGTATCGATATTGAGAATGAGTTTCATTTTGTGTCCACTATATTATGAGTTGTGTCAAAAGTTATTTGACCTTGAGAAAACCTTGAGTTAATGTGGTTTAGTGATGCAGATAGATTAAAAATGGATTTTTGATCACAGGGTATTTGCACTTGCTGAATATTTAGAGAAAGCTTGGGATAAACGCACGAAAATAACATATATGTGATGTATTTTGGCCTCTGATAGTGTGCACGGTGTAGCTTAGAAACCAGGGGAAGTGATTGTTATGTTCAATTGTTGTTTTTGGTGTCTACAGTGAGTCTCAGCTCCGCAGTGAACCTCTCACTCCCTCTCTGCTCTCTCCCACAGGCTATAAATACAGATTTCTATTAGTCCAGTGCTACATTCTCCCACTCCAGCCCTCCCCTCTCCCTGCAGTGACGTCTTGCTGGTCATCTCATTAGACAATATCATAAAAAGCCAGTTGCCAAAGCAACGGCTCCGTTTATCTCTATGGCAACCGACCGCCATGTCACAGTGGTGCATTCTCCCCTCGGAAAGGGGGGGGGGGGGAGGAGATGAGGACATCCAATGAGGAGCCAGGGAACAGGCGACCGGTCTAAGAGGGGGGGAGAGATGGCGAGAGAGGAGAGGGCCAGTCTGACCCCTGTTGGTCACATCTGGGTGATACAGGATACGTTCTGGGGAAATGAGAGAGGCAGAAGTTAAGGACGGGACGTGGGGGGGCGAACGACGGAGATGAAACTGATGCTGAACGTCTGGCTGTTACGGTGAGACGCTACGGTCATCGCGGCCGGTACTGTGGTTCAACTCACCAGGACACACTCCTGGAGAGACACGTCCGCCAGCCCCCGCCTCCCCAGAACGTAGAGCACTGCATCGTGGACGGTGGCGAACAGCCTGGATTTAGGAAGGGACTCCGAGAAGAAACCTGCCTCATCCAGCTGCCCCACTACACAGGCTAGGGTTTCAGCCCCACAGAGAGAGAGAGAGAGAGAGAGAGACATATCATGTATGACTGCATGAACAGGGGGGAGAGTGTACTCACAAGTGTATCAATGAATATTTAATTTGTTTGGGTTCTGCAATACAGGGTCAGCGTTTGTCCTTCGGCAAATTGGCACCACTGAGGCCCTGAGGCGAGTCTCGGTTGTTATCGGAACGTCCGCTGCCTCGACTGCACACTGGCGGCTTCCGGGAACCGTGCGTTTCGCCCGTTCTTCCTGACACTCACCTTGACAGGCTGCTAGGTAGATGTCCACGTCTATCTCCCCGAAGTCTCTGAATATCTACGGAAGGTCGCAGGAAGAGAATAGTGTGAGATATTGGGAGTTTTGAGTGTTACCGTGTTTTTTCTCTCCCCTATGCTATCCATCCCCCCGTTCTCCACACACTCCAGTAGCGTAAAAGGCCCCCACATAGTCGGGCGGCACGGACCCTCTAGGTTTAACATCAGGTTGCTACTCAAAGCGGACTCAAAGCGTGAAGCTCCCATTTTCTAACCGCGCGGACGTCCGCGTCGCTCACTTGGTGTCACACAAAAGGCTGCTCGGCGTGTTGGTTGACATCGACCTGCATTAAATGTGACACCTATCTGCATTTGACTCTGAACACTCACTCCGTGCCAAGAGAGAGTAGGGCAGGATCATCTATGGGTAGGATTGGTCTGGTAAGACTTGGCAGGTAGATGACGCTAAATATAGTTTTACTATTCATATACATTTGGACCATGTCTTTTTTTTTCATCATCTGAAGAAACTTGATACGTTTGAATGGCTTTTCTAAGTCTGTAAAACTACCAGTTTTATTTGAAAATCTTGTAAACGGAGATAACCTAGACTCTTTATTTTGACATCGGTGGACGACGCCGTGACAGCAAATGTAAATGGCGCTCAAGGATTGTGGGAAATGTAGTAAACTGAGCTTTGATTGTAGCTCATTGATTTTGTTGCGAGGCCAGTGGTGGAAGAAGTACACAATTCCTTTACTTAAGTAAAAGTAGAACTACCCAGATAAATGAGTACTCAAGTGGAAGTAAAAGTCCTCCATTCAAATTCTACTAAAGTAAAAGTAGGGAAGTATTTTCTATCGAATGTACTTAAAACAAGCTGTAGGGTCCCCCAATTGCTGTTTTTATCATAAATCGATCAATAGGCCTACAGACTGTATTAATTAATGTGTTTCTTTTTCAAATGTAGCCAAGAGTAAATACCTTAACCCTATCAAAACAGCAGTCAAAGTGTATATTTTCAGCACTACGTTTGTTTACCGATGTTTTTAAGATTGACCGAAAATAAGAATTTATCGAAAAAATGCTAATTCTATCTGTATTTTATCGTAAAACCATGAGGAAAGGACTAAATCCAAATTCCCTATCCATAGATGTATGATTTGGCCATAATAAGGTCAAGTTCAAGGTCAAATATAAATATATAATTAAAATGGATTATAATTTATTACTGTATCTACAAATCCTTGTGTTTAATCATCTTCCCTTTATTAATTTGCTTAGATCTGTTGTACACTTGATCTCAAGAAGGTGGTGAATGAGCTCAGTGAGCGTAATCAGAAGAACCTCAATGTTTTCATGGTGTTATTCACCGGCAAAGATGCAAAAAAGAAATCATAATTTATATTCTCCTTTGTTTCATCACAATTTACTCAAGCCTAGTAACAGACACAATATTTCTGACACTGGGAATACATACCCCCAGGTCCCTAGATGTTCCTAGATACCAAGAACATGCAAATTGACCTTGTAGAAGTGGAGCAATCTTCCATTTACTTGGGCATGTACCTTTAGGCGGAATTTCTGAAAATAGGGCCTCAGCTTAACAGGTTAAGTATCTAAAGTAAAAGTACGAATTCTACAGGCTGTTTATGTATTCCAGTGATTGGGAGCATTCAACTCTTAAACCATTGACCTCTAAAGGTCTTGTTAAAGTGGTATGTGGTCCAGTTATGCTGCTCTGATTAAAGGTGATGTTAAAGTGGTGTGTGGTCCAGTTATGCTGCTCTAATTAAAGGTGATGTTAAAGTGGTGTGTGGTCCAGTTCTGTATCGTTAGTGGCTTAGCTTGGCATCACTACTGCACTATCGCGTACGTGCACGCGTACTGAATAAACCACAAATGTACCTCTAATACCAGTATTAGTCTGACCACACCCCTCATCAGCTTACCTTCATAAGCAGGTGTGTGGTCACCTGCTCTCCTCCTTCTCGCTTTCACCACAAGGAAGAAGTGCCTCGGTAGATCCCCACACTTGACACCATGATGGAAGAAATTGGATTAGGAACAGCTTGGGAAACAAGGATACGTTGACATCATATCTTTATTTTCTCTCTCACTATTTTCGAGAAAATACGGCGATATTGTCTTCGTACTGGAGTGTCTAGAAGATGATGATCATTCTAAAAACCCTCCACCGGTTTTCGTATTGGGAGCACGCCACTGCATGCTTCTCAACTGCAGTTCCTTGCTGTGTTTGTTGGGGTGAAACCTGTCAGGCCACAGCTGAACTGTCGGACATGCCGCTGTTGTGAGGAGCGGTGCGTTCCAGGTTGGGTGAGTAGTGTTTGCTGGCGGGCTCCACTTGTCTGTTAGTGCTATGGGGGCTACTTGACAAAGTTTATGGAAACCGGCCCCAGGCTAGGGTCCTTTGTTTAGCCGCCTAGGCGACAGAAGGCCTTGGTCTGGAGACCATTATAGTTTTAACTAGTGGGCCGCGACCATTGACACTGGTGATCCCTGTGTGTTCTGGACGAGTGGATTCTCTCTGTCACGTGTTAAGACCCCATCTTTCATATCCAAATGAGAGTATTCCTTCACGAGGGGATATGTGCATGTAATGTGCGATAGCGGCAGATTCATGTTCGAAGTCAGCTACACAGGCCGGTTGGTACTGTGCTGATTCCGCCGGATGTTCACCGTTGTGAAGCGGTGTTGACGTCTTGTTTTCTCTTTTCTCTTAAAAAGTGAGGAGAGGTTCAGAACGGCGGCCTGTCTGGGTGAGTGTTATGTCATTGTTTACATGTTCATAGCTTACGGTTAGCCAGTCAGCTGTTAACTGCTGCGTTAGCCTGCTGGATCGCTGCATGGCCTGCTTAAGGCCTACTGTTAGCCAGTCAGCTGTTAGCTGCGGGGCTAGCATGTCGTGGTCGCTGGGTAAACGTTAGCTTGCTGCTAGGGCCATGGCTGGCGCGGGGTAGCTTAGCTTCTCGCGCGCCGCCGGAGCTCGCTTCTGATCGCCGTTGGCTTGATGCTATTCTGTTGAACGTGCTTTGATTTTAACATGTTTTACACTCTTGACCGCGACGTCATCCTTGACAGGGGATGTTTCGTCGACCCTGCCCTGAACCTGGACGGGGATTGCGTCAACAAAGAGGACTGTAGCGACTGGTTGGAGCGGCGACGCTGCCCGGATCGAACAACACAGGTCGGCTGTGTTCTACGGTGTCTTGTGACTGCACTTCGCTGATCTGCGTTCCGGGTAGGTACGGGGTTGGCCAGACCTCATAACACGTCTTCTGGTTTTACTTTGCTAAATGTATTGTGAATAACGGTGTTTTTTCCCAAAGCGTGTGTTGTCGCAATGCATTTAGGATACGTTGCGGGTTATGTGTGAGCTGTTTTTGTCACTGGCAGTTAGCTTCTCCGTGCAGATCGTGATGTATTGATCTGGTTGTTGTGTGAGAAACATCATGGTGTTTATGTGTACCGTGTACTCACTACTAAGGCAACTAACCTATGAAGCTATGCTTGGTGACAAGTGAGTAAAAGAATGTTCTTTCTCAGACTGTAATGACAATGAACAGTGTGTTCACACATTAACAGGTTTTCCTGTTTTAACTGGCCGTATTGAGGGTAAAATAGGAGGATTGTGTTTTTCCCCCCGGTTCCCTGGGGACTTTATCACCTCCTATCAGACATGTTGTGCATTAATTGTGTCTTTTGTGTGGTAGGGATACGATGTAACTCTTAGCTTGATTGCTGAGGTTGTGCTAAATCTGCTGGAGAAACTTATTTCCTAAAGGGAAATTGGTTTGGTTGCTGTCATGTGTGCTTAGCAAGGCCTGTGGTCGATACTAATCAAGAATGATGTATTCTCTCATTGTGAAAAAAACGGCGTTCCTCTGTTGAGTGTTTTTGCCATTTTTTGTAGGTGATGATGGGTTGTGTGTGTCATGTGACCTACAACTGGGTTGTACTGGCCACAGAAGCACATGTGTATGTTGGACCGGGGTTCTTAGAGCCCTCTCTATTCTGTGTTTTTCCTTAGTAAAAATCAGATAGCAGGTTAGCTCATGCGCTGTGTGGAGCTGTGAAACGCTTCATAGAGCTGACTATGACTGTGTCATATTCTCTTTTTGTCGTTACGTCGTATCATGGGTGTGGGGTCGTAAAGGGGTGAACTGGTAACCTTTCCTCTCCCCATTGTTCTGTCGGTCGGGGGTACACCCCCTGTCCTTCAAGGTTCCCGTCACGTGGCGGTTCGGCACGTTACGGGGGGGGGGGGGGGGGGAGGGAGTTCCTGGTCCCACGGCCTGGTATATTGGGCGTGTGCACCGCAGGAATTCCCCCGCCATAGAGTACGTCACCGTGCGCGTCTCTGTTGGTAGGACTTCCGTGTGCTGTTCAGGTCCATGTGATGGATCTGTTTTCAGGGGGGGTGGTCAGGGCTCCTCCTCGCCAAGCGCCTATTCAGGCCTTCTGTGAGTTCGGACTCCTTCTTCCATGTGAGGAAGCCTCCATCAGAGTACAGAGCCTTCCTCCTCAGATTGTCAAAGTGAGTGGACCCTCTAGAAGGGTCCTTTTCTATTGTATGTATATTCGATTCAATTCGTTTGTTGAGTGTGTATGGGTTCAGTGCCTCTTCCCCGGAGGCCCTAAAACCAGTTTTTTACATGGCTCAAGGTGCAATATATTCTTTTCAATCTGTACAGCTCGCGTGGGAAGTCTCTCTGGGGATCCCCGTCTCTTTCCTATGGGAGGGTGGTGGGATGTAAAAATGTGAACATTTTTTACCCCGGCTGTGTAGACTGGGATACATACTGTTGATGCTTCCTTCTTTCTATTCCAGAAGTGTTGGAGTTAGGGAGTGTCACACCCCTCTTGTCGTTCCCCTGGGCGCCTTGGGGATTCAATGGCAGGTCTAAATAGCCTGTTCATTGATGGGGGTGTGTCCCGACGCACGTATAGTGCTAGCTCGCTGTAAACAGGCGATTGACTGGCACGCCTTGGTTGCTTGTGGTTGAAACAGCGTTTTTATAAAGCAACTGAGATGGGGGTTTTTCCTCTTCCGACGACCACATCCCATGACCTGGGTGGGTTGTCGACGGATTCTCGTTCATGTCTGGGGGATGATGACGGGATGGATCTGAACATATGTAGTGGGGTCTCACGCCCTTGGGGTGGGCCACCAGGCGCGGTTCGTCCGAACGTCTGGGTGGCGCCTTCTTTTCATGTTAAGATCAACACGCATATCTGCCCTTCTCCTGGAGTAGGCATGTCGGCGTGGTTAGGGCACGGGACTGGTTCTGGTCACGCTGGTCCAGATCAGTTGAACCCGTTGTCCGCCGGGGATGCAGATCTGCTGTTCTGGTACCCTGAGGGACTTGGGCTTTTTTCAGGGGGAAAAATGCCAGGTCGGTCTGGGTGTCACAGGGTTAAGCGCTATGGAGACCCTGGTTGGGTATGTTTTTACTCAGCACTGTCGTCGTGGCTTACAGCCATGCCATTCTGTACGCGCTCGATCTCGTCGGATCTCGGCCGCTACACAGGTTGGTCCTGGTTAGTACTTGGTTGGGAGACCGCCGGGGAATACCAGGTACGGTGTGCTTAGGGGCTGGTTCTCCATTATTTTTCGCTCCTCTCTCACGCATGGCGAAGAGGGGCCTGTGGGGGTGGTTTTTTGACCTCCTCTGGTGACCCTGTGCTTCCCGTACCGCCAGGCCCGGTCCGAAGTGATGTTTGCGACCCGTAGGCCTGGGTTAACCCTTTTTGGAAACTGAAACACTTGTACTGCGGTATAGCCGGTGTATGCCCGCAGGTGTGTTTTGGAGTTTTTTCTTGGGGGGTTATAGGAACAACCACCGCATTGGGTAACACCGAGGTGGTTGATTCCCTGGTGTGTTGGAGCAGTGTCAACTCCCGGGTTCACCGTTTGAGGGTGCCCCTGCACGTTCATGACGTCTGCCAATCGTGTCAGCCTTCTCTGCCTCGACCCCTCTGGGTGGGGGTTTTTAAATGGAGGCTTGGTCATGCAACACCGCCAGCTTACGCTCCTTCCGCCGGGGCGGCTGTGTTCAGCTGTCCCCTCTGGCGCCTGTCTCGTCCGCAGTCTCCAGGCTAGGGTTAACAGCCTGTTGCCTGGTTTTTCCCCGGTGCGCTGCCTGCTTCCGTTGGTTAACCTTTTTGTGTGCTTACGGCCATGCTGACTGCCTGTTCTGCAGGGTCAGTGTGCCAGGCGGTGTACTATTGGGGGGACGGGGCCCGCTCGGCTTACGGCCATACCAACCTGAACACGCCCGATCTCGTCCGATCTCGGAAGCTAAGCAGGTTCTGGCCTGGTTAGTACTTGGATGGGATTCCGCCTGGGAATGCCAGGTGCAGTAACTGAGGGGCCTTTGTCCGAATACGCTGGCGATGTGGGGGGCGGGGCACTGCGTGCCCACCTGGTGGGGTCTTGATGCTGGCATCATGGACTTCTCCGGGCCCCCATTCCAGGGAGTCCAGTCCTTTTGGTGGGTCTGGGTCTTCCTTCGCGCTCCGCTGCTACGGCCTTGCCACGGGGTTGGGTTTGCCCTTGGCCCCGTGATTCTGGGGGCAGTAACGAGGTTGTTCCTCCGTTCGTTCCCGGGTGGCATGCGGGTTGTGCGTGTGTGTAGTCGTGGGGTCAAGCCACGGTCTGCTCACCCTGTGCGTTAAGTTGCTTGAGTGCCTCTTCGCACGGTCGGGTCCGTCGCCTTCCCGTGAAGCCTCTAATAGGGGGGATACCCTCCATTAGGGGGGGTCGGGGGGGCTCGGCCCTCCCTGTTCTGATGGTTTTGGGGGGCTGTCAGCGGGGTGTATTTGTCAGCCAAGTGGCTCCGCTTGGCCTCCCTTGTGCAGTAGTGATGCCAGGCTAAGCCACTAACGATACAGAACGTTAGGTTATGACTATAACCAAGTTCTGTTAGTTAGGGGCGATGCTTGGCATCAGACGGCCGCTGCAGCCCTTGTCCTCACCTTGTGGTGAAAGCTTGGGAAGGAGGAGAGCAGGTGACCACACACCTGCTTATGAAGGTAAGCTGATGAGGGGTGTGGTCAGACTAATACTGGTATTAGAGGTACATTTGTGGTTTATTCAGTACGCGTGCACGTACGCGAGATAGTGCAGTAGTGATGCCAAGCATCGCCCCTAACTAACAGAACTTGGTTATAGTCATAACCTAACGTTATGCTGCTCTAATTAAAGGTGATGTTAAAGTGGTATGTGATCCAGTTATGCTGCTCTGATCAAAGGTGATGTTAAAGTGGTGTGTGGTCCAGTTGTGCTGCTCTGATTAAAGGTCATGTTAAAGTGGTATGTGGTCCAGTTATGCTGCTCTGATTAAAGGTGATGTTAAAGTGGTGTGTGGTCCAGTTATGCTGCTCTGATTACATCCTCTTGAAGTTGACACGCTTCAAATGTATATAAACTTATATAATCTTCATAAATGTTTGCCATGTTTTCTATGCAAAATATTTTTCTTCAAAGTAACTAGTAACTGATGGGTTCAGATAAATGTAGTAGAGTAAGTATAAAGTTCCCTAAAATGAAAATACTCATGTAAAGTACAAGTAGCTGTAGATGAAGGATAGCTGTATGTGTACAAAGTCTTGTGGTGATTGGATTTTCGGTGTACGAGTTATGGCTTTTTAAAGTTTTGCCTTTTGACCTTTATAGCATCACCATATGGCCAATTAGTGTGATATTTGTTGTGATGCATTGGCAAAACCAATATCTATCATTGTTACAAAAATGGCAAAAGGTGGGTATTATGGGACACACAGTATAATACCTGCGCAGCAAAAAGAAACACCTAAGAAAACGGAGGCTTTCCTGACATGTCCACAGTGACACTAAGTGTTTGTGTTACAGTACATGTAAACCCCCCAAGACATTCCTTGTCCTTTTGCCTATCTTCACACGTACACTCCAATAACCAACAAACTGTTATGTACACACACACATACAGACGTACATTTTTCAAGGTCTTGACGGTGACTGTGTCCACAAAGCTGGCCGTGGAGAGATCCAGGATGATGCTGTGTATGTCTGACCCAGGGCGTGTCTTCTCATCATCCGTACCTCCTCCAGCGCTGGACTGCTGGGTGGTGTTGTGGTCATCATGACAGCCCGTGTCTGAGTTGGGCTCTGAGCTGCTGTCCTCGTGTTGGTAAGCCCAGTTCACCTTGCCGTTCACGTGTCCATCAGTGGGTTTCTCTGTGATGCTCATGACTCCTCCGTTGCCCTGGTCCTTCTCCATCTCCTCAGGCAGGACTTTACAGCTGGAAAGATGGCTGTTCTGTAGAGGAGATTGAAAAGTAAACGTGTTAAAAGTAGAATCATGAGTGGGATGTCATTTGAAATTCAACAATGTATGTATGTACAGTATGTGTGTGTGTGCTTGTCTATCTATGTACAATGTGTGTGTGTGTATGTATGTATGTACAGTATGTGTGTGTGTGTCTATGTACAGTGTGTGTGTGTCTATGTATGTACAGTATGTGTGTGCGTGTCTATATGTACAATGTGTGTGTGTATGTATGTACAGTATGTGTGTGTCTATGTATGTGTGTATGTATATGTGTGTGTGTGTCTATGTATGTACAGTATGTGTGTGTCTATGTATGTGTGTATGTATATGTGTGTGTGTGTCTATGTATGTACAGTATGTGTGTGCGTGTCTATATGTACAATGTGTGTGTGTATGTATGTACAGTATGTGTGTGTCTATGTATGTGTGTATGTATATGTGTGTGTGTCTATGTATGTACATTATGTGTGTGTGTGTATGTACAGTATGTGTGTGTACGTATGTGTGTGTGTGTGTACTTGTTTTGTTGCCTAATTTTTTTTCTTCATCTCTTTATCTTGTTGACACTTTTGTTTTGAGATGCAGGTGGGAAAAGTTGAAGGTAGACGTGCATCATCAGAGATGTCATGTGAAATTCAACAAAGGACTGGATTTGAATCTATGTTTTACTATACAATGTGTACAGTAGGAGTAGTACATGTGTGTATTTTAATCTGTTTGACTCTATAATGGATCGTGTACAATAGTACATGTGTGTATTTGAATGTCCCACCTGTTTCTTTGCCTCCTTCTTAGCTTTCTTCTTCTCTTTCTCTTCTTGACGCTTCTGCTTCGCGATGCGCTTTTTCTTCTGCGTCAGCAGCCTCCCGATGCTGATTCCACTCTGCGCACAAACACCAGAAGAGTATGAGAGGAAACGAGGACGTGGGCATGACCAAAACCATAACGAAAGCAATTATTAAGGCCGTCGCAGACGGAGGGGGATTACGAGTACATTTATGCAATCGAACGCACACAACATGTAGGCCTACACACACACACACACACACACACACACACACACACACACACACACACACAAAGTCAGTCTTATCCAGCACAGGAAGAGAAACACACACTTAACACAAGTAATACACACACTTTTTCCTGTAGGGCGTCCAAATACAGCTCAGCATTGGTGTAGTAGATAGTGGTGGAGGAGCGGAAGATTGTGATGCCTGGGATCTCTCTGGCCTGCAGGAACAACAGACCATTAAACAAGGTTTAGTAACTCAACCCGTGCTGTGTTTTTATTTCCATAGGAATCTTCCTCCCCTGTGTCCCCCGGCCACAGCGGTGAGCTCTCCTACCATTTATGGACTAAATAAATCGACAGACTTTTCACCGTTGGAAAGTCCGGTGTTTATAGTACATTATTGTTACAGTGCCAGGTGATTTTATATTTATTTATTCACAGAAAGTGATTCTCACCTCCTCGTACGTCTCTGTGTCCAGATACAGCTCGGTCCCTGGCACTTGACCCAAGATGGAGTAATGTGGCCTGACGGATATGGAAACAATAGGATCAGGTCGTTATGCTGGGCTGGGGGTCAGGCTAACGGCCGGAGAGGCAGGCTTGTGGCCGGGTCCATCCCCCGGACCGGCGGGAAAGAGAATCATGGTTGATGCTCTTCCATCCCTCAATGCCAACCACTGAAGTGCCCTTGGCGGTGGGGCAGCTCCTAGTGGTCAACAGTGTCAGACTGTGGTTGTACTGGGCAGCTCCTAGTGGTCAGACTGTGGTTGTATTGGGCAGCTCCTAGTGGTCAACAGTGTCAGACTGTGGTTGTACTGGGCAGCTCCTAGTGGTCAACAGTGTCAGACTGTGGTTGTACTGGGCAGCTCCTAGTGGTCAACAGTGTCAGACTGTGGTTGTACTGGGCAGCTCCTAGTGGTCAACAGTGTCAGACTGGTTGTACTGGGCAGTTCCTAGTGGTCAACAGTGTCAGACAGTGGTTGTACTGGGCAGCTCCTAGTGGTCAACAGTGTCAGACTGGTTGTACTGGGCAGTTCCTAGTGGTCGGTTGTACTGGGCAGTTCCTAGTGGTCAACAGTGTCAGACTGTGGTTGTACTGGGCAGTTCCTAGTGGTCAATAGTGTCAGACTGTGGTTGTACTGGGCAGTTCCTAGTGGTCAATACTGTCAGACTGTGGTTGTACTGGGCAGCTTCTAGTGGTCAACAGTGTCAGACTGTGGTTGTACTGGGCCCTAGTGGTCAGACTGTGGTTGTACTGGGCAGCTCCTAGTGGTCAACAGTGTCAGACTGTGGTTGTGCTGGGCAGCTCCTAGTGGTCAACAGTGTCAGACTGTGGTTGTGCTGGGCCCTAGTGGTCAGACTGTGGTTTTACTGGGACCTAGTGGTCAACAGTGTCAGACTGGTTGTACTGGGCAGCTCCTAGTGGTCAACAGTGTCAGACTGTGGTTGTATTGGGCAGCTCCTAGTGGTCAACAGTGTCAGACTGTGGTTGTACTGGGCAGCTCCTAGTGGTCAACAGTGTCAGACAGTGGTTGTACTGGGCAGCTCCTAGTGGTCAACAGTGTCAGACTGGTTGTACTGGGCAGTTCCTAGTGGTCAACAGTGTCAGACAGTGGTTGTACTGGGCAGCTCCTAGTGGTCAACAGTGTCAGACTGGTTGTACTGGGCAGTTCCTAGTGGTCGGTTGTACTGGGCAGTTCCTAGTGGTCGGTTGTACTGGGCAGTTCCTAGTGGTCAATAGTGTCAGACTGTGGTTGTACTGGGCAGTTCCTAGTGGTCAATACTGTCAGACTGTGGTTGTACTGGGCAGCTTCTAGTGGTCAACAGTGTCAGACTGTGGTTGTACTGGGCAGTTCCTAGTGGTCAGACTGTGGTTGTACTGGGCAGCTCCTAGTGGTCAACAGTGTCAGACTGTGGTTGTACTGGGCAGTTCCTAGTGGTCAATAGTGTCAGACTGTGGTTGTACTGGGCAGTTCCTAGTGGTCAATACTGTCAGACTGTGGTTGTACTGGGCAGCTTCTAGTGGTCAACAGTGTCAGACTGTGGTTGTACTGGGCAGCTCCTAGTGGTCAACAGTGTCAGACTGTGGTTGTGCTGGGCAGCTCCTAGTGGTCAACAGTGTCAGACTGTGGTTGTGCTGGGCCCTAGTGGTCAGACTGTGGTTTTACTGGGACCTAGTGGTCAATAGTGTCAGACTGGTTGTACTGGGCAGCTCCTAGTGGTCAACAGTGTCAGACTGTGGTTGTATTGGGCAGCTCCTAGTGGTCAACAGTGTCAGACTGTGGTTGTACTGGGCAGCTCCTAGTGGTCAACAGTGTCAGACTGTGGTTGTACTGGGCAGCTCCTAGTGGTCAACAGTGTCAGACTGTGGTTGTACTGGGCAGCTCCTAGTGGTCAACAGTGTCAGACTGTGGTTGTATTGGGCAGCTCCTAGTGGTCAACAGTGTCAGACTGTGGTTGTACTGGGCAGCTCCTAGTGGTCAACAGTGTCAGACTGTGGTTGTATTGGGCAGCTCCTAGTGGTCAACAGTGTCAGACTGTGGCTGTACTGGGCAGCTCCTAGTGGTCAACAGTGTCAGACTGTGGCTGTACTGCATCCGTGCTCACTCAGTGAACCTACCCTGGGTATATACTGTACTATATAGGTAAATAGGCAGAAGTCCCATAAAGTCCCATGTTGATGCATACACGAGTAGGATACTCATACTCATGATACTAAAAAATCTTGAGGCACTCCTAAGAATTTCCTTGTAAGAAACCTATATTCAAAACTAACTCAAATGATATCCAAAACGAACTCAAATGATATACAAACCAAACCCAAATGATATACAAACCAAACCCAAATGATATTCAAACCGTTGCGTGACATATATAGCAGCGTACTAATCAGTGTGGTCTACTCACAGCTGCGTCCTGAAGATGACCGTGAGCAGGGAGAAGGCGATGGAGACGGCCAGTCCAATGTCCAGGTTGAGCAGGACGGTGCTGAGAAACGTCACGATCCACACCAGCTAGGGGGCAGCACACACACACACACGTGCACACGCACACGCACACGCACACACACACACACACGCACACACACACACACACACACACACACACACACACACACACACACACACACGCACGCACGCACGCACGCACGCACACACACACACACACACACACACACACACACACACGCGCACACACACACACACACACACACACACTCATTTACACTCAGCAAACACTTTTATCCAAAGCAGTGGCAAGAGTTTCACAAACATAGATATATAAAGACTAGATGGCGCACGTAGTTCACCGGCGGCCATCTTGCTACAGTTTACTACTGCTTTAAGGTGAGTGATCTGCACAAACAAAAATACTCTTAACTCGCTGAAATCTTGATGGATTTACAAACGGTTTGGTCTATTACAAACGTTATTAACGACGTGGCTATGATTGGAAGAATTGTTATTTAATTAGTTTTATTTTCATATGAAAGTCCATTATAAGTACAGTATGCAGTATGATAACTACATCACTGAAGTGTTTAACAAACCAAACTGTTGAAAATTTAGCAAGCTATGGTTATTTCAATAGTACATGCACGCGTGATTTTTAAACGTAGCCTATGTGTGCGAAGACGCTCTCTGATTGGCTAGCCGCGTACAGCGAAGACCCTCTCTGATTGGTTTAGCGCCGAAGGGTCTCTTTCGCCTAACCCTAACCTTAACCTTAACCTTAACCCTAACCTTAACCTTAACCCTAACCCTAACCCTAACCCTAACCCTAACCCTAACCTTAACCCTAACCCTAACTTTAACCCTAACCCTAACTCTAAGCATAACCCACTTCGAAAGAGGGCCAAAGCATAACCACTTTGAAGCAGAGAATATTATATGTACAAGGCGGAAGAGACCCTTCGGAGCTAAACCAATCAGAGAGGGTCTTCGCTGTACGCGGCTAGCCAATCAGAGAGCGTCTTCGCACACATCAAAAAATCACACGACATTCATGTTATGAGTGGGCGTGCTACCCTGTAGCAAGATGGCCGCCATGTGGCAACGTCGGTCTCCGTTGGCCAGCAGCGCGGGTGAGTCATCTAGTCTTTATATATATATCTATATTCACAAAGCTCTCGTGACATCATGTAGGTCATGTGAGGAACCACAATGCAACGCTGCCGGCTGTAACGTGGATACCTAGGTATTTCTAATATACTCTGCCTTTTCCCCCATTCTAAGGTACATTATAGAACAATTACAGTTCTGAATTACTTTACAGAACAACAGCAACACGTATACTTAAACCGTTTTTGTTTTTAGGCACAATAAATAATAAGAAAGCCCATAGCACTACTTCACAACGTTCAGTTATAAAATACATTATAGAACATATATGTATGTTTCCCTGCTCAAAATGCTTGAATATGTGTGTGGTCCATGCTCAAACTATTGAGACGCTAGGGCAAGTGTCACCAAGACAGGAGGGCACTGGCTAGAAGGTATCCACGATACAGCCGGCTGCGTTGCACTGTGGACGCCTGGCGTCACAACATCTTCATGGAACTCTGCTGTTAACCATTTCACTACCACACTACCAAAGGGTTAACCCCTTCACTGTGACAATACAGCAGGTTAACCCTTTCACTACCACACGACCAAAGGGTTAACCCTTTCACTGCGACAATACAGAAGCTTAACCCTTACACTGCCACATGACAAAGTGTTAACCCTTTCACTACCACACTACCAAAGGGTTAACCCTTTCACTGTGACAATACAGAAGGTTAACCCTTTCACTGCCACATGCCAAAGTGTTAACCCTTTCACTACCACACTACCAAAGGGTTAACCCTTTCACTGCGACAATACAGAAGGTTAACCCGTTCAGGGATGTATGGCAAGCCTCAAAAAGCCAATGAAAACAATCTCTATGGTCTGGGAAGACCCAATTTATGTATTATTATTATTATTATTATTATTATTATTATTATTATTATTATTATTATTATTATTATTATTATTATTATTATTATTATTATTATTATTATTATTATTATTATTATTATTATTATTATTATTATTATTATTATTATTATTATTATTATTATTATTATTATTATTATTATTATTATTATTATTATTTATTTATTTATTTATTCCACAACTTAACTTAACAAGAAGTAGAAAAAGATCCAGTAGAAGTCCAGCACAGAATGTTTGTGTAATTGTCTTTTTCTTGCAACATGGCTGCCTTTAACCACTGGTAACCACTTTAAAAAGAAATGTATTTCTGTGCAGTGGTAGAGTAGGTAAGACATTATAGAAGCATGCTATTACTGTTTCACTGTGTTCACAAGATCCAGTAATAAAACATCAATTTGTAAAATGTTTGTTGATGTATTTCTCATAACAGCCGCTGTTGTGTTGTTTCTTGTTGTAAAATGTTTTAAACATTCTGTGAAAGGCCTCCATGGGGTAAAAGTAGAGCCTATACTGCATGAACAGAATGTAACACTAGTGGAGATTTTGTAGACGTAGACATACCAGGTCAACCTTGTTGGTCTTCCACAGCTCAGGGATGTCCAGGAACTGTTTAAACATTCCTTTCAAGTTCGCAAACACTATTGTGGCGAGGACAGCCTATGAAATTGCACGCACGCACACACACACACACACACACACACACACACACACACATGCACACACACACACACACACACACACACGCACACACACACATTAGTTAGATTCAAGAGATTTATTCGTCACATACATACACGAGACATAAAATAGAATAGATAATAAAATAAACATGATAAAAAGTACTAAGATAAAATATGCTAAGCTTACGAATGAAAGGTAATGAGTCCTATATACACTACTATACAATATACTATACAATATACAGTTATACTATATATAACTATACTATACAAAAACACAGTTGTGTTTTTTAAAGTGACCTTTTTTGTGTTTAAAGTGACCTGTAGTGTGTTTGTGTGTGAGAGAGTGCAGGGTGTGTGTGTGTGTGTGTGTGTGTGTGTGTGTGTGTGTGTGTGTGTGTGTGTGTGTGTGTGTGTGTGTGTGTGTGTGTGTGTGTGTGTGTTCATGTGTGTTCATGTGTGCTTGTGTGTTATTGGCCTGTGTGGCAGGACACTTGATAAAGAAGGCAGGAAGGGAGGAAGAGAATCATGAAGGAGTGTTACCTTAGGGAGTTCTTCAAACAGGGAGCCTATTTTTAGAACTGTGATCAGGACGATAACACTTGACACCAATCCGGTAACCTGGTCGAACACAGACACACACAGACACACTTGTAAATGGTTTCCTGGAGTTCAGTGTGTGACCTATATGAACCTTTCAGGAGTCATGTGTGTGTTACTTGAGTCTTGCTCCCTGTGGCCTCCTGGATGAGACTGCGGGACAGTGAGGAGGTCACACAGTAGCACTGGAAGAACGAACCAATGGTGTTACTGAGACCCAAGGCTATCAGCTCCTAGGGAGAGAAGAAGAGAGAGAAAACATTATGTCTTGCGCCAGTATTTGTCCCAACAATGACAAAAAGTTGTTTTTATATCTATTCTTAATTTAGAGTTTGTAAAAACATTTGTTAATTAGTCATTTTGCACAGGGGGGGGGGGGGGGGCATACAACATTTTTGTCCAATTAAATGCTTTCTAGAATGACATTTACAGCTCAGTGACAGTGGTCGGGAGGTAGAGCAGTCGTCTGGTGATCCGGAGGTTTGCGATTCGATTCCCGCTCCTCCCGGGCAGCATGTTGAAGTGTCCTTGAGCAAGACACTTAACCCCTAATTTCTCCTGATGAGCAGGTTGGCACCTTGCATGGTCGCCTCTGCCGTCAGTGTGTGAATGTGTGAGTGAATGGGTTGAATGTGAGGAACAAACTGTAAAGCAGTTTGGATAAAAGCGCTATATAAATGCACCCATACATGGTAACTAAGCGAGCACTCGCCTCGTTAAACCAATGTACAATGTTAGCTTGATGCTAATGGGTTGACCGTAATGCACATTCAGCGCTATTGGCTACTGTAAACGCCAATCAATTTCCTCAAGACAGGTCCCTCCCTAGCTTCTTGTTTTTACAGGGAACACGTAAATATGTACAATAAATTCTGCTAGCCCTTTCATGGGGACTTTGGAAGTTGGTCAAATTATTGACACTGTTTTCCCTGTTAGTGAGCTCTTCTTGATACTGATAGCATACAGCTACAGGCTGTTGTATGATGTTAGAGACCATTAGTCAAGGATGAACTATCCCAACTCTAACACCTGAGTCTTCCAACTCTAACAACACCTGAGTCTTCCAACTCTAACGCCTGAGTCTTCCAACTCTAACAACACCTGAGTCTTCCAACTCTAACACCTGAGTCTTCCAACTCTAACACCTGAGTCTTCCAACTCTAACACCTGAGTCTTCCAACTCTAACGCCTGAGTCTTCCAACTCTAACACCTGAGTCTTCCAACTCTAATGCCTGAGTCTTCCAACTCTAACACCTGAGTCTTCCAACTCTAACACCTGAGTCTTCCAACTCTAACACCTGAGTCTTCCAACTCTAACACCTGAGTCTTCCAACTCTAATGCCTGAGTCTTCCAACTCTAACACCTGAGTCTTCCAACTCTAACGCCTGAGTCTTCCAACTCTAATGCCTGAGTCTTCCAACTCCAACACCTGAGTCTTCCAACTCTAACACCTGAGTCTTCCAACTCTAATGCCAGAGTCTTCCAACTCTAACACCTGAGTCTTCCAACTCTAATGCCTGAGTCTTCCAACTCTAACACCTGAGTCTTCCAACTTTAACACCTGAGTCTTCCAACTCTAACACCTTAGTCTTCCAACTCTAACGCCTGAGTCTTCCAACTCTAATGCCTGAGTCTTCCAACTCTAACGCCTGAGTCTTCCAACTCTAATCCTGAGTCTTCCAACTCTAATGCCTGAGTCTTCCAACTCTAACACCTGAGTCTTCCAACTCTAACACCTGAGTCTTCCAACTCTAACACCTGAGTCTTCCAACTCTAACACCTGAGTCTTCCAACTCTAACACCTGAGTCTTCCAACTCTAACACCTGAGTCTTCCAACTCTAATGCCTGAGTCTTCCAACACAAACACCTAAGTCTTCCAACTCTAACACCTGAGTCTTCCAACTCTAACACCTGAGTCTTCCAACTCTAACACCTGAGTCTTCCAACTCTAACGCCTGAGTCTTCCAACTCTAACACCTGAGTCTTCCAACACTAACACCTGAGTCTTCCAACTCTAACACCTGAGTCTTCCAACTCTAATGCCTGAGTCTTCCAACTCTAACACCTGAGTCTTCTTCCAACTCTAACACCTGAGTCTTCCAACTCTAACACCTGAGTCTTCCAACTCTAACACCTGAGTCTTCCAACTCTAACACCTGAGTCTTCCAACTCTAATGCCTGAGTCTTCCAACTCCAACACCTGAGTCTTCCAACTCTAACACCTGAGTCTTCCAACTCTAATGCCTGAGTCTTCCAACTCTAACACCTGAGTCTTCCAACTCTAATGCCTGAGTCTTCCAACTCTAACACCTGAGTCTTCCAACTTTAACACCTGAGTCTTCCAACTCTAACACCTTAGTCTTCCAACTCTAACACCTGAGTCTTCCAACTCTAACACCTGAGTCTTCCAACTCTAATGCCTGAGTCTTCCAACTCTAACACCTGAGTCTTCCAACTCTAATGCCTGAGTCTTCCAACTCTAACACCTGAGTCTTCCAACTCTAACACCTGAGTCTTCCAACTCTAACACCT
>NC_140181.1:88860939-89123439 GCF_963971535.1 Notolepis coatsorum | reverse complement strand
TCTTCTCAAGAGTCAGACAAGTAGCTAGATACCAAATTCCTCTCTGCATGTTCAGTAAAAGGTCATCTGGCTGCAAGCTTAGTACAAATTAATGGAAGTGGATACGAACCAGCTAGCCTAGCTCTAGCTGTTGGCCCAAAACACCTCTCGTGGAGTTTTAAGCTACGCTAGCGGTCCGTATCCGCTTCCATTAATTTGTGTTAAGCTAGGCTAGGTTTCCACTGAATGCACAGAGAGGAAATCTCTGTCTTCTCGTCTGAGAAGACGGTAAGGACATAAGAGGGGCGGCGGGGGGGGGGGGGGGGGGTAGGGGGGGGGGGGTACTAACACGCTTTACTATTACAGTATGTACCCTAATACTATGCTACTATTCGTATACTACTACCTATCTTGCTATTGCTAATATGTCTATACTGCTATGCACTCAGAGTACTCAAGTAGCTTTGGATAAAAGCGCTCAGCTAAATGACTAAATTGTAATTGTTATTGTAAAGGAACCGTGTACTTCTTCCACCACTGCGTACACATACGTATGCATTTCACTCAAGCGATGTCCAACTTGTACTCCAATCATCGGCCTATGGCTCAATGATACCTTCCCGAGGAGAGGGAACCAGAGGCTCTCTGAATACGCCTCAGCCGCTCTCTAACCTCAGTCCTGAACCAGGGCTTAAGATTCCACCCCGCGGTGAACAAATTGAATTATCCACGGAGTTCATGGAGAATCTCGGTGTCGGGCGGCTTGTGGCTGACTCCTCAGCACATGGGTCTCCCACACACCACGCAGCTGGCCAAGCAACCGGGCCTCGCCAACGGATCATACCAGCTGATACCGATACATCCAAGGTTGTCGGCAGTGCGGTGAAATCATACCCAAACAGATACATTAGAGTTTGTGTGTTTATGAGAATCCTCATCTCGGCCTCCGTATACGTTTATCTCTGCATTTCTCAAATGTCTCCTGTCTTCCTATCGGAATGTGGTTAGACTCAGCTGACCCCCATGTGACGCGCGCACACACACACACACACACACGCACACACACACACACACACGCGCACACACACACACACACATATGCACGCACACACACACACACACGCACACACACACACACACACATATGCACGCACACACACACACACACACACACCCACACACACACACACACACACACACACACACACACACACACACACCCACACACACATGCACGCACGCACACACACACACACCCCCACACACACACACACACACACACACACCTTGGCGATGTGTCTTGGTACATTGTGTTATGATGTGATAACAAGGACTCCGTGTGCCTATGGTTGTTATATTGTGTCCATGACCGTGTGACTGGATCAGAATCCTACTGTCTATACGTTTCTTATGTCTTGTTTTCAGTCGACACCTGGGATTAATCTTTTTCATTACACATGGTTTTCTTTGTCCCTGTTGAAGTCGTGCCTCTCTCTCTCTCTCTCTGTGTCTCTCTCTCTCTCCCTCTCTCTCTCTGTCGGTCTCTTTCTCTCTGTCTCTCTCTGTCTCTCTCTCTCTCTGTGTCTCTCTCTGTGTCTCTCTCTCTCTCCCTCTCTCTCTCTGTCGGTCTCTTTCTCTCTGTCTCTCTCTGTCTCTCTCTCTCTGTGTGTCTCTCTCTGTGTCTCTTTCTCTCTGTACATCTCTCTGTGTGTGTCTCTCTTTCTCTCTCTCACACACACACACACACACACATACACACACACACACACACACACGCACACACACACACACACACACACACACACACACACACACACACACACACACACACACACACACACACACACACACACACACACACACACACACACACACACACACACACACACACACACACACACACACACACACACACACACACACACACACACACACACACACACACACAAACTTACCCACTGGGTATAACACCAACAACATCGATGTCATATGTCTCATGAAGTTCGGCATAATATGAAATGATTGTTGCCACTATGATCTGTCAAAAGAAAAAAATAAGGATATATCATTTTACCAGCATATTACTGTACATAATGTCTACCCGTGTGTGTGAGCATACATAGACAGAGAGAGAGCTTGAGTGTGTACATGTTTGCACATAGGTTTCCTTGGATGTATACAGTTGTGGTAAATCATTACTTAATACTTTCATTACATGTGACCTGCCTGGGAATATGAGAGGAAAACAAAGCAACCATTTCCTAGACTCATCATCACTTTAACATTGATTCCATCAAATTTTGATGGAATCAATGTCAACCAGAGCTGCAAAAAGGGAGCGAAACAAGGTCTGTTCGTTTATATGAGTTTAGTATAGAGAGGAACACTGCCTCCTGGTGGTCTAGTGAGTCAACACATCTTATGGGAGAATGTGGGAAGGGAGGATGGATGGATGGATGGATGGAGGGAGGGAAGGAAGGAGGGAAGGAAGGATATATGGAGGGAAGGATGTAAGGAAGGGAGGGAAGATGGATGGAGGGAGGAAGGGAGAGAGGGAGGGAAGGAGGGAGGGAGGGATAGAAGGAAGGATGGAGGGAAGGAAGGATGGAGGGAAGGATGGATGGATGGAGGGAGGGATGGATGGAGGGAAGGATGGATGGATGGAGGGAAGGATGGATGGAGGGAGGTAGGGAGGGAAGGAGGGAGGAAGGAGGGAAGGAAGGATGGAGGGAGGGAAGGAGGGTTGAAGGAAAGAGTGAAAGGAGGACTTACGACGATGAGCTCTATGGGGATGGGTAGAGGCAGCTTCTTGCTGTAACAGGCACTGATCTCTTTGACTGTGATGAGAACAGCCAGAGCCACCAGGCTGACGACTAGAGCCCCCAGATTAGTGTTGTGCAGCAGCGAGCAGATCTCCACCAGGATCTACGGAGAGACGAAGAGAAGCGCCATCCAAGAGTACATGACATCAAATCACTTGCATCATGTAGGAGGCTGTTTTGTAGGATCTTGAGGATGTAGGATATGACATCATAAAGGATCATATACAGTTTACTTTCATACACAGTATACAGGACTGTACCCACCCCTATGGATGCTTTAGTATTTTCATAGCTTTTGGCATACATTTGAACCAGCTGTCACTCTTTCTCCAAGATGAGTTGCATATAATCACCTACATAGTGATTATTGATTGATTGGATTTCACCAATGCCACATGTCCACGTTGCATGGTTAAATTGTTGTGAGCAAACTTAATTGTCGCCAAAGGCTATGACAAACGAGACAATACTTCAGCACACAGGGGCTCTATAGTGGCGTAATGTCCTCACATGAACTTGGGAGAACGGTCCAGAGAAGCGGTCGGGGTGGATTCCAAACAGATACTTGAGCTGGGAAATGCTCACATGGCACGCCGCCCCCGTGGTGTAGGCACGGACCAGAGGCTCCGACAGATAGGTGACCACGAAACCAAACCTCACCACACCCAGCACCAGCTGATGATGGAGAGAGAGAGAGAGAGAGAGAGAGAGAGAGAGAGAGAGAGAGAGAGAGAGAGAGAGAGAGAGAGAGAGAGAGAGAGAGAGAGAGAGAGAGAGAGAGAGAGAGAGAGAGAGAGAGAGACACACACACAGAGGCTGGATAAAAATAGACAGGATGGACAGGCAGGCGGAGACATGAAGACACAAACACATGAAGACTTAAACACTTAACTATGATGAATTGAAAATGGGGGACCCTGATGTAAACAAGACAAAAATCTTTCTCTGGTCTGCATCCTCTTAACAATTGTGTGTATTGAGCCGTACTGTATTGTACCCATTCTGCAATCTGTTAATAACATGTTCAATCAATCAATCAAACACACAGACAGAATGGACAGATAAACACAGAAAGAGAGAGAGAGACAGATAGATAGACAGATAAATAAAAAAAAACAGTCTCAGTATAAGTAAGGAAAATAGTTGCTAAAATTGTTATTCAGGTCTCAATACACTATTCGGTGACAATATGAGGTGTAATTTGAGTGGACAGAGCTCTTCTGAGACACGCACACACACACACACACACACACACACACCTGAAAGAGTCCACTCAGGATAGTGATGGCGACGGCTATCTGCACTCTGAAGGCGTCACGGGCGTCTGTGTCAACTTCTGTCACATTGGTTCCATTGGTTCCATTCAGGACCGTAATGTAGTCGCTGTCCGGTGCCAACCTCTCTGTCACACTGCCAATCATGATGCTGATCACAGCGAATGTACCTGGAAAACACACACACACACACGCACACACGCACGCACACACGCACGCACGCACGCACGCACACACACACACACGTACACACACGTACACACACACACATATAGAATGATGCAGGTGGGTAAACTCTACTTCACAAAAAAAGGTGTTTGAACTAAAGAGATACAAAATTGAGAAGAAGAAGATTACTTTATTGTCAATGTACACAAGGCAATTGAAATGTGTCTTTTCACTAGTAACACAGTCCCGCACACATAGGTAAATGGTGCATTTATATAACAGCTTTTATCCAAAGTGCTTTAAAAAAAAAAATCCTCACATTCACTCACACATGGCGGAGGGCGGGGGCGACCATGCAAGGTGCCAACCTGCTCATCAGGAGCAATTAGGGGTTAAGTGTCTTGCTCAAGGACACTTCGAACATGCTGCCCGGGAGGAGCGGGAATCGAACAGGGAACCTACGGATTACCAGACGACTGCTCTACCTCCCGAACAACTGTCGCCCCCAAGAGCAAAGGTGCAGATGAGGGTCTGTATGCCCTATCGGTTATATTATATGTTACAATAAATATGGGCAATAAGTACTTAGAATCTGAATACTGTGAGTAAGTAATGTATACAGTATACACAGGGGCAGTATACATAAGGTAAGATATATATACATATATGACTCCCCCCATATCTATGGCATGAACTGAGTTTGGTAAATACCCCCCACACTACACCCCCCCCTGGTGGAATATTACTGTAATGAGTGGTATGTGTATGAACCAAGCATCCTTGACACCAGGGACAACGATGGAAATAAGTCCTGGACTTTTCGTTTCTATCCCTGACAAAGCAAATACTCATGTGATCTGTATATTTATGTCTAAATAAAATCAATCAATCAACCCCCCCCCCCCCCCCCCACACACACACACACATAAACACATGACAAAATCCTATTGAATCCACCACTCTCTCTGCAACCTCCCCCCTCCCCTCTCCCCCCCCTCTCTCTCTCACCTATGGAGATGTGTCTGGATGTGCCAAAGATGGCGTAGATCAGCACAGGATAGAGGGAGGTGTAGAGGCCAAACACAGGAGGTAAGGCTGCCAGGAGGGCATAGGCCATACCTGGAGAAACAATACAGGAGTCAATACACACACACACTGATACCTGGAGAAACAATACAGGAGTCAATACATACACACTGATTGATACACACACACTGATACCTGGAGAAACAATACAGGAGTCAATACATACACATTGATACCTGGAGAAACAATATAGGAGTCAATACATACACACTGATTGATACACACACACTGATACCTGGAGAAACAATACAGGAGTCAATACATACACACTGATACCTGGAGAAACAATATAGGAGTCAATACATACACACTGATTGATACACACACACTGATACCTGGAGAAACAATACAGGAGTCAATACATACACACTGATTGATACACACACACTGATACCTGGAGAAACAATACAGGAGTCAATACATACACACTGATTGATACACACACACTGATACCTGGAGAAACAATACAGGAGTCAATACACACACACTGATACCTGGAGAAACAATACAGGAGTCAATACATACACACTGATACCTGGAGAAACAATACAGGAGTCAATACACACACACTGATACCTGGAGAAACAATACAGGAGTCAATACACACACACTGATACCTGGAGAAACAATACAGGAGTCAATACACACACTGTTACAAAGGATCAGATTAAACCGAATATATATATTTATTGATTGATATATATTGCATAATATTTGTATATCGTTTGATATCCCTTGTATATTCCTTGTACATATACACGGAATATCCCTTTAGCCTAGTACAGACCATAATATTTCATTCTCCTATTGGACAGCGGTCCACAGGCGCCAAGGCCATGCCTCCAGAGTCAGGTTCAAAGCCACCGTCAAGACATATCTGTACATGCCCGGCCTTGCCCAAGAATACGAGACAGAAATGAGGTTGGCACTAGATTGTTCGCCGTGCATATAAATATGGCGCAGGTGAATACAGAAGTACTTAGAGAAACTTAGTGTTGTTACCCAATAAGTTGAAGCCTCACCCACGATACGACGTGCGGTGAAGTATGGCCTGTTTTGGCCCCAAATAGAGCATTGAGACCGCGTGCGAATTAATAACTGAAGTGTCAGAGTTTGGCGCTATACCGTCAAGTGCGACATATTTCTATTAAGTCAGTAATAGTCTATTTGTGTATAGTGTATCGTGCGGCTAAAGTTCTACAGTGACCAGCATCACCAACGTTTCCTCGTATCAGCTGGAGTGCTTATCCAGGCTGGGCTGCTTTCATGGCGCTTTCACCCGAGGAGCCCTAGACGAGAACCGTGTGGACATGTACACTGGATTATCTACCCGACGACTGCATAGCCCTTTACGGCTGGATTATATTTGCTTTTGGTCCTGTAATTAATGGAGCGGAGAATCGCCGACGCCCACACGTGTGTGGGATTTACCCTGTGAGGAGCCACGTCGAGTCTGCGCCTCAGAGAGCCTGAGGCAGGCTAGCTTTCTTCCCTGTGGAGCTACAGGCTACGGAGAACAGCTGTATTCGTCTGTGGATCAAGATCTTATTGCACCGTCTCCCGTACTCGGAGTCTCCTTATCATCGTTGACCCAGACTCTATTACCGACAGATCTTCTACCCTTGCTGGCTTACAACCGGGGGGACCCTTCCAGTATCTCCCGCTATATATTACTAGTGTACCATAGATATAATTCCCTAAGATTCAGGTTGTATGATTACCTCCTGCGTAACCAGAGAATGGACATTCATTATTGATTTGCCTACGCACATTCCTTTGCCTTATAAGCGCATTCAAAGTAAAATAGAGAAGTATATTATGTACCTTTTGCTGCAATAAATACTTAATTACAACTTTGTGTGGAACCGGTTCATTGTGGGAAGTGTTCATCATTATATATATCATGTACTGTATGGCCAGTAATTAAAGTACATAAGACGGTAGTGGTTTAATGATACCATACTTATCAATACAGTCAGGGAATTGTACCCCTCAGTTACAATTGGTCCTTCGAGCCGGAGGGTAACTAGTGTAATATTAATATAGTGGTATTAATATTGACATGGCCAATGATGAACACTCCACAAAACGGTTCTCCTAAAGTAGATCGCCCGCAGCGTAGACGGCAGACACCTCAGTACTTAGAGGATTACGTTGCCAGTATACTACCTAGCTTTCTACAGACGGTAAACGCGGAAAAAATAGATAGTAAAATTATGTCCGACCCTATCGACCAGGCTACCCCGCCAATAGAGGCCCTAGTGGGTTCTAATGTAACTGACCAAGCTCACGGTGGAGACCAGGAGGGACCTGACATGACTTTACCCCCCGCCAAGACCGAAGAAGTAGTCCCCGGAGAGCTCCAGGATAAAGACAGCCCTCCAGGGATGGAACTCGACCCACTACAAGAAGAGGCGAGCACCCCAGAGATGGATCTCCTCGACTCGCCACAGGAGAACGGATCTCCAACGAGTACTACCAGGGGCGGATCACCCCAACCAGCGTCTTCCCCCAGCGAGGCGGACAAGATGCTGGCACAGGCATTCCTCGCCAGCCTGGCAGCCTCAACAGAGCGCGATCGACTCCAAGCACAGACGCTTAGTGAGCGCGAACATTCTTCCATGGAAAGAGAACGCCTTCAAGCGCAGCAACGGAGCGAAGAAGATCGTATACGTCTAGAGATTAGACGTCTCCAGACGGAAGAGAATATGGGAAGGGACCGGGCCGAAGCCCAGCGCGCCGCCGCCGAAGCCCAGCGCGCCGCTGCCGGTGCCCAAAGAGAAGCAGAGCACAACCTCGCTCTCACCAAGCGCGAAGCCGAGCGCGACCGATTACAAGCGCAGATAATGGAGCAGCTGATCACCAGGGCAACACCCCCTCCCTCCGCACGGGGTTCCAGGGCCTCGTCAAGACAAGGATCAAGGGCACCCTCCCCTACCCGATCAAGCGACCCTGAGCCCGACCACCAGAGAGAGCCTATACCCCTCTCCGAACCCCTTCCCCGACCGGTCCAAGTGAGACCCAGCTACAAGGAAGAAACGGTCTACACCGCGGAGAGGCTAAATAGACGACTACAGGATCTAGAGGACCTGCCAGAGGAAGAAGAAGAGGGAGAGGAGGAGAGTCAAGCCCGACAGCAGCACAGTACTCCACAGGACTAGGAGGTCCAGTACAGCCCAGGCTCTACCCCCGCGGCTCTGCGCTACAGACCCCCGACTCAATTCACGGGTGAGCTTGACGCACGACCAGCCCCGAGGAACAGCACCTGGATACGCGGGCCATGGTACCCAGCAGGTACCAGCCCACCAAGAGGCGTAAGAGGAGACTCGCCTAGGAGGCCTCTCTTCCAACGCTCACCGATGTGCCAGCCATCCATGGCATCATACATTGGCACACCGACGTTTCCGGACTTCACACACGAGAACAGAGCACAGTACACGGAGCTACGAATGTGCTTAGAGACAATGATGTCCGATGTAGCTGATGAACCGTACAAATATGCTATCCTACTGAAGCACCTCAAGGTGCCCCGAGCGCACAATATAGCGCTGGCCTATGCCACCTCTACTACCCCATACACCGCGGCTCTAGCAGCACTCGACCAAAGATATGGACGCATATGGGACTACGTAATACAAGAGATAAGGCATATTGACCGCCTACCCCCAGCCACAGACAATCGCTCACTAGATGACCTGTCTATCAAGGTACAATCCCTGGTAGGGATGCTGGGGGCGCAAAGAGAAAAGGGTATGCACGAACTGTACGCGAACTCTAATGTCGAGAGGATTTTAGAGAAGCTTCCGCCCGCCCGACAAGAGCGCTTCAGGCGGCAAAGAGACCACCGTGATCCTAACGGTCCCGAGCCATCCCTCCTAGACCTAGCCGACTTCCTGGCGAGAGAAGTCAACAGCCTACGGTTGGATACGTTCATGCGGAGCACACCAAGCTCCAGAGAGGGACCTAGGAGAGCAAACGATGGCCGCAGATTGGTGACCGTCATGCACCAATCAGAATCAGTACCGAGCAGCAAGAACCACAGTACCCCCTCGATGAAAGAGAAGTGGAAGATGGTGTGCCCGTACTGCGAAAAGGAACACTGGTTGTCACAATGTGACACGTTCAAGAAGATGACCGCCGACGAGGTGAGTCAATGGATAAAGTCCAACCGACGCTGTTACCGATGTGCGCGCAGTCACATGGCAGCCGATTGCCGCTTAAAGAAGAGGTGTAGTCGGTGTGACGGAGCCCACCTAGATGTCCTACACAACAGTAACAGAAGAAAGCCGGCACCCTCAAGCAGCACAAAGGCAAGTGTTATGTACATTGACCCCGCCAGCAGCGGGGGCGCCCGGGTGCTCTTAAAGGTGGTCCGCGTAACATTGAGTTACCAAGACAAGGTCATGGACACTTACGCTGTCCTTGACGACGGGTCAGAGAAGACCCTTCTCCTCGCGTCCGCTGCGGCCCAGCTGGGGCTGCGGGGGAGCGAAAACCAGATGACGATTCGGACAATAAGAAGAGATCTAAAGACGATAAAGGGCGAGAATGTCTCCTTCACTATCGCAGCAAGCGGGCAGCCAGAGAGACGGTATAGGATTACTAACGCTTTCACCAGCCAAGAAATAGGCCTGTCGCAGTACACCTACCCCATCGCCAAGCTGATGGATAAATATGTGCACCTGCGTCAACTACCTATACCGCTCATAGACGGTGCCACCCCGACCCTGCTGATAGGCTCCGACCATGCAGACCTCATCGTCCCGATTGACCGGGTCCACACAGGGCCCAGAGGCTGTCCTGCAGCAGTCGAGACCCGCCTAGGATGGACACTACAAGGCCCCCTCGCTAAGTCTCTTAACCGAACAGCAGCCACTAGCTGCCTCCACTCCAGAGTGACAGAAGAAGACACCTCCTACAGCATGTCGAGAGGCTATGGACACTAGAGACAATGCCCTTTAAGAACGGAAAGAAAGACATTCGTTCCAAGGAAGACATTTACGCTATAGCCCTCCTCGAGCAGGGGACAAAGAGAGTCAAAGTCAACGGAGTGATGAGATACGCAACTCCACTCCTGAGGCGAGAGGGTATGCCTACCTTCCACGCCCCAAAAGAAGCGACGGAGCGGTATCTATTGAACACAGAGCGGCGCCTAGCCAGAGACCCCGCTCAAGAGACTGTGTACCGCGCTGAGATTAACAAGCTAATCACAGCGGGACACATAAAGAAAATTGACATTAAAGAGGCCGATCAGACGACCGAATCATGGTACGTGCCGCACCACAAAGTCCACCACAACGGCAAGGATCGTATTGTGTTCAACTGCAGCTACCAGATCGGATCACAAAATCTGAATAAAGAGCTCTTGCCCGGCCCAACACTCGGCCCCTCTCTACTAGGCGTGTTACTACGTTTCCGCCAAGACAAGGTGGCCATCAGCGGCGACATCAAAGGGATGTTCCTGCAGGTGAGACTAGTGGAGGAGGACAAGCCCCTGCTGCGGTTCCTATGGAGAGAGAGAATCGGGGATGAGCAACCAGCCATCTATCAATGGGAAGTCCTCCCTTTCGGAACCACATGCAGCCCATGCTGTGCTACGTTTGCACTGCAAAAACACGTCGCAGAGGACCCAGCAGCCGATGAAGAGGTCCGACAAAGTGTAGGAAATAGTTTCTACGTGGACAACTGTCTGCAAAGCGTCTCAACGCCAGAAGAAGCCGAGGCCCTTCTACTCAAGCTCCGCGCCTCCCTGATCAAAGGCGGCTTTGATCTCAGGCAGTGGGCCAGCAGCGACCCGCAAGTATTGCGCAGCCTCTCCCCAGAGGACAAGGCAGCAAGCAGCAAGACCTGGATGGCGACCATCCCAGGAGAAGCCCAAGAAATGACATTAGGACTAGTCTGGCGCTTCAAAACAGACTTGCTCCATTATAAACACACACCCCTGACCAAGGAGCAGGGAAGGTCGACTGCACTACCGACCACCAGACGGAGTGTATACAGAACACTCGCCAGACAATATGACCCGTTTGGGGTGTATTCTACCTTACACCACCAGGGCAAAGATGATTGTAAGAGCGCTATGGGACAAGGACCAGGGCTGGGACGACCCCATACCCGAACACCTTGCATACACATGGAGAGAGTGGGAGACGGAACTCAGCTCACTCCCAGGTGTCAACATACGCCGCAGCTACTTCCCACCCACAGTGAGGCCGGAGACGTGCCAGATGGACCTGCACGTCTTCAGCGACGCCTCCGAAGTAGCCTACGGTTCGGTGGCCTACTTGCGTGCCCGAGAGGAGGGAGGAGAAATACATACTGCTTTCATCCTGGCTCGCTCAAGAATAGCCCCACGCAAGCAACAATCTATCCCGCGTCTAGAGCTCTGCGCAGCCCTAGCAGGAGCGCAACTCGCCACGTTAATCCAACGTGAACTCACCATTCCGGTGCAAAGAACAATCTTGTGGTCAGACTCCACGACAGTACTCACATGGATCCGGTCTGATTCGTGCAGATACAAGGTCTTCGTGGGAGTCAGAGTCACAGAGATTCAAGATTTAACAGAAGTAGCAAGCTGGAGGACACAAAACACAACCCAGCTGACGTCATCACCCGGGGAATGTCCCTGGATGACCTCACCCGTCACAACCTATACAGTGACGGGCCAGAGTTCCTCAAGCTCCCGGAAGAAGAGTGGCCTACACCCACCCCACGGGAAGCGAGTAAAGAGGAGGCCGAAAACAAGAAATCTATGTTCTGTGGATTGAACACACTCGTCTCCACAGACCCCAACATAGACGATTGCCTCACCCTAGAGAGTGCGCAGCTAAAGACATTCCTGTGGCACCACCCAGAGGTTCAGCTCACTACTGACATTACTGCAGCTGACTACGAAGAAGCAGAACTTCTTCTACTACAACGAGCCCAGAGAGACTCGTTTCCCGATGAGCTAGACTGTCTACAGGGAGCAAAGCCCGTCCCATCAGACAGCAGATTGCTCCACCTAGCCCCCGAGAGCGACGCCCATGGTCTCATCAGAGTGGGTGGTCGTCTGCGGAGAGCTCCAGATTTACCGGATGACGTCAAGTACCCGATAGTCTTAAACAGCCGACACAAGGTCACAGAGCTGATCATAAAGAAATACGACGAGGATGTGCATCACGCCGGGGCAGAGAGAGTCTTTGCGGATATCAGAAGTCGTTATTGGATACTGCAAGGGAGAGAAGCAGTGCGGCGCTTCCAGCGAACCTGTCTAGACTGTCGTAAATGGCGAGCGCAGCCCAGTATACCCCGGATGGCTGACCTACCTCCCTGTCGCCTCCGACTCGGCGACAAGCCCTTTCACTCCACCGGTATGGACTGTTTTGGCCCGCTGTATATAAAGAAAGGAAGAGGAACCGAGAAGCGGTGGGGTATTGTATTCAAATGCATGACCACCCGAGCGATGCATATAGAACTCCTTCCAACCATGAGCACAGACTCATTCCTTATGGCCTTCCGAAGATTCACATCGCGGAAAGGCAAACCGTCTATATTATTGTCTGATCACGGGACAAACTTCAAAGGCGGAGAAAGAGAGCTGAGAGAGAGCTTCCAAGCTATGGGCCCAGAACTTAAGACCCACCTCGCTCCATCCCAGATTGACTTCCAGTTTAATCCCCCGAATGCACCTCACTTCGGTGGAACTTGGGAACGAGAAGTACGTTCAATAAAGACAGCCCTGTACGCCGTGCTTGGGGCCCAGACCGTGGCGGAAGAAGTCCTAATGACAGTCCTCACGGAGATCGAGGGAGTATTGAACTCAAAGCCCCTCGGTTACGTCTCAAGTGATGTAGCAGATGTCGACCCAGTCACCCCCAACACACTCTTGATGGGGCGGCTGGACCCCGCGCTACCACAGACAATGTACAGGCCTGAAGAAGCGAACGGCCAAAGAATGTGGAGGTACAGTCAAGTATTGGCTGACAAGTTTTGGAACAGCTTCCTACTCCACTATCTACCGTCTCTACAGACCCGCCAGAAATGGGTGAAAGAGAGAGACAATTTGACAGAAGGAACAGTCGTCATGATTATCGACCAGTCACTACCCCGAGCTATGTGGCCGGCTGGCCGCATAAGCAAAGTGATCACCGGTGCCGACGGAAAGGTCCGAGCAGCCGAAGTGCTCGTCCAAGGGCGGATCTACACCCGACCCGTGGCGAGGCTAATAGAGTTGCCAAGACTCCCCGATACTATCGATGACGACCATGACCCCATGACTTTGTGAACTGCCCTACCCCTCACAACAGACATTGAGTAGTGGACAGTGCGGTTAATCTGTCTCTGCTTAGCTAATTAGGTGGGACTAATTAGGAGGCGGCTGTTACAAAGGATCAGATTAAACCGAATATATATATTTATTGATTGATATATATTGCATAATATTTGTATATCGTTTGATATCCCTTGTATATTCCTTGTACATATACACGGAATATCCCTTTAGCCTAGTACAGACCATAATATTTCATTCTCCTATTGGACAGCGGTCCACAGGCGCCAAGGCCATGCCTCCAGAGTCAGGTTCAAAGCCACCGTCAAGACATGTCTGTACATGCCCGGCCTTGCCCAAGAATACGAGACAGAAATGAGGTTGGCACTAGATTGTTCGCCGTGCATATAAATATGGCGCAGGTGAATACAGAAGTACTTAGAGAAACTTAGTGTTGTTACCCAATAAGTTGAAGCCTCACCCACGATACGACGTGCGGTGAAGTATGGCCTGTTTTGGCCCCAAATAGAGCATTGAGACCGCGTGCGAATTAATAACTGAAGTGTCAGAGTTTGGCGCTATACCGTCGAGTGCGACATATTTCTATTAAGTCAGTAATAGTCTATTTGTGTATAGTGTATCGTGCGGCTAAAGTTCTACAGTGACCAGCATCACCAACGTTTCCTCGTATCAGCTAGAGTGCTTATCCAGGCTGGGCTGCTTTCATGGCGCTTTCACCCGAGGAGCCCTAGACGAGAACCGTGTGGACATGTACACTGGATTATCTACCCGACGACTGCATAGCCCTTTACGGCTGGATTATATTTGCTTTTGGTCCTGTAATTAATGGAGCGGAGAATCGCCGACGCCCACACGTGTGTGGGATTTACCCTGTGAGGAGCCACGTCGAGTCTGCGCCTCAGAGAGCCTGAGGCAGGCTAGCTTTCTTCCCTGTGGAGCTACAGGCTATGGAGAACAGCGGTATTCGTCTGTGGATCAAGATCTTATTGCACCGTCTCCCGTACTCGGAGTCTCCTTATCATCGTTGACCCAGACTCTATTACCGACAGATCTTCTACCCTTGCTGGCTTACAACCGGGGGGACCCTTCCAGTATCTCCCGCTATATATTACTAGTGTACCATAGATATAATTCCCTAAGATTCAGGTTGTATGATTACCTCCTGCGTAACCAGAGAATGGACATTCATTATTGATTTGCCTACGCACATTCCTTTGCCTTATAAGCGCATTCAAAGTAAAATAGAGAAGTATATTATGTACCTTTTGCTGCAATAAATACTTAATTACAACTTTGTGTGGAACCGGTTCATTGTGGGAAGTGTTCATCATTATATATATCATGTACTGTATGGCCAGTAATTAAAGTACATAAGACGGTAGTGGTTTAATGATACCATACTTATCAATACAGTCAGGGAATTGTACCCCTCAGTTACACACACACTGATACCTGGAAAAACAATACAGGAGTCAATACATACACACTGATACCTGGAGAAACAATACAGGAGTCAATACACACACACTGATACCTGGAGAAACAATACAGGAGTCAATACACACACTGATACCTGGAGAAACAATACAGGAGTCAATACACACACACTGATACCTGGAGAAACAATACAGGAGTCAATACACACACACTGATACCTGGAGAAACAATACAGGAGCTTAAGGAGACAATACATACACACAGCATCCTCCCACATAAAAAAAATCTGCCAATGTATTTCGGATAATGTAATATCTAAATAAGACAGTTGCAAAGCGGCAGTGTTACAACAGAGGGCGCCATACTGCAATGTTTTTAAATCAGGGGTTCCCAAACCTTTTTGACAAGTGACCCCACATTGAAGCCACAAAATAATTGGGACCCCAGCGTTTAAAGCAGATAAAGCAGACCGATTGGGTCTGAGTCCGTAAGCGGTGTTTCATTCGCACTTATTCACACTGCTTGTAAACTGCTATACTGTACGGCAATAATTTTTGTTAGATTATGATGATGTTTTTTAAAGGGAGTGGGCAGTCAACATTCCTTAGTGTTTCTGTTTGCTTTATTGAGACAATAGGAAGGTTGGAAGCTAGACAGACTTTATGGGAGACACAAGAGGAAAGATAAGATAAGATATTCCCTTATTCATCCCCTTGGGGAAAGGTTCTGGCTGGGTTTGATCTTATATAGTCCAGCAGGGGTGACCTATCGTTCCAGAGGCAGGGGGGGGGGGGGGGGGGTGTTAACCATTACTCTACTGGGCACAAGGACCCCATTCTCACATCAGGTGACCCTATGTGGGGTTCCCGCCGACCCCCAGGGCTCCAGAAAGCTCTCCTCTCGCCGCCCCTTTGTTCTCTCACGGTGTGCATTCATACAGACCCTGTGGCAGGTGCATGATGCCCACGCTGATGCCGGAGATGAGGTCCCCCATGGCGTTCTCTCTGATGTTGTAGTGAGGCAGCCAGGAGAGGATGGGCACGGTGCCCAACACCATTTGCTTCAGCCTGGGGCCTGAACACCTGGGACCAGGGGGGAGAGGGACAGGGGTGGAGAGGGACACCAATTAAAGTGGACCATGGGGGGGAGGGGGGACTACTCTAAAACAGTATTTTACCAAATTACGAGCAACTGGAAAATAGGTTAAATTAAATCGAAAGAGGCAGTTCACTCAAAAAATTACATATTTTAGCCTTTGGTAAATGGTAAATGGTGCATTTAGATTACAGGCTTTACAAAGGTGCCAACCTGCTCATCGGGAGCAATTAGTGTCTTGCTCAAGTAGGAGGAGCGGGAATCAACCCGGGAACCTGCCGGTTACCAGGCGACCGCTCTACCTCCTGAGCCACTGTTGCCTTTATCTATCCGTCCAGATAGTGTCTGTGTGATTTGTATGACTAGTTTTGGAGATATCTGCAGTAGACATGTCTTTTGGCGTTTTGAGCGCCACAACCCATTGCCGCTCAGCTCCATTGTGACAGCAGAAGTCTCTCAGGCACATTATCTCCAAAACTAGGTCTACAAGATACACTACGCGACCAAGGTACCCATGTACATGTCAAAATACTTCCCAAAGGTCAGTGAATACCACGATCACAACACCAGAGGGAGCTCCACAAATCATGTTAAACCCAGATTCGGCTCAAACAAGGGACTAAACACGTTTAGCAATTATGCCACATCAATGTGGAACGCCCTACCCAAAGCTGTAAAGGAATGTGAATCACTACCCACTTTCAAAAACACTCTCAAAAAACACCTACGGGAGACTGCAATTCGAAACTGGCCCCTACAAATGTCCTAACCCAGTTGTACAGTAAATTACCAAGTATGGCTTTGTCAGTATTCCAATGTACAGTGTACAGTGTCCCCCCCCCCTACCCAACCCCCCCCCCCCCCCCCCCACCTCCAATGTACAGCACCCACCCACCCACCCAACCCCACACCACCCACCCAACCTCCCCCAATGTACAGTTTCTACGTCAAATGTATATACACTCTTTTTCTGGACACTTTTTGTATCACAAACAGTACTGTATTTGCAAATCTGATATGTCATAAATGTATAGATGTAGCAGTACTGTCTATCTGTATGTCATGTATGTCATATATGTTATGATGAATTGAAAATGGGGGACCCTGATGTAAACAAGACGAAAGTCTTTCTCTGGTCTGCATCCCCTTAACAATTATATGTATTGAGCTGTACTGTACTGTACCCATTCTGCAATCTGTTAATAAACTTTTCAATCAATCAATCAATCAATCAATCAATCAATCAGGTGAATCACACTGAAACTGTCTGGACGGATAGATAGTTTTACAGACATTTTCAAGACACCACTTACTTCACACTGGAAGAAGTAAATGGCAAGAAGTTGAACTTGAAAAATATAGTTTGGTTAATTAGTTACTTGGAAAAAAGAAGTTCAAACTACTTTATAAAATATGTTTTAATAATTACACCTGCAATATAATACACACTTATAACATAACAATGAAGTGACTGCAAGTGATTGCAAACTCACTCAAATACACAGCATGTCAATTTGGCAATTTTTTCCACCTGCGATGATGACGTTGATATTGTACGATACTGTATTTTGTCATAGCCTGCGCCATGATACATCATAAGACCAGTGTTTGTGAAGTGTTGGTGTTATTATTGGTGTGAGTTATTTATTGCTCTATGTTCATCATTGAGGTCAACAACCTCCTTATCTAGAAAGCAACTAAAAGACCATTTAATTTCATCATAAATCATGAACTTATTAAGTTAGTCCTGTGTAACAGTGTTACCTATATGGCTGGTTCTTTTGTTATTTTTCTTCATTATATATTTGTCATATATTATTCTCCTCTCCTTTGCCGTCTTGTACTTTTTTTCTTGTTATTAGTTCTTGTTGCTGTGTTTTGAACATGATATCTATCCGTGTCTATCTTGCATTTTTTCGTTATAGTGTTTGCCTTATGTCTCTGATCTTGTTTTGAGTTTATTTTCTTGACCATGTGTACATGTATTTCGTTCATATTTGATTATGGACATTGATGGGCCGGGAGTGGAACTTTGTACAAGCCCTTTGGGCTTCGTTCCCTCCTAGCACTGTTTTTAAATAATGTGATAAACTAAACTAAACTAACTCACATGTGGTCTGTTGTCTCCACTTATGTCATGCCTTTGACCATAATTTAATAATTGGGGGCTCAACACCGCAAGACAAGTTGCAAAGGAGAATATGGGAGAAAGAGAGAGAGAAGAGAGAGAGAGAAAGAGAGAGAGAAAGAGAGAGAAAGAGAGAGAAAGAGAGAGAGAGAGAGACAGAGTGGGGGAGACAGAGAGAGAGAGAGAGAGAGAGAGAGAGAGAGAGAGAGAGAGAGACAGAGTGGGGGAGACACAGAGAGAGAGAGAGAGAGAGAGAGAGAGAGAGAGAGAGAGAGAGAGAGAGAGAGAGAGAGAGAGAGAGAGAGAGAGAGAGAGAGAGAGAGACAGAGTGGGGGAGACATAGAGAGAGAGAGGCACAACTTCAACAGGGACAAAGAAAACCATTATGTAATTAAAATAATTTATCCCAAATGTCGACTGAAAACAAGAGATAAGAAAATATAGACAGTAGGACCTGATCCAGTCACAGGGTCATGGACACAATATTACAACCATAGGCACGTGGAGTCCTTGTTATCACATCGTAACAGAATGTACCGAGACACATCGCCAAGGTCTGTGTTTGTTTGTGTTTGTTGTGTGTGTGTGTGTGTGTGTGTGTGTGTGTGTGTGTGTGTGTGTGTGTGTGTGTGTGTGTGTGTGTGTGTGCACGTATGAAGTAATGCCAACAACAAAAACATGCTGCATGCGCTTTTGATGTGTCCGTTCTTTTTGGTTGAGCACCCGCCTCCCAAAACCTTCTCATAATTGTTCAATTGGACCATTTAGCTCAGCTGGTTAGTGTGGTCGCCTGTGGATCACATGGTCCCAGGTTCAAATCCACTCAATTACAAGTGCAAGAATGTAACACTGCATTTTTACGCAGTTTCAAGTTTCTTTAATAGTTGTCATACAGAAGTACAGAATACTTTTATACAAAATGCTTCTTACTGTTACGCTCCAGAGACTGTGCTAGACAAGATAAGTATGAAATAAAATAAAGTAGCATGTAAAAAGACGTAAAAATAGAGGTCCCAGTGTTCAGTATAGACATATGTACAATGTTCGATGCAGACTAGAAGTAACTGAGTTACCATACAATATACAATATACTATGCAATATACTAATATACAATACTATATAGTGCAAAGCAGAAATGGGATGAGGTACAATTTAGGTACAATTTACAGTAAGGTGTACGAGTTGTAGTGCAAATCCTTTACCAATAAATATAAAGTGTGTTTAGGTGATCTAAAGTGTGGAGAGTGGGTGCTGCAGTGTGTTGTTTGTTTAAAGTGAGTGTGTGTGTGCTGTGTGCATTTGATGGTTGTCTACAGTAAGTTAATCTTTAGACCATTTAACAATGTTACTATCACAATGGTGTAAGTGTAACATTCTGCCCCTCTGGCCAGGCCATGGACTGTCTTTCTCCTGTTTCTCTCCGGCCAGGCCATGGACTGTCTCTCTCCTGTCTCTCTCCGGCCAGGCCATGGACTATCTCTCTCCTGGCAGGCCATGGACTATCTCTCTCCTGGCAGGCCATGGACTATCTCTCTCCTGGCAGGCCATGGACTATCTCTCTCCTGTCTCTCTCCTGGCAGGCCATGCACTGTCTCTCTCCTGTCTCTCTCCTGGCAGGCAGGCCATGTACTGTCTCTCTCCTGTCTCTCTCCTGGCAGGCCGGCCATGGACTGTCTCGCTCCTGTCTCTCTCCGGCCAGGCCATGGACTATCTCTCTCCTGGCAGGCCATGGACTATCTCTCTCCTGTCTCTCTCCTGGCAGGCCATGGACTGTCTCTCTCCTGGCAGGCCATGGACTATCTCTCTCCTGTCTCTCTCCTGGCAGGCCATGGACTGTCTCTCTCCTGTCTCTCTCCTGTCTCTCTCCTGGCAGGCCATGCACTGTCTCTCTCCTGTCTCTCTCCTGGCCGGCCATGGACTGTCTCTCTCCTGGCAGGCCATGGACTGTCTCTCTCCTGTCTCTCTTCTGTCTCTCTCCTGTCTCTCTCATGTCTCTCTTCTGTCTCTCTTCTGTCTCTCTCCTGGCAGGCCATGGACTGTCTCTCTCCTGGCAGGCCATGGACTGTCTCTCTCCTGGCAGGCCATGGACATTTGTTCCCCCACTCTCTCTTTCTCTCTTCTCTCTCCTTGTCTCTGCCTCTCTCTCTGTCTGCTTTCACTCTGTTCTCTCTCTCTCCTCTGTTATCTCTTTCCCCCTCTCTCTCTCTCCCCCTCTCTCCCCCCTCTCTCTCTCTCTCTCTCATTCCCAATTCTAGTCTAGTTGTTTGCTTGTCATGTGTCTCTGTTTTAGCTTCTGTACTATTATGTTCCCTGTCTTGTGCTGTAGCTGTAGTTCTCAGTTTAGTTTCCTGTGGTAACGGGATGGGCGTTGATTCCTGGCTGCCTCTCTCCTGGTGTCTGTGCCGGGTCCCTTGTCTTATGTCTACTGTCTACGACTCTACGTCATTACGTCAGTGTCAACTGTTATCGTACGCTGCCGAAGTGAGTCTATTCTCCAGTCCTTTGACTGTAAAGTTTTGTGTTGTGTATTTTCTTTTTACTTTGCTTTTTAATAAACACCCGACATTTCAACTGCCTCTGCCGTCCTGCGTTTGACAAATGGTCTCCTCAGAGCAGAAACTCTTGTATGACAGGGTGAGGGAGTGGTAAATTAAATAAATCATGTCATTCCTTCCTTCTCTCGAAGCCTCCAGTGGTCAACTCTACCCCAAAATGTCAAAAACGTCATTAACTACAAAAATCACTATGCCAATTTAGTTGAATGTACTTGCAAGCTACTGCAAAATGTAGTTAAACTACTCCCCAACGCTAATGGCATGGTGTACCGGTGTACCGGTCAAGGTCAGAACAGATAACAGAGAGAGAGAGAATGAGAGAGATAGAATGAGAGGGAGGGAGAGAGAGAGAGAGAGAGAGAGAGAGAGAGAGAGAGAGAGAGAGAGAGAGAGAGAGAGAGAGAGAGAGAGAGAGAGAGAGAGAGAGAGAGAGAGAGGGAGGGAGGGAGAGAGAGAGAGAGAGTCAGACAGACATAGAGAAAGGGAGTGAGAGAGACAGAGAGTGAGAGAACGAAGGGAGGGGGGAGAGGGAGGGAGAGAGAGATAGCTAGAGGGTGTTATCTGTGTGTTGTGGGTGTGGGACAGCTGCAGCATGGTGTTTATACGCTGGCCTTGTAGATCAATGAAACCTTGGCTGCCCTTTAGTACAGTAACAGCTACAGCTACTATTCACTTGATATCGAGTTTCAAGTTAAAGTTTTATTTTAGTGAAATGCTTGGTTCTGTATGAGCCTCCTGACGAGTCCTGAGATTGTGCTTCATACAGTAAAAGAGTAAAAGACCAAACACTATACAAAATATACAATATACAAAACTAAAATGTACAAAATGCAAAATGCAAAAGTGAGGTAGAAGAGGTAGTGCAAATGTGTAAGAATGAAATAGATCAAATAGGGTGTAATGTTTAAAAAGTGTTTAAAGTGACTGACAGGCACCCCAACAAGTGGTAATTTTAGTTTTAGTTTTAGAGGACTGCATACTTTATACTTATAGCACATGCATACGCCTGGTCTTGTTAAGGATTGGTGTTGGTGGAGGACCCAAACGCAGAACAGGACGAGGAGAAGGCAATAGACAAGACAAGATGTGGAGCCAGGGGTGAAGTCAAAAACACAAAGCTTTACTTCAGCAACAAAACAAGGATAGCACAGCAATGGCTGGCAGAGAGCAAAATACAAAACATGAACCAAAAACCACAGCAGAGCTGGTAGGGAAAAACACAAACTAATCTACAAACAAACACTGACCAAAAACGAACTGTAACCACGAAAAACAAAGATGGTAACAAACTGGAAACTAACACTAGAAACACTTAGAAGATACTCCAGTCCTTCTACTCAGGAGCTGTAGAGAGCATCTTGACCGGAAACATCACTGCCTGGTATGGAAACAGCACGGCACAAGACAAGAAGGCCCTACAGAGAGTGGTGCGCTCAGCCGAGCGTACCACGGGTATTGCACTACCTCCCCTGCAGGTTCTATACAACAAGAGGTGCAAATCCAGAGCCTGCAGGATAATGAAAGACCCTCACCACCCCAATAACAGCCTGTTCCAGCTGCTGAGGTCAGGCAGACGCCTGCGAACCCCAGCTACTAGGACAGAGCGGCTTAGGCTCAGCTTCTTCCCCCAGGCCATCAGAGCCCTGAACAATGAACATTGAGTGCCACAGAACACTGAACTATCCACACACAAGCACACATGAACACACACACGACACGCACGCTGTGCACGCTCACACACTAGCAGCCACTTAACACTTTAACATGAGCGGGCACACACTCATGCCGCACACTTATGGCCAAAAGGAAAGGCCACTTTAAATTAGAATAACAGGAACAGTGTATTGCACTACCAAAGCTACCTAGCATGTCCTATATGCCCTGTAAATAACTATGTACAGATACCGAGATGTCACACCATGTTACCTGTTACCTGTTTATTGCACAATGTTGTTTTTTTATTGGATTCTATTATATGTTGTACCACTGTATTGCACATCGTTGCGGGCAAGACCACCCGCATTTCATTGTATACTTGTATGCCGTGACAATTAAAACTCTTGACTTGACTTGACTTGACTTACTACAAAATAATGGAAGGAGTCACAGGATCACAGGAACAGAGTAACTGACAGAACATGACAGCAAACAGGAAACATGGACATGAACACAAACAACGAACCGACACTGGAGGACAGGGAAAGCACAACAGATATAGGGGGAACACTGGATTTCACTGATAGCTTTTCCTCCAAAATGCGCAAGAATCGATGCACAAAACTGTCTGAACTGGAAACGCTTTACTCAACGTTATTTAATTCTTTAAAATACAACAACTCAACTCGACTAGAAAATCAAGTTAATGTACTAAAAAAAGAGATCAATGCCATATACAGAAAACAATCGGAAATACAAAAAAATACGCAGCACAAGACAACAGCAGTACTCCCAAGGTTCTAAACCTAGTCACCTATTAGCCATGCGATTAAGAATTAATGCAAAATTTGCAGATATAACTACCATTAGAGCACAACAAGTACTTGAAACAGACCCTGAAAAAATAAACGATACATTCAAAGAATTCTACTCCGACTTATATAAATCAGAAACGACCTTCGATCAAAACAAAATGGACACATATCTTAATCAAATTATTCTCCCTAAACTTTCAGAGGATGACGCTAAACAGTTAGAAACACCGATCACACTAGAGGAACTCAAGAAGGCCATATCCGAAATGCAAAGTGGTAAGGCTCCCGGAAGAGACGGTATCCCACCAGAAATGTACCTTTCTTGTTGGGACATAATTGGACCCTTATTACTAAATATGATCTTATACTCAGTCAAGGAGGGGAACTTTCATAAAAACGACAATATTGCACTCATAACAGTCCTTCTCAAAAAAGACAAAGACCCCACCGAGTGCGGTAGTTACAGACCCTTAAGCCTCCTCGGAACCGATATCAAACTGTACTCTAAGGTATTAGCCATCAGATTACAAAAGCATATGACGTCTTTAGTTCATCCGGACCAAACTGGCTTCATAAGAGGCCGCCTGATCACTGATAACATAAGACGAATACTGCACGTACTAGATGCCGACAAGGACGACACCATACCTAAGGCGATGCTGTCCCTGGATGCAATGAAAGCTTTTGACAGGCTGGAATGGTCGTATCTATGGGCAGTATTAGAGAAGATCTTTTTGTGAGACTAAACTATCCGCTCTTGGTGGTAAATTGTGTTGCTGTTGGTTTTGTTTCATCAACAAATGAGAGGCAGAACACACAGTGAATGTATCCGTTTGTTTATTGCACTTTTATTGTACTTTTTTTCTTTGCTGGAAAATATATGCTCCGTTGGCTAAATGGCTAACGCAAGGTATTTAAAGATGGCGGCTTTGTTTTGTTTTTAAGCAGGAAGTGTAGTGAGCGTTCAACCTTTTCTGATTGGTTGAAATGGCCTTCATGTCTGAACAACATCGCCGCCTACTGCTTTGGCATTGTACTACATGTATCGGTTGCTGGTTTTCCAGCCGCCGTGAGTATGCGGTTATACGCGGTTATTCACCTGTGTGGACAGAGGTTTCTTTTTTTCAAAACTTCTGTGTCATTAATACCCGTGATCGTGTGGACATAGCCATAGTAGCAGGGGAAGAACACAGAGAGACATGGAAACAATAATCAAGGATAGGTGCACAAGGAAGACAAGGGGTAGAGGCGGTAAATGTCCAGCAGGGGGAGGTAGCAGTCTGCGAAAAGGAGGGGGCTGTTCATGAGTCCTTGGATGGACAGGAGGGGAGGGAGGAGTAGGAGGGCTAGTCTGGCCAGGGAACGGTGAACCGTTACAGGTCTCTTTTGAAAGATAACATTCTGAAGTTTCTGATACAATAAAGAAAGATCATAAATAAATCACTTTTAGTGCCAATGAAATAGAGTAACATAGGTCTGAACTTGAGTTGTAGAACAACTTGTTACTCACGTTTTCTGTAATAGTTGCAATATCCAAAAATAGTATATCCAAAAGAGATTGTTATAAGCTGGAAAACACTATGTGTCCATAGCCTGAAGTCTTATGTAGTACATGTCCAAGTTTCATAAATATCCGTTCAGAAATGAGTTATTAGGAGCGACTTTGGTAAACTATGTAAAAGGGAAAAAAAGAAAAAAAAAGCTCTCCAGGATTGCATTTCCTCATTGACTTCAATTCATTCTGCGTTTTTTTCTCTTCCGGTTATCGCTCTTGACTTTTCACCTAGATCCCTGATTCGCACATCCCCACATGGGATATAATTGGAAAGCCACACTCATTTGGCTACAAGCCTGGGAGTCGGGGGTGGTAATCTGACTCTGCCGTGTACAATGGCGCACGCCTCGCATATCGGTAGGTAACTCAAGAACCGCTGAACGGATTCCGTCGCCTGAGGTGGCAATCAACAGGCAACAAATAGGGCTTTAATTTTATATATATATATATATTGTAAAATAATGCAGACTTAAAGGTGAAGTGAGTGTGTGCATGTGGATGTTGTGTGCAATGAATGTAGAATGGATGAATTATGTTACATTGAGTCCACATTGAGCAGCCTGATGGCCTGGGGACAGGGGTGCAGTGGTAATATCAGAAGTGGTGGGATGGTGGGGATGACGCCACCACTTCTGGATACGTGCGCGCATGCGCATAAATGTTCTCTTGTGTGCGCACAGAACAGCTCCGACCAGCATTATGATTAGAATGAGTATTATGCATAAATAGTAGGAAAGATGTTTGTATAGGAAATTACTAGTTTTAGTTTAGTTTTTGTAAATATTGCCTTGAAATAGAGAAGCGCGAGTGGAGCACATTTTTGTGTGTGCGCGCGTGCACATCCGTGCGCGACTGCGCGTAGTTCTGCTCAGAAAAGTGGTGGGATGGCGCATGGGACCACCACTGCACCACTGCCTGGGGATAGAAGCTCCTTTTGAGTATCTCTGTGCTGGCCATGAGACTCCAGTAGCGCTTGCCTGACCGCATGAGTTGACATAAATAAAGTAATGACAGTACATTATGGTACTATTCACTTGATATGACAGATATAAAGTTTTTTTTTACACATTGAAACAGTGGGGCCAGGTACAAAGAGGGCGTTAGTTTGAACAGTTTCAACTGTTTTGCCAATTCCCATCCAAATTAATAAGAGCATGGAGAACCAATCAACCAATATATCACTGCTCAAAAACGTATCAAGCTCATTGTACCACTTAATGTTATGTAATTATTTCCGAATATGGTAATATTGACTCTTTATCCATAGCACATCTCCTCTTCTAGAGATTAGAGATTATAGTCAATGTATTGCCACTGGGGGGGGGGGTTGTCACCGCAATATACAGTTCAGTAACCTGACAGCCGAGGCCAAGCGGCTATTCCTGAGCCTGCTGGTCCTGGATCTGAGATTCCTGCAGCGCTTTCCAACGGGGAGGAGGGTGAACAGTCTGGGGTTGAGACGGTGAGAGGTGTCTTCGACGACGACACAATGCCTCCCACAGACACTGCTTAGTCCCAGGGAGCGGTGTACCGGTGATGCGCTGAGACAGAGAGACTCAGACTCAGCTTCTTCCCCCAGGCCACTGAACACTGATCTCTCCACACACAAGCACACATGAACACACACACACACACACACACACACACACACACACACACACACACACACACACACACACACACACACACACACACACACACACACACACACACACACACACACACACACACACACACACACACACACACACACACACACACACACACACACACACACACACACACACACACACACACACACACACACACTAGTATAGTTAGTATAGTATAGTTATATAGTATAACTGTATATTGTATAATATATTATATAGTAGTGTATATAGGACTCATTACCTTTCATTTGTAAGCTTAGCATTGTATTGTATTTGTATTGTATAGTACTTTTTATCATGTCTATTTGATTATCTGTTCTATTTTATTCTATTATTATTTGTATTTTTTACACAATCCATGCGGCCAACTTCATTTCACTGCATGTCTTGTGTATGTATGTGACGAATACATCTCTTGAATCTTGAGTTCAGCAACCCTCTCCTGTGCTTTCCGATTCTTATAGAGTAAGCGTGTTGAAGTCAGAGGTTCTAGGTAGGATTGTTAGTAACTGTCTATAACTGCATATATAACTGTTTCCACTAGAGGGCGCTCTAGGCGGGGCCACTCATGGACACCACCAGGTGGCGAGTATAAATAGAGATGTCTCCTCCCATTCTTTCTCTTTCCCCCAGTCTCTCAGTGAGAGAAGACCTGTAGTGTTACTGCTCTGCCATGTGAATAATAAACCACGCCAGTTAAGGCTCAAGATAGAAACCATGCCTCTTGACCACATTATTGTCGCCCTATAGCCGAATTCTGTTAACAGGTTATGGGCCCAGTCTACGCCGGGGGCGAAATAATAAAGGTAGCAAGTTTAGCTAAAGTATAGGCTAGGGTAGCACCGGGAGTAACGCATGGCTAGACGCTAGGCCAACAGGAGCTAAAACTACGCCCACCATCAAGGAGCAACATGAAAGCCAAGAAGCCTCACAGGAGAGTCAAGAAGGTAGCAGCCGGGAGTCACTGGAAGGTAGCAGCCAAGAGCCCAGAGGAGGCTGCACCGGGGGAGACGGAGCATGCTGAGCACAACGGAGGCGAGGGGGAGAACCCCGCCTTAGAAAGCGTGACGCCTGCTGAACACAACAGAGGCGAGGGGAAGAACCCCATCTTAGAACGCGTGGCGACCAGAGGGAGGAACAAATGGCCCTCATTCAATGGAAAAGCAGAGAACTACGAGCTCTGGGAAGAGCGCATGCTATGCTGCATGCACGGTGCAGGACTGAAGGAGACGATCCTGGCAGCCCCCACGGGAGAACTGACGGCGGAAGAGCAAGCCCTGGACGACCAGCGTAACGCAGACGCACACTGTGAGTTAGCGCCGCTGCTCGACGACGAGAGCATTACATCGGGCGAGGAAGACCCAGAGTCATGGCCCTCTACACAGCACTGACGACCCTGAGGAAGGGGCAAACCGAGACTGTGACCGAATACGTCAACAGAGCGGAGCAGATCACAACGCCATAGAGGAGTGCCGGAGAAGCACCAAGCGATGGGCTAATGATGGCGATGATGATGAGAGGACTACCGGAGCTGTACAAACCGTTCACACTCCTGGTAACACACGGTTCAACGGACATGACGCTGGGACAGTTCAAGGCTAGGTTAAGGAAGTTCGAGGACTCAGAAGATACCCAACCAGCCGCCGCGGAGGCGGGAGAGAGGGCGATGCCAAGGGAGAGGACCAGGACCACGACGGAGCAGGCATGTTGGCGATGCAGAGAGAAAGGCCATCGGAGAAGTAACTGCACGAGGACGGTCTGGTGCGGCCCCTGCAGATCCACGCGTCACGCAGGCAGAGCGGGCATGAAGAAACACGACCAGGGCGTGCGACACACACATGGACAAGATGGCGGCGATGGTTGGCGTGAGATGGATCGAGGCGACGACTGGAGAGTAGCGGAACGAGAGGGCTTCATCCCCAGGGCGCAGACGGCGTACGTCACCAGGCCAACGCAGCTGCAACAGGCCCAAAGGAAGGGACTGATCGTGGACACAGGTGCGTCGTCCCACGTCATTGATTGATTGATTGATTGATTGATTGATTGAAAACTGTATTAACAGATTGCAGAATGGGTACAGTACAGTACAGCTCAATACATACAATTGTTAAGGGGATGCAGACCAGAGAAAGACTTTCATCTTGTTTACATCAGGGTCCCCCATTTTCAATTCATCGTAACATATATGACATACATGACATACAGATAGACAGTACTGCTACATCTATACATTTATGACATACCAGATTTGCAATTACAGTACTGTTTGTGATACAAAAAGAGTCCAGAAAAAAAACGACAGGAGTCAGTTCAAGAACTTTGACAGAACTTTCCGCCCGGAGAGACACAGCATGGAGCTGGCAGACGGAAAGCGCACCTACGGGTTGGTGAAAGAGAGAGGAGACGCACAGGTATGCCTCACGGACAGCGGGGGGCGCCGGCGTACAGTGACGTTAAAGAACGCTCTCTATGTACCATCGTTCCCACAAGGACTATTCTCTGTAATAGCTGCTACTGCGAACGGTGCCAGAGTGTTCTTCATTGAAGGTAAACATTTTCTTGTAGAGCCCAACGGTACGCGATTTGACATAGAGGTGTATCAAAGAATGTATTACCTGAAAACAGAGTGTAATGACAATGATGTGTGTAAAGTAACCGTCAGCCACGCTATTCAGACATGGCATGAGATTATGGGTCATTGTAATTACGAGGATTTACTGAAACTGCAAGCAGTGACAGAGGGCATGCACATTGAAGGCGAAAAGCGTAGACCTGATAAAGAATGTGTCGTGTGCATAAAGGGGAAGTTTGCTCAATCGAGAAACAGAAATCCCACAGAAAAAGTAAAAGTACCACTTGCGTTGGTTAACACAGATCTTGCCGGTCCAGTAAGGAACGAGTCCATAGGAGGCTTTAGATATGTACAGTCTTTTACAGACATGTGCACAGGGGCAGTGTTTGTTTACTTTCTTAAAGTAAATAGAGATGTCTCCTCCCATTCTTTCTCTTTCCCCCAGTCTCTCAGTGAGAGAAGACCTGTAGTGTTACTGCTCTGCCATGTGAATAATAAACCACGCCAGTTAAGGCTCAAGATAGAAACCATGGCTCTTGACCACATTATTGTCGCCCTATAGCCGAATTCTGTTAACAAAGCGAGTTCCAGCAAGGACATGATGACGTGACATGTCGTGTCCTTAACTTTCCATGAATCCGTCACAAATCCACTTTGTGACATTCTGCACGTTAATAATCTATGATCCGTTTTGGCGCGTCGTGTCCCGTTTCATTGTGATTGGTTAATATTTGACTGGGTGGTGTGAGGGGTGGTCCAGGTGAATCTGTGAACTTTGATCATTCACTCCGACCAAGATGAGACGGTAGCACTTTATAATAACACCCTGTTATAATACATTTATAAGGTATTTGTAGATAATGAACTAATCATGAACAAACCATTTATATACATTCATAAATGATTATTAAAGCATTTATAACAATATTTGTATAACATTTACAGATTAGTTCTACAATACTGTATCTCCATTTATTTTTCATGTTCAACAAATGATTTGTTAAGACATTCATAAAACATCTATAAATCATTTGCAGATGCTATTGTGTGCCCTAATCTGAAGTGAAGCCTATTCATCATTAACAAATGTCTAATACAGTTAATTATTTGTGGATTATATTGTATTATATATGTAATTGTTTTTATATGTGTAAATAAACAAACAAACAAACAAACATGTTACAAATGTTGTAGACAGCTTTCGGATACACCCTTCTTTGTGACATCAAACAGTGACAGAATTAGGACTAAAGATAAATGCAATTTTATTAACATAAAATACATGTGCATGACATATAGTGTAACATGGGGGGGCACTAGGACCCAGGAGTACCCTGGCCAGGTAGAGTATCTAGAGAGGAAGTCTCACGCGAGTGAGACTTGACGTCACGTGTGTTGCCATCTGTTTGAATGGAAGCACGATACATGCAGAACCAAGTTATATTAATCGTACTGGCTAATCGCGTCCTGCTCTTCGCCATCGAGATATACCTCATCTCCAGTACCTAGTGTACTCCATCAACGAATAAAAAACAATACACCCAGCACCTGCCAGGCCCCGCCCTAGTGCTACGTACTATATAGCACTAGGCGTGGTCACCACTCGCTCTTCCTCTATTTTCGTTTCCATCATAGCGGATGCGTGCACCCTATGCAACTAGTTGTCATGAAAAGTTTAGAGAAATTGCGTAATATTGAGTGCTTACCGGAGATTTGCTTACCCCTGGAATCCAACGACACGTCGGGTCTATCCTGATGTTTCCTCGTCTTGTGGCAGCAGATCGAGGGACAGCGTGCAAGGTTTGGCTATCGAGTTGGCTCGTACACAGGTAGGCCCTGTGTCATCAGGCATTAATGCTAGTGTTAGTAATGCTGGTTGTTTTGTTACACAACCGAGTTGTGTGTCGGCGCCAGGGGCGGGATGTTTTGGTGAACGTTCCCCTGAAGTGGACGTTTTCCAGGCGATCCTGGAGCGCGCTGCTAACACTAATGCTATAATGCTGGGTCACTGTTCTAATGTTCCCCGCCGTGGGATGTTTCCGCTTTTCCCTCCTCTTAACCGGTTCATTGATGAAGGTCAGTCGGTAGCTAATGTGGGGGGTTTTGCTGAGTCCTATTTACCCTTTTTACGGGTGAATGGGTTGACAACAGGGTGCAGGGCGGGTGTGCCGTGGCTAGGTAGCCAGGTAGCATCGATCCTGTGCCCCGGCGGGGTTGAACGGTGTTCCACCCGGAAGCCGACGCTTGAGAGCGAGTCGGCCCGGCGGGTGGCAGTATGGACTGATGAGAGTTATACTGCTACAGGATGGAATTTAGCGGCGGCCAGTGTTGTGGCTCAGCTGACTGTTTTTCTGTCCACATTAGCGTCGGGTAGTGGGGCTACAGGACCAGCCGACGCTGAAAACATTTTGCATGTTTTTGGTGTTAAAGAGATCTTGAATCAAGTTCAAGTTCAAGTTCTTTAATAGTTGTCATACAGAAGTACAGAATACTTTCATACAAAATGCTTCTTATCAGTCGCAAGCTATAACTGCGGGGAGGATTAGGATGCTATCAACGCTTGTTAATAGGCATTTCTGGTTGGAGCAATCTCCTCTTGGGGAAGAAGAAAGGTTTTCTCTCCTCACGGCTCCTTTTTCCACAGAGGGACTCTTTGGTCGTTCTGCGGAGATGCAGGCGGTTGTTGATCTAGGTCCCACACCGCCTCACGCTATGCAGCCAGAGGTTGGAGCATGGCCTCGTCAGCGACTGTGGCGAGGCCCTCGACAGGCGGCCATGTTTCCCCCGCCAGTGGTACCCTGGGCGGAGAGTCAACAGGGGTCCACAAGGCCGACAGCCTTGGCGGCCGAGGGATCGGCCATGTTGGATGTACTCGGCTTGGAATATACAGGCGTCGCCATTCTGCCGCGAACAGCCCACTCCCCGATCACTCTTTTCCCCGTCACCAGCGGAAGAGGGGCTCTGATCGTTTTCCTTTGGCTGCGGGCCGCGAACCTTCTTTTAAGCGCATGCGGCCCCACGTTTTGCTTTTCATGGGGACAGGGGCTGACACCCAGTTGATGGCTGAGCCTGGGTCTGTCTGTGAGAATGTTGTGCTGTCACGTGGCTCCCGCGCCACACGTTGTGTGATTGGTGAGCCTAGTGTTACGGCTGCCACTATTTACAGTGGTCAGCAGGGGGACTCGAGGCCTCTTCGTATGAATGCTCAGCACGGGTTACCCCGACCTCGCCTTCGCCAGGCGGGGTATCACGTTGATGCCTCCCACTCCCGCGAGATCGGCAGTGGTCTGCAAAGAAGAGGCGCGCGTGATTTGGGTGGTAGCAATATCACTGCAGGGCTACGGTGTGTAGGACGCACAGCGGGAGGTACCGGGCCACCTATCTGCTGTTCCTTGCGGCCCAGTGTCAGTTGACGGCGGGTGCGCTCTGGGATTATTATCACATATGGCGACAAGAATGCCGTTTGGTGGGATGGATGGAGAGAATGTTGAGGCTGGGGCTTGTTTTGCAGTTCGCACAACCCCACCCTCTGTTCTCAGGTTTGGTGCAGACCCTATTGTCAGGGTCAGCAGCAGTGACAGCTCTGGCCGACGAGATCCAATCTCTGTTGGCGAAGCAGGCCGTAGTCGTGGTCCCGACAGAGGACGCGATGTCAGGCATCTACTCCCGTTATTTTCTGGTGCCCAAAAAAACGGGAGGGGTCAGACCTATACTGGATCTGTCCGCGTTCAATCGTCTGATTGTGGCGAGACCATTCAGAATGTTGACCGTCAAACACCTGCTACTTGCTGTCAGAGTGGGAGACTGGTTCACCTCCATAGACCTGAAGGATGCGTATTTTCACATCCCGATTTTCCCTCTTCACAGGAAATACCTACGGTTCCTGTTTCAGGGCGTAGCGTACGAACACCAGAGGTTGCCGTTTGGCTATTCTCTGGCTCCCCGCACATTCACCAAGTGCATAGAGACTGCGCTGGAGCCTCTACGTCGTCAGGGGATACGAATTCTATTCTATCTCGACGACATTCTGCTCCTCAGCCGGTCGGAGGAGGTCGCCAGGTCTCATACCTGGCTGGTGGTGGAATTCCTCACCAAGCTGGGTTTTGCTGTGAACTGGAAGAAGAGTACGCCTCTTCCCAGTCAACAGGTGGAGTACTTGGGCTTGACACTGAGGTCAAGATCCATGATTGTAACCCTCTCGGAGCAACGGAGGGTGTCTATCCTCCATGCGCTCGGGGGTTTCCGTCCTGGAAAGACGGTCACGGCGCTGCAAGTGATGCGCCTGCTCGGTATGATGGCATCTGCTCACGCGGTGGTCTTCATGAGGAGGATACAGAGGTGGTTCTCCAGTATGAGAATAGACTCGGTGAGGGACAAATGGAAACGGTTGACGGTTCCTTTGTCAATATGGGGGGATCTCGCCCATTGGAGGAGGCCTGGTATCCTCACCAATGGGGTCCCCATGGGCAGCAGGTGTTCACACGTCACGGTCTTCACCGACGCTTCCCTCACGAGTTGGGGAGGGACGTGTCGGAACAACGCAGTGGGGGGCAGCTGGACGATCCATGCTGCCCGGTCTACCCTGCACATCAATGTGTTGGAATTGAGGGCGGTCCTCCTGGTCCTCAGACGTCTCACCCACCTGGTGGTAGGCGAGCATGTTCTGGTCAGAACGGACAGTATGACGGCAGCGGTGTATATCAACAGGCAGGGTGGAACACGCTCCACCCGTCTGCACCGGGCGGCGGTCGAACTCTGCGCAGTCTGACGGCGCTCCACATCCCTGGCAAGGAGAATGTGGGCGCGGATATGATGTCTCGCGGCGGTCCTCGTCCTGGCGAGTGGGAACTGCGCCAAGACATAGTCAGGCAGATCTGGGATCGCTTCGGGGAAGCTTCAGTGGATCTGTTTGCGAGCAGACAATCTCACAAGTGCCCCTTGTGGTTCTCGGTCAGTCGGGAAGACAATCCTCCCTTGGGGGTGGATGCCTTCTCGATGTATCCATGGCCGCCCGGGCTTCTGTACGCCTTTCACCCCATACATCTGTTGAGTCAGTTGTTGGAGCGGATACGGAGGGAGCGCAGGACCGTGATCCTGGTTGCGCCGGACCGGGGCACAGCTGTGTGGTTCCCGGTCCTGATCCAGCTAGTGGTAGCCCCGCCGTGGCCTGTTCCTTGGTCGGCGAGGGCCCTCTCTCAAGCGTACGGGTCGCTGTTTCAGCCCCCGGTGATATGCCAACCTCTGATGGTTTGGCTGGTGAGAGGGTAAGTCTGGAGAGGATGGACCCTTCTGTGGTTGACATCATCTGGAATGCGCGTGCTCCCTCCACTATCGCGCTTTACGCGGGTAGGTGGCGTATGTTCCAAGAGTGGTGTAAGGTGGGGGCAGGGACCCGGTGTCCTGCCCCCTGGATGTTGTCCTTATTTTCCTTCAGTCTCTCCTTGATAGACTGTCGGCTTCGACGGTGAGGGTATATGCGGCGGCTATATCCTCTTATCATGAGGGGTTTGAGGGTGTTGTATTGTTCAGCCACCCTCTTGTGAAGCATTTCCTGCTTGGCGTTCGACGCCTTAAGCCGGTGAAACGCTCTTTGGCTCCGAGCTGGGATCTTCAATTGGTCCTCGGTCGGTTGTCCTTGGCCCCGTTTGAGCCTCTTGAGCAAGCGCAGTTGGAACAGCTGTCGTTCAAGACTGCGTTCTTGCTGGCCATCACCTCCGCTAAACGCGTGGGTGAGCTTTGTGCTCTCTCGGTACGGCCCGAGTGTCTGTCTATTCGTTCCGATAGCGGTGCCACTCTGCAGCCTAATCCAGCCTTTGTGCCAAAAAATATCCGGAGTTCTTTCCGCTCCAGGGATATTATGGTTCAGGCGTTTCATCCGCCTCCTCACGCTAGTGAGTTGGAGGCGGGCCTTCACCTGTCATGTCCGGTCCGGGCTTTGGGGATTTACCTCAGCCGTACTCAGGGCCTCAGGGCTACGATCAGCTTTTTGTCTGTTATGGTAGCTCTCGTGCTGGTAAGGCACTGTCGAAACACGTTGGCCGGGCTGGCTCCCCCTGGGGGCGTCAGGGCGCACTCCACTCGTATATACATAACCTATCGTTATCTGTGCTGCTCCTGCCCCACGCTTTTAATAAGGTATGAGCAGGTTAAACACCTTTTTTGTTGGTGAATCTATTCCATCATTTCCGACCTACAAACAACTCTTATATGTTGTGTAGACGTACTTGATGAGGTGGGCGCTAACGTTACATTTTTGTTCCTAATGTGTGCTCAGTGCTCAGTATATTGCGGACAACAGTCATAAATATTTTATCTAACTTCAGCCCTGATCATAACCATTTTTATTTTTGGATTTTTTGTAATGTCAGATAAAAAATGAAATACTCCCACTTTTCTGAAAAGAGTTGTTGTTAAATCTGACATTACAAAAAATCCATCAAAATCTGTGTTGTTGTTAATCATTGACACATGCCTAGCCTGTAATAATCCCCCCCAGAAAAATTTACTTTGTATTTGATATATTGAAAATATTTGACTTTTTGTGTGTTTTTTTAACAATAATTTGTGATGCCATCACACAAACTGGCATTTAACACTTTGAATGCCACTCACGGCTTTTCTCTGGTTTACCATCACGAGAATATTCGTTTTATTCGTTATTTCTTTTTATTAGCGATCTGAAATCATATTGCATCAACCGAGTCTACCGTTGGGAAACCAGCCCCACCAGGAGCTCAGATGTGAAAAAGCGCCCCCTATCGTCTCCCAGATGGTAATGCACCCTTTTGGAATGGACTCAATGAAAACTCCGGAATCCACATTTTACTTCTCACGCATGTAACCGGAGATGATCCCAGTCATTGTGGAGCCTCAGGAATGCATGGAATATGTGTTTACAGTACGTTGCATTGGATCAATAAAAGGATCGATTTTTGGAATGGCGATCAGGAATTGGAATAATCTTTTTGGATACCATCTGATCTCAGGTAAGGAATCTAGTTTGCCAGTCTTAGGATAATCAGACCTGTTTTCACGGAGATATAAGCTTTTCCCCTATGTGTGATATTGCTGTTTGGCTGTGCGAGCGATCAGGAACTAAGAGAACCGATTTTCAGCTTGCGGCACCAGCGTGCATACGTACACATATACTATCGATAATCTAGCATTTATTTGAAAACTATTCATAAATAGGCCGAAAAATTACAACGTTCTAGAATATTCCAGTACAGGGCGTTTATCACGGAATCAATTTTTTCCCTTGAAAACAAGGGCTTTTCAAAATGCTATAAAATGGAAATGAACCGATAAAAAAACAATCCGCTTCGACAATGTTGACTGGAAAATGAGTCATTGATAAGCAACGGGCAGATTAGACATAGCCATAATTTAAAACATAGATTAGGCGATATTAACGCTAACATTGAAGTGGATGGTGGGCATTCAAGCACTAAATGAGCGCCCCCTGCTGGGCACTGAAAGTGTTAAAGGGGACATGTCTTGCTATTCCTTTCACTATTTGGGCAAGTCCTGTGAGTCTATGGAACACATCTGTAAAGTTTTTTTCAAAAAAAATCCTTGTTTTGTATTTCTAATCAAGTACTCTAAAGCAGCATTTTTCCACTTCAAGATTTCAAGCTGTTTTGGGCTGGGCTCCGCCCATAAGCGCTTTGAGTGACAGTCACCCACAGTCTGCACTGGCAGACAGATAGAGAGATTGAGGGGGATACTAATCAATTTCGCCGCGGGGGGGGCGAATAATCCTATGGGACAATGCATTGGTAACTTGTTTCAAATAACAATATATACCCCTGTGAATATTATTGCACAGATCGGAATACGGGCGCACGTACTCCCGACTGCGGGGGAGAAGCTCCTTCCCCGCGCGCGTGTGAGTGTGTGTAAATGCTCTGTCCCTCTCTCTCTCTCCCTCTCTATCTCTCTCTCCCTCTCTCTCTATCTCGCTCTCTCTCTCCCTCTCTATCTCTCTCTATCCCTCTCTCTCGCTCGCTCGTTCTCTGCTGTCTCAGTCGGCACCCGCGCACGTCAGCAAGGTAATTGTTGATTGTGGGCGGTGACTACAACCAGTGCCTTACTCACGTCAGCAAAACAGTCAAATCAGAATGGCTTAGTTGAGTGAGGGAGGATCTCGTGAACTCGAGACTAGACTGATGAGCCAAAATGAGAATTAGAGACACAGACCCCATTGATACAAACCCCCATTGCTAGAAAACAATGATAAACACTGGAAAAGGCAATTTATAAGACAGGGGACCTTTAACACATTGTTTGCCAAAAACGTAGATCTACGGTTCTGTCGCCCGATCGTTGAGTGCCGGAAACGTAGATCTACGTTTCTGTCACGGTATTTCTATTATTAGCTATTGCCATTCATAATTCAGTGGGGCACCTTGTGCATACTGTTCTGAGTGTGTCTGAGCTGGCAGACGGTCTTATACCGCCCTCTAACGCCTTCCGGCATTATTGCACGGGTTCGTTTATTTTCCTTACCGAGCTGCGGCGTGGGGTCGGGTCCTAAACACTCCGGCAAAACACACGCTTGTAGGGATGGTTTGGACTACTGACCCCGCCCGCCCGTTGAAGTGCAATGCCCAACAACGTCGGAGATAGGTTCGCTGTGGATAACTGGAATGGCGATGAGATTATTGGATACTTTTTCTGCATTACTTCAGAGACAAGGACACCATATATGAAAGCTTGTGTTGATCTGATATTTATTTCTACAGCTATTGAAGCTATCTGTGTTTTATGTGTATGGCTGTTTGCAGTTGGGTTGCAGGAGGGGGGGGGGGGGGGCGCCGGTCTAAATCACATTGCATGCGTGCACAACGAAGGATAATAATGATGATCTATCGTTGATTTCAGGAAGATCCGATAATCAGGCGGAAAAAAAATTACGTGTTTATTGAATTACACAAAAACGCTGTTTCGTGTATTTTCCCTGGAATTGCTCAGAAGCGGCCGGACTATGTTCATATTCAAAACGGTATAAAACGGAAATGTACGGATGAAAAAAGAATCCGTTTTTTGCACGTTGACCAGAAGCAGCTCACTGAGACTCGAGGGCGTTATTATACCCATAGCTATACTATAAAATATACATTTACAAACTACAACTACGTTGACATGGGTTTAATGGGCAGCATGGAAGGGGTCACTTCCCAGGAAGGGGTGTGGCACTCAATGTGTTAAGAGGTTAACTAAATTAAAATTACAATTTGGCTTTTAACCCTCTAAAGCCGGGCACAACACTAGACATGTTTTGCAAAACCTTAAATATATTTGGATCCGTTTGTGATAAAGACTCGCTTAGATTGTCATCTCAAGAATAGTTTATTTTGATCCATTTTCTGCCTCTGTCTTAGTTATAAGGTGGTCTGTCACAGAGTTAAAACATTTTCACTATACATTTATTAAATTAGCCATTGTTTTTGGTTCTGGCCCGCCATATAATGGCTTGGGAAAAAATGGGTCCAGAGGCCAAACTTAATTGCAGACCCCTGACCGAGACCAATAAAAGTAGTAGTCTGTATACTGAGTTCACTGAGACCTTGGATAAGTTTATAAAGCAAACGGTTGATCAGATATGAAAGTAGAAGGTGGCGCTTATTTCAATGGACAATAATGGAAAAGAATATAAATGTTTTTAATGCATAGGTATATCAACAACAATAGGTTCTCTATGGCATTTCCATGTTGTAAACAGGGGCCAGAGAGCTGAGAAGTCTGAGCAGTGAACCTGTGTTGTATCGCCCTCTTGTGTTCAAAAGGTGTAACTTTATACTGAATATCTATCTGATGGAAATTTATTAAAATAAAATACTTCTGCTGTCAGCCTATGTGCTAAGCGTCATCCACCACAGCCTTGTAGTTGGTGAGATTAGCTCTGGATAGAAACGCAGACAGACAGAACACATAATCCCCCCCAGGCTTTTATTTTTTCCCCATGGAATTAACTATTACAACTACAATTATGGCTGGGGGCTTCTAGAAAAGAAAGGAATTTTTTTTCTACCACTGCCACCTCCTCTTTTGAGTGAAAACCTTTTGACCAACCCCACCCCTCCTCCTGTCATACAGTATGTTCTGCTCTGATGAGATCATTGTGATGGTCATGTCTAAAAGACTGGTCTAAAAGCGTGACAGTTAGAGATTTAGAACACATTTACACAAATTAACATCTGCACAAAAATCCAGTTTTACAAAATTCTAGTAAAGAAATCAGATAATAATGATTTCATCTTGGTTCACGTCTGACTGTCAGACAGCTATTAAAGTGAGGACTAGTTTTAACTTTCGATTGAGTGGTATCTTTTGCAATCCTGTCATTTAATTTTGTGTTATGACATTTTTTCTAAAGTAGTTTTTCCAAGTAAGTACAGTTAGCCAAACTATATTTCTTTTGACGGTAGCTTTGCGGTAGTTCAACTTGCTCTGAAAGTAGCTTCCCAAACACAGCATACAACCTTATTCTGAAATAGCTTTTTGTCAGTGGCCATTACCCATCATCATAACCAACGTCCTGGAGTATAACGGTCCCTCCTCCCTGTCCCAGCTTCCAGTCCCTCCTCCCTCCCACAGTCCTCTCCCCTTACCTTAGGGAATCTTTCAGCTGTTCCCCTAGCGACGGTTGGGTGGAGTGTGTCCGTTTTTTAGCCACCTCATCCAGGCATGGCTCATCCAAAACCCCCCTCCTCACATAGAAGTGCCCAGTTCTACGCTCATTCACCTCCATGGCTGGTTGTCTGTCTTCCGTGAACTTTGTCGAAAGATCTTTTTTTCTTTTTTAGCTCCTTATCTGCTGAAGTGTCTCATAGTATGGAAAACCCACTTGTAGACGTCCACAAAGACAATCAGTCGCCAAAGAGAACAAGCTGTCACACCTGCTCTACCGAAAGCCACGAACCCCAGAAGCGGTGAAAGCTGCTCCCTGTCCTCCACCAGAGTGTCCTCCACCAGAGTCCACTCCTTTATGGGGCCGTCTTTGCTGGATTGTGGGAGTGACTGTCCCTCTCCTGTCCTGTCTTCAGGGAAGACCTCCCACACTGGCCTGTCTTCACCTCTCCAGTCACACACCTGGTGGAAGGGTGTGTGTGTGTGTGTGTGTGTGTGTGTGTGTGTGTGTGTGTGTGTGTGTGTGTGTGTGTGTGTGTGTGTGTGTGTGTGTGTGTGTGTGTGTGTGTGTGTGTGTGTGTGTGTGTGTGTGTGTGTGTGTGTGTGTGTGTGTGTGTGTGTGTGTGTGTGTGTGTGTGTGTGTGTGTGTGTGTGTGTGTGTGTGTGTGTGTGTGTGTGTGTTACAACTCGCATGTGTTTATGGAACAAAGCACATGCACACATATGTGGCTCAACCATGCTGCTTTACAGCAGGTACACTTTGAAACCGTGTATTCCTGTTTCACTACTAGTGCGTTACAACTTACAACTGTTTGGTTCAATTATATCTGGCTCATAAAAATTGCTCATCTTTCTGGCTGACATTCCCCTGGCGCGGCTCACGTTGACGCCTGTCTGCTCCCGGCTGCCCTTGGGGGGGAAGGACGACGGGATGGGTTAATCGCAGATACGAATTGCATGCATGCATGGCATGTGTGCCAATTGATGACCTCGGAGCAGGTCCTAAATTATTATTATTATTATTTATTCGTTGTTAAGCAGATAAGAGTTAACATTTTCAATAATAATAACATTTAAATATCGCCTACTGATGGTGTTGTGCAATATGATTTATGGCATGGGATTGAGTTTGACTAATTGTTCTAGCTTTTTTATCAGTTCCAAGTAAGTTCTGACTTGAATAACTTAACCCAAGCGATCCAAAGTTCAGAATGTAACGCTGTGTGCTACCTCAACCGTGGGAGACTGTGTTCATCCTTTACAGCACGCCAACATTACGGGAAATGCACATAGCTTTCTCCAGAGTCAGACGAGAAGATAGATGCAATCTGTTTTCAGTAGAAACATAGTCGAATTTGCTTTATTGTATCATGTTTGAATGACGCACACTGCAAGAAGAGGAGGATTAAGGTTTTTTTTTTTTTTTGAAATTGTACATTTAGTCATTTACAGTAGCTGACGCTTTTATCCAAAGCAACTTACAAATTGTGAACAAGAAGTCACCAGGAGGGGTACATCTCTGGCAGCTAAGGGTCAGTGGCATTGATCAGTCAAACAGTGTCGAACTTGAGTGTTACACTCTGAGTGCATAGTAGTATAAAATGGCGCATTTTTTATCCAAAGCGCTTTCCAATTTTTTGTTCCTCACATTCACCCATTCACACACACCGACGGCGGAGACAACCATGCAAGGTGCCAACCTGCTCATCGGAAGCAGTTAGGGGTTAAGTGTCTTGCTCAAGGACACTCCGACGCACTGCCTGGGAGGAGCAGGAATCGAACGTGGAACCTTCCAATTACCAAACGACCACTCTACCTCCTGAGCCACTGTCACCCCACTGGATTGGATAGTGGATAGAAATGTCTGAAATGTCAATGACAGACCATTGCAACAAGATGGATGGACTTTAAACTTGTAATTTGATACCATGTCTAGTTTTAAATCAAAATTAAACAGTATTATTGGGACAGTGATGTCAAATGTGTTGTTTTTCCTTTGAACTGAGCAATTTTCTTTTGCAATAAAATTCATCACTTTGAGTTCAAAAGTTCAAAACGTGTGTTCAAAACATACTGTATAAGAGCACATTGACTCTCTAATGCCTCTCTTCACCTCTGGTGAACTCACTACCCGTCCCATAATGCACCACTACATGGCCTAGTATCACTGTGTTGTTTGCATTTGGGTTACTCTTTAATAATGGAGCGACTCTCACGTTTGGAAACTCCCAAGGGGCCAGGGGGCCACTTGAAGTAAATGTTTGTTTTGTTTCAAACCTTTGACCTTGGCAGGCGTGATCACTGTCTGATCACTAAGTGTGTCCGACTCTTACCACCTAAACTGCACCGACTACAACATATAACGTATGACGTATATCATGCCAGTTAGTTTACCTTATGTATACTGCACCTGTGTATACTGTATATACTTTACTTACTCATAATATATTTAGATTCTAAGTGTTATTGACCATATTCATTGTAATGTATAATACTGATAGGGCATCATCTGCATCTTATATAATTATATTGTTTACACGGATTATTTTGATCTTTACTCTAATTTATGGCCTATATTTATGTCTCCTACTATTACCCTGCCCATATCTGTACCTTCCCTCCCCCCTCCCCCATGGTGCTATGACGCATGATGATTGCATACCCAAAGTAATTTGCAATTGATTATACTTTATACAACAATACTTTATACACAATCATCAAATTTGCTGACGACACAGTAGTGGTGGGCCTGATCTCTGCAAACGACGAGAGGGCCTACCTGGAAGAGGTCAAGGTCCTGGCGAGATGGTGCCAGGAGAACAGCCTCTCCCTGAACGTCAGCAAACAAAGGAGATGATTGTGGACTTTAGGAGGTCGGGGTCAAGGACTACAGCCCCCTCAGCATCGACGGGGCACCGGTTGAGAGAGTGAACAGTTTTAAGAGAATCATCAAGGACTCCAGCCACCCGAACAACTGCCTCTTTGAACTGCTGCGGTCAGGCAAGCGATACCGGAGTCTCAAGGCGAGCACAGAGAGACTCAGAAGAAGCTTCTATCCCCAGGCCATCAGGCTGCTCAACGAACAATAAACACTATGCAACAACCATCAAATGCACACAGCACACACATCCACACGCACACACTCACTTTAAACAAACAACACACTGCAGCACCCACTCTCCACACTTTAGAACACCTAAACACACTTTATATTTATTGGTAAAGGATTTGCACTACAACTCGTACACCTTACTGTAAATTGTACCTAAATTGTACCTCATCCCATTTCTGCTTTGCACTATATAGTATTGTATATTAGTACATTGCATAGTATATTGTATATTGTATGGTAACTCAGTTACGTCTATTCTGCATCGAACATTGTACATATGTCTATACTGAACACTGTGATCTCTATTTTTACTTCTATTTTACATGCTATACTATTTTATTTCATACTTATCTTGTCTAGCACAGTCTCTGGAGCGTAACAGTAAGAAGCATTTTGTATAAAAGTATTCTGTACTTCTGTATGACAACTATTAAAGAAACTTGAACTTATAGCACATGCACGAGTCTGGTCTCTTTTGACCGTATGAGGGCCGTCGAACCCGTGCAGTCCGCCGGTGGACCGCAAATGACATCACGTCATAAATCAATCTCTCTAGACTGTATGACATTGGATGTATCTAAGAGTAAACATCCTAACCATGTGACAACAGCAGTCATAGTGGGTCCTACTAATCACCCCAAAGTACCAGAAAATACCCTAAAGTACCCCAAAATACCCCAAAGTACCCCACAATACCCCAAAATACCCCAAAGTATACCCCAAAATACCCCAAAGTACCCTAAAGTACCCCAAAGTACCCCAAAATACCCCAAAACGCCCCAAAGTATACCCCAAAATACCCCAGAAATACCCCGAAATACCCCCAAAGTACCCCAAAGTATACCCCAAAATACCCCAAAATACCCCAAAGTACCCTAAAATACCCAAAAGTACCCCAAAGTATACCCCAAAATACCCAAAAGTACCAGAAAATACCCCACAGTACCCCAAAATACCCTAAAATACCCCAAAGTACCCCAAAATATCCCCAAAGTATACCCCAAAATACCCCCAAATACCAGAAAATACCCCAAAGTACCCCAAAATACCCCAATGTATACCCCAACGTACCAGAAAATACCCCAAAGGACCCCAAAATACCCCCGAAGTACCCCAAAATACCCCAAAGTACCAGAAAATACCCCAAAGTTCCCCAAAATACCCCAAAGTATACCAGAAAATAGCCCAAAGTACCCCAAAATACCCCAAAGTATCCCAAAGTATACCCCAAAATACTCCCAAAATACCCCCAAAATACCCCAAAGTACCCCAAAGTACCCTAAAATACCCACCACAAAATACCCCAAAGTATACCCCAAAATACCCCAATACCCCAGTGGTTTTTAATGCACCATAAATATTCAACATTCTCTTTTGAGACTCCGCCTCAGACTCTTATCATTTGGCACTAAAAGCTAAACATTGTCACCGGTATGGCTGTCCGCAACATGTCATTAATTGTGTGCAAGAGGTCGATCAGTTAGCCACATTAGCGTGAGCTAGGTTAGCCACTAGTTAACGTGAGCTAGATAGAAATACAAACAATGTAACATTACTGGTGAAAAAGTGATTTACCAACCTTGGAATACTCCTTTGCCAACTTGCTGTACTTTGCTTGCAGGTCTGCAGCTGGATTATGAATAGTCCCAATTTTAGCCAAGGTAACGTTAAGCTAAAACTAGCTTTTCAAATAGCTCTTCAGCTAATGCTAATAACAGAGCTCCCCGTCACACTGCTCCGTCGGGACGATGGCATTAAGAAAAGTTATAATTATTTTGTCTCGTCTTGTTTTAGTCAACAATATCAACATACATGAAGAGAAACTTTGTCCTGGTTTTTGTAAATTACATTTTTGTGTCCTCAGTTGTGGTCAACGATATTTAATAAACTATTTAGTCTTGTTAGCATCACATGGTCTTCAATAACGTCATGAAAAAAAAATTCGTTGACGAACATCTTTCATCATCATTTTAGTTGACAAAATTAATAGTCATAGTATATATTTTCAGCACCAATAGGTTAAAGTGTTATTATATATATATATAGATTTTAGTTTTTGAAATGTGTTAATATTTTCGCAGAAATACACAATTTTTTATTAGCGGCCGTCGCCGAATGATGATGATTTGTAGTCATATGAGCACAGGGCATCCAGAGCTCTCAATGAGTGTTTTTTTTTATTATTATTTTTTTTTTATTATTATCTTTTTCCCCCTCCTTCTTTTTCCGATTTTTCTCCCATCCCACTGTTAGTCGTTATGCCAATTCCCAACCCCCTTCCTGGTTGTTGCGCACTTTCCCCTACTGTTGGTCCGAGAGGCCGGAGACTGTCACATGCTTTCCTCCGACGCATGTGCAGCCAGCCGGCAGCCAGCCTGGCCGCGCAGATTCTCACTGGGAGAGTGTAACGTGTGGGAGGCCGCACTACCTCTCACCAGATCCTACCTTCGCTGAGCAGGCGCCCCGACCAAACTGTAGGGGTTGCTGTCCACAACGCCCAGGACCCACCCACGGCTCCCCTCCCCCTAACTCAGCCAAACGAGTTAGTATAGCGATCAGCCCGACTGAGCCAAGGCAATGCTGACTCTCCGGGAGTCGAGACCGCAGCCTCTTGCATTGGTGACGAGCACAATCTCCGCTACGCCACCTGACCGCCCTCTCAATGAGTGTTGAAATTTCGAAAAACTACAGGACCCAGCGAATTCTAGCTTCCTGCAAGAACATTTCTTGTGTATGATTATAATTAATTTTTTTTATTTCTCTGGATTCTATACCACAAAACTATATCCATTCTAAGAATCTAACTGTACATACAGTAGATTTCATTCTTCATTCTCGGTGCACGCCTGGTGATACTAAATCCAAATTGACCTCTCTGCCATTTGAAAGAGGAGATTTGGCCCGATCCATAGATGTGCGAGTTGGCTATAATAAGGTCACTTATAGGCCTCATATTCTATATTATTCTATAATAATATTTAAAATTGCATGTATCCGGATGGCAGAATTCAGTATTGTATATACAAAACCTTCTGTTTTTTTTTTTTTTTTTTATATCTTTTTCCCCCTTCTTTTTCCTCCGATTTTCTCCCATCCCAATGTTAGTCGTTATGCCAATTCCCAATCCCCTTCCTGGTCGCTGCGCACTTACCCCCCACAGTCGGTCTGGGAGAGTGGAGGCTATCACGTGCTTCCTCCGACACACGTTTAGCCAATCAACCGCTTTTTTTCACCTGGCAGCGCGGACTCTCACTGAGAGGGTGTAACGTGTGGAAGGATCACACTACCCCCCTTAGATCCTATCCGCGCTGAGCAGGCGCCCCGACCGAACTGTAGGAGTCGCTGTTTACAACGACCCGGACCCACCCCGCCAGCTTTCCCACCCTCTAATACTGCCAATTGTATTAGTGTGAACGGCCAGCCAAGCTGGTGACAACGCCGGAGCTGTGAGCTGGATTCGAACAGGCGAATCCAGTGTCTCCGGCGTTTGGTGACGAACGCAATCTCCGCTACGCCACCTGACCGCCCACAAAACCTTCTGTTTAATCATCTTCCCTTTATTAATTTCCTTAGATCTTTTGTACATGTGATCTCAAGAAGGTGCTGAACGAGCTCAGTTGCAGTTCTTCATGTCTGGTCATTTTTAGCATGGTGTTATTCCCTGTCAAAGATGCAAAGAAAAATCATAATTTATATTCTCCTTTGTTTCATCACAATGTACTCAAGCCTAGTAACAGATACAATATTTCTGACACTGGGAATACATTCCTTGAGGTCCATAGATGTCCCAAGAACATGCAAATGGACCTTGTAGAAGTGGAGCAATCTTCCATTTACTTAGGTATGTATTTTAGGCGGATTTTCAGAAAATAGGGCTTAACAGGTTAAGAGGTTAAATCATGTCGGCTCGTTTTTTTATTACAAAGATATTTGTATATATTTTTCTTTTCTTTCATATTTTATATTTTATATTTTATATTTTATAAAACAGCATGACTTAGTCATCCTTGTAAAGCAGTATAGTCACAGGAACATGATGCTTTCAAATCACTGACTTAATAAAAAGAAAAGTGGACCAAGAATTCCTTCCATGAGGGACTCCACAGTCCATGGGTTTGGGGTTTTGGTTTTGGTGGTGCTGTTCATCTATATCTACCATCTTTATCCAACCTCTGAGCTCATCCTGTCACACCCTATTCCTGCCTGTCTATTCCTGTCTACACCCTATTCCTTCCTCTCTCTCTCTCTCTCTCTTTCTGATTACAGGTGTGTGAGAGTCCAGGGAGCAGCTGATTGACATCTGTGTGCTGATTGCTTCACCTACATAGACCTGGCTCAGATGTCATCATGCTGCCAGATCGTAGCTCAGTATTCTCCAGTCAATCATAGTCCATTGGGATTTACAGTCATTTAGTATTCCGTACCCGTGTCTCGTGTCTATCTTATTTCCTTTTTTTTAAGAGACTCTAGTTAATTTTTTTTCACTGGAGAACCATTCAACACATTCAACAGAAATGTTTTGGCCACTGCACACAGCCTATCAGGAGTGAAGAAAGTGGCCCCTGGGCCAGATTTTGGGTATGACTCATAGCACTCTGAAAACTGCTGTGTCACTGTCTAGACTCAAGAAATTAGACATTAGAGACAATTTATAGTCATTGCACACGTACAGAGTTGGCATCTAACCAGAATGCAAAGGAGCAGTAAAGTGCATTGTAGTATACAATATAATATGTGTATACCGTATATGAGTATATATGAGAAAGCTAGGGTATAGGTTAAATATGCTAAATATCAATGTTTTTCCTCTCCTTCTGTTAATTAATGAATTTATTTAAACAGATGAATAAAAATACACACAGGATTTAAAACCCAATTGGGCCACAACCATCACATGCATTGCATTGTTTGAGGAATTATCACACAATAAAGTCAGAGACTTATTTTCATTGTGGTCTTCATCTGTCACAGCAATAGTCGGCACAGGTAGGTCTCAGCAAGGTGCAGAAAACACACATTAAAACAAAATGTCATTCCAATAAAGCTAATAAATACATAAAACTCTTACACTACAATATAAAACAACACATATACAAAATAAACTGCTTCAGTTTAAAATTGTCAGGCGGCTATAGGCAACCATCCCTTCACTGCTCTTTTAAAATGCCTAATCGTGACCATTTATTTGATCTGAGATGGTATAGCTGGTTCCATTGTATAGCTGCTGAATACTGAAAGGTATTTTCCCCAGCCTCACTCTTAATCCTACAGGGGACAATATCCGTTCCACTTGCTCTGGTGGCATATAGCCATGAGTCTCCCTGACGAGTTTAAAATAATCTTTTAAATACTTTAGAACGGAACTGTTCATTATTTTATGGGTAATACTCAGCTTCAAATGATTAATTCTGTCTTCAACTGACAACCAATTTAGTTCTGTGAACTGGGAGCGGCCCACATGGGTACGGGAAGATAAATTCAAAACAGTCCTAATCAATTTATTCTGGGATGTCTGTAGTTTTATTTTGATGTACTTAGGGGTACTGGTGTACCACGCTGTACTTGCATAGTCATAGTGTGGTTGAATTAGTGCCATAGCCAGCAATTTCAAGGTTTTAGGGATGCTAAGAAGTCATATTTCAGTGAGCAAATTGCAGAGAATAAGAACAACCCCAGTCAACTTTAGCGAATGCTAAGGAAATTAGGTTACAGTAGTAGGACTAAAACACAATCTAAGAATATCAGCTTGAACATAAATGGAGAAATTATTACAATTGGCGCACGTTGCTTCCAGTCTACTATAAAAGTATCTTTGGTCTGGAGGTCTATAGCAAGCGCACTCCAGAATTGGCTTACATTTAGGCAGCAAAATGTTCATCCACACAGCTTCATTAATATCATCGTCAAGATCCTCCCTCCTACTGTGTCCAATATCAGTGGCTAAAATGACTAACAGCAATAGATCACCGCATAACAGGAAGTGTGAACTCTCTTACTCCTGGCACACATTAACTCCTGTTTCTCTTGTCACACACTTGGGAATGTGGGTAAACACTTGTAGGCCTCCACAGGTCAGAGGTCAGACAGAAGATAACAGTAGCATCGGCGTACGGATTGGATGTGTTTGTTTGTTTGTTTTAAGAGCATAATCAGTTCTACGTGCTCATCAAGTCCTGAGGAATAAGGTCAAGTAGTAGTCTGACCAGTTTGTTTTGTGATGTTTGTAATCTTGTTTTTAGCGCCTTTGAGGTGCTTTGGTACCATGAGGTGCAAGCATAGTCGTAGTATCCTTGAATGAGTGCTCCTGCCAGAGTCTTCAGGGTATTCTTGTTTACCAGAGAGGAGAGAGACATCGACTTCTCTATTAAATATACCCATATTGCGTTTCACCAGTTCTGTCTCTGTCTGCATCTTTGGTTCAGTACTGTGAAAAATATACTAAAATTGTTTACCTTTAGATTATGTTCAAGAATATATCTGTTTGTATATAATGAGATGAATAAGACCTTTTGAAGTGTTGTTCATAAGCACAAAGGCTATAATATTGAGCTGCTGTTCAAGGTTTTGTTCCCAATTAACTTAGGAAATAACTCATCTCAGCCCTGCTTATCTGCCACGTGGCAGGTAGCCCTTCTCACAACCAGCTGAAGAGATAATGTTGGCTGAGATGCCTCTGCAGAGGCTTAATCAGCGCGGAGCCGCCTGTGTGATAGTCGGCTGAGCGTGCACAAGATGAGCATATATGGCTAGTATAATGCGACCCCTTCCTTTGAGACTGTCTATTTGTGATTGACTATTTTATGTTTTTAATTTTATTATTATTTATATTATTATTATTATTATTATTATTATTGTAATTTTATTTATCAATAGTTAGCCTTTCAGCTATTTGTTTTTTTCTTCTTTTTTCTTTTTTCTCAGTTCTCACGGCTCTCATTGGCCAGTGGCCATTGTGAAAAATCACTGGAAGAGGTTCTGGTCAGATCTTACTAAAACAATAAAACAATAAAACAATAAAACAATATAAATTGGTTTATAGCACTACATAGCAATCATTTGGCTGAGTAGAGGAAATATGAATGAACACAATGTCCTTTGTCATGTGAATTCAAAACACTGGACTGAAACACGTTGACATACTGTCAAGAACAGATAAAGATAAGATAGGAAGACTCATATATGTTGAGTCATGTTTTTTTTTTACTTCTCCAGTGCTTTTGATACCATACGGCTTGGGCCGCTGGGTGAGAAGTTGGAGGCAATGCAGGTAGAGGCCCCCCTGGTGTCCTGGGTTGTTAACTATCTGACGGGCAGACCACAGTATGTGCGCCTACAGAGCTGTGTGTCAGACAGACTGGTCAGCAACACCGGGGCCCTGCAGGGGACAGTCCTCTCCCTTCCTCTTCGCCATCTACACCAACGACTTCCACTATCGGTCCTGCCACCTTTAGAAGCTTTCTGATGACTCTGCGATAGTGTGATGTATTAAGAACGGTGAGAAGGAATACCGGGCACTGGTGGTGGACTTTGTGACCCCCGTTTCCATCAGGGGAGTCGATGTGGACACGGTTGAGGATTACAAATACCTCTGTGTACACATCGACAATAAACTGGACGGGTCAAAACATGCAGAGGCACTCTACAAGAAGGGCCAGAGCCGACTCTACTTCCTCAGAAGGCTGAGACCCTTCAACGTCTGTACAAGGATGTTGAGGATGTTCTACGAGTCGGTGGTGCCGGGCGCCTTCTTGTACGCTGTGACCTGCTGGGGCAACAGACTGAGAGACGGGGACGCAAACAGGCTGGATAAGCTGGTCAGGAAGGCCAGTAGCGTGGTAGGGGTGGAGCTGGACTCTCGGAGAGGAGGAGCCTTGCTAAGCTCTATGTCTATGCCATCGGGACAACCCCTCCCAGCCACCACTATACACACAGACTTGGCTGACAGAAGGAGCACGTTCAGTGCTAGACTAAGACTCCCAAAATGTAGCACTGAACAGCACAGGAAGTCCTTCATTCCGACAGCCATCAGACTTTATAATGCATCACTGTGCCTCACTGCATCACCGAGCACGGGTGACAGTATCTTCCTGGACTTTTACTTTACTTTTAAACCGACATAGTACAAATTTACACTTACTGTATATTTCTGTATATTTTACTGTATATTTTATATTAGAATGTAACATAGGAAATGTATATCCCGGACCGTATTTTATTCTTAGGCTTTTGTTATTCTTATTTGTGACTTTTGTTTTGTCTACCTAAATGTTTACTGTTTACTGTGAGCGATTTGTAGTGCCAAATTTCCCTTGGGATAAATAAAGTATTTCTATTTTATTCTATTCTATAAGTTATTCTGTAAATCAGTCAGCTTATAAATCACAGTAGATGTTGTGCCCACCATTATGACACTCAAATAAATGATATGCAGGTTTTATGATTGCAGTACAGGATGCTGGTTGGAGAATAATTATACACACCTACACAGAGCTGCCTCTACGCCTGTATGTCACAGCCTACAGAAGAAAAAAAGTTTGACAGTGGAACATGGTCCAACTTTCTGCGTAGGATTGTGGAATACAGCTTACAGCTTGTTGGGTGGGGCTTGAGGGGCCTACAGCTTGTTGGGCTGGGCTTGAGGGACACACAGCTTACCAAGCACTAGTGCACATGCGGATGGACCCAATTTGGGTTGCCAGAACTTAAGCAGACACTTGTATGAGAGAGTCTTTCTATCTCTGGTTTATATAACATTACTTGAAGCATTCATTTGGTTGAAGAAGAACCAAATGTGGCTTTCAGTGAAAACCGCTTCGCTATTTTGGACATAGGGCCTATTTTCGGTCTGTCATTTGCTTTAGTGTTGAGATAACGTTAGCTAGCTTGTTAGCATACTGCATGTTAGCTAGGTTAATATTCCCTGTAGACACCCAACCCACCCAACTATGTGAATGTGAAGTTGCCATAATTGTGGCCATCAAGTTTTGAGGAAGACTACTTATTAATGTTGAACTAATGTTAAACACGGAACATTTTCACAAGGTGTTCAACTTCACATTCTCTATTAATTAATGTCCACTGCAATACACATTGTCAACGTCGTTGTAAAAAACACATCGGAATTTGTTGCTTATTCAATCATCAAAGCCACCTTGAAAATATGTGTAATGCTAAAACGAATCCCGGTGCAGTGCACACAACTGCGTTTTATAAGCTTGAGCAACATTCCTCTATTTTAGTCCAAAATGAGAAACATGACTTGATGCTCATAGCATAGTGAAAACAGATTTTGTGGGGTCTTGTTCGTTGGTTGACTTTTGTAGGTGTAATTTGTTATCAGCGAGCCAGGTGCAGATTCAGGAGCAGGTTGCAAAGATGGAGCAGATACCGCACAGTTAAGGGTGCTATTAGCGCAGCGCAATCCATTATTTGTGAATTCGCCCCTTTTCAATGACTAGTAACCATTTGTTGGACAGACAGAGTTGACGTTATGTTCTAATTTAAAAATAAACCAATGGACAGTAAAACCTTCCGTCAATTTCCTATCTGATGGATCAATGTAGCTGTTATAGTTTCAAGTTTCAAGTTTCTTTACTTGAAACTTGAAACTATATATATAGTTATATAGTTATATAGTTATATGGCGCATCGCTCAAACATAATTTTGCTGGTCTAGACTGATCCTCTAAGCTGCTCTCCAGTCAAGCTTTCACTGTTGCAGGGTTTAAATCCAAAAGATTGCCAAATAAATCCTTGTCGCCTCTAGACTCTTCTTTCTCTCCTTCGAGTGAAGTAAAATCTACTAGAAGTTAAAGTGAAATGTAAACTGCTCTGTACTGCGAAGTCTGCATACACTTTGCGTTTATAATGTTGTCTGACTAAGTATTGTGGCAGATATCATCCTGCCACAATACTGGATGGGAGATACTACTGCCACAGGAGGAGGAGAATCAATTAGGCAGCTGATTAGGACTGATAGAACACACCTGTGCACCATGAGATCACCCACACCCCCCCCCCCCACACACACACACACACACCAGACACACATAACATAAAACACTATGACAGATAGAGTATTGTTGAGTGGAGGTGAGGTATAAGTGAGTACAGAGAGAGAGAGATTGAGATATGGAGTTTTGCGAGGTGAGAGGTTGTTGAGAGGAGAGGTGAAGGCGAGAAGGTGTTCCTTGTGTACTGGAGGGGGCAGCTCTAGTGTATGTGCATGCATGTTTCGTGTGTGTGTGTGTGTGTGTGTGTGTGTGTGTGTGTGTGTGTGTGTGTGTGTGTGTGTGTGTGTGTGTGTGTGTGTGTGTGTGTGTGTGTGTGTGTGTGTGTGTGTGTGTGTGTGTGTGTGTGTGTGTGTGTGTGTGTGTGTGTGTGTGTGTGTGTGTGTGTGTGTGTGTGTGTGTGTGTGTGTGTGTGTGTGTGTGTGTGTGTGTGTGTGTGTGTGTGTTTTCTTATTTTTTGGATCTCCATTAGTTTCCATGGCAATGGTTGCTAATTGTCCTGGGGTTTAGTCTACACAGAAACAGACAAAAGACAAAGATTGCAGACAACATCAGCAACGCTATAACATGATTAACAAGGACTGACACCATGGCATAAGGGGCCCATAACATAATAAAATGAAATGTTTGCTTTATTGAAAAAACTGGGCTTATTGTTTGATTGCTGATTTGCTGATGAACAAATGTTTCATTATATTCATTACATTTTACCTAGAAAGCACAATTGCCTAACGATCAAATCTAGGCTACTGTGAAATGCCTCGTGAAGTTATAGAAAAGTGGTTAAAGTTCCATTCAAGAGGTTGTCAGAGGACGTTTGTTGATAATATCGTTGGGTATTTTAGTTCCTACAAGAATTGTATAGCCTACTACAGTAAGGTTTTTGTTATTAAGCAAATTTCAGAAAATATTAAATACAATTTACATGAAACACAATTTGAAAAACTGAAGATATAGGCTAACTTCTATTTTTGTGAAAAAAAAGAGGGATCTTGTGCACAGGCTCCTCTACAAACCTGTAGACCGGAAGTGCACGAGTGACTCTTGTTGGTCTATTTTAAAACCTACACACGCACACACACACACACACACACACACACACACACACACACACACACACACACACACACACTGACAGACAACTAAGAGCATGGGCCGCAAGAAGACAGACATGACTGCAGTCAAAATCACAAGTGTGTGCGGTGTAGTGTGACCTGGCCTGTACCTACCAGAGAGAGCTGTTAATGCCACCGTGAAGCCGAAGCCTTGGAGAGATTCTGGAGTCTGGTACAGTACTGTAGCTCTGCTGTGAGTTAACCTAGCTAACGCCTTGCTAACATGCTACCACACACACACACACACACACACACACACACACACACACACAGACGCGCACGCACGCACACACACACACACACACACACACACACACACACACACAGACACACAGACACACAGACACACACAGACACACACAGACACACACACAGACGCGCACACACACACACACACACAGACACACACAGACACACACACACACGCATGCACGCACACACACACACACACACACACAGACACACACACACAGACACACACACAGACGCGCACACACACACACACACAGACACACACACAGACGCGCACACACACACACACACATATACATATACACACACACACACACACACGCACGCGCACACACACACACACACACACACACACACACACACACACACACACACACACACACACACACACACACATACATTCAAAGGTGACACAGCATATATGTGTCAGGGGCATGGCCGCCTGGTGTAAGGTTACCTGCATTATGTTTAGCACACTGACGCCTCACTACATTCTCCAAGCTGTGGCTTGGTGGGCCAGCCTGTCAGGACCAGAACCAGCCTGTAAGAGTTGTCTCTATAGCTGGACTTTACAATCAGTGGGTTCACTCTATATATACACACACTACAAGGGTGACCTGGAAGGTCAAGAATGTCAGCCGGGAATCCTTCCCAACCAGCAGCCTGCTCTCTGAACTCTAAAGTTTAAACCCTAACACCAGTCCCGGCGCGATGGGCGGGCATTAGGGGGCCGGGCCCGCCCACTGAGTCAGCTGTGCCCACCCTGGTAAAAAAATAAATAAGAAAATGTGTCAATCAAAGTCAACTATCCAAATCCTTAGTCGGGGACAGCCCTAGTGGGCACTGGGCACTGATGTCAACAACAACACTACTGAAGCTAGCACGGCACTCTGTGAGAATTCGTTTTCTACCCTCAAGAACGTCTTTACAGAACATCGCCTTAGTATGCTTCATCGACGCAACTAAGGCCAATTTAATTCAGTTGGCATTTGAGAAGGACTTAACAAAAAAGTTCAGGAATGAGTGGAGGGGCAGTGTTTTAAGAAGATTTCACTCTGTCCCAAAACGCCGCTTGCCGCTCTACTTATGATGGTGAGTAAGTAGCCTGTGGAGGAATTTTGTTTGCTTTTTTATGCACCTTATTTTTGTCAGTTCAGTTCAGTTTGTCAGTGAATTCAGAAGTGTTGAATAAATGGAGACTTTTCAAAGATATAGAATAGAATAGAATAAAAATGTATTATCCTGAGGGAAATTTGACACTGCAAATCACTCAACATTAAACATTTAGACAGAACAAGTCACAAATAAGAATAACAAAACAAATGGCCTAAGAATAGAATAAAATGAAATAGAATAAAAATAGAATAAAATATACAGTAAATAAATACAGTAAAAATATACTGAAGTCTACAGTAGGTGTAATAATGCACAGTGCTGTTTAAAAAGTAAGAGTCCAGGAAGATGGTAATTGTCACTCTGTGCTCAGTGATGCAGTGAGGCACAGTGATGCATTGTATAGTCTGATGGCTGTCGGAATGAAGGACTTCCTGTACCGTTCAGTGCTGCATTTAGGTAGTGTGAGCCTATAACATGCTCCTCCTGTCAGCCAAGTCTGTGTGTAGTGGGTGGGAGGGGTTTTCCCTGATGGCCTGGAGCTTAGCAAGGTTCCTCCTCTCCGCCACCCTCGCTAGAGTCCAGCTCCACCCCAACCACGCTACTGGCCTTCCTGACCATCTTATCCAGCCTGTTTGTGTCCCCTGCTCTCAGTCCGCTGCCCCAGCAGGTCTGTTATATATATCCGTTCAGTCTGTTTTTGTATAAGTGAAAGTTCTTAAGATAGAGAGAAATTAGATTTTTCAATTGCCTCTCTGCTGTTTAGTTCAGCACCGTGGGCAGCGCCAAGCAAGCCACAGCGCCGCTGTCCCAGCTGAAACGTATAAAAGGGAACCTGTGTTGAAAAACCATTGTGCCCCCCCGAGAACATTTTATGCCCCCCCACTAATTTGTTTCTGCAGCCTGGTCTGCCTAACACACTATTTAAGAATACAATTTTTTTTTCCTGTTCTTGGAGGCCCGTTAATGGTATGGATGTTTACATGTTGTGATGCCCTATCTATAATATGAGTTTTGCACTGAGGGGGGAAAAACTCTTGTATTGTTATAATACATCTTTCATTTGAATCACATTCACATTCACACTCATTCACATGCACATCCATCCAGAAGGACCATCCAGAAGGACCATCCATGGACGCTCCAACGCCGTCCGCTCAGGCAGCGCATGGCGTAACTCTGCTGGGGCACCTGGAGAGGATGAGGAAGACTGAGGAGCTCACCGATGTGGTGCTGCTGGCCGAGGGCATTTCCTTTCCCTGCCACAGGGTGGTGCTGTCTGCATGCAGCCCCTATTTTGAGGTAACTGTTGCTATTGTAGAAGACGTCCTAGTACAACTGCTTCCTTCTTGGTGTGCTGTTCCTGCATAGATGCAACCATAGATATATATAGAACTAGGGATGTCCGATATTATCGGCCGACCAATATTATCGGCCGATATCGGCAGTAAAATGTGATATCGGAAAATATCGGTATCGGTTTAAAAAAAGAAAAAAACAATAACAATATTTGTTATATATATCCAGTGAAATTATTAGTTACCTGAAATTATTCAGTTTTTTGGGGGGGGAAACCCTGCATATATCGGTATCGGTTGATATCGGTTGATATCGGTATCGGAAATTAAGAGTTGGACAATATCGGAATATCGGTATCGGTAAAAAAGCCAATATCGAGCATCCCTATATAGAACACTAGATAGCTTAAGGCGGAGTCACCAGCGTCGCTGAACTGCCGCCATCTTGCCCCAGTCAGCCTTGAGTGAGGGTGAGTGATCTGCACAGACAAAAATACTCATAACTCGCTGAAATATTGACGGATTTACAAACGGTTTGGTTTATTACAAGCATTATTATTAACGTGGCTATGATTCAAGCGGTTTGTAAAAAAAACATCTTTAAATATTTTTTTTGTATATAAGTATGCAGTATCATAACTACATCTTTGATGTTTATAGCAAACCAACCCGTTTGTAAATCGGTAAAGAATTGAGTAATCTATGGTTATTTAAATAGTACATGCACCATAGACATTAATTTATCAGTAGCTGAGCTGCCTGGGGCAAGATGGCCGCCCTACGATGACGTTGCTCTCCATTGGCCGGCCGGCGTCGCGGGTAAGCTATCTAGTGTTCTATATATATCTATGGATGCAACTCTCACTTCCCTGATGAATTGAAAATGGGGGACCCTGATGTAAACAAGACGAAAGTCTTTCTCTGGTCTGCATCCCCTTAACAATTGTGTGTATTGAGCTGTACTGTATCAAGTCAAGTCAAGTCAAGTCAAGAGTTTTATTTGTCACGGCATACAAGTATACAATGAAATGCGGGTGGTCTTGCCCGCAACGATGTGCAATGCAGTGGTACAACATATAATAGAATCCAATAAAAACAACATTGTGCAATAACAGGTAACAGGTAACATGGTGTGACATCTCGGTATCTGTACATAGTTTATTTACAGAGCATATAGGACATGCTAGGTAGCTTTGGTAGTGCATACACTGTTACTGTTGCTATACTAATTTAAAGTGGCCTTTCCTTTTGGCAATAAGTGTGGGTGAGTGCGGCATGAGTGTGTGCCCGCTCATGTTAAAGTGGCTGCTAGTGCACAGCGTACTGTATTGTACCCATTCTGCAATCTGTTAATAAAGTTTTCAATCAATCAAAAACGAGGAATTGTTTGGAAAATCACACAGAACTAAATGTGCATTTAATGCAAGGCTACCAATGTAAACGCATTATAGGCATGTCAACACAATCAAGAAAAGCTATTCTGATGCTGCCACCAATTGCTGTATGGTTCTACATTGTGGCTAATTGTGCCCACCAGGCCATGTTTACATGTGGTCTGAGGGAGACCCGGGCAGGGCAGGTGCCACTCAGAGACACTCCTGCCCAAAGCCTGGAGTTGCTTCTGGACTACATGTACCGCGCCGAGCTGCCCCTCTCCCACGACAACATCCAGGGGGTGGCCGCAGCTGCCTTCCTGCTCCATGTGGATGGAGCCTTCAGGTGGGTGAAGAGGGTGGGAGAGAGGGTGGTGGTCTTTAGTCTAGTCAGTGTTGGTACATATGGAGGATTTGTACTTTGTATTTGTAGGCAGCTAGATGGGTTTATGTATGTTGTTGTATGTAGAAAGGAAGAAGTAAGTAAAGTCTGCACACTGTAGCTCCCTTTTACTCACTTTAGGTGCTACAGACAACATTCAGCCACTAGATGTCGCACTAGAGAACCAGAAGGTCATGTCATTTTATCCAATCAGATGCATTGTAAAGCACTTTGGATAAAAGCGCTATATAAATGCACCATTTACCATTTATAAATAATTACTCTACATACAAATGTTATCTCATACACCTTTAATTAACCATCCCAAAAATAAATTGTGAGTAAAAGAGAGCAGACTTTTCAAAGTATGCAGTGAAGCTCTATCAAATGTTTCCATTTCCATCACCCTCACTGTCCCAGATTGTGTCAGAGTCACATGGAGGCCAGTATGGATCCTTCTAACTGTGTGGGACTCTACCACTGGGCCCGAGACCTGGGAGCCACCAGCCTGGCTGACTGCTCCCTGAAATACCTCTGCCAACACTTTTCTCAGGTGGGACATTCAATATGTGCATGTCTAGATTAGATTAGATTAGATTAGATTAGATTAGATTAGATTAGATTAGATTAGATTAGATTAGATTAGATTAGATTAGATTAGATTAGATTCTATTAGATTTGATTAGTTTTGATTTTATTTGATTCGATTAAAAAAAGGTCATTATACAGGCACAATGAAGTTTGGCATCCAACCAGAGTGCAAATGTATAGCAGTAAAGTGCAACAGACATATACAAAGTGATTAAACTAGGTAAATATAGAAACGGGACACGAGTACTACTGAGTGTAGTGCTGATCATGTATGTACAAAGTTGTAGTATAAAGTTGTAATCTAATATCTCAATCTAAACTTGTTCAAGTGTTTTTCAAATAAATGAATTTTCATAACTTATTTGATCAACTAAATATTCTCAGATTGTTTGTTTATTATGTATTACTATTGACTCTCTCTCTTGTCCCTAACCCTTCCCCTGATAGCATACTATTCAACTGGCATTCACATATGCATTCAAGATTTATTATTGTATCCATGATCATATTTTCTTACTCAACATATTTTATTTTAAAAAGAGCAAACTCTTTTTTATTTTAAATTATTATTAATATTTTTTTCAATTAATCAAGTCATTATACTAATATGACACAATGCCATAAACGCAGCTCATTGGCCACAGTTTGATTGATTGACCTGTTATTTGATGACAAACACCTGTTTGCCTACCAAGATGTCTGTGGTGATGATGTGGAATACTATGAACGTCTCCCATCCCTGGCTTTTGTCTTTCACCTTTCATCCAGTAGATGGTAGTAAACATCCAACATTATACACAATCAGACTCAGTGAGATTTACTTACTTACTTACTTACTTACTTACTTACTTACTTACTTACTTACTTACTTACTTACTTACTTACTTACTTACTTACTTACTTACTTACTTACTTACTTACTTACTTACTTACTTACTTACTTACTTACTTACTTACTTACTTACTTACATTTAGAATGTCCAGCTGCAATAACTATTTACTGTTTTTATTCCACCAGTTATGTGCTTTGATAAAAAAATACCTGACCGTACTTTAGCTCTACCTGTTTTATAAACATGCATTAATAAAGAAAAAAGATTTCAGTGAATCTCTTAATTACATCAATACTGTGCTGTCAGAACGATATTGTGTTTGTAGGAGAAGTACAGTATTTACCTACCTTGTTTAACAACCAGGAAATGCCAAAGAGAAAGTTGCATGTATTGTAGTTGAAATCTTAAATAAATAAAAAATATAATTTCTTTCAGCGAATCTCTTAGTTACAACAAGATCGTGCCCGGTTTACGTTTATACATAATGAAGCTTTAGTTTTGGGGGAATTTTGTTTTTTGCTGCCCTCTTAGTGGTCAGAAAACAGTTTTTGCAGCTTTAAGACAATTTTTCCTTGCTTTTCTTTTTAATGCCCTATCCCGTCTCATTTTACCATACTTTCAATGTCCTCCTTCCCGTCTCCCTCCATCCCTAGGTTTGTGAAGAAGAGGAGGTGCTGGAGCTGGATGCCCAGAGCCTGGGGTCTCTGCTGGGCTCCGATGACCTCAACGTCTCACAGGAGGAGAGCGTTCTGGAGCTGGTGCTGCGCTGGGTGGAGAGGCGCAGGGGGGACTCCCAAAGCGAGGCCCAGGCCGCGGAGCTCCTCGGGCGGGTACGGCTGGAGCTGGTGGACCCTGGCTTCCTGCGCAAAGCAAGGAGGAGAAATCCGGTGAGGAAGATAAGATAAGATATTCATTTATTGATCCCCTTGGGGAAATTCAGGCTTCATAGCAGCATGGGGGAGGGGGGAGGGGGGGGGGGGCTACAGTTATATGGGCATAGTAATAATAAAACCCCATACCTGTAAAAATAATAAAAGAAGATTAGATTAGATTAGATTCAAATGTACAGCACAAGTACAGTAGTCTACAACGAAAAGAAGTTTGGCATCCAACCAAATGTGTGCAAATGTAGCAGTAAAGTGCAACAACAGCAATATACAATGTACAGGTGATTAAACTGGGTACAACAGTGGAGGTTTCTCTATGACAACACGTGAAACACAAATTCACTCATAATTCATTAGAAATGTTTTCCTCTGTAAAAAAAATTCCAGTGAATTTTTTTCTTCAAAAATGGCCAAAATGTACAGCTCTGAGCAGGCCTGCACTGCAGTAATGACTGCAGTATATTCGTGCAGATAGCTGCACAGGTTGACCCAGGATTAAATAAATAATAAATAATAGCCAATCAAAATAGGCTATTAACATCATCTAAGCACGGTCTGTGCAGTTAAACTCTTGCCATTGAATGGGGGATTGAATGATTGACAGCCCTTGACATCCAATACACGGAGGTTGAATATGATTGGCAGCCTTGAAAATCCAATCAGAGGTTGCTGCATTGCACAGTCAAAACGGGTCCAGCTGCAGGTCCATAGGTTAGGTTTAGCTGGGGCCAATCTCAAGTTTCTCAAGTTTCTTTATTAGTTGTCATACAGAAGTACAGAATACTTTTATACAAAATGTAACAGAAAGAAGCATTTTGTATAAAAGTATTCTGTACTTCTGTATGACAACTAATAAAGAAACTTGAGAAACTTGAGATTGGCCCGAGCTAAACCTAACCTACGGACCTGCAGCTGGACTGGTTTCACTGTGTGAAAGAGATCGCTAGTAGTTTAGTAAGCTGTACAGCTGTAACAACACAGTAGGGCAGGCTAAATTAAACTTCGCGCCAACATTAGGACCGAAGTATAAACCAGCAACTGAGCAACATGAAGAAGTGGACTTATGCATCTGGATCAGAAAAAAAGTTGTGGATGAAAAAGTAAGTAGGCTACAGTGTTTGTAAAAGCTTGTATGCTAACAGTAGCTAGCCAGCTTAGCCTACATCACAATGATGATCACCAAGCTAACTTTCTGTACACACTGTAGGGCTGGGCAATTAATCGAAACAGAATCGCGATATCAATTCATAGACCTATGCAATCTCATTTCTAAGTTATGACGATTTTTCTTTTTATTAAAAAAAAAGTTTTTTTTCTTTTTCTTTACTTATTAATTTTTTTTATCTGGGTTGAACATGATTTGTGGAACTCCCTCTGGTGTTGTGGTCATGGTATTCACTGACCTTTGGGAAGTATTTTGACATGCACATGGGTATCTTAGTGGTGTAGTGTATCTTGTAGATCAGGCCCATTGCAAGTTGCTGTACTCTGTCGTCTACTCTAAGCCATCCTAGGTTGTCAAAGTGGGCAGGGGTGAGGTGGGTTTTAGGAGTAAGGTCAAGCAGTAGTCTGACCAGTTTGTTTTGTGATGTTTGTAATCTTGTTTTTAGTGCCTTTGAGGTGCTTTGGTACCATGAGGTGCAAGCATAGTCGTAGTACCCTTGAATGAGTGCTCCTGTTAGAGTCTTCAAGGTATTCTTGTTTACCAGAGAGGAGATCCGGTACAGGAATCTAGTTCGTTGGCTGACTTAGTTGTATTACATTGGATCCCATTTTGTCACAGGAAAGATTTGCCTCTATAGGATGGAACCCAGGTAGGTAATTTCATCTTTCCTTTTAAGATAAGATATTCCTTTATTGATCCCCTTGGGGAAATTCAGGCATCATAGCAGCATGGGGGAAGGGGGGCGGTACAGGTAGTGAAAACAACACAAGCAGTGTAAACAAATAGGTTAATTTAATTTACTATCTAACTAACTGAAATATATTTTCACAGTGTCACATAAGGTGCAGTATGCATAAGGTAGTGTTATAATTTACTATCTAACTAACTGAAATATACATTATTCATTATTCACAGTATCACAGTATCCACATAAGGTGCAGTATGCATAAGGTAGTGTTATTGTCCTACTTGGGTTCCTATTAGTCCTAGGTCGATGTCTGGCAGCAGTCCCTGCCCACTGTTGTGGAGCCTGATGGCCACTGGTATGAAGGACTGTCCGAGGCGGTTAGTTGAGTGTCGGGGGGGTATGAGTCTGTGGCTTCCTTGTCACCTTCACCTAATATGTTTTGATCTGGTCAGGTGTGCTGTCACCTAATATGTTTTGATCTGATCAGGTGCGCTGTCACCTAATATGTTTTGATCTGGTCAGGTGCGCTGTCACCTAATATGATTTCATCTGGTCAGGTGCGCTGTCACCTAATATGATTTCATCTGGTCAGGTGCGCTGTCACCGAATATGTTTTCATCTGGTCAGGTCCGCTGTCACCTAATGTTAATATGTTTTAATCTGTGTCCACTGACCACTGACACACAGTGGGGGATGTTTTAAAAATATAATTTAATATATAATATAATATAATAATTTGTGCTTCACCTAAAAATTTGGTCAGCAGCCTCTACTGGGGTACAAGATATACAAATTAGTACTACTGAGTGTAGTGCTAATCTGATGTATGTACAGAGTTGTAGTATAATAAATAAAGATATTATGACTACTACTGGCCAGCAGCGTAACTAATAAGAGTAGGATATGTACCGATAAAGATATAGTAAAAGACTATGTGCAGGTAAGTACAGACATATGAGGTATATTTTACGGTGAGAATAAATATATATATATGGTATATAAAGCATTATTGTACATGCTAGCATACAGAGCTATGGGTGTACAGGTGTACAAGTGTAACGGATGGTATCGTGAAGCGCAGTCAAGAAGGGCTGGGGTGAGTAGTGGTGCTATGGGTTAAACTCACTCTCACATCCTCAAAAGACGCATAGACACGGTACAAAGAAGTGAATTCACCTCTTGGTATAGCGGTCTGTGTTGTTGCCTGCGGCGTGGGAGACCGGGGTTCGAATCTCCCTCGGGGCATCGAAGTTTGAGGTGACGTTGTCACAACCGCTACACAAGCAAGTATATAGAGGGGTTATATGCAGGTATATTCAAACAAATAGATTGTGTACGTGTGCGAGAGCTTCAGGAAGACAAACCGCTCGCTTTGCTGAAATGTTGCAGTGAATGTTGACTTTGAGGGGTCAGGAACACCCACACACCGTTTCCACTCACTCAATTGAGTTCTATTATTAAATGCAGCGTTTCGGTCTGGGACCATCTTCAGGCATAATGCTAACAAATAGAATAGACATCACTATATACAAAAGTCAGGGCCAAGAGTGACCAATATCTGTCAAATGAATCACATGATATTTGTTCAATATCATTCAGCGCCATTTGGAACCAGGCTAGGAGAGGAACTTTTACAAGAAATTGTTCTGTAATCATGACGTAAAAAAGAAAACATCTAACAAAAGGATTTGTCATGCAAACGTGATGTACAAATTGATCTAGAAGATGTAGAAAAAAATCGTATTGGAGACTGGAACATGGATATGCAACGTAAAGAAGCACAGTAGGTTCAGTAGGTTTTGTGATCTGCACAGTGTCAGCCAGCTAATCACCCAACCCACAAGAGTGTGTGATTCAACACAAACTACCATTGATCTCATTCTGTACATTGAGGGAGATGATAACTGGACATGTAAACAGCGTGTTATTGCCAAGGTTGTTATGATAACCAAGGCATTGGGTTCACGATGTGCCTTGCCTACTCTTCTGATCAGTAAGCTATATATAATATTAGGGAAACTATGAAGTTACAAATCGTCTGTGACTTTGTAAACAACGATGGCAAATGACCAATTCACGGCAAGAAAGTAGACGCTGGATACAGGTTGAAATTCAATGGTTTTCAGATTTCTCCAGTTGATTTATTCAGCATAGCAGTCGCGGTAGAATCGGTTCACAGGATACAAAGAATCTCTCAGTGACACAGACAGCTTAGTTCTGTAGTGTGTGTTCTAATGTCGAGACAGTTTGGTATAATATTTTGTATGTATATTATATGCTTTTTCTCGACCCCCGTACCTAGGACTGGAGTCGACTGGTCCAAATAGCATAATTACAATACATTTCTTTGATAACAAAGGCTGACTTTCGTCCTACACATTTACATGGTAATTCACTCATTCTGGCTCCGGGTGGAGGGTGGTTTTCTGATGTGCGTGTGTGTGTGTGTGTGTGTGTGTGTGTGTGTGTGTGTGTGTGTGTGTGTGTGTGTGTGTGTGTGTGTGTGTGTGTGTGTGTGTGTGTGTGTGTGTGTGTGTGATTAAGTCAGTTTGGTTTCGTGGGTGTGTGTGTCCTGTGTTGCTTCAGACAGACAGCTGTATTTGCTTAACTTAGTATCAAATCAATTGGCCATATGAATTCAATGTTACTTCAACTACTACACATTAATCCACTTAATAGCAATCAAAGTCAGTCAATAATATCGTATCGTATGCCTCCTCCATCCTGCTTTTAGACAGCCTGCCATCAGACTCTTGATGTCAAAACAAAAGCCTGTGAGTGTGAGACTAACGTTAAGATAAGATAAGATATTCCATCATTGATCCCCTTGGAGAAATGCAGGCATCATAGCAGCATGGGGGGTGGGGTACACTACAGGTATGGTCATGGTAAGAGTAAAAGACTTAACTATAGGCAATAAAACTATAGTACAGATAGAAATACGCAGTGTAAACAATATAATTAACTCTGAATTTAGTAAGCATATGAGCAAGTATTTGTTTATTTGTTTGTTTATTGTTATTTGCACTTACAAACATACATTCTGGAATAAAATAAGTAAAAGAAGAACAGTTACTTTATGCACAAACACACATGCGCATATCCCTCTCTCATACACACAGATACATACAATACAGCATTATACACAAATACACATGGATACTATAGATTACAGGATCTGTAGTTCTTTTTTAAGCTTACTTTTAAATATATTTAAAGTGGAACATGTTTCTATTAGATTTTGTATATCATTCCACATCACTGCACCTTGATAAACAAATGAGAATTTGGCAACAGTATTTTACAAGTAGGCAGTGTAATCACAGGTGCAGATGAGGGTCTCTGTATGCCAGTTCAGTTCTAATCAGTTCTATTATACGTTACAATAAATATGGTCAATAAACATTTAGAATCTGAATATATACTATGAGTAAATAAAGTATACAGTATACACAGGTGTAGTATATATAAGGTACCATAACTGGCATGATATGCATCATATGTTATCTAATCTAATCTTAGTGTCTAAATAAAAGGTCAGAGAGACCAACAGAGATGATCCTACCTGTATATTCGTCTCCCAGGTCTTGCTGCGGGACGCAGAGTGTTTCGGTATGATCGACGCCGTCCTCCACACCGCCTGTCTCCCCGAGAAGTCCGCTCCCCCCCGGCCCGCTCTCCGCTACGGCATGGAGACCACCGACCTGCTGCTCTGCCTGGGCGGGGTGGACGACACCGGGGTTCCCGCCCGCCGCGGGGGGCGGGCTGACCTCAGTTTCTGCTTCGCCCCCCAGGGCGGGAAGACGTACTTCATCCCCTCCCCGGTGAAGGGCTGCGGGGGCAGGGGGCAGGTCACTGCAGGGGCTGTGACCAGGGACAATGGCATCGTGGTCGCCATAGAGATGGAGGACCAACACAGGACAAAGACGGTAGAGATGTACAAGTATGTACACATGTGTGTGTGTTTTTCTTCTTTTGATTGAGGGCCTTGTGACAGATTCTTCCATTTTTCAGCATTTATTGGACAATTTCATTGCTGTAAAAGTGACAACTTTTCATAGTGTACATTTGCATGTGGAGGCGTTTGCATCCATACTCCCTATATCATCCATAATCCCTATATCATCCATACTCCCTATATCTATCCATAATCCCTATATCATCCATACTCCCTATATCATCCATAATCACTATATCATCCATACTCCCTATATCATCCATAATCACTATATCATCCATACTCCCTATATCATCCATAATCACTATATCATCCATACTCCCTATATCATCCATAATCACTATATCATCCATACTCCCTATTTCATCCATAATCACTATATCATCCATACTCCCTATATCTATCCATAATCACTATATCATCCATACTCCCTATATCATCCATAATCACTATATCATGCATAATCCCTATATCTATCCATAATCCCTATATCATCCATAATCCCTATATCATCCATAATCCCGATATCATCCATAATCTATATATCTATCCATGATTTCTATATCATACATAACCCCTATACATAATCCCTATATCATCCATAATCTATATATCTATTCATAATTCCTATATCATCCATAAACCCTATATCATCCATAATCTATATATATATATCCATAATCCCTATATCATCCATAATCCCTATATCATCCATAATCCCTATATCAGGGCATTTCAGATTCAGATTCAGATTCTTTATAATTTCTGCCCCAAACCCTCATATTTCTCTGTCTGCGCTGCAGGTACGAGGAGGGCAGCTGGGTGGCGCTGTGCTCAGCACCGTACAGGGACATGTACGCTTTGGGGTTGCTAGGCGACGGCCTCTACATAATAGGGGGACAGATGAAGGTGGAGAACCACTACGTCATCACAGGCAGCGTGGCAAGGTGGTCCCTGAAGAGAGGAGGCAGCTGGCTCGGCTTCGCCCCACTGCCCCTCCCCCTGGCCTGCCACTGTACCGTCAGTCTGGGAGACCACCTCTACGTCCTGGGAGGCTGGACGCCACAGGTACACAGGCCTGTCAATCAATAGTGTTGTGCGGTCAGTGAGTCCACATATGGTAAATGTTAAATGGACTGCATTTTTTATAGTGCTTTTATCCAAAGCGCTTTACAATTTGTCCCTCACATTTGACCCATTCACTCACACATTTAAACACCGACGGAGGAGGCGACCATGCAAGGTGCCAACCTGCTCATCGGGAGCAATTAGGGGTTAGGTGTCTTGCTCAAGGACTGCCTGGGAGGAGCGGGAATCCTCTGGATTACCAGATGACTGATCTACCTCCAGAGCCACTGTCACCCCCATGTAATTTAAACACTGCAAAGAAAGTTTGCATTTGAGTCTAAAAAACAAAAAAAAATTCTTGAAACAAAGGGAAAATATCGTAATAATAATTTCACTTCTGAACCGGTTTCAAGTAAAGTCTAAAAACTAATTGACAACATCTTGAGGCAGATTGATTGATTGAAACCTTTATTTATTCTCGAAATAAGGCAGATCAATCCACCTGTTTCGAGATAGCATCCTCCTCTTAACTGGATGAAATGTATTGATGCAAATTAAATGATCAAACCCAACTGACCTATCTCCAACCCCCGCTCTCTATTCTCGATCCTCCAATTACAACTGTTGCTTTCCTCCGACAAAGCAACAGTTGTGATTGGAGGATCAAGAAAAAAGGGCGGAGTTTGAGATAGTTGGCCGTTTATTTTCACAAAAAAAAAAAAAATGTGTAAGACTGAATACAAGATGATATAACTTGTTAGATAGTGGTTTGTGTTCCACCCCCTATCTATCTTCATGACACTGCTAGCCCACACATGGCTGGGGAGATGGCATTGTGGTGGTCTGCTAAGGGTGTTAAATTTACTTTCCATTTTATTTGTTTTACCATCTGGAAATTACGCTACTAAAATGGAGAGTAACACTTATATTATATATTATTATTACGGTATGTATATATAAAAATATCTTTGTTTTATCTTTGTTTTATTTTAATTTTACTTCATTTTTCTTTTGCGTAGCTTTGTCTGCCACATCTGTACTTTTGTTTAATTATTTAAATGTCTATTTTCTATTTTTATTTTATCTCTTTTTTTCTTTTTCTTTTTCTTTTTCTTTTTTCTTTTCATGTATGTTTGTCGTCGCCCTCACTGGGTGGGATGGGTGGGATTAGGGGATAGGAATGGGGAAGGAAATGGAAGTTGTATAATTTTTATAAATGAAATGTATAAATATGTACTAATTCTTCCAATAAAAAAAGATAAATCTAAAAGATAGTGGTTTGTGTGAAGCACTAGGTACTGCACTGAAATGCCCCACCCCACCCCCCAGACATTCATCAATTAAAAAAAGAACAAAAAGAAAAAAAAACGATTTCTCATATTCTCATCCTATCACCTCTCATCTCCTCTTCTTTCCCTCCATCTCCCTCTCCTCTCCTCTCCTCCCTCTCCTCCTTTCCTCTCCTCTCCTCCCTCTCCTCCTTTCCGCTCCTCCCTCTCCTCTCCTCCCTCTCCTCCTTTCCTCTCCTCTCCTCTCCTCTCTCTCCTCTCCTCTCCTCTCCTCTCCTCTCCTCTCCTCTCCTCTCTCTTCCCTCTCCTCCTTTCCTCTCCTCCCTCTCCTCTCCTCTCCTCTCCTCTCCTCTCCTCTCCCCTCTCCTCTCCTCTCCTCTCCTCTCCTCTCCTCTCCTCTCCTCTCCTCTCCTCTCCTCTCCTCTCCTCTCTCCTCCTTTCCTCTCCTCCCTCTCCTCTCCTCCCTCTCCTCTCCTCTCCTCTCCTCTCCTCTCCTCTCCTCTCCTCTCCTCTCCTCTCCTCCCTCTCCTCTCCTCTCCTCTCCTCTCCTCTCCTCTCCTCTCCTCTCCTCTCCTCCCTCTCCTCTCCTCTCCTCTCCTCTCCTCTCCTCTCCTCTCTCCTCCCTCTCTCTCCGCCCCACCCCACCCCCCAGACATTCATCAATTAAAAAAAGAACAAAAAGAAAAAAAAAACGATTTCTCATATTCTCATCCTATCACCTCTCATCTCCTCTTCTTTCCCTCCATCTCCCTCTCCTCTCCTCTCCTCTCCTCCCTCTCCTCCTTTCCTCTTCTCCCTCTCCTCCTTTCCGCTCCTCCCTCTCCTCTCCTCCCTCTCCTCCTTTCCTCTCCTCTCCTCTCCTCTCTCTCCTCTCCTCTCCTCTCCTCTCCTCTCCTCTCCTCTCCTCTCCTCTCCTCTCCTCTCCTCTCTCCTCCCTCTCCTCCTTTCCTCTCCTCCCTCTCCTCTCCTCTCCTCTCCTCTCCTCTCCTCTCCTCTCCTCTCCTCTCCTCTCCTCTCCTCTCCTCTCTCCTCCTTTCCTCTCCTCCCTCTCCTCTCCTCCCTCTCCTCTCCTCTCCTCTCCTCTCCTCTCCTCTCCTCTCCTCCCTCTCCTCTCCTCTCCTCTCCTCTCCTCTCCTCTCCTCTCCTCTCCTCTCCTCTCCTCCCTCTCCTCTCCTCTCCTCTCCTCTCCTCTCCTCTCCTCTCCTCTCCTCTCCTCTCCTCTCCTCTCCTCTCCTCTCCTCTCCTCTCCTCTCCTCTCCTCTCCTCTCTTCTCCTCCTGCCTCAGAACCAACCAGACGACGAGCCAGAGACGCTGAGTAACCGGCTGTTCCAGTTCGACCCGGGCCGGGACAAGTGGACTGAGCGGTCCAGGATGAAGTACTCCAGGTACCGATGTGGCTCGGCTGTCCTCAATGGAGAGATCTACGTGCTAGGTCAGAGAGTACTGAGATCCGACTTGTGTTTGTTCTGTGTGCCAATGAATAGAGCTAGATGGCACGTTGTGTGTGTGTGTGTGTGTGTGTGTGTGTGTGTGTGTGTGTGTGTGTGTGTGTGTGTGTGTGTGTGTGTGTGTGTGTGTGTGTGTGTGTGTGTGTGTGTGTGTGTGTGTGTGTGTGTGTGTGTGTGTGTGTGTGTGTGTGTGTGTGTGTGTGTGTGTGTGTGTGTGTGTGTGTGTGTGTGTGTGTGTGTGTGTGTGTGCGTGCGTGCGTGCGTGCGTGCGCATATAGCTATGTATTAGGGCTGACCCCTATTAGTCGATTAGTCGACTAATCGGTCGAAAGGAGCCGTAGTCGACTGGCCAACCTCTTAGTCAAAAAAAAAAAAATATATATATATATATATATATATATATATATATATATTTATACATATATTTTTTTTATCATTCTTTCCAAAAAAAAGAGCCCTAGAAGCGTGGCTAACGCTAATGGCACACATACCAGAGGCTAACTGCCTACGAAAACAGGCAAAGATGATTTCACCCATCTAATGAACACACTAGACTAGACAAATATCAAGATGTATCCATCAGTGGACCAATTGCATGCTTTTGCAGAGGACAAGAAGCCTTCAGTCGACTCCCTCAGACATTAAGCACCCCCCACAGCCCAAATGGAATGATAAAAAATAAAATAAAATAAAAATATTAAAAATATTATACTTTTTTTTTTTTGTCGACTAACGGCACATTTTGGCCAATCATAGTCAACCATCCAAATCCTTAGTCGGGGACAGCCCTACTATGTATGTGTGTGTGTGTGTTTGTGTTGGGGGATGCTTGTCTGTATATGTTGATGTGTGTGCCTGCCTGTCTGTCTATCTGTCTATCTGTGCAAATATTTTTATCCTTTAATGTTTTTAAAAACATGTTGAATGTCTGGAAGGAATCATATGTACAGTACAGTATATAGTTGTTGTTGTTGTTGTTGTTGTTGTTGTTAAGCCCCCTCTCCTAGAACTATGTGTACTGTTGCTGTCCTGGGATCTGTTCCCAGAACCAATTCTCTGCTATGCATCCTCCCCCCTCCTCCAGCCTTTCTATTGTTTCAGTCAAAAGGAAGACAAATACTGAAGGGGCGTGGCCTCCCATTCTCATAGAAAAATGTGTTTGCGTCGTTTTTCAAGTTTCAAGTTCAAGTTAGTTTATTAATTGTCACAATAAAATACACATACTTTACGGTGAAATGCTTGGTTCTGTATGAGCCCCTGAGAGTGTGCTTCATACAGTAAGTAAGAAAGTAAGTAAAGAGGAATATACAATATACATAATACAGTACAATATACAACCTAGGTACAATCTAAGTACAGTGAGTAAAATGAGTAAACAGTATGTACTGTGTATGTATGTATGTATGTATGTATGTATGTATGTATGTATGTATGTATGTATGTATGTATGTATGTATGTATGTATGTATGTATGTATGTATGTATGTATGTATGTATGTATGTATGTATGTGTGTCTCCAGGTGGTATAGGGTGTGATGGGGAGGACCGTGGTCAGTCTCGTCTGTGCCTGAGCACCGTGGAGATCTACAATCCAGAGACGGACACCTGGAGGCCGGGGCCCATCCTGCCGACGGCGCTCCACGCACTCCGAACCAACGCCTCCAACGTAGGGGTGGTGGACGGCAAGATCTACCTCTGTGGTCACTATAAAGTCGCAGGTCAGCGTGCACCCCCCCCCCCGTCTGTGACTTGTCAGTGGCTTGGGGGCGACAGTGGCTCAGGAGGTAGAGCAGTCATCTGGCAATCCGGAGGTTCCCGGTTCGTTTCCCGCTCCTCCCAGGCAGCGTGTCGATGTGTCCTTGAGCAAGACACTTAACCCTCGTTGACAATGGCCGCAGGCAGCCCCTTTCCTGACTGTGATGCAAGCCTTGCTTCACAGTCATGAAAGGGGCTAGGCCGCGGGAGATTTACCACAGCAGGTAATAGACCTGTTTTTTAAAGATAACACAAATATTTCATCTAGAAGCAGACAGAGGGTTACAATATGCAGTGGAAAAGTACGTTCATGAAATACACATTTACCTTAGACCTCCATGGTGATGCAAGCATTAGCTATAGATAACGTCTCAAGCATACTTACAGTTGACTTGATTGAAGATTACAAGAACTTTGACGATAATCCATGATTACTACTATTGCTGATACATTTAGTTTAGTGGTCCAACGCAGTATACGAGCTCGACCCGACAGTTGTGTCACTAGTCACTAGAATGAGGAAAAAAGTGAGAGCTGTCACTTGCCAACAATCCTCCTCCATAAAGGGGTGAGACGTCAGAGAATGGTATGCTGCACATTCTAGTGTACATCAGGTCAAATGATTGATTACACTAACTATAAATGTATAGTGATAGAGACCAAAGTAAAAATACCTAATAATAAAATAGACCTAATAGGGGGCGACAGTGGCTTGGGAGTAGAGCAGTCGTCTGGTAATCCGGAGGTTCCCGGTTTGATTCTCACTCCTCCCGGGCAGCGTGTCGAAGTGTCCTTGAGCAAGACACTGATGAGCAGGTTGGAACCTTGCATGGTTGCCTCCACCGTCGGTGTGTGAATGTGTGAGTGAATGGGTAAGATGTGAGAAACAATTTGTAAAGCGCATTGGATAAAAGCGCTATATAAATACAGCCATTTACCATTTACCAAAATACCTGTAAATCACAGTATATGGGTACAGGACATAGCTTTTCTTATAACACTAAGTATAAGTTATATTTAATATAAATATAAATAAATGCATATACAACACATTCTCAAGATAGATCACTCTGATTAGAAAAGAAAACCCACAACTAAAGTGTACATAAATAGCCACTATTTTTAATATATACAATAAATATACATGGATTTACAGTTACACAAATGGATGTACGATATAAACTGGAATAGCGAACAATATCATGTGTTGTTGTGATACATCTATGGTAATTTAACATTATATTCTTGTAGCCAAATGAATGCTGTGACGAGGCTTAAAATTGATTTTGTCCCAACCCCAGACCCATAGTTCACAAATCGAATTAAAATGTTATCGCTGGATGCACATTGTCAATCTCCTGACCTGTTAGTCATAGTCACAACATTTGCTGTGATTATTGATGACGCTTGGAAGGAGAAACATGTTGATTTTGTAACCTTTCTTCTAGTACCTCCATTATGGATTAATAGCCTGGTCTGTTAACATTTGCAATATCAGCAACTGTTGATGAAGATTAAGTACTTTAACATTTTAAACCAGCAATCTGAGGGACACAGAGCAGCATAACTGGACCACTTTAACAACCTTCAGGTCAATATATCGAGGGTTGAATGCACTGAAATACAAGAACACCCTATAGAATATGTACTGTACTTTTACTTTTGAAACTTAATACAGTACTGTAGTGATTGTAATGGTACATAATTCACCCATGGACCTATTGTTAGGAACGTTCTAGAAAATTAGTGCCGGCCGAACATTCTGGAACGTGTGTGATGATGTCATGGCAGTACATTCTAGAACCTTAGTTCTGCCCGATCATTCTGGAACGTTGGTGTTGATGTCATAGTAGTCCTTCTAGAACCTCTAACATTCGTATTTAAACATTCTGTTTAGCTTTCTAGTAATGTCCACCTTCCATTGGGGGAGCTTGCTCCACACGCCGGCACTCCTCATCTGGAGTAAGAGGGGAGGAGAGAGGGGTGATGGATAAGGAGAGAGGGGTGATGGATAAGGAGAGAGGGGTGATGGATAAGGGGAGAGGGATGAGGGGGAGAGGTGAATGAGGAGAGGAATGAGGGGGAGAGGTGAATGAGGAGAGAGGGATATTATTCAGTTCATATATTCAGTTCATCAATTGACATGATTGTAAAGCTGCACACATTCCATGATGCTCACTTTAGTTCAAAAACATAAATCAGACCTCTTTCATTGTCACTCATGTCCTGTCTTGGGTTGACCTGTGTCGTCTCTGTGAGGGCAGTAACATCTCCAGCACACCTCATTCTGTGAAAAAAACACAAAAAGCTGAGTATTAGCTAAGCATAGACAGATAATAATAATAGTTCATTTATGGAGCATCTTTAATACATAAAATGCAGCTCAAAGTGGATTTTATTGACAACAAACATAACAACTTTGACAGATCAACATTTGTATTTGCCTTGTCAGGGATAAAACGAAAAGTCCAGGACTTATTTACATCGTTGTCCCTGTTGTTACTGGTTTCAAGTGGCACTATGGCATCTGAAGTGCATCGAGCATTCTTAGTGCATGTAGTAGTATTCATGTTATTAGTATTCTGTTGTCTGTTAGCCAGTTCTTTATACTATCAATGGTGGTCACTACATTACATCTATAACTATAACTGTCCTTGTTGGTCATCATTTCCACTGTTATGCACCTGGCTTGCGGTAACGTTGCTGATGAGATGAGGAACTAGCTGGCTCTACTAGTACTAGCCCTGCTATCAATCCAGTCCAGAGTATAAGCTAACGTTATGATACAGAAAGCTAACGTTATGATGCAGAAAGCTAACGTTATGATGCAGAAAGCTAACGTTATGATGCAGAAAGCTTATGTTATGATACATAAGGTTAACGTTATCATGCAGTTTAATAGTTTGGTCTACGTTTCTAATACATGCCGTCAAATATTATGTCTTTATGAATTGACCTTACCTTTGAGCAAACATAAGTGTCCTTGGTAATGGTCTTCACATTCAGTTGTGTATGTGGTCGACGACACAACAGAATCCATCGCTTGTATTTCTCTAGTTTTCGTTTGGGCTTCGGAAAAGGTATGAAATATACTCCTCCATCCAGTCTTTCAGGGTACCTGGTGTCCGAATTACAGGTACCCCACGCACAGCGTTTCACCATCGGATATTAGGTAGATAATAACATATAAACTGAACTCTTCACAGTGGTTTCGATCACAGCCGTCTGGTTTGATGCAGCCCACAAATGGGTTTTCTCTTGTTGTCCGACTATTCTCCAAGCTAGGATTTTTGCTGTGATATGATTGGACAAATTCTATTTGGGGCGTGGTTTAGCGACAGGTCTATTGCTCCCGATGAGCAGGTTGGCACCTTCATGGTTGCCTCCGCCGTCGGTGTGTGAATGTGTGAGTTAATGTGTGAATGAATGGGTAAAATGTGAGTAACAAATTGTAAAGCGCTTTGGATAAAAGCGCTATATAAAAAAGCAGCCATTTACCATTTAGTTTCGTGTGCTCAAGAATTATGAACATTTACATTTAGTCATTTAGTTGACGCTTTTATCCAAAGCGACTTGCAAATGTGTGAACGACAAGTCAGCAAGAAGGGTACATTTCTGGCAGCTAAGGGTCAGTGGCATTGTTGGCATAGTTGGCATCAAAGAGAAGCAGGCTATTCTCGGTCCTTCCCACCACAGTCAGGACAGCCGAAACCAGACAAATTTTCCGCCGCAGACTAAATATATACTAATATACTTCTTCAATCAATATCTCAAATGAAAATAATTTAAATAAAACTAACCTTCGTACTGTCTTTTACTATCATGCACCTTGCCACTAAATAATCAACCTGGCTAATATGCCTTTATTACTATGCACTCAAGACTGTAGCAGTGTAGGATCCAAGCTTCAACACTGTTTGATGAACATTGTTAGAAAGAGTTGTACCCGGCCTTCCTGCTGACTTGTTGTACAGAACTTGTAAATCGCTTTGGATTAAAGCGTTCAGCTAAATGACTAAATGTAAATGTAATTGTTCTTCAAATAATATCGAGCTTGAGTGTTACACTCTGAGTGCATATTAGCATGATATGTAGTAGTATAAGTATAGTAGAATAGTTGTCAGGTCCCATCTGTTAATGGACTGTTCCGTGTTCTAATTTATTCCTTTTGTCATTAAATACCCCTTGGACTTGAAGCCGTCTCCCCTTGTCTGCATTTGGGTCCTACTTTCACCCCCACCCGTGACATTAATAGTATAGACATATTAGCATGATAGGTAGTAGTATAAGTATAGTAGTATAGACTATTAGCCTGATAGGTAGTAGTATAAGTATAGTAGCATAGTAATATAGACATATTATGAATACATACATAGAATGTATATCCCTGATTGTATTTCTATTTTTATTTGTATTCTTATTTGTAATTTGTGACTAAATGTTTATTGTGAGCGATCTGTGGTGCTGAATTTCCCTCGGGATCAATAAAGTACTTATATTCTATTCATCCATTCTATTCTGATAGGTAGTAGTATATGTATAGTAGTAGGGTACATAGTAGTAAAAAGACAATAAGAAGGGTTTTATTTTATTTCAGATATTGTTTGAAGAGGTGTGTTTTTAGTCAACGGCGGGAAATTGGCTGCAGGTTACAGCTGTCTCAGTTTGGAGTTAGTTCCACCATGGTGGAGCGAGGAGCGAGAATAGCCTGCTTCTCTTTGATGAATGAGTTGTGTGGTCTACCGTCTATAGTTTTAAGAATGTCCTCAGCCGCAGCTACCGACGCAGTGACTGTCACGACGTGTCTGCCTAGTGGCGCTGACTCAAATCTCGCCTTTTCTCTAAAAAAAAGAAGCTCACTTTGTATGAAATAGCAAGTGACTCAGTCACTGACGCAGGCAGCTAGCTGACTATTCAGTACGTCTGGAAATGAGGTTTTGGTCAGAGAATGCTAACGTTTTTTTTTTTATCTTCCTCCCCCTCTGCCTGCCATGACAACAGGCCGTCATGAGATCATCACCAAGGAGATTCTGGAGCTGGACCCTGCACACGGCGTGTGGACAGTGGTGGAGAGGCGAGCAGCGATGCCAGACAGCTATGATGTTTGTCTAGTGGCCAACCTCAACCCACGGGATCTCACTGCAGCATAAACCCTTCCTGATGAGTTGCATCAAGCTGTGACGGCAGAGACCCGGCCTGAGTCAGCCAGGAAACAGCTTTCATTGTCTTATTAACACAGAGGGTTATGTACCTCATAGGTGCACATTAAATTTGCTCCCTTGCCTAAAATACGTGCCATCATCTTACACTCAACTGGAAAATGAGCGTGAGTCTGCTGACCACTGTATTTTCAAACCAAATACTCTTTCAATGTCATAAATGTATAGATGTAGCAGTACTGTCTATCTGTATGTCGTGTTATGATGCATTGAAAATGGGGGACGCTGATGTAAACAAGACGAAAGTCTTTCTCTGGTCTGCATCCCCTTAACAATTGTATGTATTGAGCTGTACTGTACTGTACCCATTCTGCAATCTGTTAATAAACTTTTCAATCAATCAATCAATCAATGACGTGGGCTTATTCGTCAGTCGGTTTTATTGTAAGACCTTATCAGAATCAGAATCAGAATCAGAAAGGTCTTTATTGCCAACTATACTTTTCACATACAAGGAATTCGCTTTGGACGTTACTGGTGTGACATTAGTGGACAGACATTAACTGACAGATAATACAATAAAGTGGCTGAGTAAAATAATATGAAATATGAGCTAAGTTATGGATGGCCATGAAGCAGCCTATGATGAGGCAGAACATGTGTATTTGTGTGTATTCATCTGTATTGCATATAAAATAATGAACTGGAAAGGGATGGAATTGAGTTCTCTGACATCAAAGCTGAGCTGACCCCAAGATGCCCTGGTCATTTCCAGAACTTATTTTCTTGAGCTCCCGCACTCCCTGGCGAAAAGTCAATAAACATGTCTGATTGAAGTGGTGACTCAAGGATGGGTGTCTGGCCCGCTTTGCATTCCCAGCATTCCTCATCCCCTTCCCTGCCGCTCGGTTCAGCCGGTCATCAGGCGACGTGAGGCTCAAAATGGCTCAAAACGAAAACCACATGGTCCCGCGCGATGGGCGGAGCCACACCCATACGCGTCGGCACGTTGCTATGACAGCTGTGTGGCTCCGCTCCGCCCATCAGGAGGACCATGTGGTTTTCGTTGCGCCTGTTGCTGTGTTTTCGAGGAGCGAGCGAGAGGAGGAGAGCGCTGTGGGGCTGGATGCGCAAAACGTCTCCCTTTTTTCGCGGACGCGAGAGAGACTGAAACAAACATAATATTATGGATATATTTAAAACAGTATTTATCATTGTAACACTATGGGCAACCTGTTTGGAGCTAAACATTTGCTTTTGTTGCCTTTGTCTATAGAGAGAGATCAATCAATTTTGGCGATCGGGTTCCCAGGGTAAAGGTACAGGTGCGCAACTTGCGCAGAGAGGATGGGCAGGCGAGAAGCCCGCGGCGACACTAGTAGCGCAATGAACACCAGTGACCGGTCCTATGGCGATCTATTGTACCGGTCCGAGGTGGACTGTCTGCAAGACTCAGCGGCCACCGGCAACGATACCAGCGACGAGTCCCCGGGACTTGCTCGCCGTCGTCGCCCCCACAGCGCGGACAGACGCCACACGACTGGGGATCACGCGGCGGACGCGACTCCGAGGAGCGCGCCGGCAGAAGTGAAGACACACCAGCACAAACACAACCTGAAGCACCGCTACGAGGTGATGGAGACTCTGGGGAAAGGCACCTACGGGAAAGTGAAGAGAGCCGTGGAGAGAACGACCCAGAAGACAGTGAGTGTGTAACCAAATGCAGAATGTTATTTTCAAACCTAGTAGGCTATTAATATTATATAGGGTTGAAAATGCCCTACATATTTTTTAAGTGGGGAAAAAAGTGAACAACTTTATTTTCCACATCATTTCATACATCCAAAACCTCTAAACAGTTTTGCACACATTCATTTAGTTTGTGTGTGTTGTGTTAATTACAGCACCATGAAATGATGCACATGGAAAAAAATAGCAACACCTTCTCATAGAGGCTGATATTTTGATTTTCCTCTTCTCAATATTGAGGGGGACATGTCCTCTGCAACCCCCCCTAAATCTACCCCCCTATGCTGTAAATAACAAATCAATGTCCACGATGGCATCACCGATGTTCACATTCAAACTCATTTACTATCAATAAACTGTCAAACTAAATGAATGTGTGCAAACCTGTATTTAGAGTTTGGGGATGTGTTAGTGAAATTATGTGCAAAATAAATCAGCATTGTTTTTGGTGAAGTGCCCCTTTAAACTTGTATCCAGCTGTAGATACTGTAGCCATGCAGCCTGTAATGGAGGAACATGACTCTGCTCTTGGCCGTCCAGGAGGTCTCAGGAGCTGAGTTAAACGTTAGTTTGTCAGTGTGTGTGTGTGTGTGTGTGTGTGTGTGTGTGTGCACACGCATTCTTCCAAGAATCTTGCCCAGTGGTTATTAAATATTAATGCTGAGGGGGAAGTAAGAGCTGTGTGTCTGTGTGTGTGTGTGTGTGTGTCTCTGTGTGTGTGCGTCTGTGTGCGTGTGTGTGTTTGTGTGTGTGTGTCTCTGTGTGTGTGCGTCTGTGTGCGTGTGCGTGTGTGTGTGTGTGTGTGCGTGTGTGCGTGTGTGTGTGATCCAGGCCTTTTGCCTGCTGTGCTGCCAGGGGCCTGGATGCCTTTAGTCTGACTCACTCAGCACTCAAAGTGAGGGATGAAGGAGCCACAGGGGGTCTCTTCTCATAGGTGTCAGACCCCATAGCTTCACTCGCAAAATATGAAACACACACTCAACTATCATATCAACCAAGTAACTTCATATTTTTTGTATTACTTCTAAACATTAAAAAAAAAAAAAACGAAATAAACGTGTAATTCGGTGCCGTGGTGTCCTTACAGTCAGACCATAATCCTTAATTCTGCTGTGACCTGAACATGACCTGTTTCCTCTAACATAATCTGAGACATGTATCTTGTTGTAAGGAACAGAAGAAAGAGAGAGAGAGAGAGAGAGAGAGAGTGAGAGAGAGGGGGAGAGAGAGAGAGAGAGAGAGAGAGAGAGGGGGAGAGAGAGAGAGAGAGAGGGAGGGGGAGAGAAAGAGAGAGAGAGAGAGAGAGAGGGGGAGAGAGAGACAGGAATAATGGAGAAAGAACTCAAGTGTGCATAATATATATAATACATACACAGAGACAGAGAGAGAGAGGAGTGGAGAGAAATGTTGTGTGCGTGTGTGCGCGTGCGTGTGTGTGTGTGTGTTAATGCGTGTGTGTGAGTGTGTGTGTGTGTTAATGCGTGTGTGTGCGTGTGTGTGTGTGTGTGTGTGTGTGTGTGTGTGTGTGTGTGTGTGTGTGTGTGTAGGAGGGGGTTGGGTGGTAAGGGAAAAGGTTGAATTCCTTGAGCTGGAACCAGCGCATACCGAGGATTCTTTGAAACAAAACGGACATTATTTTTGGAAACAAGACCAGGGGGCTGTTGTCTGAGAGAGGTTGAGGGAGGAAGAGGAGGAGGGGGGGGGGGGGGAGTGGTGGTGATGGTTGGTAAGGCTGACTCAAGACTGCAATTACTGTAAAATGTATTAAGTGCCCGTTCAGATGACTTGCCACAATATTGGGAAGAGTGGAGGGGGGGGGGGGGGGGGGGGGGCTCATGTATCTCTAGTCAATAATCTGTGTTGTAGGTCAAAGGTGTGTGTGTGTGTGTGTGTGTGTGTGTGTGTGTGTGTGTGTGTGTGTGTGGGTGTGTGTGTGTGTGTGTCGATGGGAATAGTGGGACAGGAAGCAACAAAGTGGTCTGAGGCTCACTCCAACTCCCAAGACACACACACACACACTGGGGCTGATATAAAATATATAGTTTTCTTGATTCAAATCGATCTTCATTTTAATAATATATTATCCATTCATAAAATCACAGAACGATCTTTAAAAAAAGAATTGTATATATATGCAATATTGTGTTGACTGCTGTAGTGTGTTGGTCATGTTAAATACAAAGTAACTGCTTTGTGGTCAATTCTCAATGTAAACATTCCTATTATTAATAATGCACCAGGTAAGAGGGTTCCTTGTACAATTTACAGAATTAGTTCTCTGATAATGTCTTTCATATCCAAGCACAATTGGTATTGTAATTGGAATATTTCCTAACCCAATCCATATTGAATCGAATCGGAAATCGAATTGAATCGGGACCTTGGAAATCAGAATGGAATAAATGACCCAGCCCTAACACACACACGCACACACACTTCCATTTTCCTTAAGTGATTGAGATGTCTAGAGATATGTTGCTTGTTGATAATGGGTGCTGTGCTATGCTATATACAGTAATACAGTATGCAGTAGGGAAACACTGTCTCAAGGGTCAGCCAGGCTACCAGGCCATGGTAAAGAATGTATCACTGCACTCAGACCACACTACTGTATATAACTGTACCCATACAGTAGGTTGGACTACTGTTGACACATACTATACTGGCGACACACTGTAGTATAACTCATGGTAGACCTAATTTACTCAGAGAGCATGTTTGCCAGACAGCTACTTGTGTGTTGTTTATAATATTAATTTGTCGTTTTGGCATTTTGAGCTCCATCAGACACACGCACAAGCATGCACGCACACACGCGTGCGCACACACAGAGCACATTATTTAGGCCAACAATGAAACATTGTGACCGTGAAGGATATTATAGAGGTCACTCTCTAGCTTCATGCTCAAACATCTGTCTCTGCGCTGCACGCAAAACACACACACACACACACACACACACACACACTTTGTCCTGCCACACGTGCCCTTAGGAATGCGAGGCAGAACAACACCCAGCGTGTGTGTGTGTGTGTGTGTGTGTGTGTGTGTGTGTGTGTGTGTGTGTGTGTGTGTGTGTGTGTGTGTGTGTGTGTGTGTGTGTGTGTGTGTGTGTGTGTGTCTCTCTCGTTCTCTCGCCTCAATGCCAAGCACAGGGGAACCAGCAGGGCATGGAATAGCAACCTGTTACCCAGGTAACCCTGGTAACCCAGGTAACCCTGGTGATGTACTCTGACCCCATTACAGCCCCTCTCTTCTCCTCATCCCTATAGTCTCAGCTGCCCACTGTCTCTCCTCTAAACACTCCCGCTACCTGCTCCCTATCGCTTATCCATCTGAATCTTTCCATACCGTCCCCTGTGCCCCAACCCCCGCGCCCCCGTCTTTCCGCTCTCCCACCCAGTCGGTATTTAGGTCATAAAACAGTGTTCATGACACTCTGACCAGTCACCTGCAGCTGTGGGGGGGGGGGGTTTGGGCTCTGACTGACCTAATTGTAACAGGGGAGAGAAAAAGGGGTTTTGACAGGTATAGGGAGGTGTAGTGGTTACGTCATTGCCGTTTTTTGTGTTCCACCCTCTGTCCAACGCATCGTATTTCCCCATTGCTCATTTCTAAATCGTCTCGTTTAAAACAAATAAAGCATTAACATTGGCATGGTGTACCTTTCTGTGCTTATTCATCCACAATCTATAGCTCAACATGAAAATATTCGCAATTAATCATAAAAAAAAGACAAATTTTATTTAAACCAAAAATGCTTAAACAATAATGTTAGTGATAGAAGGGAACTCATTTTGTGCAAAAAATGGAAAGATTTTCAATGTCCATGCGGCAGAATTGTTACAATAGCCGATAATCCATTTTCCCAATCCCTATACGGGTGGAACGACCAGTGACGTCAGACTACACCTCCCTATAGCGGTGGTGAGGTATAGAGGCCGGCTAACATGTGCTTCTCCTTCTGCCGTTCACCATGGAGACGTCTGTGACCCGGCCTGAAACCCCCAGAAAGCACGAGACAATAGTGTGGACCCGGTGGCTCTGGCCTTGTGAGCCTGTCGCCACACAGAGACCTGCGGGGAGGGAAGTGACTGGTAGCACAAGACAAAGGCGCTGAAAAGGCTTTTCAGTGCGTCAGACCTTTCACTATACAGAGACGCCCGATACTGAAACTGAATAGCAGAAAACAAACCCCCGGCGTGTTGGTATGAGTGTAGTGTAGTCAAGAAAAGGTAGTACGCCACAGCGACAGTCTGAAATGAATCAACAACTCTGTTGCACAGGATAACATTCAACCACCACACTGACATTAGTTAGGATGACAAAATCCTAAATCCCATGGCGTGTGATGATTTCCCTGGAGTGTCTGTGTGTTACATAAGCACTGTGGCTCAGGGAGCATGTGAATGTGTCCAGTAGTTCCCTCCAGCAGCTGGGAATCCTAGAGCAGTGACCCGATATACAAAGAAAGGCCCTCAGAGACACTATAGGGGTTGACAGTATGACGCAGGGCTCTACAGTTCCAGGTCAGGTTGGTGACCCGTGCGTCGCCCTGCCCTGGTCATTAGACACTTGCACTACTTCTTTCATGCACACATTAATCAGTCAGGACACTTTCAGGACACGCTCATATCCTGGACATAAGATAGCAGGTGTTTATAAACTTTACATGCATCTGCATGTCCCCACTCGCCATCACCAATATTCATGCAATGAGAATATCGGAAGCATTAGCATTACAGATGCATTGATACGCCACTCTTTCACTGCCAATACCAATGATACATTGATTGAGACAGGTAAATTCCTAACGTTCACTTTAGACCACTTTAGACTTTAGGCAGTCTGTGGTCACTGGACATGATTGATTGACATACTGTAGACCTATTAGACCTAATACCTAATAGAACTAATAGATCTTTTCTCAAAGTGTGTCAAAGAAATGCAGAGAATCAAGTCAGGTTTGTTTTCTGGTTCTTGATATCAGATTTTAGTGTTTGGGAAATTCTCATATGCCGATGATACCCTATTGTAGCCTCGTATTGGACCGATATCTAATACCAGAACATCCCCTGGTTGCCCTGGTAACAGAACTTACATGGATACAACTAGGGATGCACGTTAATTATCGGGCCGATAATTATCGGGCCGATATCAGCAATTATGGCGTCATCCCGATAAACCCGATAACGTTATTGATAGCTCCGATAATATATAATACATTTTTTGGTTAAAAGAAATCCGGTGTGGGTGGATTTGGATGAAGGGCGCTTGTTTTTATTATAGCCTCCTCCCGTTTTGCCAGTACTGTGGTACCACTGATAGCGTGTGGTTTAGGAACAGGGAGTTTTTCACAAATCCAGCGCTCCCTTTCTTGGCTGTGACGTAGTCACGTTACATTCGGAGGCAGACAGTCGATCTGCCAATTACGTCCCACCGCTTGCACCCACCTCTTCTTCTTACCACCAATCGGAAGCTCTCATTCGTTTATTTACTTCCGGATTGTCAGCCATTATTCTACTCGGAGCTAACGTTATCTCCCCGCCAGCCACATTGACAAGTACCAGCGCTTATACATTACTGGCAAATGTCTTGTTGCACTTGTGGCAACGAGCGTTGTCAGCATCGACTTTAGTCAAATAGACCCAGACTTTTGAACGTTTTGTTCTGTCCGCCATGATGAGAGCAGAGCTGTCTGTACTCGGCAGCACCCGTGTGTGTGTGTGTGTGTGTGAGTGAGTGTGTGTGTGAGCACAGCACAGCCCGCTCCTCGCGCAGGCAGAGACACCGAGGCAGGAGAGATATAGAAAACGGCCAACAAGATTAGTTTGCGACGTTTAAATTCCTCAAAAAAAAACTCCATAATTTCTCGAGTACCGATAGCAGTACCGATGACGTCGGAGCTTATAAATACAAAAAAAAAAAAAATAATGTATCCAAATATATATATATACATTAAAAAAAATTATAATACAATAAATATCGGTATCGGTTATCGGCTTGACGAGCATAAAGTTATCGATATCGGTGTCAAAAAATCAATATCGTGCATCCCTAGATACAACAGGACACAGTATTTACATGCGACAGACAGCATCCCGTCTCTCATCCAGGTTATTGTAAAATGTGTTGTTTACATGCAAACACAAATACAGAACAGTTGAAAATCCCATATATCAAGGGGATATATCGTTGTGCATGTAAAAACAGGAATGACTCATTATAGCAGTTTCCTGTGTTCCTGAGGATTATTTTTGGAATATGACTCTAATAATCCTCTTTGTCTATTTATTTGTCCCCATTGTCCTCATATGGTAATAATAGGTTGAGCAGTAACTCTATCCAAGGGCTTTGAGGGCTCATGGGCCAGTGGTCTGTATCGGGGGGTTAGATTGAGCTGTGGTACACAGTGTGAACGGTGCAGCTGTCAGCCCTCTGCCTCTGAGTGAAGCTGAGATCACAGGAGACCCCCACTCTCTCACCACTCTCCCCCTAAACCCTGCATGATCACAGCTAATACCACGGGATTCTGTGTGGGCGTCTTTATCTGTGTATGTCTATGCCTGTGTGTTGTGTGTGTGTGCATTTGTATCGTAAATTTGCCAATTTAGTGTGAGTGAGAGATAAGGTACATTTTTAGTTAAGGTGGTCGGGGTTGTCGAGGAGTTAATTTGTGGAGATTTGTTCCTGGCACCGAATCCTCAAGGCCCAAAGGAAAACGGATAAACAACAAGAATTTAAACCAAGTATGTCACCATGGCGACGACTGTCCTGGTGTAGCCTCAACAGTGTCTCCCGCTGTGGATGAAAACCTCGTAAAAACTTTTTAACAGTCCTCGTAAAAACAGTGTTTTAGTGGTTTCCTACCGTACTGTATCCGAGGATAACAGCGGGTTATCTTTCCACCGCTGCGTCTTCACAATGTGAACGTATCCTTGACCTAATCTGCCAGAGTTAACGTGTGGAATCTTGACTTGCGTGTGGTACGTTCTAAAACACGTGTGTTCTACTGACAGGTGGCCATCAAATCCATCCGTAAGGAGCGTATAACGGACGACCTGGACCGAGTGCACATCCAGAGGGAGATCGAGATCACCTCCACCCTGAGGCACCCCAACATCATACGAGTCCACGAGGGTGAGACACACGCACACACACTGTCCATGTCCACGAGGGTGAGACACACGCACACACACTGTCCATGTCCACGAGGGTGAGACACACACACGCACACACACTGTCCATGTCCACGAGGGTGAGACACACGCACACACACTGTCCATGTCCACGAGGGTGAGACACACGCACACACACTGTCCATGTCCACGAGGGTGAGACACACGCACACACACTGTCCATGTCCACGAGGGTGAGACACACGCACACACACTGTCCATGTCCACGAGGGTGAGACACACTCACACACACTGGCCACGAGGGTGAGACACACGCACACACACTGTCCATGTCCACGAGGGTGAGACACACTCACACACACTGTCCATGTCCACGAGGGTGAGACACACTCACACACACTGGCCATGTCCACGAGGGTGAGACACACTCTCACACACTGTCCATGTCCACGAGGGTGAGACACACTCTCACACACTGGCCATGTCCATATATATGATCCATTTATTACTCAAAGATTTTCACTACATGTTTACCTCATTTTAGCATTTTTGTTTGCATTTTGTACTTTAGTTGTATATATTGTATATTTTGTATAGTCTTTTTGTACTGTATGAAGCACATTCCCAGGGGGCTCATACAGAACCAAGCATTTCACTGTAATGTACATGTACCTTATATGTGACAAATAAAACACAACTTGAAACTTGAAGATGCACGACACACGTACACTCAAACAAACAGGGCTTTAAATTAGGAGCAGGCACAGACCGAAATGCTAATAGTTTTCTTTTGCAGTGGCTGGTAAATCTGTCAATCCCACTTTCCACCCTTGGCAGATCGGCCTACTTGTGTTTAATCATTTTATTCCATTCTACAAACCACTTAAGGATTTAATTGGTCGGTGTAATTATCCATCCAAAAGTTAGTTTGTGATCCTGTACACAAACACGTAAATGGTGTGATAACTAGTCCAAACACCTATGTAGTTCTATGTAATTCCTATGAAAGTAAGAATATAGCACACACGCACACACACACACGCACACACACACACACACACACACACACACACACACACACACACACACACACACACACACACACACACACACACATGCACACATGCACACAAACACATAACGGAACGTAGACCAAATGCGTCCACATTTTTATAGGATTCTATCACATTTTCATAACAATAGCGAATATTACCGTTTTCATTGAGGTTTCTTACAAATTAACGATGCTTTATGTTGTTCTTTATATGCCGATTATCATAAAAATCTTAAATTGTACCATATGTCCCCCTTTAGACAACATATGTAACGCTACCAGCGCACTTTTGTTAAGATAATTACCGCTGTTCAGATCACGTTGAAGAATAGACACATCCCAGTGACCTGTGACCTGTGCTAAGGATCTTGGGAAGTGTATTGTTGTAGTTTTCAACATTTTCACCTTTTAATTTTAAACCAATGCTGCCATCTACTGACAACAGAAAGTGTTGTCTAATTGTCACCTTTAGAGTCACTTCCGTATACACCGTCGCCCGAAACCCATTCTAGAGATTCCCACTTTTTACTGGGAATGGGGCGTGGCCGTATTTGGTCCCAGACAATAAGAGTGGCTGCGATTGGTCACCGTGACGTTACATGTAGTGTATTCTAAATGTGTGTTGTGTCCTGCACAGTGTTTGAGAGTCGGGATAAGATTGTGATCGTGATGGAGTACTGCAGCAGAGGAGAGCTGTACGACTACGTCCACGAGAGGAGACGCCTGACCGAGACGGAGGCCAGAGACGTCTTCAGACAGATCATCTCTGCTGTCCACTACTGTCACAAGGTACACTACACTACACACACACACACACACACACACACACACACACACACACACACACACACACACACACACACACACACACACCACACACACACACACACACACACACACACACACACACACACACATATCACACACACACACACACACACACACACACACACACACACACACAAACACACACCCACACACACATATCACACACATATCACCTCTGCTGCCCACTACTGTCACAAGGTGCACTACACTACACACACACACACACACATACACACACACACACACACACACACACACACACACACACACACACACACACACACACACACACACATATCACGCACATATCATCTCTGCTGCCCACTACTGTCACAAGGGACACTACACTACACACACACACACACACACACACACACACACACACACACGCAGCTGAGATATGCGAAACAACTCCAAAATGTGCACACCTTTCAGAATCAGAATCAGAATCAGAAAAGTCTTTATTGCCAAGTAAGTTTGTACATACAAGGAATTTGTCTTGGTCGCTTGGTGCATCATCAACATTAACACTTTGAGTGCCGACGACGTGTATTCTCGTCTTATCAGACCCCCCATTGAGTGCCGACGACGTGTATTCTCGTCTTATCAGACCCCCCATTGGGTGCCGACAACGTGTATTGTCGTTAAATTTTTTTATTAGTGATCTGAATTCATATTTCATCAACCGAGTCTCCCGTTGGTACAGCAGACTCTCTAGGAGCTCAGATGGGAAAAAACCGCCCCCTATCGTCTATCCCTGTGTAACTGCAGGTCAGTCGATTAGACTGGGAGATCCCTGTGGGGGTGGCCAACTGGCTCCATTGTGCTGCCGAGCCGTCTGATGATGAGGGATCTGATCGCGAGTTGGAAAGCAGCCTGGAATATATATTTACAGCAGCCAATAATCAATCAATAAACGCGATCGATATTTGGAATGGCGATCAGGAATTGGAATAATCTTTTTGGAGAACATCTGATCTAAGGTAAGGAGTCTATGTTACCAGTTTTAGGATAATCAGACCTGTATTCACTGAGATATCAGCATGTGCCGTGTGTGTGTATGTGTGTGTGTGTGTGTGTGTGTGTGATCTTGAGGAAATGGATAATAGATTTTTCAGCCCGCCTCTATAGCGTGCATAAGTACACATATCAGGGTGTCCGCGGGACCTTAAAAAGTCTTAAAAAGTCTTAAATTCAACTATCAACTATTAAGGCCTTAATTTGTCTTAAAATGTCTTAAATCCGACTTTCGGAGGTCTTAAAAACATGCCATGTCATCTTATGTTTCATTGTGAAATCTGGGGGGAAACTATTATTAACGGGAGATAAAGTCAGGCTTTTTTTTTTCTTTCACGCAGACCGCAGTGGGGCGGAACCAATTAACATGGTCCTTAATGTGTGTCGCCGTCGAGAGCTATTTCAGAACACCGGAGCATAGGTAACACGTTATTCAAGCCGTAGCGATAACGCTGATGTTTAGTTTAGTTTAATTGATTTTTTTTTTTGTATTTTATTTTTTTATTATTTTTTAAACAAACACATAAACAAACATGACAACACACAATAGGATATACAAATACACATATGCTCCAGCTCGTACCCCCCTCTCCCGGACCCCCCATTGGATAATCCAACCATTATAATTTGTTCCTAACCAGACACTACCATTATATGCTAGCTTTTATTCTCTCCACCACTTCTAACCACATTGCCATTTTGGATTCATTGAGACCCAAAATTCTAGCTGTTGATATTTCTTGATAAATCACATCGAGATATGTAAGAATCCAGACCTTCCGGCACATTTTTTCCGGTTGAAACCATCGTGATGCTATCAGCTTTTTAGCCACTGTGATACCGGATAAAACCAATCTCTTTAGCTGTTGTTATGGTTTGTAACCGACCCCAATCGCACAACACAAGACAGGTATGATGGTTTGCCAAGAAACAGATATTTATTGAACAACAGGGAAATACAGGGAAAAGGGCACTGTCCCTTTAAGGGAGAATCACAAATACAGGAATATAATATGAGGGGAAGGAAAGGTGCCTTTAAGAGGCGGGCAGGAAAAGGGAAAACTAAGGGAAAGTAAGGGAACGCCTAAGGGAAGGTTAAGGGAACGCCTTGGGACAGAGGAACTAGAGACTAGGTAAACCAGGGACAAGGAGAACTAGGGAGAGAGGACTAGGGACTAGGAGAGCTAGGGAACAGGAGAAACGGGGACTAGGGGATCTAGGGACAAGGAACTAGGTGGAACTAGAAGGGGAGAACTTGGGACCAGGAACTAGGTGGAACTAGAAAGGGGAGAACTAGGGAACAGGAACTAGGTGGAACTAGAAGGGGAGAACTTGGGACCAGGAACTAGGTGGAACTAGAAAAGGGAGAACTAGGGAACAGGAACTAGGTGGAACTAGAAGGGAAGAACTTGGGACAGGAACTAGGTGGAACTAGAAAGGGGACTGAGGCCCGCGGAGGCGGGCTGGGGTACAGGGAGGAACTGGGGACTGGTGGGAAAACATCTGGGCCGCTCTGCAGGACAGAGGAGAGAGTTAATGCACAAAAGGGAAAAAACAGAGCAGGTGCAGAACAGTCCAAATAACAAAGTGAACAAAGTAATAATATCTTCGTGTGACAAACACACAGGGGGAGATGTAAAGTCCAAAAATACTATTCTAAGTGAGAACCAAAAACAGAGGCATAACGCTGGGAGATGAAATGTCCAAACTAACTAACAGAGGCAATACGCTGGGAGATGAAATGTCCAAACTAACTAACAGAGGCAATACGCTGGGAGAGTGACATCACAATCAAAACTCACCCAGGCGTATGCGTAAAGGTACAGGAACAGTAGCGGGAACGGGGGCAAGGGCACTACGCTGAGTGAGTGACATCACAATCAAAACTCACCCAGGCGTATGCGTAAAGGTACGGGGACAGCAGCGGGAACGGGGGCAAGGGCACTACGCTGGGTGAGTGACATCACAATCAAAACTCACCCAGGCGCATGCGTAATGGTACGGGGACAGCAGCGGGAACGGGGGCAAGGGCACTACGCTGGGTGAGTGACATCACAATCAAAACTCACCCAGGCGCATGCGTAATGGTACAGGGACAGCAACGGGAACGAAGGCATCGCCACCGGGGCGGCTGGCTGTCCGAGCCGAGGGAGAGAGTGCTGGAACAGTGGCGGTGACGAGGGCATCGTCCACCGGGTAGCCGCTGTCGGAGCCGAGGAACAGAGTGCTGGAACAGTGGCGGTGACGAGGGCATCGTCCACCGGGTAGCCGCTGTCGGAGCCGAGGAACAGAGTGCGCGCCACACCTTGGTGTGCGCGTCGGAACAGGGAGCTGGAACAGTGGCGGTGGCGAGGATGTCGTCCACCGGGTAGCCACTGTCGGGCCGAGGAACAGAGTGCGCGCCACACCTTGGTGTGCGCGTCGGAACAGGGAGCTGGAACAGTGGCGGTGGCGAGGATGTCGTCCACCGGGTAGCCACTGTCGGGCCGAGGAACAGAGTGCGCGCCACACCTTGGTGTGCGCGTCGGAACAGGGAGCTGGAACAGTGGCGGTGGCGAGGATGTCGTCCACCGGGTAGCCACTGTCGGAGCCGAGGAACAGAGTGGCGCGCCACACCTTGGTGTGCGCGTCGGAACAGAGAGACGCATCGGGGTGCGTCTGCCAGGAGGAGTGTGCCAAGCACGAAGGTCTGGAAGATGCGCGTCGGCGCGCTGAGGTCTGGAGAGCGTGCCAAGCTCGAAGGTCTGGAAGATGCGCGTCTGTGCGCCGGTACGGAGGAGCGTGCCAAGCTCGAAGGTCTGGAAGATGCGCGTCAGTGCGCTGGTACGGAGGAGCGTGCCAAGCTCGAAGGTCTGGAAGATGCGCGTTGCGCGCTGGTCTGGAGAGCGTGCCAAGCTCGAGCGTCCTTGGAAGATGCGCGTTGCGCGCTGGTACGGAGGAGCGTGCCAAGCTCGAAGGTCTGGAAGATGCGCGTTGCGCGCTGGTCTGGAGAGCGTGCCAAGCTCGAGCGTCCTTGGAAGATGCGCGTTGCGCGCTGTGGACTGGAGAGCGTCTGCGCTGGTCTGGATGTGCGTCAGGACGACAGCTGCGCGGGGGGTCTGAAGTGGATGACTGGGATGCCTCCCGTGGAAGTCTAGGGAGCGCAGACCAGTCCCACTCTCAGGCAACGGCGACAGCAGGCGAAGGCTGGAGCAAACATCTCGACGCCGGAGAATGGAACAGCATAGGCAGACAGAGGATCTCCCGAAAGAGTCTAGATGTTTAGAGAATATGACTCGGCAAGTATACAACACGACCCCACGCCAAAACGAGGGGAAGCGCCCTGGTATTTAAAGCCCACAGGGGGACTAATTAGCCTGCCACCACAGGTGCGAGAGATAATAGAATATCAAACAGGTGTGGCCACTAAGGGTAAGGAACGAGAGGGTGGGGGCTAGAGAGAGTGAGTAGGGAATTCCTAACAGTAGGCTTAAAGAAGACAGAGAATAGGGAATTAGACAGAGAATAGGGAATTCCTAACAGTAGGCTTAAAGAAGACAGAGAAAAGGTAGTGAGCAGCGGGCAAAACCTCACAGTATCCCCCCCTCCAACGGGAGCCACCCGGCGACCCAAAACAAATACAGACAGAGTGGCAGGGGGCAAAACAAGAGGTACTGGCCAAGCCAGCAGGGGAAGCCACCACAAGAGTGGGGCTAGCAAAAGAAACAGGGTCGCCGAGGGGTAACTGGGGGAACTGGTCTAGAGGAACTGGTCTAGAGGAACTGGGTCTAGAGAACTAGTCTAGAGGAACTGGTCTAGAGAACTGGTCTAGAGAACTGGTCTAGAGAACTGGGCTAGAGAACTGGTCTAGAGAACTGGTTTAGAGAACTGGTTTAGAGAACTGGTCTAGAGAACTGGTCTAGAGGAACTGGTCTAGAGGAACTGAGGGGCAAGCAGGGTAGCAAAGGGGTAACCATGGTAGCACCGGGAAAGGGCTAGCAGAGGGAAGGTTGCTGCCAGGGCACTGATAGCTACAGGGCCTATGCTAGCTGTACTGCTACATCAACATAGAGGCTGCGCAAGCTGCCGGAGCCAGGCTAGCAGAGGGAAAGGGTAGCTGCCAGGGCACTGATAGCTACAGGGCCTATGCTAGCTGTACTGCTACATCAACATAGAGGCTGCGCTAGCTGCCGAGCTAGGCTAGCAGAGGGAAAGGGTAGCTGCCAAGGCACTGATAGCTACAGGGCCTATGCTAGCTGTACTGCTACATCTACATAGAGGCTGCGCTAGCTGCCGGAGCTAGGCTGGCAGACAGGGCTGGACCAGCATGAGAGAACAAGCTAGCTGGAAGGACAGTCCTAGCTGTGGGAATACTGACCTTGCTAGCTGAAGGGCAGTCCTAGCAGTGGGAGAAACTACACAAAAAAGTGGAGGCCATGCAGAGGGACCGGGTTAGCTGCTTGGGCCTGGCTAGCTACAGGGCCTATGCCAGCTGCAAGGCTGCATTAACATAGAGGCTGTGCTAACAGCCGGGGCCAAGCTAGCAGACCGGGGCCATGCAGAGGGAAACTGGGTTAGCTGCCAGGGCATGGCTAGCTACAGGGGGGTCAAACAGGGCAAAACGGGAAGCAAACAGGGGAGCTAACCGGGGAGACTAACAAGCTAAACAGGGAAGCTAAACTGGGCTAAACAGGGGAGTAACAGGCTAACAAGGGAGCTAAACAGGACTAACAAGGAAGCTAAACTGGGCTAACAGGGAAGCTAACAGGGCAAACAGGGGAGCTAGAGGGGACAAGAAAAAAAAGGCAAACTCAACATACACAGTCTGTGCTGGCTGGGGTCGTAGACTTGGTGGGGTCGTACTGTTATGGTTTGTAACCGACCCCAATCGCACAACACAAGACAGGTATGATGGTTTGCCAAGAAACAGATATTTATTGAACAACAGGGAAATACAGGGAAAAGGGCACTGTCCCTTTAAGGGAGAATCACAAATACAGGAATATAATATGAGGGGAAGGAAAGGTGCCTTTAAGAGGCGGGCAGGAAAAGGGAAAACTAAGGGAAAGTAAGGGAACGCCTAAGGGAAGGTTAAGGGAACGCCTTGGGACAGAGGAACTAGAGACTAGGTAAACCAGGGACAAGGAGAACTAGGGAGAGAGGACTAGGGACTAGGAGAGCTAGGGAACAGGAGAAACGGGGACTAGGGGATCTAGGGACAAGGAACTAGGTGGAACTAGAAGGGGAGAACTTGGGACCAGGAACTAGGTGGAACTAGAAAGGGGAGAACTAGGGAACAGGAACTAGGTGGAACTAGAAGGGGAGAACTTGGGACCAGGAACTAGGTGGAACTAGAAAAGGGAGAACTAGGGAACAGGAACTAGGTGGAACTAGAAGGGAAGAACTTGGGACAGGAACTAGGTGGAACTAGAAAGGGGACTGAGGCCCGCGGAGGCGGGCTGGGGTACAGGGAGGAACTGGGGACTGGTGGGAAAACATCTGGGCCGCTCTGCAGGACAGAGGAGAGAGTTAATGCACAAAAGGGAAAAAACAGAGCAGGTGCAGAACAGTCCAAATAACAAAGTGAACAAAGTAATAATATCTTCGTGTGACAAACACACAGGGGGAGATGTAAAGTCCAAAAATACTATTCTAAGTGAGAACCAAAAACAGAGGCATAACGCTGGGAGATGAAATGTCCAAACTAACTAACAGAGGCAATACGCTGGGAGATGAAATGTCCAAACTAACTAACAGAGGCAATACGCTGGGAGAGTGACATCACAATCAAAACTCACCCAGGCGTATGCGTAAAGGTACAGGAACAGTAGCGGGAACGGGGGCAAGGGCACTACGCTGAGTGAGTGACATCACAATCAAAACTCACCCAGGCGTATGCGTAAAGGTACGGGGACAGCAGCGGGAACGGGGGCAAGGGCACTACGCTGGGTGAGTGACATCACAATCAAAACTCACCCAGGCGCATGCGTAATGGTACGGGGACAGCAGCGGGAACGGGGGCAAGGGCACTACGCTGGGTGAGTGACATCACAATCAAAACTCACCCAGGCGCATGCGTAATGGTACAGGGACAGCAACGGGAACGAAGGCATCGCCACCGGGGCGGCTGGCTGTCCGAGCCGAGGGAGAGAGTGCTGGAACAGTGGCGGTGACGAGGGCATCGTCCACCGGGTAGCCGCTGTCGGAGCCGAGGAACAGAGTGCTGGAACAGTGGCGGTGACGAGGGCATCGTCCACCGGGTAGCCGCTGTCGGAGCCGAGGAACAGAGTGCGCGCCACACCTTGGTGTGCGCGTCGGAACAGGGAGCTGGAACAGTGGCGGTGGCGAGGATGTCGTCCACCGGGTAGCCACTGTCGGGCCGAGGAACAGAGTGCGCGCCACACCTTGGTGTGCGCGTCGGAACAGGGAGCTGGAACAGTGGCGGTGGCGAGGATGTCGTCCACCGGGTAGCCACTGTCGGGCCGAGGAACAGAGTGCGCGCCACACCTTGGTGTGCGCGTCGGAACAGGGAGCTGGAACAGTGGCGGTGGCGAGGATGTCGTCCACCGGGTAGCCACTGTCGGAGCCGAGGAACAGAGTGGCGCGCCACACCTTGGTGTGCGCGTCGGAACAGAGAGACGCATCGGGGTGCGTCTGCCAGGAGGAGTGTGCCAAGCACGAAGGTCTGGAAGATGCGCGTCGGCGCGCTGAGGTCTGGAGAGCGTGCCAAGCTCGAAGGTCTGGAAGATGCGCGTCTGTGCGCCGGTACGGAGGAGCGTGCCAAGCTCGAAGGTCTGGAAGATGCGCGTCAGTGCGCTGGTACGGAGGAGCGTGCCAAGCTCGAAGGTCTGGAAGATGCGCGTTGCGCGCTGGTCTGGAGAGCGTGCCAAGCTCGAGCGTCCTTGGAAGATGCGCGTTGCGCGCTGGTACGGAGGAGCGTGCCAAGCTCGAAGGTCTGGAAGATGCGCGTTGCGCGCTGGTCTGGAGAGCGTGCCAAGCTCGAGCGTCCTTGGAAGATGCGCGTTGCGCGCTGTGGACTGGAGAGCGTCTGCGCTGGTCTGGATGTGCGTCAGGACGACAGCTGCGCGGGGGGTCTGAAGTGGATGACTGGGATGCCTCCCGTGGAAGTCTAGGGAGCGCAGACCAGTCCCACTCTCAGGCAACGGCGACAGCAGGCGAAGGCTGGAGCAAACATCTCGACGCCGGAGAATGGAACAGCATAGGCAGACAGAGGATCTCCCGAAAGAGTCTAGATGTTTAGAGAATATGACTCGGCAAGTATACAACACGACCCCACGCCAAAACGAGGGGAAGCGCCCTGGTATTTAAAGCCCACAGGGGGACTAATTAGCCTGCCACCACAGGTGCGAGAGATAATAGAATATCAAACAGGTGTGGCCACTAAGGGTAAGGAACGAGAGGGTGGGGGCTAGAGAGAGTGAGTAGGGAATTCCTAACAGTAGGCTTAAAGAAGACAGAGAATAGGGAATTAGACAGAGAATAGGGAATTCCTAACAGTAGGCTTAAAGAAGACAGAGAAAAGGTAGTGAGCAGCGGGCAAAACCTCACAGCTGTGGAGGTACTGCATGCTCAAAGACATCATTCAGCAGTAATACAGAGGGGTGTACAGGTATATCCAGAGTTAAGAGATTTGACAATTGCTGGGTCACTTCTTTCCAAAATATCTTAACTGGTGGGCAGTCCCAGTACATGCATAAATGTCCCTTCGTCCCCATTTGTACATAAGGAGCATTTGGAGTCTTGTTTAAGACCCATTTTGTTCAGTCTTATAGGAGTTAAGTATGTCCTGTGAATATAGTTAAGATTGATTTGTTGATGGTCCGGGTTCCTTGATGCAAGGCGTACATTTGCCCAGGCTTCTTGCCAGTCAAAGTCTATCTCCAGGTCTGGTATATCCCTCCTCCAGACTGAGTCTAGATGTAGGGTTTCATATGAGGCCGTTAGTAATTGATGATAAAAATCTGAAACAAAACCTCTCGATGTCTCTCTTTCATAGAAGAATTTGTGGTATCTGTGGTGTACAATTGGTATCCTTAATGGAACACTGTGAGCCTTCAAACATGCCAATAACTGTGTGTAAAAATAATATGAGGACTTGGTGAGATAATTTTTTTTGCATATTTCATCAAAACTACAAAAACCCTGTTTGTTGAAAACGTCTCCTAATGTGTGTATGCCTTGCTTTTCCCATCTAGGGAATCTTATAGGTTGTTTTCCAATCAAGAGTGCATTGTTATTGAATAAGGGAGTATGATTATGCCATTTATGTGGGATAGAGTCTTTTTTTTGTGTTTCACGCCATATCCGGATTGCATGAGTGATTATGGGGCCAAATTTCCGTTCGCATTGCTTAATTGATAATTTGGTGTACACTATGTCCTTCAGCCTATGTGGAGCTACTATATTTTCTTCTAAATTTCTCCAGGATACTGATGCTTGGGGATCAAACCATGTTGTCAGTGGTCTTAAAGTGTATGCCTTAAAATAGTGGTGGAAATCTGGAAATGCCATACCACCGTCTGCTTTGTTTCTCTGTGCGGTGGATCTTTTTAGTTTCAAGTTTCTTTAATAGTTGTCATACAGAAGTACAGAATACTTTCATACAAAATGCTTCTTACTGTTACGCTCCAGAGACTGTGCTAGACAAGATAGTATCAAATAACATAGTATAGCATGTAATTTAGAAGAAGAAAATGATGTCACAGTGTTCGGTATAGACATATGTACAATGTTCTGAGTTACCATATAATATACAATACTATGCAGTGTACTAATGTACAGTACTATATAGTGCAAAGCAGAAATGGGATGAGGTACAATTTAGGTACAATTTACAGTAAGGTGTACGAGTTGTAGTGCAATCCTTCATCAATAAATATAAAGTGTGGGGAGTGGGTGCTACAGTGTGTTTGTTTAAAGTGGGTGTGTGCTATAAAGTGTGTGGAGTGGGTGCTACAGTGTGTTTGTTTAAAGTGAGTGTGTGCGTGTGGATGTGTGTGCTATGTGCGTTTGGTGGTTGTTGTTGTGTAGTGTTCATTGTTCGTTTAGCAGCCTGATGGCCTGGGGATAGAAGCTTCTTCTGAGTCTTTCTGTGCTCGCCTTGAGACTCCGGTATCGCTTGCCTGACCGCAGCAGTTCAAAGAGGCAGTTGTTCGGGTGACTGGAGTCTTTAATGATTCTCTTAGCCTTGCCCTTGCAACGCTTGTTGTAAATGTTCTGGAGGGTGGGGAGCCCAACTCCAATTGTGCGTTCGGCTGAACGTGTCACTCTTTGTAGTCTGCTTCGGTCTTGTGCAGTGCTATTCCCAAACCAGGAGGTGATGTTGCCGGTCAAGATGCTCTCTATTGTACATGAGTAGAAGTTCTTAAGGATCTTCTGACTGACTTGGAACTTCCTTAGGCGCCTGAGGAAGTAGAGGCATTGTCGTGCCTTCTTCACAACACTGTCAATGTGTGTGGTCCATGTCAAGTCCTCGGATATGTAGGCTCCGTGGTGGTTTGTTATTCCAAATAAATTTGTATGTGGAGGAGTGTAATTCTTTCCAGTAACCCTTTGGAGGGGGTAACGGTAGCATTGAGCTGAAGAAGTTGATTCTAGGTAGGACGTCCATCTTAACTATTGATATCCGTGCTTGTACTGAGTTTTTAAGTTTTGACCACCTGACAAGGTCGTATTTGATTTTGTTTTGGATTTGTATGTAATTGTGCTTCACTGTTTGGCTTATGGTAGGGAATATTTCAACTCCCAAACATCTAAAGTGTTTTACCATCGGTATCTCTTCTGGGAGGGTTATATTTCTTTTTGCAGGGGCGTTAAGTGGGAGGAAGGCCGACTTCGGCCAATTTATCCTAAATCCCGATAAATCTCCAAAGTCCTCAATCAACTTGAGAAGATGAGGCAATGCGGTGTTGGGGTTTTGCATGAACAGTATTACGTTGTCCGCATATAAACTAATTTTGTGTTGTGTGCCCTTGATTACGATTGGTTCTATGGATTGGGATTGTCTTATATATTGTGCTAAAGGCTCTAATGATAGATCGAATAGTCCGGGACTAAGAGGGCAACCCTGTCTGGAAGACCGTGATACTGGAAAGATTTCGGAGGTGATTGTACCTGTTGTAATCATGGCCGATGGGTCTTTGTATAATACTTTAATCATATCAATGAATCCTTTTCCTAACCCCATCCTTTCTAATACTGCCCATAGATACGACCATTCCAACCTGTCAAAAGCTTTCATTGCATCCAGGGACAGCATCGCCTTAGGTGTGTTGTCTTTCTTGTTAGCATCTAGTACGTGTAGTAATCGTCTTATGTTATCAGTGATCAGGCGGCCTCTTATGAAGCCTGTTTGGTCCGGATGAATTAAAGACGTCATATGCTTTTGTAGTCTGATGGCTAATACCTTAGAGTACAGTTTGATATCGGTTCCGAGGAGGCTTAAAGGTCTGTAACTACCGCACTCGGTGGGGTCTTTGTCTTTTTTGAGGAGGACTGTTATGAGTGCAATATTGTCATTCTTATGGAAGTTCCCCTCCTTGACTGAGTATAAAATCATATTTAGTAATAAGGGTCCAATTATGTCCCAACAAGAGAGGTACATTTCTGGTGGGATACCGTCTCTTCCAGGGGCCCTACCACTTTGCATTTCAGATATGGCCTCCCTAAGTTCATCTAGTGTGATCGGTGTTTCTAACTGTTTAGCGTCATCCTCTGAAAGTTTAGGGAGGTTAATTTGATTAAGATATGTGTCCATTTTGTTTTGATCGAAGGTCGTTTCTGATTTGTATAAGTTGGAGTAGAATTCTTTGAATGTCGTGTTTATTTCTTTGGGTTCTGTAACAAGTCCTTGTTGTGTTCTAATGGTAGTTATATCTGCAAATTTTGCGTTGACTCTTAATCGCATAGCTAATAGGTGACTTGGTTTGGAACCTTGGGAGTACTGCTGTTGTCTTGTGCTACGTATTTGCAATTCAGATTGTTGTCTGTATATGGCGTTAATCTCTTTTTTTAGTATATTGACTTGATTTTCCAGTTGAACCGAGTTGTTGTATTGTAAAGAATTAAATAACGTTGAGTAAAGCGTTTCCAGTTCAGCCAGTTTTGAGCATCGATTCTTGCGTATTTGGGAGGAAAAGCTATCAGTGAAATCCTTGATCATTCCCTTTGTCGACATCCATAATATTCTGGGGTCCTGCACCGAATTCGCATTTATCCGTAGGAATACCGTAAGAGCTTCTTTGATTTGTCTAATGAATTCCTTGTTATTAAGCAGCATCGTGTTAAATCGCCATCTTGGGGCTCGGGATGATAGTATACCAAATGTTCCTTTTAAGAGTAAATAACAGTGATCAGACAATGCATTGGGTATCATTTCCACATCGTAGTTATCAAATAGTCTCGGGTTGTGAAAACGTAATCTATTCTGGATAATGTATTATGTCTTGCAGATCGACAAGAGTACTTCCGGGTCATGGGGTTGAGTGATCGCCATAAGTCATTTACACCTGTAATCTTCGACCAATCCTTTAATGCATTAGATGAATTTTTTTGTTCGTTGGAAAAGGAGGGGTTTGATTTGTCCATCCTTGGATTCCAAATGGCATTAAAATCCGCACCGATTATAAATGAGTATTCGGGAAGGTCTAACATTGCTCTGGTAAGTGTAGGGATGGGAATCGAAAACCGGTTCCCGTTGGGAACCGGTTCCTAATTGGCCGATGCCTGGAACCGTGTGGCTCCTGTGACTTTCGATTCCCTTAACGCTGCCAGGTTTTTCCTACAGTTGCGCGCGTTAGCATATAGCCATGGCAGACTGTATTTGATTCCTTAAGGGCTCGAAATTGCCTGGCTTTTGGTCATATGCTCCCGAAATGCTCCCGCTGTTTGGCTACTTCTATGTGCAGTGAAAACTACTTGAATGCTTTAGAACATAGTCATTGATTTAGTTTAGGTTGAGCTAAAATTAGCCGCGGAGCTATCGCTAGCTAACGTGAGCTAACGCTATTTAATCAAGCTCACAAAGAGAGATAAACAGCTGACAGCGGATAGTACAGGTACAAATACAATAAAACAGCGGGTGGGGACTGTTGTGTAAACATTGTACTCTTTAGTTCACATATAATAAGAGCCGGATTGTTTATTTACAAAGTCTCTACTCTGAGTCCGTCAGACAGGAAGTACCATGGTGCAACATACAAATGTGTCCGTGTAGCAACACAAGCCAATACCTACAGGACAGGGGCCCGGGGAGGGAGCTCTGTGTGTCTGTGTGTGTGTGTGTGTGTGAGACAGAAGTCAGAGGAATAACGACTGTTATTCAATAGATTAAATTAGTTTAAGAATAAAAAAAATAAATACATTTTAAGAGAATCTCAAATACATTATTTTATTTAAGTGTAGGCTATAGTTAATGTTTTATTTTTTACAGTTTTTGTATTTTTCTGACATGGTAAATGGCTGCTTTTTTATATAGCGCTTTTATCCAAAGCGCTTTACAATTTGTTCCTTACATTTTACCCAATCACTCACACATTCACACAACGACGGCGGAGGCAACCATGCAAGGTGCCAACCTGCTCATCGGGAGCAGTTAGGGGTTAAGTGTCTTGATCAAGGACACATCGACACGCTGCCCGGGAGGAGCGGGAATCGAACCGGGAACCTCCGGATTGCCAGAAGACTGCTCTACCTCCCGAGCCACTGTCGCCCCTGACATGGGGGCTCAACAATAAATGACAATCAGAAATGTCAAGTTGCATGTTGTTATTCTAACCAGCTTAGTTCTGTTGCATTTCCAATTTATTTATTTAAATTATAAATTGATCAGGTATCGATAAGAGAATCGATAAAGAATCGAATCGATAAGCAGAATCGATAATGGAATCGTATCGATAAAATCCTATCAATTCCCATCCCTAGGTAAGTGTAGTGAAGAAATTAACTTCGTATAAATTTGGGGCGTATACCGCTACCAACGCTATTTTTCTGTTCTTGTGTAAAATCTTAGCTATAGTTATCCGACCATCTGCATCAGACCATACTCCCTTCAATTCAATATTCAACTTCCGTCTAACGACTATGGCTACTCCCCGAGTTCTCGTTCCAAAGGAAGAGTGACTGATGTTATGATATGTGTTGTCCGCTAACATATCTATGTCTTTCTCTAAAATGTGCGTTTCGCTTAGCAGAGCTATGTCCACCTGTTCTTTTTTCATCAGTGTGAGCACGCTTTTTCGTTTGTGTTGTTTATTTATTCCACCAGTGTTCCAGATCATTATGTTCAAACTAGCCATAATCTATACATGTTGTTGTGTGGTTGTTGGTAATGCAATATTTTTTTGACGCTTCTATTGAAGCTAATGTGGGCAGGTCTCTAAATGGCTGGAATAAGGGGGAGGTGAACGGAGGGGGGAGGGGGTGAAGTACATAAAACAAAATAACCCTAACGTCTTGCACAGACGGGTTACACATAAAACACATATGGCCCATCCCTAATGGATGGGCTAAAATGATTAACAGAACATACAAACAATAACCCAAGGCCACTCCATTCAAACCCATTAGCCCAAGGGTCTGGGTGAGTAGCCCAACTTTAACCGCATTTCCCTAGCCAAAGATGAGGGAAAATATATATATATATGAGAGAGAGAGAGAGAGAGAGAGAGAGAGAGAGAGAGAGAGAAAGAGAGAGAGAGAGAGAGAGAGAGAGAGAGAGAGAGAGAGAGAGAGAGAGAGAGAGAGAGAGAGAGAGAGAGAGAGAGAGAGAGAGAGAGAGAGAGAGAGAGAGAGAGAGAGAGAGAGAGAGAGAGAGAGAGAGAGAGAGAGATTATAAAAACTTTATTCTTGGCGGCTAGGTGGTGTAGTGGGCAAGGCACTCGCCACCAGTGTGGAGACGCTAGGATTCGCGTGTTCGAATCCAGCTCTCCACATTGTTTTCAGTTTAGCTGGTCGTCCGCAGTAATACACATTGGCCGTATTACGGGGAGGGAAAACTGAAGGGTGGGGATCGAACGTTGTGAACAAGCGACTCCTACAAGTCGGTTGGTGCGCCTGCGCAGTAGAATCAGGAAGTGTCGGGGGCAGCGTGAGCCTCCCACGCGTTACTCCTCGACACTGAGAGATCGAGCTGCGCAGGTGAAAAGATGCGACTGCTGTTACCTCAAGTACCGGAGGGGACTTGTGCTATGTATGACTTAGTCCACATTGCAGCCGGCTTGTGGGAGGCAAGAAACAGCGTTCGTGACAGGGGAGGGTTGAATTGGATGATACGAAATTGGGATGGGAGAAAATATAGAAAAATGGGAGAAAAAGTGGATAAAAAAAAAAAATTTATTCTTTACTAAAACTACACAAGATGCAACAAAACGTTCAAAAATAAAAATACTCTACAACTCAAAACCAAAAAAAACAAAACAAACAAAAAACAACAAACACAAAACAAAACAAAACACACAAAAACAGAACAAACAAACAAACAAATCAATTAGGGACAATGATGCTGAACCTGAACCAAATTGTCACTTGAAACTTTCCCCCACAGGGAAAAAAGAAACCTAAACGATCCAAAGTTCTGGGCGTATCAGAGAGAGAGACACCGGAGAGGCACTGTAGAAACCGTTGTCCTGAGAAGAGCGTCTCTAGCTTCACCCTTCCCTGCGTGGTACAACACATCAGGCCTTTGTGCGTGTCCGACAGACTCCAGTCAAAACGTATCCCGTGGATAAACAGGGCCGCCCTTTCAGCTGACCATCCTCCTTCAGCCTCATCACATTTGCTCCTACCGTCCACCAGTCTTATATCACATGGCATCGATGATGTCGGGGGCCGAAAACAGAGCATGGGGATCGAGCTGCACTCTGGACCGACATCCCCATCAGACAGTATGTCACCCTCGCCTCCCCGTCCGAGGCCGCCTTTTCCTCCCTGGTTCAGATGCCGCTCCAACCTCACCTCCCACTCCCCCGTGCGGAGACTGGCAGCCCTCAGTGACTTCCCATCGAGCAGTCTGATTCGAGAGCTCAAAGCCCTAATGAAACCCATTCCGAACATCGGGTAGAAATTAACCAGCAAAGTCCGCTTTACCATCACCCTCCAAGGCTGAATCAGGAGAGAGAGAGAGAGAGAGAGAGAGAGAGAGAGAGAGAGAGAGAGAGAGAGAGAGAGAGAGAGAGAGAGAGAGAGAGAGAGAATCAAACATTGACCTGAAAGAGAGGGTGGAGAGACAGGAAGGAAAAATTAAATAAATGAATTGGAACAAACAAACAAATGGAATGGATATGAGACTGAGAAGAAAAGCACAAGAGATAAATGAAAAGAAAGGAAGTATGCAAGGTAAGACTTGCATCTGCAGCATTCTGCATGCAGTGTCCTACGTGTATTCAGTCATGGTCCCGGGTAGTCATAGCAACGAGGACGCCTTGGTGATGATGACGTCATCTTCAAGCGTCATTGTTTACAGCAGCTCGGGAAGCACGCTGGATACTTGGAGTCAGTATCTCCTCCTGAGCGCCATGAAAGACGTTTTCGTCGCCTCCACTCAGCCAGTATGTAATACGGGGATTCCTGTACATAGTTCCATCAATATAAAGTTTATCCATGAACATACGAGCATTCCGTTTGTTTTTCCTCGCATCCGCCATGACCGGGTAGAGCAGCCTGCGTCTACTCATGATCTCTGCCGGGAACTGGTCACTGATGGAATATTTGGATCCTTTCAACTCTCTACCCTTGGACATAATAGCAGATTTCATCTTTGAATCGATGACTTTGGCCACGATGGGACGGGGCCTCTGCTGGTCGACTTTGGCTTTCCCCAGGCGATGGACTCTGGAAAAGCGGATAGCTTCGGTTTCAACCGACTTCATTTTCAGGTTATCTGACAGGAATAACCTAAAAAGTTCCTCGGATCTCTGGTGAGTTTCATTTTTAGTTTCAGGAAGACCGTGAATTATTATGTTGTCTCTCATGCTTCTAAACTGGATGAATGAAAACTTTATTTAACAGATTGCAGAATGTGTACAATACAGTACAGCTCAATACTCACAATAATAAGGGGATGCAGACCAGAGAAAGACGTTTGTCTTGTTTACATCAGGGTCCCCCATTTTCAATTCATATTGACATACACAACATAGAATAGATAGAATAGAAATACTTTTATTATCCCGTGGGAAATTTGACACTGCAAATCGCTCAACATTTAAACATTTAGACAGGACAGGTCACGAATTAGAATAATAACACAAATCAATCAAGTTGCCTAGGATAAGAGTAGAGTAAAATAGAATAAAAATGAAATAAAATATACAGAAATAAATACAGTAAAAACATACATGACATCATGACATTTATGGCATAGGGACATGCATGACATACAGGTATATACTGTAGTACTGTTACATTTGTGACATATACGATATGCAAATAATATACAGTACTGTTACCCAGAGATCCTAACAGAAAATATTATATATATATGATGGGGATGAGACTGTACATTAGGAGGATGGGGGGGGGGTTGGACATTTACGGTGGCCAGTTTCGAATTGCAGTCTCCCGTAGGTGCTCTTTAAGAGCGGTTTTGAATGTGGGCAGGGGTAAAGTGGGTTTTAGGAGTGAGGTTAAGCAGTAGTCTGACCAGTTTGTTTTGTGATGTTTGTAATCTTGTTTTTAGTGCCTTTGAGGTGCTTTGGTACCATGAGGTGCAGGCATAGTCGTAGTACCCTTGAATGAGTGTACTGAGAGTACCCATGATTTTTGCCATTTTGTTATCGTGAAATTGGTATTAAATTTAATTCTGAGTGGTATTAAAAAGTCTTAAAAAGCCTTAAATCTGACTGGGCTAAACCTGCAGATACCCTGCATATACTATCGATAATCTAGCGTTTATTTGAAAACGATTCATAAATAGGCCGACAAATGACAACGTGTCTAGTGTATTCGAGAATATTCCAATAAATGCCGTTTATGGGGGGATTTTTCAATTTTCCGAAAATTTTCGAGAGAACGATAGCTTTTCGAAAAGCTATAAAAAGGATATGAACCGATTAAAAAACAATCCGTTTCGACAATGTTGACTGCAAACAAGTCATTGATAAGCGACGGGCAGATTAGACACATAGATTATGCGTTTTTAACACTAACATTGAAGTGGATGATGGCATTCAATGGGGTAAAAAGGTAAACAAAGCCGGCACTGATAGTGTTAACAGACAATTAATGTAGAATAAAATAAAATGGAATATAGAAACTAAATTAGAATAGAAATACAATCAAATATAATATAGTACAGGGCTGTACAATTGTGCAGGATTGTAGTCGATTATATACACTAAAATGTTTATTATAATAATAATAATACAGTGGAATAGAATATGTAACAGGGCTGTGCAATTGTGCAGTATTGTGCAAAACATATGAACAGTGTTATGTTCAGATGCTCACAGTTTTGAGTATATGTGCAAATATATAGTCCCAGGAAGGGTGTGTTAATGTAACAACTTTCCAAAAATAATTACCAATATTTCCGTGGGTCCAAGCGAATAGACAGGGCTGTCCTACAGGTAGTTTTTGGCGGCGAAGACGGTGATGGTGTCAAATAGAACTCATAACATAAAAATAGTTCCCCCCCCCGGGCCCCCCCCCCCCCAAGATAATAACGAGCATATTCAAAAATAAGAAAATAACGGTGTCCATCTCATTATCCGTGCTTTCCCCAATTCCTATTGGGATTCGGGCTCATCCCTACCACCCCATTATAGTACTTCCCTGTTGACGAACACGAGTCGCCAGAGTCCAGCACGTGCAACACTTTCACTGTGTGTGCAGCTGCAGCATTGTGTATGTGTAACAGGCAAATACCGTACCACTGACTCCACCAAATTGACTGGTGATTTGCCTGACCTCATGAATTATTTAACATGCTGCTGAGGTCTGCAGGGCTCAGGAGCTTTCAGATCTCTCCGGGTCGAAAGAGCCTTAACCCTTTCACTACCACACTATAGAAGGTTACCCCTTTACTAGCACACTACAGACGGGTTATCGTTAGGTTATGACTATAACCAAGTTCTGTTAGTATAGCGACGCTCGGCGTCACTCTCTGCACTGTCCTCGCACACGTGCACACGCACTGAATAAAGACCACAATGTACCTTTAATCCCAATATTTGTCTGACCACACCCCTATCAGCTTACCCATATAAGCAGGGGTGGGGCCACCCACTCGCCTCCTTCCCAAGCTTTCACCACAAGGCGAGATCAAGGGCTGCAGCGGCGTCGGACGCCGAGCGTCGCTATACTAACAGAACTTGGTTATAGTCATAACCTAACGTTCTGTATCGTATTAGCTCTCGCTCGGCGTCACTCTCTGCACAAGGGAGGCCGAGCGAGAGCCATCGGCCGACAAATACACCCCGCTGAAAGCCCCCCACAACCCACAGAACAGGGGTATTGGGGGCTTCACGGGAGGGCGACGGACCCGACCGTGCGAAGAGGCACTCAAGCAACTCAACGCACAGGGTGAGCAGACCGTGGCTTGACCCCACGACTACACACACGCACAACCCGCATGCCACCCGGGAACGAACGGAGGAAACAACCTCGTTACTGCCCCCAGAATCACGGGGTCAAGGGCAAACCCAACCCCGTGGCAAGGCCGTAGCAGCGGAGCGTGAAGGAAGACCCAGACCCACCAAAGGGACTGGACCCCCTGGAACGGGGGCCCGGAGAAGTCCATGATGCCAGCATCAAGACCCCACCAGGTGGGCACTTAGTGACCCCGCCCCCCACATCGCCAGCGTATTCGGACAAAGGCCCCTCAGCCGAGCGGGCCCTGTCCCCCAATAGTACACCGCCTGGCACACTGACCCTGCAGAACAGGCAGTCAGCATGGCCGTAAGCACACAAAAAAGGTTAACCAACGGAAGCAGGCAGCGCACCAGGGAAAAACCAGGCAACAGGATGTTAACCCTAGCCTGGAGACTGCGGACGAGACAGGCGCCAGAGGGGACAGCTGAACACAGCCGCCCCGGCGGAAGGGGCGTATGCTGGCGTTGTTGCATGACCAAGCCTCCATTTAAAAAAAAAAACCACCCAGAGGGGTTGAGGCAGAGAAGGCTGACACGATTGGCAGACGTCATGAACGTGCAGGGGCACCCTCAACCGGTGAACCCGGGAGTTGACACTGCTCCAACACACCAGGGAATCAACCACCTTGGTGTTACCCAATGCGGCGGTTGTTCCTATAACCCCTCAGGAAAAAACTCCAAAACACACCTGCGAGTATACACCGGCTATACCGCAGTACAAGTGTTTCAGTCTTCAAAAAGGGTTAACCCAGGCCTACGGGTCGACGAAACATTACTTCGGACCGGGCCTGGTGATACGGGAAAACACAGGGTCACCAGAGGAGGTCAAAGACCACCCCAACAGGCCCCTCTTCGCCATGCGTGAGAGAAGAGCGAAAAAGAATGGAGAACCAGCCCCAAGCACACCGTACTAGGTATTCCCAGGCGGTCTCCCAACCAAGTACTAACCAGGACCAACCTGTGTAGCGGCCGAGATCCGACGATATCGAGCGTGTACAGTTTGGCATGGCCGTAAGCCATTACGACAGTGCTGAGTAAAAAATTTACCCAACCAGGGTCTCCATAGCGCTTAACCCTGTGACACCCGGACCGACCTGGCATTTTTCCCCCTGAAAAAAGCCCAAGTCCCTCAGGGTACCAGAACAGCAGATCTGCATCCCCGGCGGACAACGGGTTCAACTGATCCGGACCAGCGTGACCAGAACCAGTCCCGTGCCCTAACCACGCCGACATGCCTACTCCAGGAGAAAGGGCAGATATGCGTGTTGATCTTAACATGAAAAGAAGGCGCCACCCAGACGTTCGGGCGAACCGTGCCCGGTGGCCCACCCCCAGGGCGTGAGACCCCTCTACATATGTTCAGATCCATTCCGTCATCATCCCCCAGACATGAACGAGAATCCGTCGATAACCAACCCAGGTTGTGGGATGTGGTCGTCGGAAGAGGAAAAACCTCCATCCCAGTTGCTTTATAAAAACGCCGTTTTAACCTCAAGCAACCAAGGCGTGCCAGTCAGTCGCCTGTTTACAGCGAGCTAGCACTATGCGTGCGTCGGGACACACCCACATCAATGAACAGGCTATTTAGACCTGTCATTGAATCCCCAAGGCGCCCAGGGGAACGACAAGAGGGGTGTGACACTTCCTAACTCCAACTCTTTTTTAATAGAAAAGAAGGAAGCACCAACAGTATGTATCCCAGTCTACACAGCCGGGGGTAAAAAATTTTCACATTTTTACATCCCACCACCCTCCCATAGGAAGGAGACGGGAATCCCCAGAGAGACTTCCCACGCAAGCTGTACAGATTGAAAAGAATATATTGCACCTTGAGCCATGTAAAAAATTGGTTTTAGGGCTCTCCGGGGAAGAGGCACTGAACCCATACACACTCAATAATCGAATTGAATCGAATACATACACAATAGAATAGGACACCTTCCAGAAGGTCCACTCACCTTGACAATCTGAGGAGGAGGCTCTGTACTCTGAAGGAGGCTCCCTCACATGGAAGGAGGAGTCCGAACTCACAGAAGGCCCGAATAAGCGCTTGGTGAGGAGGAGCCCTGACCACCCCCCCGAAAACAGATCCATCACATGGACCTGAACAGCACACGGAAGTCCTACCAACAGAGACGCGCACGGTGACGTACTCTATGGCGGGGGAATTTCTGCGGTGCACACGCCCAATATTCCAGGCCGTGGGACCAGGAAACTCCCCCCCCCCCCCCCCCCTCACCCCGTAACGTGCCGAACCGCAACGTGACAGGAACCTTGAAGGACAGGGGGTGTACCCCTGACCAACAGAAAAAAGGGGGAGAGGAAAGGTCAGCTCTATGAAGCGGTTGACAGCTTCACACAGCGCATGAGCTAACCTGCTATCTGATTTTTACTAAGGAAAAAACACAGAATAGAGAGGGCTCTCTAAGAGCCCCGGTCCAAACTTACACATGTGCTTCTGTGGCCAGTCCAACCCAGTTGTAGGTCACATGACACACACAACCCATCATCACCTACAAAAAATGGCAAAAACACTCTACAGAGGAACGCCGTTTTTCATAATGAGAGAATACATAATTCTCGATTAGTATCGGCCACAGGCCTTGCTAAGCACACACGAAAGCGACCAACAATCTTTTCTTTTAGGAAAATAAAGTTACTCCAGCAGATTTAGCACAACCTCAGCAATCAAGCTAAGGGTTACATCGTATCCCTACCACACAGTGACACAATGTAGTGCAACAACATGTCCACTCTGATAGGAGGATGAAGAAGTCCCCAGGGAACCGGGGGGAAACACAATCCTCCTACTTTACCCTTAATACGGCCAGTTAAAACAGGAAAACCTGTTAATATGTGAACACACTGTTTATTGTCATTACAGGCTGAGAAAAGAATATTCTTTACTCATTTGTCACTAAGCATAGCTTTATAGGTTAGTTAACCCCCTTAGTTGTGAGTACACGGTACATATAAACACACATGATGTTTCTCAACACAACAAACCAGATCATTTTCACATCTGAAACAACAACCCGATTTGCACGGAGAAGCTAAATACCTAGTGACAAGACAATTCACACACAACTCGCGTTGTATCCTAAATGTAGTGCAGTAACACTCGTTTTGGAAAACATCGTTATTTACAAAACATTTAGAAGGGAAAGCCAGACGAAGTGTACAAGGTCTGGTCAGACCTGGCCTACCCGGAGCGTAGATCAACGAAGTGCAGTCTCAAGACACCGTAGAAAACACAGCCGTCCTGTGTTGTTCGATCTGGGCAGCGTCGCCGCTCCAACCCGTCGCTACGGTCCCCTTTGTTGACGCAGGCTTTGCCGTCCTGGCCCAGGGCAGGTTCGACGAACATCCTCTGTCAAAGATGACGTTGTAGTCAAGAGTGTTTAAAACATGTTATAATCAAAGCACGTTCAACAGAGTAGCATTAAGCTAACGGCCGCTCCAACCGTCGGTCGCTACTGCCCCTGCCCGCGAGACGCCGAGCGAACGGCGCACGCGACCAGAGGGGAGCTCGCGGCGGCGCGCGAGGAACCGGAGCCACCCCGCGCTGGGCCTTGGCCGATAGCAGCAAGCTAACGTTTCCTAGCGATCACAGCAGGCTAGCGCCGCAGCTAACAGCTGACTGGCTAACAGTAGGCCCAACCTAGGTAGGTCACGCAGTGATCATAGCAGGCTAACGCCGCAGCTAACAGCTGACTGGCTAACCGTAAGCTAAGCAGCTATCACCTGAACTTGTACACAATGATATAACAATCACCCAGACAGGCCGCCGTTCTGAAACCCTCCTCACTTTTTAAGAGAAAAGAGAAACAAGATGTCAACACAGTTTTACAACGGTGATTTTACCAACACCCGACGGAGCCAGCACAATACCAAACTGGCCTGTGTAGCTGACTTGAACACAGATCTTCCGCTATCGAACATCTATGCCCATATCTCCTCGTGAAGGAATACTCTCATTTGGATATGAAAGAAGGGGCTACACGGTGACAGAGAGATATCCACTCGTCCAGAAAACACAGGGATCACCAGTGTTAATGGTCGCGGCCCACTAGTTAAAACTATAATGGGCTTCAGACCAAGGTCTTCTGTCGCCTAAGAGGCTGAACAAAGGACCCTAGCCTGGGGCCGGTTTTCATAAACATTGTCAATTATCCCCCATAGCACTAACAGACAAGTGGAGCCTGCCAGCAAAACATAACTCACCAAAACCTGGAACCCACCGCTTCTCACAACAGCGGCGCGTCCTACAGCCCAGCTGTGTCTTTACCGCAACCAGCACACAGCAAGGACTGCAGTTGGAAAAGCGCGAACTCCCAATACGAAAACCGGTGGAGGATTTTTAGAATGATCATCATCTTCCAGACACTCCAGTACGAAGACAATATCGCCGTATTTTCTCGAAAATAGTGAGAGAGAAAATAAAGATATGATGTCAACGTATCCTTGCTTTCCAACTCTTCTCCTACCATCACATCACTTCAAGTGTGGGGATCTACCGAGGCACTTCCTTGTGGTGAAAGCGAGAAGGAGGCGAGTGGGTGGCCCCACCCCTGCTTATATGGGTATGCTGATAGGGGTGTGGTCAGACAAATATTGGGATTAAAGGTACATTGTGGTCTTTATTCAGTGCGTGTGCACGTGTGCGAGGACAGTGCAGAGAGTGACGCCGAGCGAGAGCTAATACGATACAGAACTGTAGTGTGATAGTGTGGTAGTGAAAGGGTTAACCCTTTGTCGCGTGACAGTGAAAGGGTTAACCTGCTGTGTTGTCACAGTGAAAGGGTTAACCATTTGTTAGTGTGGCAGTGAAAGGGTTATGGCCTTGGATTGTCACACTCACACACTGACACACATTATAACAAGCAACTTAAAAACCAGCTGGCTTTTCATTCCAGCTCTGAGCTGCTGGCAACGACACTTCATTTCCTTGTTTGCACTGCACTTTCTTTTACGCATATATGCAGTCGTTTGCCAAGCGCCACACAACGAGAATTAATGCAGTATTACAACGCAGTATTACTACGGATAATTCATTGGGTAAATAGCCGAACAAAAAGGAATGTACACATATGCATGTGTGCACACTAAATGCACTCAGCTGATACTGCTGAGCTGCAGATACCATATAAATACCCTCCGTCCTTCATAATTTTTATCTTGGCACATTGCAGAGGTCTCAGAGTCCATTTCAATAAAAATCATTTTGTTAACCTTCCCTTTTTGTGTGTTGGTCCACTATTTGTGATGGCGCCAAGCCAGGCCATGACACCATGTTCCCCATCAAACTACCACATCACATTTCGGACTATATAAAGCCTATCATTTGGTTCTTTGGCTTCGTAGCAGGCGGGGCGGTTCATTTTCTTTGTGCTGCCGAGAAGTTGTGCCTGACCTCAAGCGATGTTCCAAAATAGACATGAAAGTTCCAGTGTCTATGAATTATTTAACATGCTTCTGAGGCCTGCTGGGCTCAGGAGGGAGGCTTCAGACTGCAGGGGAACATTATTCAAAGTGAGGCTCCTCTATTTTTACCCTAGAAAGAAAACATCGCAGGTAAATATAAGATTCAAGGATAAGATAAGAATAACTTTTGTTAGCTATGTCTATCTTTCTTCTTTCTTTCTTTCTTTCTTTCTTTCTTTCTTTCTTTCTTTCTTTCTTTCTTTCTTTCTTTCTTTCTTTCTTTCTTTCTTTCTTTCTTTCTTTCTTTCTTTCTTTCTTTCTTTCTTTCTTTCTTTCTTTCCTTCCTTCCTTCCTTCCTTCCTTCCTTCCTTCCTTTCTTTCTTTCTTTCTTTCTTTCTTTCTTTCTTTCTTTCTTTCTTTCTTTCTTTCTTTCTTTCTCTCTTTCTTGCACACACACACACACACAAATGCGTACATACATAGAGACGCAATAATGTTTCAGGTCATGGGTAATTTCCTCCTCGTCAGTGTTCTTCCAGCTCATTCACTTAGAGTCCATTATGAGAAAGTGACAGTCATGTTTAAAGTTGCTCTGCATCACTGCTGCAGACCCTGGGTGGCCTCACCTCCTCCTCCTCCTGCTCCCCCTCCCTTGGCTATTGCTTATCTTAATCCAAAGAATAGTGGGTTGTGATTGGCTAATTATTCAATCAAAAGCAACTGAAATCAGAATAGCGGGTTGTGATCGGCTAATTATTCAATCAAAAGCAACTGAAATCAGAATAGCGGGTTGTGATTGGCTAATTATTCAATCAAAAGCAACTGAAATCAGAATAGCGGGTTGTGATTGGCTAATTATTCAGCGCAAGTCAATGGATGAGAAGACGATGCCCACCATAGAGTTTTCAGACCTTCCGCTTTTGACCTCTCACACAACCCGATGTCTTTCTTCACCAGCTCTGTCGTTATTATCTCTACACTCTGTGGCCTCTCATTGGCTCCTGGCTGCTTCAGGTCAGCGGGGGATCAAACCAGAGTCACATCAGATGCATTAAGTCAAACTAAGCAGCACCTCCTCATGCGTGACTGCAATTCAACACTGTCTGAGAAACCCTGTCTCTCTCTCTCTCTCTCTCTCTCTCAAGTCTCTCCGCTACATTAGACACGTAGGCCTGTTAATCTTAATTGTTATGAAAGAACGACAGAGTTGAAATACTCTGTCGTTTGATGTGAAGACACAGGCGGGATTTGCCTAGGAATAAACACAGGCCGAGTTTATATTTTGTACTTGAGAGACCGCTCCGTCTCGTTCGTGTCAAGAGAAAATGTGTTGCGGTGTAAACCTGATAGAGCGGTGTCGCAGGAGTTTAATAATTCTTTCTCTCACTCTCTCTCTCTCTCTCTCTCTCTCTCTCTCTCTCTCTCTCTCTCTCTCTCTCTCTCTCTCTCTCTCTCTCTCTCTCTGCTACCTTTCAGAATGCCGTTGTCCACCGAGACCTCAAACTGGAGAACATCCTTTTGGATAAAGACCTAAATGTCAAGGTAAGCTTAGCGACAAAACATACTCCAACTTGGCCTCCATTAGGGTTGGGTACCGTTCACATTTGAACCGATACCGGTACCGGTACCTGTGAATCGATACCGGTACCTTTCTTTCTGTACTTTAGTCTCTAAAAATGTAATCTACCTACCTCAGTTTAATTAGTCCAAACTTCAAATTATTTATTATCATTATTATTTATTTAGAACAATTTGTTAATATATATATAATATATAATATTGCAGTGAGCGTTGTCTGCATCTAGCTTTGTAAAGTGTAACCACACTTGCGACCGTTTTAGGCTTGCCATTGCCCCGACTGCTTTGTTGTTGTTGAATCAAGTATAATCCTAGGTAAGCGTGTATTGTGCGAGTGAGCGTTGACGTGAATGTGCGGCACACTTCATAGGTTTCGTTTCGCGGTAAACGAAACATTGACTTTCTTTTTTTTTGCATTACCGAAATGTGGCACCGGTGGATCTCACGTGAATCGGTACCCGGTAGTACCGACGTGATTCGGTCGATACCCTTAAAAGTACCGGATTTGGTACCCATCCCTAGCCCTCCATATCACTTCTCCTCCCAGAGAGGAGGAGAGAGGGCTAAATCTGAAGCATTTCTTTAAAGAAAGGAGACTGTTGGCAGTGGATCCTCTTGGCAGCTCCAAAGTAAAAAAAAAAATAATAAAAGAAAAGGTAAACATTATCCCGCATTCAGAACATAGATTGGAACACATCCTACCCACAATCACTTTAATATATGGCCATGGCATGTGCATGGAACCCGTATGAAAACATGGTGCCAGGTCCTATAACAGAACCTTGAGGTCATTCCTTGCCTTATTTGGGCATTCCCCCTCCTCGTATGGGCGCCCAGGGGAATGCATGGAATCCAAAGGCAATCGGGCCAGCCGGAGGGTTTTAATATAAGTATGCCCCGTCCGTCCATCAAAAGAAAACACTGTGTATCAAGCTCTTAGCAGCTCTACATGAATTCCAGGCCTCCGTTGCACCAGAATAGGCTTTTTCAGAACGTGCCACACAGAGGAAATGGCCTAAGTCTCTGTGGAATGTGTGGATACTGGTCTAGTATCCACTCCCCTGAGGAAGAAAAATATTTATCTATAGACTACTGGCTCTTTTAGCAAATGCCAGTCACTTTTGTTTTTGGCTCCTAACTAACACGGTTAGGAGGCAGACACAGTGGGTAGAGTTATTGGATCAGTTTTGGAGCATTGCGTGCACTGTACTGCAGGAGGTCTATAATAACACGGCCGCCCTCAAGTATTGAACCAGCCTTAACCAGATTGGAAAATCATATGTCGGCTGACCTTGGAAGAGATTCAATTTGTGGACCACAAAATGACTTAATATTCTTGGGGTCAGGAATACCAAGGCCGACCCATTGCCCAGATAATATGGGGCTGAAAAACAGATTAAGCGAGATATTGGGGTATTTGGACAAATTCCACATTCTCTCTCACTGTAATAATATAATATGGTGATCATCACCCACAACAACAAGTTATGAAAGAGGCCTTTAAACGGGCCGTCATCCCCTTTTAGAACCCTCTCCAGTGGCCCGCTCCTTGTGTCCAAGGTGTTTGGGATGGAGCACGGTGTGAATGGGAGGCTGTTGCAGCTTCAGACAATAACCCGTTTAATCCCCAGGCACATGTATAGAACAGATATGATTAGGAGAAAGTGAGACGTGTGTGCGTGTGCGTGTGCGTGTGTGTGTGTGTGTGTGTGTAGGTGTGTGTGTGTGTGTGTGTGTGTGTGTGTGTGTGTGTGTGTGTGTGTGTGTGTGTGTGTGTGTGTGTGTGTGTAAGAGAGAGAGAGAGAGAGACCTACAAGCCTTCATAGCTGAAGAATGCTTCTCCTAAGCTAAGCTAAGTCAGCTGAGATGTACACACACATACTCATAATCTCATCATTGCATCCGTTCTCCACACTCCAGACCCACGCATGTCACTGTGACTCCCTGAATGCCCCTATGTTCCAAATAAATATGGCTGTCACGGCTGATATTGTCAACACCACAGGGGAGAGATAGCGCGTTGGCGTGCGTGTTAATAATCACTCTAGATAGCGAGGAGCCCCGGTCTGGCTGCCTGAGGCCCCCCTGGCCTTGAGTGTTTGTTCCGTTACGTGACTGTTTGCTGGCCTGCTGCTCTTGGCCCTCCACTCCCCCCCCCTCTCTTGTATTTATATTGGCCAAACCTGACCACACGTCTATTTTGGGCTCTGGTAAAAGGAATTGCTTTCGGTTGTTGTATTCCTTTCCACATAGTCAATAGTTTGTGGAATATAGTCAGTGAAATGGAATCTATGCTACAAGTCTCTCTCTCTCCCTCTCTTTCCTTCTCTCTCTCGCTTTGTCTTTATATCTTATATATATGTTTGTGAGCATGCAAGCAATTTACACTCATGCCTGTGTTATGTGTTTATGTACGTGACAGTGAGCAAGAAAGAGCATTATATATGTAACAATGAGAGAGCAGGTGTGTATGTGTTTGTGTGTGTCTGTGTGTGTGTGTGTGTGTGCGTGTGTGAGAGAGCGTGTCTCTATATGCATGTGTTGTGAATAGCTGAGTTGTAACTATCATCAGGCAGGTCATTATGTCACAACGTATGTCAGCTGGAACACTCTTAAAGTAACAGACGTTGGTCTGGACTAGTGAGTCCGGCACGGAATGTGCCAGTCGTTAGACTGTTACATCATTCTGCCTGGTGCAACTGGAACACACTGGCGCAAATAAACCTCATGTCAAAGGTCATTAAATGAGTTATATACGCAGCAGTAGTTATATCAGTGAGTCATTAATTGAATCTCTCTCTCTCTCTCTATCTGCAGCTTGCTGACTTTGGCCTGTCCAACCATTTCCAGAAGAATGTTCTGCTGCAGACGTACTGTGGAAGTCCACTCTATGCATCTCCAGAAATAGTGAAAGGGCTCCCCTACCAGGGGCCAGAGGTCAGTCGACACGCCGTCTTTACAAATTCCCTTGCTTGAAACAAAAAGTTGTTTTTATCTTGACGGTAAAAGTGAATATGCATTTGCCTGCTTACCTACTTACCTGCACATAATCCTTTACTGTATCTATATCTGTACATATCCTACTCTTACTAGTTACGCTGCAGGCCAGTAGTAGCCATACTGTCTTTATTTATTATACTACAACTCTGTACATACATCTGATTAGCACTACACTACACATTAGTAGTATATTTTGTACCCAGTGTATTCACCTGTACATTGAATAGAATAGAAATCCTTTAATAATCCAGAGGGAAATTCGGCAACTACAGATCGCTCACATTGAACAACAATAAACATTTAGGTAGTCAATAGGACTAATATAAGAATAAGATAATTTATTACATGGCGTTTTCACATTCGCCGAAATGCTTGCTTGTGATTGGTCAATAGCGCGCGTCAGAGGTCCGATATTACCCGATAACGGACCTCTGCCGAGCAATAATGACCGCTGTGCGCAGCTGTTCGCAATCAAGCCCACTGACATCAGTGCAATCAGACACTGCCGGCTGCTGTGGAAGCTGCCGGCGATGACAGGGCGGAGCAACGAGCGGAGCCAGAACCAGTGTTTGCGAGTCGATGTAAAATGAATTAGGTATATTGTTAGTAAGTTAGCCATGTAATAAGCGGGATAATGTATAGCTATACTCGATCATTGTCGCAAAATAATTGACCTTCACTGACGTTTAAAACACCTCGCAGAGGCGGCTCGGTATTTTAAACTCTGTGTCGGTCAATTATTTTGCGACAATGACCTCGTAGCTATACATTATCCCTTACATATATATTAATATAAAAAATAAGAATAAAATACAATAAAAAATACAATACGGTCCGGGATATACATTCTGGTATGTATATACATTCAAAAATCTTAAATATAAACTATCCAGCCAGAAATATACAGTAAAATGTACAGTAATAAGTGTAAAAATGTAAAGTGTAAAGTGTCCAGGAAAATTGTGAGAAGTGTAAAAATGCTACGAGTCCAGGAAGATTTCGCCAGGCTGTACTGTCACCCTATGCTCAGTGATGCAGTGAGGCACAGTGATGCATTATAGAGTCTAGTGGCTGTCGGAATGAAGGACTTCCTGTGCCGTTCAGTGTTACATCTAGGGAGTCTTAGTCTAACACTGAACGTGCTCCTTTTTTCAGCCAAGTCCATCTGTAGTGGGTGGGAGGGATTGTCCATGATGGCTCCTCCTCTCCGCCACCACCGCTAGAGAGTCCAGCTCCACCCCTATCACGTTACTGGCCTTCCTGACCAGCTTTTCCAGCCTGTTTGTGTCCCCCGCTCTCAGTCCGCTGCCCCAGCAGGTCACAGTGTACAAGAAGGTTCCCGCCACCACCGACTCGTAGAACATCCTCAACATCCTTGTACAGATGTTGAAGGATCTCAGCCTTCTGAGGAAGTAGAGTCGGCTCTAGCCCTTCTTGTAGAGTGCCTCTGCGTGTTTTGACCTGTTCAGTTTGTTGTCGATGTGGACTCCGAGGTATTTGTACTCCTCAACCATGTCCACATCGACCCCCCTTATGGAAACGGGGGTCACAGGTGTACTCCTCCTCCTCCTCCCCAGATCCACAGCCAGTTCCCTGGTCTTCGTCACATTTAGCTGGAGGTGGTTCTTTTCGCACCATGTGACAAAGTCCGCTACCAGTTCCTAGTATTCCTCCTCATCACCGTCCTTTATACATCCCACTATTGTAGAGTCATCAGAAAACTTCTGAAGGTGGCAGGACTCTGACCGATAGTGGAAGGCATTGGTGTAGACGGTGTTGGGGCCCCGGTGTTGCTGACCAGTCTGTCTGACACACAGCCTTGTAGGTGCACATATTGTATATTGCTGTCGCACTTTACTGCTACATTTGCACTCTGGTTGGATGCCAAACTTCTCATTGTACTGTACTTGTGCTGTATGATGACAATACATTTGAATCTAATCTAATCTAATCTAATCTAATTAACTATACATGTATTTGTGTGTTGTAGGTGGACTGCTGGGCACTGGGGGTGCTGCTGTATGCCTTGGTCTATGGCAGCATGCCGTTTGACGGCGCTAGTCACGCAAAACTCACAGAGCAGATCAGCCAAGGACGTTACCGCAGACCCAATCCTCCCTCAGGTACACGAATACTGTGTCACTGTCCATCAGTACAGTATGCGCACTTCTTGTCCTAAGTCATTAGAAGTAACTAGTCGATTACAGGCTTATCGTGTGAGGATAACCAAGTATAAACACTACTAAACAGCTAACTTGTGAAACTCCCCTCCCTGCAGATGCCTGTGCGCTTATCGACTGGCTACTGACGGTGCGTGTGGACGAGAGGGCCACGGTGGAGGACGTGGCCAACCACTGGTGGGTCAACTGGGGCTACGAGGAGAGCGTGTGCGACTGCCCCTCGTCGCCACACCAGGACCCCTCGCCCCTGCTGGCTCGTTACATCGACTGGCAGAACCGCGTCGCTGCCACCGGCGGCATGTCCGCCGCCCCCCAGGGCCCGTCCTCCTCCGACCCCTCCTCCCATCAACCCTCTCCTCACCCCTTCTGCTTCAGCTTCCCCCTGAAGGGCGACCGCGGGGGAGGGGGAGGGAGGTTACGCAGTTGGGCGTCGAGTCTGAGGAAGTCACGCAAGGAGAACGCCTTCCCCCAGACGGCACTGGGAGCTTGTGGCTGTGTTTGTACCACAGCATCCATCACCACCACCACCACCATCATCACCACCTCCACCACCACCACCGCCGCCACCACCGCCACTGCCTCCTCCACTTCCACTGTGGAGCGAAAGAAACCCAAGGGGATCCTGAAACCCCACAGGAGCTTTGACTCTGCCTTCCTCGGCTCCCCCAAAGAGAACTCTCCATCCCAGCCCTGCAGCGCTATTCCTCAGCCTCACCGGCCATGCGGTCTTACCCACGCACCCAGTGAAGTCCTGTCCACCAGCTTACCAAGCCCCTCCTCATTTAGCCAGCCCTCCTCCAAGATGCCCAAGAAGGGGATCCTGAAGAACCTGTATGGAGGGGAATCGGGGTACGCCTCCTCCCCAGAGAGAGGGGCCTCAGCAGGGGCGGGCACAGGGCCAGGGGGGAAAAGGGCTGGGTGCCCGGGGGGTCTGTGCTCCCACGAGGCCCAGCCCTGCCCCCCCAGTGTGGAGGACAGCCCCACCATGCGCACAGAGGCGGTGAGGAGAAGAAAGGGCATCTTAAAGCGGAACGGCAAGTTCTCTCACAGCCTGGATCTCCCCGATGACCATCACATTGCCTCTTCCTTCATGTTCCCGGAGACCCTGCAGCAACTCCTCCAGGCCACGGGGGGCAGCAGCAGTGGCCGACCCCCCAGTGTGGTGAGCGAGGATAGCCTCTTCTCCTCCGACTCCTTTGACCTGTTGGACCTCAGCGCCCAGTCACGCCGCAGGATCTTCTCCAGGGGCCTGCGTCACAGCGCCTGTAGTTCAGAGGAAGATCTGGAAGACCTCGAGGCCGTGACGGACAGGACTGTGATGGGGAGGGGGCAGGGCCAGGAGGGAGGAGGGGAGATCTCAGTGGACGGGAGGAAGGACATGCTAAGATAAGCCTATAGAACATTGGAGGTCAATGAAAATCTGTCAAGAAAAATATAAGCACCACGTCAGTGATGATTTCCGATAGGCACTGATGGGTTCTGTGATGGGACTGGCTACAGTAATACAGTGCGAGTGAACGTATATGGATGAGAAGATGATGGCCACTGTGGATTCCTTCCCTGCATAATCAATGATGCATCATTTTACAAAAATGACCTTTTGATTTATTAAGGAGACATTAAGGTACCACAGGCAAAGATTGTACCCCCTGCACGTGTGCACTTGACTTGACTATAATGAGCAACTGTTGATTGAAAGCACTGTTTTTGGGACATTTTATCGGTAGTGTTGGGTTTATGCTCTTTCTTGGACACTGCTTTCCAATATGAGATAAACGTATAACAGAAAAAATAATAGATCAGCCTGTCTGACAAGAATGAATGAAGTTCTAATGAAGCGTCTGTGACCTCACTTGCACATCACATTTTGTATTCTGTATCGATGAGCCTCGATCATTTCAATCTGGAAAATGATCTGGAAAAGGTCCTCTGCTTTATGTCGACCAACACTTCAGGTATTTGGAAGTGGCAAGAAGCCTTCGCCTTAGTGCCGCCTAAAATGGTTTCTCCGATAACCCAATGAAATAATTTCATATACCGAGTCGAGAGTGACGTTAAACTGAAAAGACAAAGTTTCATGACTTTTTTAGTCATACTGTCTGCTCTATTGTGAAGGTAAATTATTTAAATGTGTGATGCTGTGATTTGTCATGATGCCATTGAGTACCGTTGGGTTGTGTAGTACTGTAATGCGGATGATTTGTTCCTTTGCACCAACGGACACAGCGTGAAATGCCAAATGGATCACATTTGACCTTTGATCCCATTGATGCTCTTGTGGACATTTGAATAGGAGCCTATTATGTACTGCCTATGTGTACCCGTATGCCATTGTAAATATGTAATTTTCATACAGCAACTAGAGAATTATATTCACTGGTTCAACCTTTTTGGAACTTTGTTGGAAAAATAAAAGCATATGAATCTGAATACCCTCCTTGTGTTGTTATGTCCTGTCTGAGGATAGTATGCATTCGGTAGCGTCTGTGTGTGTGTGTCTCTGTGAATCTGTGCAATATAAACTATGGGGCCGATCAGCCTGTGCTTTGGCGCAGAAGGTTACAGAGGCATAAGGATTAGTGTGTGGGAATATGCTTCACATCTGGCAGTTTTGGTTTCAAATTGTGGACTACTGTACCTAATGTAAACGCTAGCATTTGCTATTGGAAACAACTTGTGTATGCTAAAGGCACATCAATCTCAATAGAAAACCCAAACTGCATAAGATAAGATATTCCTTTATTGATCCCCTTGGGGGGAATTCAGGCATCATAGGAGCATGGGGGGGGGGGGGTACAGGAATGGGCATGGTAATAGTAGAAGATATATAGGCAATAAAAGAATAGTACAGTAGAACAGTAAAAAAAATAAGCAATATAATTAACTCTGAATATAAGCATATGAGCAAGTAGGCAGGGTAATAGCAACCTTAACTGCGCACGATTAGCCTGCGCTATCTGCTCCATCTTTGCAACCGATTCACTAAAGATATTGCACGGATGATATACTAGCGCAAACACGCCCATAGGTGTGCAATTTGCTCCTGATTTGCTCCAGCGCAGTTGGCTCGTGGAACAGTTTGCACCTGGCAGTGCTGTTGGCAGATTTCAGGAAGGGAAGAAATAAACCCGAAATGAGGCATAGACATAACAGTATTTTTCACCATTTGTATTTTGTTTATTTCATATTTTATTTAGTTTATTTTGTAATGTATAGAGCTTGCTTAATTTGTATTTTCATGACACATTGCATCCTTTGTTTTTTTGTCACTATCTTTTGTCATTGCATTTGTTTGTCATGTCATCCCCAAATAAATTATTTTGAGCAGACCTGTCCATGGTGCTGAATCTTTAGACCGAAGTTAGGCTATGAATATTTTTTGAGTGAGAAAGTTGTATTTAATGTTTAGTTAAGAGAATAGAACCCGCATTATCATATACTCCAGAATAAACGTTTCATTGACTGTGTTTCCAGCATCTACTCCTCATGGACCTGACGAAACGTTATAAATTAAAGGTTTGGGGGGGGAATATATCATTGCCCCACCGCTACGATCCAGGCATCTAAACCGGAAAGTGAGTGCAGTCAATAATAATAATAATAATAATAATAAACTTTATTTATAATACACCTTTCATACAAGGATTGCAGTTCAAAGTGCTTTACATAATAAAGACAATAAAACAAGCAGCAAGAGCAATGCATAACACAACAAAAATTGCAGCATGATGCAAATTCTAAATCTTGTTACAAAATAAATCAATCAATAGCGCTGACAACATTGGGGAAGCCGACAACGTTAAATAACAATATTTAAATAATAAATATGGGTGGCTGGCTCAATATCATCCTTGATTTCATTGAGTAGATCAAGAATTGCTTGAGCTGGCAACCTGTGTCTCCGGATGATTTCGGTCTCGCTTAAATGAAAAAGTGATATTCTCATTCGAAATATTCTTTCACAAGCACGCCTGGCATTATGATGCCTTCGCCTGGCAACAATTAATGCTGCCATGATCACCTGAGACGCTGGCAATGACACCCATGGCCGTAGCCAGCTATGAGGTCACAGAGGTCCGGACCTCGGTAACTATTTGTAACTATAAAAAAATATTAAAAAAATATATTAAAAAAAAAATGTTTGTTTGGTCAACGACCGGCCTACTACTAGGCTGGGACAGCGGCCCATTGGTACTGACTGACACTGGGCTGGCCCAATCACATCTCTTACTAAGCACCCCCCACCAGTCGTGCAGGGTACATGACTGAAAGGGGGGCTGTTACATGACTGAGATGGGGGCTGGTACATGACTGAGATGGGGCTGTGGTACATGACTGAGAGGGGGCTGTGGTACATGACTGAGAGGGAGCTGTGGTATATGACTGAGAGGGGGCTGTGGTACATGACTGAGAGGGGGCTGGTACATGACTGAGAGGAGGCTGGTACATGACTGAGAGGGGGCTGGCACATGACTGAGATGGGGCTGTGGTACATGACTGAGATGGGGCTGTGGTACATGACTGAGATGGGGCTGTGGTACATGACTGAGAGGGGGCTGTGGTACATGACTGAGAGGGGGCTGTGGTACATGACTGAGAGGGGGCTGGTACATGACTGAGAGGGGGCTGGTATACATGACTAAGAGGGGGCTGGTACATGACTGAGAGGGGGCTGGCTGGTACATGACTGAGAGGGGGCTGGTACATGACTGAGAGGGGGCTGGTACCATGTATTGTGCATCATTGTAGGTCAAACCATTAAAAAGTTAATTTCCACGGCAGCCATTTTGGATTTTGGTCTCACAAATTTCCCCCGCCTTTTTAAAAAATACACCCCGGCTAAATTAGTTTATCAACTCTCCTAGATGACAAATCCATTGAGAAACAAAGTGCCACAGATGACCCAACTACTAGGTCCATATCGTATCATCATAATATTATTTTTTAAATCATTAGGATAAGGGTTCCCTTGATAAAGATGCATGAAAAGGCTGTATAATATACAACACCTGTACTCAGCTGCAAAAACTGCTTTTTTATTTGATTAGATTTATTTGGAAATTAAAAACACATCATAAACACAAATTATCTTAACCAATTTGTATTCCTGAGGATATCACCTAAAAGCATTCATTAAAACACTTATTTCCAAGGTGGTCCTCGATGGAAGACATAAAAACACAGCACATATACATGTAGCCTACTCAACTGCTAATTTTTCCTCAACTGCAAAAATGTATGCCTACTTATGTATTAGCCTACAGGGAAAAACACATTCACAACAGGCAGCAACGTTTATTTTCAGCCAAGTATGGTAATAACTAATAAGGTAACTATTAGATATATATGGTATGGATGACTTACTCTTAATAACTTATTACTATCTGTGGTAGCTCTAGTCTCCACCTACACAAAAATGATCATGCACCTTCACGTGGTAGGCACATTAACTGTAGGTCAAACTCCCCAAACAAACACACCATTGATTTAATTGCCATATAAATCACATACAAAGATATAACTATTACTCCTCTCTGAACATGAATATAAAACAAGGTGATCTATTAATAACTGTGTAAACCTTATGCAATATTCATCATTGATATTTGAATACTTGAAATCTGTATGAACTGAGTAGTTAGTATCAAATGAAATAAGATGGAACAGCTCATGCATTCATTGAATAAACAACGATTTGCTCATTACCAGTATGGTATTGTTTAAATTGTACAGCTTTTTGCACATCTTTGTCAGGGAATTCCAACTATTCTGGACCTGAATGTACCAGTTAATTGTAATCATCTCTCTCTCCTTAGTCAAGCTAGGTTGTGGAGGAGAGAGACAGGGATGAACAGGCTATAGACTACTTTGCCCATCCTGAGCCTGCTATGATGCAGGTGTTTTTACATCACCACCCAAAACAAGATTCAGCCAAGAGCGAGGGAGTACACTGGTCCACTTGTCCATGGCACTTACTAACCAGCTTTGTAGTGGTTTGGGGGAATAGTACAGTAGGTATGCATATTTAAGTCGACTGCAAGGATGGTGTACCGGTGGGTGGTGTCCGACCGATTATAGTGGGCCGGTCTGGGCCAAAAAAATAAATGGACCTCCCTAATTTCTAAACCCTGGCTACGGCCCTGATGACACCCCTTTATAAATGCGCTTAGTTACCACCAAATCCCTGAAGACGCTGCGCCGATCTTTGTGAATTTGAGTGTTTTTGATGAGGCTCATTTGCATAGACAGTTAACAGTTGACAGTTGTATCCGAATATAGATACCTTGGGATAAAAATGGACTCCAATCTTACATTTAAAAAACAAATCAAATCGGTAGTAAACAATGCAAAGTTTCACTTATCAAACTTCCGTCACATCAGAAACGCTCTGTCAACAAAAGCAGCAGCACTGTATTTTAATGCCATTATTATGTCACACTTAACATACTGTCTGACTAGCTGGACACAAGCCTCCTGTACAACACTACGATCTGTACAGGTAGTTTACCATCAGGCTGTGAAAGTTCTGGACAGGAAAACAAACAGCCACCACCATTGTTATAGCATAGCAAACCAGAACCTACTGAGCTGGGACAATCTTGTCAAATTCAAAGATGCCTGCCTTACCTATAAAATCCTACATGGCTTGGCTCCTCCCCCCCCCCCCCCCCCCCCCCCTCTGTACTTTCATAAAACAGAAAGCATCTGCTGACAGATATACCAGGTCTGTAGTCAGAGGGGACTGTGTAGTCCCAAACAGGAGGTCTGCTTTTAGTCAGACAGCCTTTTCCGTGAGAGCAGCCCACACCTGGAACAGTCTGCCAACACGGCTCAGGGAGTATCAAAGTTACATTTCATTTAAAACATGGTTGAGAGATGGTCAAGTGTGCGACCATTTTAACTGAGGGGTTGTATTGTAATGTATTTTAATGTATTTATTTGTATGTATTTTAGTGTATTGTAACCTATACTGATTCCTACTGTGTTTTAATTATTGTACTATGTTTTAATTATTGTTGTGCTCATGTCACCTGCCCCAGAGACTACAGTTGAAAATTAGCCAACTTGGCTAAACTGGCATATTTACAGTCAAATGTTCCTTAATATGCACTGTCTCTGTATTTTAAACCAATAAATACAAAAATAGAAAGGGGCACATGTTACGCCCATATTACCTCTGCGCTTCCTTTGTGAATAGCAAATTGTGTTTCAGAGCTATTTGCACAGGTATAGCATCAGAAAAAGCAGGGCAATCCCTTTGTAAATTTGCCCCTTAGTACCTGAATATATACTATGAGAAAGTAAAGTATACAGTATAAGATAAGATAGTTATTTAATTTTTTTTTTGCATTTATGGTCACAGGATCGACAGAGGAGAGGGAGAACGGGAGAGGATGTGGGGGAGGACATGCGATAAATCCGTCCGGGAGCGGGAGGCGAACCCGGGTTGACCGCGTAGGTCTGCATCGCAGTATGCGGTGCGCCACTGGGGTGCCCCAGCCATAAGATAGTTATTTGACAGTCTGTTGATACAGAAATGTGTTGTGTCGGAACTCACAATATTGCATTACAAAAAAGAACATTGGACAACCATGTTGCAGCAGAGACAGACATACAGAGAAGACATCAGAGACACAACCATGTTACAGCAGAGACAGACTCACACACATCCTGGAAAGGCCACAAGGGATGACACAAACATTTGTACATGCCTATACGTCCTTCATTCATAGAATCAAAATACTTGAATCATCCGAGGGAAATTTGGCACTATAAATCGCTCACAGTAAACAGTAAACATTTAGGTAGACAAAACAAAAGTCACAAATAAGAATTAAGTTAAAGAATCATTGGTGCCCCCCTCCCCTCCCTCCAGGACATTTACAATACACGCCTGGCCCGCAAAGCACTACCCATCGCGAGTGACATCACCCACCCCTCACAACACTTTTTCACTCTCCTGCCCTCAGGAAGCTGAACTCTCTCCCAGCTCTCCCCTCCTCTTTTACCCTGCCACCACAAAACCTGGGCTAAGAACACCCCCCCCCCCCCCCCCCACTGACACACACACAGACACACGCTGCCACTTTACAAACTCACTGCCACTTTACTTACTGCCATTATTTAGTTTTATTTATTTAGTTTCATATCATATTAGTTTACTGCCATATCCATCATATCACTGCCACTTTACTGCCATTATTGTATTATTGTATTTTACTGCCATTATTTATTATTCATACTTACTATGTACCACTGCTGGCTAAAAGTTTGCACTAAGTTCTCATTTACCTCTATATTTGCATTCACTCATACATTCACTTTTTTAGCTACTGTCTACATTGTATATAGTCCTGTATACTGTCCATATGTTATTTTATGTTTATAGTGTACTATATGTTACTTTATGTTTATATTAGATCTTGTTTTTTATATACACCGTGGGAAGGGGGAAACGCAATTTCATGTCTCTGTATGTCTTGCACATTACGAGAGGTGACAATAAAGCTGACTTTGACTTAAAATAAGCCTAAGAATAAAATACAGTCCGGGATATACATTTCCTATGTTACATTCTAATATAAAATATACAGTAAAAATATACAGAACTATACAGTAAGTGTAAAATTGTGCTATGTTCGGTTTAAAAGTAAAAGTCCAGGAAGATAGTACTGTCAACCTGTGCTCATTGATGCAGTGAGGCACAGTGATGCATTGTAAAGTCTGATGGCTGTCAGAATTAAGGACTTCCTGTGCCGTTCAGTGCTACATCTCCCCCTTCATTGGGGGGGAAATACTTGTACCAACTATAGCATGCCGCGGACATATGTTTTTGCTCTGCGTTGTGTTGCTAGGAATGGTAAGGCTCAGGCACTAAAACGTCAGAAAGTGATTAGGTAGTACGAGCTTGACAGATTTGTGTCTCAACATGGATGTCTAAAAATAAGCACAAAGACGGTGAGAGGACATGGCAAGCTGGAGGCGGTGAAAGATAGATAAATCACATACCAAAGACAAAAACAACATCTTTAAAAATAGAACAAAGATATACTGTAGTCTTTATGATATACATGTGTGATACTCTCTGCAGAATGGCCATTTTTAGACAAAATCAAGCTCTTGTCAAAAGTATCCCCACCCTCTCTATAGCTAAGAGGCCCTGTCTTCATTTTTGGGCCTATGTATGGCACAACATAGAGAAAATGGGGCAATAGTGTTTACGATTATGCCAACAGCTATCCATTTGATCAACTCCAGGCCTCCTGGTCTCCATAAACAATGAGCCATATTTACTCTAGAGGCCATTTCCATGGTATTTTAATTTGCTTGGACTAAAAGGCATCTGAAGAACCACTCAACATCAAGAACGGGTCATGGTGACCCAACCAGGAATGAACGGAGGAATGGCTGAAATCACAAAGCCAACTACAGCCCTGCAGTTTTGACGGTGGTTTAACAACATGAAAACACATTAATTTGTGAGTGTTTTTACTATACCGTGTTTCATTTAAACTGTCAAGACGTCATTCCAACCTGTCTCTGACCTGTGTTTATTCAGGAATCCAGGTCATAATATTCTCTCCACTAATTTAACAACATAACCTCATGTCAAGGCTTAGTGTATATGGACGCAGCAGAACCATTTTCTTTGTCTGGGGAAAATAAACTAAATCAAATGGGCAAAACAGTGTCAAGGCACCAACTACCACCCAGCTAGCATGAAGATAAGTACCAACGGGAGCGTATCTATGTTCCCCGGGTCCTATGTTCCCCGCTCCCGATAAAAAGGGTCCTATGTTGATAGGCCTACGTGCAAATCTGTTTGAGCTTAAAATAATTGTTATATAGCCTACTGGCCTCGCGTCTCGCTCTTCGCCATACCGAGATATACCCCTATCTCAGTAGGAGTTAGATCATTTTGTGTACTGTACTGTGTAGGGACTGTCCTGCTCCACTAGGGGCAGGCTTTTCTCATTCACTAGGCTAGGGGCGGGGCTGGCTTTTCTAATTCACAGGAGCGATCTTTTCTACTCTACGTTGGCTTTGAGAGTTTGGCTTTTCTAATTCACAGGAGCGATCTTTTCTACTCTACGTTGGCTTTGAGAGTTGTGTGAATGAATGAAAACTTTATTTAACAGATTGCAGAATGGGTACAATACAGTACGGCTCAATACATACAATTGTTAAGGGGATGCAGACCTGAGAAAGACGTTTGTCTTGTTTCCATCAGGGTCCCCCATTTTCGATTCATATAGACATTTATGACATACACAACATACATGACATTTATGGCATAGGGACATATAGGTATTTAGTACTGATACATTTGTGACATAACCGGTATTCAAATATACAGTACTGTTACCCCTAGATCCTGACAGAGTATATACATATGATGGGGAGGGGACTGTACATTAGGAGGGGGTGGGTGGGTGGGAGAGAAATATACATACGGCGGGGAGGGAATATATACATGTTTGATTGATTGAATTGATTGAAAACTTTATTAACAGATTGCAGAATGGGTACAGTACAGTACATAGATGTAGCAGTACTGTCTATCTGTATGTCATGTATGGGGACCCTGATGTAAACAAGACGAAAGTCTTTCTCTGGTCTGCATCCCCTTAACAATTGTGTGTATTGAGCTGTACTGTATTGTACCCATTCTGCAATCTGTTAATAAAGTTTTCAATCAATCAATCAAAACAGCTCAATACATACAATTGTTAAGGGGATGCAGACCAGAGAAAGACGTTTGTCTTGTTTACATCAGGGTCCCCCATTTTCAATTCATCATAAACTGTACTGTGCAGGACAGTGATGCAACAGTAGCAGGACAGTGGATCACAGTGATGTAGCAGGACAGTGGATCACAGTGATTAAACAGTAGCAGGACAGTGATGTAGCAGGACAGTACATCACAGTGATGTAGCAGGACAGTGATGTAGCAGGACAGTGATGTAGCAGGACAGTGATGTAGCAGGACAGTACATCACAGTGATGTAGCAGGACAGTGGATCACAGTGATGTAGCAGGACAGTGCATCACAGTGATGTAGCAGGACAGTGCATCACAGTGATGTAGCAGTACAGTGGATCACAGTGATGTAGCAGGACAGTGCATCACAGTGATGTAGCAGTACAGTACATCACAGTGGTGTAGCAGGACAGTGATGTAGCAGGACAGTGGATCACAGTGATGTAGCAGGACAGTGATGTAGCAGGACAGTGGATCCAGGGGCGTATTTCCCACGGGGGACATTGGAATAGGTCCCCCCCATTTTTTCAGAATGCAGTTATGTCCCCCCCCCCTTCTGACTACCTGTCCTACTATTATGCAAAGAGGAGTAGATGGGGGTCGCATTCTTGCCCTTATCTAGAGCTAAACCAGCAGCAGTGACGACACCAGCAGTGTGTGTGTGTGTGTGGTGCGTTCCTGAAATCAATTGGGAGTGCACTCGCTATTTGCATATCAATAGCGCCGGTCGTCAGGTGTGTTAAATACGACCGGCGCTATTGATATGCAAATAGCGAGTACTTATCTGGGCTTGCACTTAGTAGTTAGGAGCACTTAGGAGTTCAAAAGTGCGTTCATTCTCAGCACTCTGTTATAACGGCGTTCAAAGATGTGCCAGATTTCATATGTATTTCAGCCGAAAACCCAGTTAAAATACACCGTAAACAGGCTTTAAAATTATGTGGAAAACCAACCGATCTGGCAACGCGCCTGTCAACCCCCGCTACGTCATCAGACTCATCACAACAACAGCTGAATCTGCGTCTGCGAGCAGAAGCTGAGCGCTGCGCAGCAGCAGGTCGAGAGCAGCACTCGCTCAGAGTCAGACTCTACCTCTTGACGTCGGTGCTTGGGGATTTAAAATAGTTTAACGTTAAAGTCAGTACTGACTCAGACGGAAACAATCTAACGTTTGTCTGTAAACTTTGTCCACCCGGTTTGAAGAAGCAAGTCCCCACATCGACGCGACCGCGACGACGTCGACAGCAACATTGAGAATATGCAAACGTCCTGTTTTAGTTTTCATAATAAAGACAATTCAAGCAAAGTTGTTCCTCATGTTTTTGAAAATATACTGTAGAGATGAAAGCTGCAGTGTGGACTGAATGCGCGGTGGCAAAGCGTTATGGAAATGCCAGTATTCTGATTGCTGTCTGTGTGGTTCAATATTTAAAAAAAATAATAGTTTGCAGCAACGTATTGAAAAAAGAACTAAGAAAATGGGCCGTTCAATATCTCCTTTAAATATGTACGAAATGTCAAACAGACCTGGGTACCTACAGGCTACAGTCTATCACTACTTTGGGGAATCTAAGTGTTTATCCAGGTTCTGGGGCCAAGTGATTGATTGATTGAACACTTTATTAACATATTGCAGAATGGGTACAGTATAGTACAGCTCAGTCATGAATTGAAAATGGGGGACCCTGATGTAAACAAGACGAAAGTCTTTCTCTGGTCTGCATCCCCTTAATGTATGTATTGAGCTGTACTGTATCAGGGTCCCCCATTTTCAATTAATCAGGACATACATGACATACAGATAGACAGTACTGCTACATCTATACATTTATGACATACCAGATTTGCAAATACAGTACTGTTTGTGATACAAAAAAGATACAAAAAATGCGGTATTGCACCCCTGGTATTTAAAAAAATCAGTCACTCGCCACGCCCACAAATCTGTCCCCGGCACACCTGGAGAGAGAGTTACGCCACTGAGTGGATCACAGTGATGTAGCAGGACAGTCAGTGGATCACAGTGATCATTTTGTGTACTGTACTGTGTAGGGACTGTCCTGCTCCACTAGGGGCAGGCTTTTCTCATTCACTAGGCTGGGGGCGGGGCTTGCTTTTCCAATTCACAGGAGCGATCTTTTCTACCACATTGTACAACTCCGTCCCGAGGCTGGTAAGTGCTAGTTAAAATGTACAGTAGTGCACAAACTCTACGTTGGCTTTGAGAGTTGTATTATACTGATATAAAAGTTATGCTGTAGGTTGTATGTGGGAGGGGGGCGGGGGGCTGCGTCGCCCACAGTATTTGGTTAACGTTACTGTGGGAAGTTATGCTGTAGGTTGTGTATGGGGGCGGGGGGGGGGGTACGTCGCCCACGGTCTATTTAACGTTATGTACAGTAGTTGTGTTTGATTGATTGAAAACTTTATTAACAGATTGCAGAATGGGTACAGTACAGTACATAGATGTAGCAGTACTGTCTATCTGTATGTCATGTATGTCATATATGTCCTGATGAATTGAAAATGGGGGACCCTGATGTAAACAAGACGAAAGTCTTTCTCTGGTCTGCATCCCCTTAACAATTGTGTGTATTGAGCTGTACTGTATTGTACCCATTCTGCAATCTGTTAATAAAGTTTTCAATCAATCAATCAAAACAGCTCAATACATACAATTGTTAAGGGGATGCAGACCAGAGAAAGACGTTTGTCTTGTTTACATCAGGGTCCCCCATTTTCAATTCATCATAAACAGGGGTGTAAAAAGTACCCAGAAATGATACTTTACTACTACTATTATACTAAGTACACTGTACAACTGTACAAGCAAAACTGTACATTGGAATATTGACGAAACCATACTTGGTCATTTACTGTTGTGGTATAATATAATGTCCTCATGTAAAGATATTCCCCTCCCCTGTGTCCCCTTACCTGTGCCCCCCCCCCTCTCTGTGGAATAAGACATTCCCCTCCCCTTTCTCCCCAATCCTGTGCCCCCCCCCCCTTTCTCCCCAATCCTGTGCCCCTCTCCCCAAACCTGTATCCCCCCCCCCATTTGACCTATCAAATGGGACCACCTCCCCCCCTTGTTAACTATATAATGCTCCTCCCGAGAACGTTAGGTTATGACTATAACCAAGTTCTGTTAGTTAGGGGCGATGCTTGGCATCGCTACTGCACTATCTCGCGTACGTGCACGCGTACTGAATAAACCACAAATGTACCTCTAATACCAGTATTAGTCTGACCACACCCCTCATCAGCTTACCTTCATAAGCAGGTGTGTGGTCACCTGCTCTCCTCCTTCCCAAGCTTTCACCACAAGGTGAGGACAAGGGCTGCAGCGGCGTCCGATGCCAAGCATCGCCCCTAACTAACAGAACTTGGTTATAGTCATAACCTAACGTTCTGTATCGTTAGTGGCTTAGCTTGGCATCGCTACTGCACAAGGGAGGCCAAGCGGAGCCACTTGGCTGACAAATACACCCCGCTGACAGCCCCCCAAAACCATCAGAACAGGGAGGGCCGAGCCCCCCCGACCCCCCCTAATGGAGGGTAGCCCCCCTATTAGGGACGTCACGGGAGGGCGACGGACCCGACCGTGCGAAGAGGCACTCAAGCAACTCAACGCACAGGGTGAGCAGACCGTGGCTTGACCCCACGACTACACACACGCACAACCCGCATGCCACCCGGGAACGAACGGAGGAACAACCTCGTTACTGCCCCCAGAATCACGGGGTCAAGGGCAAACCCAACCCCGTGGCAAGGCCGTAGCAGCGGAGCACGAAGGAAGACCCAGACCCACCAAAAGGACTGGACTCCCTGGAATGGGGGCCCGGAGAAGTCCATGATGCCAGCATCAAGACCCCACCAGGTGGGCACGTAGTGCCCCGCCCCCCACATCGCCAGCGTATTCGGACAAAGGCCCCTCAGTTACTGCACCTGGTATTCCCAGGCGGAACCAACCAGGCCAGAACCTGCCCAGCTTCCGAGATCGGACGAGACCGGGCGTGTTCAGGTCGGTATGGCCGTAAGCCGAGCGGGCCCCGTCCCCCCAATAGTACACCGCCTGGCACACTGACCCTGCAGAATAGGCAGTCAGCATGGCCGTAAGCACACAAAAAAGGTTAACCAACGGAAGCAGGCAGCGCACCGGGGAAAAACCAGGCAACAGGCTGTTAACCCTAGCCTGGAGACTGCGGACGAGACAGGCGCCAGAGGGGACAGCTGAACACAGCCGCCCCGGCGGAAGGAGCGTAAGCTGGCGGTGTTGCATGACCAAGCCTCCATTTAACAACCCCCACCCAGAGGGGTCGAGGCAGAGAAGGCTGACACGATTGGCAGACGTCATGAACGTGCAGGGGCACCCTCAAACGGTGAACCCGGGAGTTGACACTGCTCCAACACACCAGGGAATCAACCACCTCGGTGTTACCCAATGCGGTGGTTGTTCCTATAACCCCTCAAGAAAAAACTCCAAAACACACCTGCGGGTATACACCGGCTATACCGCAGTACAAGTGTTTCAGTTTCCAAAAAGGGTTAACCCAGGCCTACGGGTCGCAAACATCACTTCGGACCGGGCCTGGCGGTACGGGAAGCACAGGGTCACCAGAGGAGGTCAAAAAACCACCCCCACAGGCCCCTCTTCGCCATGCGTGAGAGAGGAGCGAAAAATAATGGAGAACCAGCCCCTAAGCACACCGTACCTGGTATTCCCCGGCGGTCTCCCAACCAAGTACTAACCAGGACCAACCTGTGTAGCGGCCGAGATCCGACGAGATCGAGCGCGTACAGAATGGCATGGCTGTAAGCCATGACGACAGTGCTGAGTAAAAACATACCCAACCAGGGTCTCCATAGCGCTTAACCCTGTGACACCCAGACCGACCTGGCATTTTTCCCCCTGAAAAAAGCCCAAGTCCCTCAGGGTACCAGAACAGCAGATCTGCATCCCCGGCGGACAACGGGTTCAACTGATCTGGACCAGCGTGACCAGAACCAGTCCCGTGCCCTAACCACGCCGACATGCCTACTCCAGGAGAAGGGCAGATATGCGTGTTGATCTTAACATGAAAAGAAGGCGCCACCCAGACGTCGGGACGAACCGCGCCTGGTGGCCCACCCCAAGGGCGTGAGACCCCACTACATATGTTCAGATCCATCCCGTCATCATCCCCCAGACATGAACGAGAATCCGTCGACAACCCACCCAGGTCATGGGATGTGGTCGCCGGAAGAGGAAAAACCCCCATCTCAGTTGCTTTATAAAAACGCTGTTTCAACCACAAGCAACTAAGGCGTGCCAGTCAATCGCCTGTTTACAGCGAGCTAGCACTATACGTGCGTCGGGACACACCCCCATCAATGAACAGGCTATTTAGACCTGTCATTGAATCCCCAAGGCGCCCAGGGGAACGACAAGAGGGGTGTGACACTCCCTAACTCCAACACTTCTGGAATAGAAAGAAGGAAGCATCAACAGTATGTATCCCAGTCTACACAGCCGGGGTAAAAAATGTTCACATTTTTACATCCCACCACCCTCCCATAGGAAAGAGACGGGGATCCCCAGAGAGACTTCCCACGCGAGCTGTACAGATTGAAAAGAATATATTGCACCTTGAGCCATGTAAAAAACTGGTTTTAGGGCCTCCGGGGAAGAGGCACCGAACCCATACACACTCAATAAACGAATTGAATCGAATATACATACAATAGAAAAGGACCCTTCTAGAGGGTCCACTCACTTTGACAATCTGAGGAGGAAGGCTCTGTACTCTGATGGAGGCTTCCTCACATGGAAGAAGGAGTCCGAACTCACAGAAGGCCTGAGTAGGCGCTTGGTGAGGAGGAGCCCTGACCACCCCCCCTGAAAACAGATCCATCACATGGACCTGAACAGCACACGGAAGTCCTACCAACAGAGACGCGCACGGTGACGTACTCTATGGCGGGGGAATTCCTGCGGTGCACACGCCCAATATACCAGGCCGTGGGACCAGGAACTCCCTCCCCCCCCCCCCCCCCCCCCCCCCGTAACGTGCCGAACCGCCACGTGACGGGAACTTTGAAGGACAGGGGGTGTACCCCTGACCGACAGAACAATGGGGAGAGGAAAGGTTACCAGTTCACCCCTTTACGACCCCACACCCATGATACGACGTAACGACAAAAAGAGAATATGACACAGTCATAGTCAGCTCTATGAAGCGTTTCACAGCTCCACACAGCGCACGAGCTAACCTGCTATCTGATTTTTACTAAGGAAAAACACAGAATAGAGAGGGCTCTAAGAACCCCGGTCCAACATACACATGTGCTTCTGTGGCCAGTACAACCCAGTTGTAGGTCACATGACACACACAACCCATCATCACCTACAAAAAATGGCAAAAACACTCAACAGAGGAACGCCGTTTTTTTCACAATGAGAGAATACATCATTCTTGATTAGTATCGACCACAGGCCTTGCTAAGCACACATGACAGCAACCAAACCAATTTCCCTTTAGGAAATAAGTTTCTCCAGCAGATTTAGCACAACCTCAGCAATCAAGCTGAGAGTTACATCGTATCCCTACCACACAAAAGACACAATTAATGCACAACATGTCTGATAGGAGGTGATAAAGTCCCCAGGGAACCGGGGGGGGAAACACAATCCTCCTATTTTACCCTCAATACGGCCAGTTAAAACAGGAAAACCTGTTAATGTGTGAACTCACTGTTCATTGTCATTACAGTCTGAGAAAGAACATTCTTTTACTCACTCGTCACCAAGCATAGCTTCATAGGTTAGTTGCCTTAGTAGTGAGTACACGGTACACATAAACACCATGATGTTTCTCACACAACAACCAGATCAATACATCACGACCTGCACGGAGAAGCTAACTGCCAGTGACAAAAACAGCTCACACACAACCCGCAACGTATCTCAAATGCATTGCAACAACACACGTTTTGGGAAAAAACACCGTTATTCACAATACATTTAGCAAGGTAAAACCAGAAGACGTGTTATGAGGTCTGGCCAACCCCGTACCTGCCCGGAACGCAGATCAGCGAAGTGCAGTCACAAGCCACCGTAGAACACAGCCGTCCCGTGTTGTTCGATCCGGGCAGCGTCGCCGCTCCACCAGTCGCTACAGTCCTCTTTGTTGACGCAATCCCCGTCTAGGCTCAGGCAGGGTCGACGAACATCCCCTGTCAAGGATGACGTCGTGGTCAAGAGTGTAAAACATGTTAAAAATCAAAGCACGTTCAACAGAATAGCATCAAGCTAACGGCTGCTCCAACCGTTCGGGTGCTATTGCTTCCGCTCGCGAGACGCCGATCTACGACGCACGCGATCAGGAGCGAGCTCCCGGCGGCGCGCGAGAAGCCAAGCTACCCCGCGCCAGGCCACCGACCGGCTAACCGTAAGCTATGAACATGTAAACAATGACATAACACTCACCCAGACAGGCCGCCGTTCTGAACCCTCCTCACTTTTTAAGAGAAAAGAGAAAACAAGACGTCAACACCGCTTCACAACGGTGACATTAACACGTCCGGCGGAATCAGCACAGTACCAACTGGCCTGTATAGCTGACTTTGAACATGAATCTGCCGCTATCGCACATTACATGCACATATCCCCTCGTGAAGGAATACTCTCATTTGGATATGAAAGATGGGGTCTTAACACGGTGACAGAGAGAATCCACTCGTCCAGAACACACAGGGATCACCAGTGTCAATGGTCGCGGCCCACTAGTTAAAACTATAATGGTCGCCAGACCAAGGCCTTCTGTCGCCTAGACGGCTAAACAAAGGACCCTAGCCTGGGGCCGGTTTCCATAAACTTTGTCAAGTAGCCCCCATAGCACTAACAGACAAGTGGAGCCCGCCAGCAAACACTACTCACCCAACCTGGAACGCACCGCTCCTCACAACAGCGGCATGTCCGACAGTTCAGCTGTGGCCTGACAGGTTTCACCCCAACAAACACAGCAAGGAACTGCAGTTGAGAAGCATGCAGCGGCGTGCTCCCAATACGAAAACCGGTGGAGGGTTTGTAGAATGATCATCATCTTCTAGACACTCCAGTACGAAGACAATATCGCCGTATTTTCTCGAAAATAGTGAGAGAGAAAATAAAGATATGATGTCAACGTATCCTTGTTTCCCAAGCTGTTCCTAATCCAATTTCTTCCATCATGGTGTCAAGTGTGGGGATCTACCGAGGCACCTCTTCCTTGTGGTGAAAGCGAGAAGGAGGAGAGCAGGTGACCACACACCTGCTTATGAAGGTAAGCTGATGAGGGGTGTGGTCAGACTAATACTGGTATTAGAGGTACATTTGTGGTTTATTCAGTACGCGTGCACGTACGCGAGATAGTGCAGTAGCGATGCCAAGCTAAGCCACTAACGATACAGAACAAACCAGGGCCCTCATTCATCAATGTGTGCGTAGAACTTGACCTATTTCCACACGTAAGCACGGAATGTAGAACTAGTGTACGCACAGGGAAGTCGGGATTCATCACACGGTGCATACGCAGGCTCTATGCTCCTCCGTGTTGATGAATACCACTTTGTTCTACCGTCAATGCTCGTGCATGATTATCCATATATGGTCATGAAAATGAGGAAACACCCCCCATGGGATGTGAAATAATGGACTGACCCGAGCGGAACCCTGAGAAACTCCACGAAGATTGTTCACTGCTGTCGAACCAAGAAGACACTATCGCGTATTATGGGATAAATAAAAGGCGGACTTGTAAACGGTGATGTCAGATATCAACGGCTCCCTAAGACCATTGCTGCAATTCTGCCTGGACAGCTCAAAATACTAATAAAGACCGTTCGTTGACCACTGTTTGGCGTTGGTTGTGTGTCATTATAACCGTGCTGTAATATGAATGCCTTTATTAATATTAGTTGTGTTCGATTGGCTATATGATTTTTAGAGGCATCTATTTTGTTGTCGGCTAATAAAGACCGCGCTGGAATATGACTGCCTTTTCCCGTGTTGTTTGATTAATACCCAGGGATTAAAGTTCTCCTCAATTTTATTCCAAATCGCGATGGATCTCCCGTCAATTTTCTACCTGCTGCATATGATTTCTAGAGGCATACTACAATCTATTTTGATGTCAGTATTGGGTAGCCTATATAAACAATAATAAAGAGCATATACAAGAACAATGAATCTCACTGCATGTATGATGTAGCCTGCCTTTCAATACATGAACTTGAATTCCATGTTTGTGTGCGGGACTCACAAGGCTGTTGTCACAATGGGTGGTACCGGTACAGTAATAATTACAGTCCACACAATATCACGATCCATGCCATAGCCTATGTTCTATTAGGACATGATCTGTGACGACAAATGTTCTAGAATGTTTGAAGATATCATACTCTGACAGCATGCCTATGATCAACAAAAACGCGAACTTGAATCCCATCATATACATAGTCTGTCCACTATAGTGTCATTGCAATGCGTTTTCTATTCTTTCTTATACAGTAAAAAGGGGGAAGAACACTATATTCATATGACTTGTATTCTGCTTACAGCTTCGAAATTCCACTTGTTTCGTTTAACGTAAAGCCTTTTAAATATAATCAAAACGTTCCCGTGTTTCTGCGGTCTGCGCAAAATAATAACGAGTTGAGCTTTATGATTTATGATGAATTGAAAATGGGGGACCCTGATGTAAACAAGACGAAAGTTGGTCTGCATCCCCAATTAACAATTGTATGTACTGAGCTGTACTGTACTGTACCCATTCTGCAATCTGTTAATAAACTTTTCAATCAATCAATCAATCAAGCTACGCGGAGCGCAGTCAGTCAGTAGCCTACACCCCGTATATTCCGATAATGCTATATAAACCATGCTGCATTCATTCTGAGAGAAAGATCTATTATTCCAAATGCTATTTATAGGGTTTTGACCATAATTACACTACTGTTGCTATTTTATAATGAACTATAATGAACTACGGTTCGTACAGAACATGCCAGTGTTATTATGCACAGAAGCTCATTTCCTTGTTGTAATAATATATTCTACCACTGGGCGCCAGGTACACCTGGTCTGACCTGTGCGTAGATGTAAGCACGGAGTCAAGTTCAAATCGAAATTGATGAATCCCACTCTTTGCTTAGAAATGATCGTACGCACAGGGTAAGCACAGATCTGTGCGTAGAACACGTTGATGAATGAGGGCCCAGGACGTGGACGTAGAATATGTTCTATTTCCACACGTAAGCACGGAATGTAGAACTAGTGTACGCACAGGGAAGTCGGGATTCATCACACGGTGCGTACGCAGGCTCTAGGCTCCTCCGTAGAACTTTGTTCTACCGTCAATGCTCGTGCATGATTATCCATATATGGTCATGAAAGTGAGGAAACACCCCCCATGGGATGTGAAATAATGGACTGACCCGAGCGGTACTCTGAGAAACTCCACGGAGAATTCACTGCTGTCGAACCAAGAAGACACTATCGCGTATTATGGGATAAATAAAAGGCGGATTTGTAAACGGTGATGTCAGATATCAACGGCTCCCTAAGACCATTGCTGCAATTCTGCCTGGACAGCTCAAAATACTAATAAAGACCGTTCGTTGACCACTGTTTGGCGTTGGTTGTGTGTCATTATAACCGTGCTGTAATATGAATGCCTTTGTGTTCGATTGGCTATATGATTTTTAGAGGCATCTATTTTGTTGTCGGCTAATAAAGACCGCGCTGGAATATGACTGCCTTTTCCCGTGTTGTTTGATTAATACCCAGGGATTAAAGTTCTCCTCAATTTGATTCCAAATCGCGATGGATCTCCCGTCAATTTTCTACCTGCTGCATATGATTTCTAGAGGCATACTACATTCCATTTTGATGTCAGTATTGGGTAGCCTACATAAACAATAATACGAGAGCTATACAAGAACAATGAATCTTACTGCCATGTATGATGCAGCCTATACGCCATGTGTAGCCTGCCTATATGTGATCAATACAAACATGAACATGAATTCCATCATGTCTGTGTGCGGGTCACTGCGGGAACTCACAAGGCTGTTGTCACAATGTAAATAAGAACGTGCACTGAAAAGTTACAGTATGTAGTTGGTTGATCATTTGTATGACAGTCAGTAAACCCTTGCAAAAAGTATCCGTTTTATTTAATGAATTGAAAACATTCAGCATCGCCTTCCTCCCGGCATCCAGCAATAACATGTATCAGGCAAATGCGCATCGCAACATTGACTGAGTGGAATCCCTTTCTATTCACATAACTGCATTTGTGATGGAGCTTTGACAGCTACAGTAACAGTCTATTGGTCGATCCATCTCCAATATCACGATGGACCGTGCCGCGGTGGCAAAGACCCGAGGGTGGAGAGGATCTTGAATGAATTCCATCATCATATATATATGTTGTGTGTCTGTCCACTATGTTTGTTACTTTGTTATTCCCCCCCCCCCCCCCTATCTATGTAAAGCGACCTTGGGTCTCTTGAAAGGCGCTATATAAAATGAAGCTATTATTATTATTGTTATTATTATTATTATCATCACATCTGTGCGGGAGCTCACAAATAGACTGTTAGTCTCAGTGAAGTTTCAACGGAGGTCATCTATTCTAACCAACAAATTGAAGTAGAAAGCATTTCGTGACCAATCTTATTTGGAAACATGACACACAAAATAATTAGCTTTTTATTCGAAACAATATCTAATCGCGTTTGGAGGTTGGTGTTTTGCGTCTGCCCCCCCGTGCCAAACAAGCAGGCCAACCTCTTGTTCGCGTGTGAGCCCGTTATAATTACACTACTGTCGCTATTTTACAATGAACTATAATGAATTACGGGTCATACAGAAGTTGAACACTAATGCACGGAAGCTTATTTCCGCCTTGAAACTAATGCAGGACTGAGGAGTGCTTATGCGTAGTAACGATATTCTACCACTGGGCGCGAGGTACGCCAGGTCCGACCTGTGCGTAGATGTAAGCACGGAGTCAAGTTCAAATCGAAATTGATGAATCCCACTCTTTGCTTAGAAATGATCGTACGCACAGGGTAAGCACAGATCTGTGCGTAGAACACGTTGATGAATGAGGGCCCAGGTCTTTTACCTGGGTCACTCATGTATATTTCTATCTGTCTGGATAATAAACCTTATTATCTTGACCTCAGTTGACTGAGAACATTCTTCTTCAGGATATCCACAAATATCTTTATTATCTTGACAGATAGAAATATACATGAGTACATAGAGAGAATGGCTGAGGGCTTCGCCCCAGGTGATCAGCTGAAATGACCCAGGTAAAAGAGGTTTGTTCTCGGGAGGAGCATTATATAGTTAACAAGGGGGGGAGGTGGTCCCATTTGATAGGTCAAATGGGGGGGGGGATACAGGTTTGGGGAGAGGGGCACGGGATTGGGGAGAAAGGGGGGGGGCACAGGATTGGGGAGAAAGGGGAGGGGAATGTCTTATTCCACAGAGAGGGGGGGGGGCACAGGTAAGGGGACACAGGGGAGGGGAATATCTTTACATGAGGACATTATATTATACCACACTGTACATTGGAGGGGGTTGGGTTAGGACATTTACAGGGGCCAGTTTCGAATTGCAGTCTCCCGTAGTTGCTCTTTGAGAGTGGTTTTGAAAGTGGGTAGTGATTCACATTCCTTTACAGCAGGGATCAGCAACCTTTTTGATACGAAGTGCCATTTTAAAATGTTCTTGTTAACCAGTGTGCCATATCAATGTTAAGGTTAATTATGACACCACATCACAATGTAAATCTCCAACAGATCTGTAATTCTATTCCATCCATATAGGCAACGTGCATAGCAATAGTTTTAATAACCATTTTCCTCTCATAAATATATAAGAGAATGCTGCCGTCTTTATGAGATGCTTGCTTGCCATACCTGGACATTCAGCCTTGTCTGCCTCATCCTTTAAAGTTCTCATGTTTGGTCTCAAAATGGCGTTTAACACTCAATGTTCGGCAAACAACAACAGACTGACCCTTCTCATTGGCTCTGACCATGAAATATCCCTGGTATATCAGTCAACCTACAGTACCATAAATAACAGGCTGTGCAACTGCCAATGGCTGTGAAAGAGGTAACTGCATGGGGAGGTAACTCAACATTTCCAAAAAGGTTCCTCTTACACATTTGCTAGTGTGCCATGTTGGTTTAGATAATGTGTACCAATGGTGGCACTCGTGCCTAAGGTTGCTGACCCCTGCTTTACAGCTTTGGGTAGGGCGTTCCACATCGATGTGGCATAATTGCGAACCGTGTTTAGTCCCTTGTTTGAGCCGAATCTGGGTTTAATATGATTTGTGGAGCTCCCTCTGGTGTTGTGATCGTGGTATTCACTGACCTTTGGGAAGTATTTTGACATGTACATGGGTACCTTAGTCGTATAGTGTATCTTGTTAACCAGGCCCATTGCAAGTTGCTGTACTCTGTCGTCTACTCTAAGCCATCCTAGGTTGTCAAAGTGGGCAGGGGTGAGGTGGGTTCTAGGAGTAAGGTCAAGCAGTAGTCTGACCAGTTTGTTTTGAGATCTGCCAGGTTATGACATTTATGCTTTTACCTAAAACCAGGTTATGTGAGTAGCTGGGATTGGTTCAGGTTCTGATATTGCTGTACAGGCCAAGATTTCACTGATCGCTTTAGTACTTAGAAACATAGCACTATGTTGTATCCTCTCACCAGGCTCCAATGCAATGGGGCACATTTTCACATGATGTTGCTGTCAATGACGCATTATACAAAATGGTCATCAGTAGTGGCCACAGAAATAAACCCATATTCCATAATGGGACTTGAGTATACTGAATATTTGACCATACCAAATATCTCATATAAAAGGCCTTCTAGTAGGCCAGTTGACTAACTCACATAATTAGCATCATATAGCCACAATACTAACTAACAATACTTTACTTTTTCTCTTTCCTTGGCATGTCTCCCAGGGGGCCCGGAATCACTACTTACTGGTCTGTTTAGTCCTATCTCATTCCTCATCTCTCCTGCTCCATCCCTCATCTGCTGACTGTGGTCATCCTGTCCTGGGTGTGTTTGGTCTCCTGCTCCACTCTTCTTCAGGCTCTGTGATCCTGCACCTTTTTAGGGTGGAGGATATCGGCAGCCATTGGATGTGGTTGGCTGCCTGAATTTAGCTTAAGTCTATTGCTCTTTTTGCCCAACAAAGTAACTGCAATTTTTTTGAGGACCAGCACCATGAAAGGACATACTTTAAAGACTACAAGACAATCTGAATGTGTGCACATAACCTCACCATGCTCACTGAGAACACCTGCACAATGAGGATTACAGTTTATCACAAATGATGTGCTTGTTTATGTGTTGTGCTTGTAGTAGTAGTAGTGTTAGCTTGTGTGCTATTTGATTGTTATTATTTACACTGTTTCTAAACAACTCCTAACTGATCAGAAAAAGATACTGGAATATGTTGTTTCTTTATACATATGTTGGATTATGTAATTGGTTTGTCTTTTTTATTGGTTTGTCATGACAAACCAATTACATAATCCAACATATGTGTAAAGAAACAACATATTCCAGTTAACGGTATATTTTTTTAATGATTCGTTACGGCGAAATCAATATTTCCATTTGTATAAATTGCATTAAGCGGACCTTAGTATTGCTGCCTGGCTGAGGGGCTTGTTGCGGCTCATGCGCATGCGCGCGCTCGGCCAATCAGAGCAACGCGGAAGGGCTTGTTGCTTACCGAAAGTATTCACACGGTTGGGGCTCCTTTTGCACAAATTACTGCATCAATACAGCTAAATATATACTTTTCCACGATATTCTAATTTATTGAGCGGCAAAACGATGTCTAACATGCCTGCCATGTATCACAAACAGTACTGTATTTGCAAATCTGGTATGTCATAAATGTATAGATGTAGCAGTACTGTCTATCTGTATGTCATGTATCAAGTTTCAAGTTCAAGTTCAAGTGTTATTGTGTTTAGTTTAAGGCACAATTAGGCGCCGGTGTGTAGAGGCCAAGGCCGACTTGTTGGATTTGTATTGCTAGAATATTAGAATACATTTTGTCTAGAATAGTGTCTTATTTATGTTTGAACACTAGAGGGCTCACCGCCTCCATTATAGCCAGCTGGAAGTCATGAGATTACTTGAATGTAATTCAAGCATATATACCTTTAGGAGTTGAACATGAAGTAGTATTTTAACTTTGGGTGGAATAAAGTTTTAGAAACATTTGGGATGAATACACCTTTAAAGCTATTTGTGGGAATACACATACAAAAATAAAAACGAAAGAATGGAAAAACATGCAGAACTGATCGCTAATGCTGTCACATCCCTGATGAAGATGAACAGGAGCACTTGGATTGGCAAGGTATTGTATTGGAGCGGACCCACGACAGGATGAAGGATGACAGGATGGGTCAAGCGCAGATGACATTTCAATGGCAACCCCCCCAGAGGAATGCGTGTGTGCTGCCCATCTCACATGTGTTACAAATAAAGACTTCATAGTCCCATTTCATTCATTTATTCATTCAAATTATTTGGGGTTATAAGCTTTAAAAGGATTTGGGGAAGACACCATAACACAATTGGGTATTCGAACCTTTAAAACCATTTGGGTGGAATACACCTTTAAAATGATTCGGGAAGACACATTTGGGTATTAGAACCTTTAAAACCATTTGGGTGGAATACACCTTTAAAATGATTCGGGGAAGACAACATTTGGGTATTAGAACCTTTAAGACCATTTGGGTGGAATACACCTTTAAAATGATTCGGGGAAGACACATTTGGGTATTAGAACCTTTAAAACCATTTTGGTGGAATACACCTTTAAAATGATTCGGGGAAGACACATTTGGGTATTAGAACCTTTAAGACAATTTGGGTGGAATACACCTTTAAAATGATTCGGGGAAGACACATTTGGGTATTAGAACCTTTAAAACCATTTGGGTGGAATACACCTTTAAAATGATTCGGGGAAGACACATTTGGGTATTAGAAAGAACCTTTAAGACCATTTGGGTGGAATACACCTTTAAAATGATTCAGGGAAGACACATTTGGGTATTAGAACCTTTAAAACCATTTGGGTGGAATACACCTTTAAAATTATTTGGGGGAGACACATTTTGGTATTAGAACCTTTAAAACCATTTGGGTGGAATACACCTTTAACTGCCCTGCTACTGGTGCATCACTGTGATGTACTGTCCTGCTAACCATTTGGGTGGAATACACCTTTAACTGTCCTGCGACTGTACACCTACTGTACTGCTACTGTACACCTACTGTACTGCTACTGTACACATACTGTACTGCTACTGTACTGCTACTGTACACACCTTTTTGTACATTGTACATATGTCTAAACTGAACACTGTGACCTCATTTTTTTTACTTCTAATTTTACTATGTTATTTTATTTCATACTTATCTTGTCTTGCACAGTCTCTGGAGCGCAACAGTAAGAAGCATTTTGTATAAAAGTATTCTGTACTTCTGTATGACAACTATTAAAGAAACTTGAAACTTGAAACCTCCTGCACATTGTGATGGGGCTGTCCTGCTAACCATTTGGGTGGAATACACCTTTAACTGTCCTGCTACTGTTGCATCACTGTGATCCACTGTCCTGCTACTGTATTATAACCTTTAAAACAATTTGGGTGGAATACACCTTTAAAATCATTCGGGGAAGACACATTTGGGTTATAACCTTTAACACTATTTGGGTGGAATACACCTTTAACTGTCCTGCAGCATCACTGTGATGTACTGTCCTGCTACATCACTGTGATGTACTGTCCTGCTACATCACTGTCCTGCTACATCACTGTGATGTACTGTCCTGCTACATCACTGTCCTGCTACATCACTGTCCTGCTACATCACTGTGATGTACTGTCCTGCTACATCACTGCGATGTTCTGTCCTGCTACATCACTGTGATGCACTGTCCTGCTACATCACTGTGATGCTCCATCACTGTCCTGCTACATCACTGTCCTGCTACATCACTGTGATGCTACATCACTGTCCTGTTACATCACTGTGATGTACTGTCCTGCTACATCACTGTGATGCACTGTCCTGCTACATCACTGTGATGCACTGTCCTGCTACATCACTGTGATGTACTGTCCTGCTACATCACTGTCCTGCTACATCACTGTGATGTACTGTCCTGCTACATCACTGTCCTGCTACATCACTGTCCTGCTACATCACTGTCCTGCTACATCACTGTGATGCTACATCACTGTCCTGCTACATCACTGTGATGCTACATCACTGTCCTGCTACATCACTGTGATGCTACATCACTGTCCTGCTACATCACTGTGATGCTACATCACTGTCCTGCTACATCACTGTGATGTACTGTCCTGCTACATCACTGTGATGTACTGTCCTGCTACATCACTGTGATGCACTGTCCTGCTACATCACTGTCCTGCTACATCACTGTGATGCTACATCACTGTGATGCTACATCACTGTCCTGCTACATCACTGTGATGCTACATCACTGTCCTGCTACATCACTGTGATGTACTGTCCTGCTACATCACTGTGATGTACTGTCCTGCTACATCACTGTGATGTACTGTCCTGCTACATCACTGTGATGCACTGTCCTGCTACATCACTGTGATGCTACATCACTGTCCTGCTACATCACTGTGATGCTCCATCACTGTCCTGCTACATCACTGTCCTGCTACATCACTGTGATGCTACATCACTGTCCTGCTACATCACTGTGATGTACTGTCCTGCTACATCACTGTGATGCACTGTCCTGCTACATCACTGTGATGCACTGTCCTGCTACATCACTGTGATGTACTGTCCTGCTACATCACTGTCCTGCTACATCACTGTGATGTACTGTCCTGCTACATCACTGTCCTGCTACATCACTGTCCTGCTACATCACTGTGATGTACTGTCCTGCTACATCACTGTCCTGCTACATCACTGTGATGTACTGTCCTGCTACATCACTGTCCTGCTACATCACTGTCCTGCTACATCACTGTGATGTACTGTCCTGCTACATCACTGTGATGTACTGTCCTGCTACATCACTGTGATGCACTGTCCTGCTACATCACTGTCCTGCTACATCACTGTCCTGCTACATCACTGTGATGCTACATCACTGTCCTGCTACATCACTGTGATGCTACATCACTGTCCTGCTACATCACTGTGATGCTACATCACTGTCCTGCTACATCACTGTGATGTACTGTCCTGCTACATCACTGTGATGTACTGTCCTGCTACATCACTGTGATGTACTGTCCTGCTACATCACTGTGATGCACTGTCCTGCTACATCACTGTGATGCTACATCACTGTCCTGCTACATCACTGTGATGTACTGTCCTGCTACATCACTGTGATGTACTGTCCTGCTACATCACTGTGATGCACTGTCCTGCTACATCACTGTGATCCACTGTCCTGCTACTGTTGCATCACTGTCCTGCACAGTACAGGACACAAAATGATTTAACTGCCTCTCCCCTATCTCCAGTACCTACTGTACTTCATTAACGAAAACAATGCACCCATGCACTTGACCAGGCCCCGCCCCAGTGTCCCCCTATAAGACACCGGACATGGTCATACTCGCCCTTCCTCTTTTTTTTCGTTTCCATCATGGACGTTGCAGTGCACTCCATGTAACTAGTTGTTATGAAATGCAGAGAGAAATTGAACAATGTTGGGTTTTCGCCAGAGATTTGCCAGCCCCTGGAATCTTCTCGGCACGTTCCAACGGCGCGTCGGGCCTGTCCTGGGGTTTCCTCGTCTTCTGACAGTGGATCGAGGGACGTCGCGCGACGGTTAACTGTCGGGCTACATCGCGCTCAGGTAGGGCCTGCGCCATCAGGCATTAATGATGGCGTTAGTAATACTGCTCGTTGTCCCGTGAGACAACCGAGTTGTGTATTGGCGCAAGGGGCAGGATATCTGGGTAAACGTGACTCTGAGTTGGACGTTTTCCCAGCTATCCTGGAGCGCTAATGCTTTAATGCTGGGTCACTGTTCCATTGTTGCCCGCTGTGGGCTGTCACCGCTTTTCCCTCCTCTTAACCGGTTCATTGATGAAGGTCAGTCGGTAGCTAATGTGGGGGGTTTTGCTGAGGCTTATTTACCCTTTTTATGGGTAAATGGGCTGACAACAGGGCGCAAGGCAGGTGTACCCTGGCTTGAGAGCCAGGTAGCATCGATCCTTTGCCCTGGCAGGGTTGAATGGTGTCCCACCCGGAAGCCGACGCCTGAGGGCGAGTCGGCCCGGCAGGTGGCAGTATGGACTGATGATGTTTATACCGCCACAGGATGGAATTTAGCAGCGGCCAGTGTCATTGCTCAGCTGACTGTTTTTCTGTCCACATTGGTGTCGGGTAGTGGGGTTGCAGGGCCAGCCGACACTGAAAACGTTGCACATGTTTTTGGGGTTATAGAACTATTGAATCAGTCGCAAGCTATAACCGCAGGGAGGATCAGGATGCTATCAACTCTTATTCATAGGCATCTCTGGTTGGAGCAGTCTTCCCTTGGGGAGGAGGAAAGGTTTCTTCTCCTTAGGGCTCCTCTTTCCGCGGAGGGACTCTTTTGTCGTTCTGCAGAAACGCGGGTGGTATTTGACCTGGGCCCCACACCGCCTCGCACCATACAGCCAGAGGTGAGAGCACGGCCTCGTCAGCGGCTGTGGCGAGGCCCTCGACCAGCGGCCATGTTTCCCCCGCCTGAGGTACCCTGGGCACAACGTCGACAGGTGACCGCAAGGCCGATAGCCTTGGCGGCCGAGGGATCGGCTGCATTGGATAAGCACGCCCTAAAAAACTGTCGCCGTTCAGCTGTGTGCAGCCCGCTCTCCGGTCACTCCCTCCCCCCAACACCAGCGGGATAAGGGCTCTGATTTGTTTCCTTTGGCTGCGGGCCGTGTGTCTTCAATGAAGCGCAAGCGGCCCCACGTTTCGCTTCTCATGAGGACAGGGGCTGACACCCAGTTAATGGCTGAGACTGGGTCTGTCCGTGAGAATGTTGTGCTGTCACGTGGCTCCCTCGCCACGCATTCTGCGTCTGCTATTGGTGAGCCTGGTGTTACGTCTGTCAACTACAAAGGTTGTCAGCAGGGGGACTCGAGGCCTCTTCAGGCTCAGCGCAGGTTTCCCCGACCTCGCCTTCGCCAGGCCGGGTATCACGTTGGTGCCTCCCACTCCCGGAAGACCGGCAGTGGTCTGGCAGGCACGCGTGATTTGGGTGGTAGTAATATCACTGCAGGGCTATGGTGTGTAGGAACCCACCCTATCGGGCAGTGTGGGGGCCTCACACCTTGCATGTCCAGCTGTAGAATAATTCCTCAGCAGTCCATGCTGGAGGGGTGTTCAGTGGGGGAGCTTTTGTCACCTGGTATGATGTCAGCTTCTCCCGTATCAAATCTACCCTTTCTGTCGGGGTCCCCCCTTGGGTGCGATTGCCTCGTGGGTAGTGTCAGGAACCAATGTCCCAACTCCACGGAACGCTCTGCTTGCACGGTTAGCGGGTCCAGGGTTGGCTACGCACAGCGGGCAGGACCGGGCCGCCTATCTACAGTTCCTAGCGGACCAGCGCCAAATGGCGGCGGGTGCGCTTTGGGAGTATCATCACATATGGTTACAGCAGTGCCGTATGTCGACGTGGATGGAGGGAACGTTGAGGCGGGGGCTTCTGTTGCATTTTGCACAACCCCACCCTCCGTTTTCAGGTTTGGTGCAGACCCTGTTGTCAGGGTCAGCAGCAGTGACAGCTCTGGCCGACGAGATCCAATCTCTGTTGGCGAAGCAAGCCATAGTCGTGGTCCCACGGGACATGTGGCGTCTACACCCGGTATTTTCTGGTGCCCAAAAACCTGTCCGCGTTCAATCGTCTGATTGTGGCGAGACGGTTCAGAATGTTGACCGTCAAATACCTGCTAAACGCTGTCAGGGTGGGAGACTGGTTCACCTCCATAGACCTGAAGGATGCGTATTTTCACATCCCGATTTTCCCTCCTCACAGGAAATTCCTACGCTTCCTGTTTCAGGGTGTGGCGTACGAATACCAGAGGCTGCCGTTCGGCTACTCTCTGGCCCCCCGCACATTCACCAAGTGCGTAGAGACCGCGCTGGAGCCTCTACGTCGTCAGGGGATACGAATTATTTTCTATCTCGACGACATTCTGCTCCTCAGCCGGTCGGAGGAGGTCGCCAGGTCTCATACCAGGCTGGTGGTGGAATTCCTCACCAAGCTGGGTTTTGCTGTGAACTGGAAGAAGAGTGCGCCTCTTCCCAGTCAACAGGTGGAGTACTTGGGCTTGGTTCTAAGCTCAAGGCCCATGAGGGCAACCTTCTCGGAGCAGCGGCGAGTGGCTATCCTCGACGCGCTCAGGAGGCTCCGTCCTGGCAGGACGGTTGCGGCGCTGTATGTGATGCGCCTGCTCGGTATGATGGCATCTGCTCACTCTGTGGTCCCTCTTGGCCTCCTCTTCATGAGGAGGATACAGAGGTGGTTTTCCAGTATGAAAATAGACCTGGTGAGAGGCAAGTGGAAACGTTTGAAGGTTCCCTTGTCGATACGGGGGGATCTCGACTACTGGAGGAGGCCTGGTACCCTCACCAGCGGGGTCCCAATGAGCAGCAGGCGGTCACACATCACAGTCTTCACCAACGCCTCCCTCACGGGATGGGGGGGACGTGTCGGACCAATGCAGTGGGGGGCAGCTGGACGATCCATGCTGCCCGGTCTGCAACGCACATCAATGTGTTGGAATTGAAGGCGATCCTCCTGGTCCTCAAGCGGCTCGGCCACTTGGTGGTGGGCGAGCACGTGTTGGTCAGGACGGACAGTATGACGACAGCGTCGTATATCAACAGACAGGGTGGAGTACGCTCCATCCGTCTGCACCGGGCGGCGGTCAGCCTCCGGCTGTGGGCGTCTCACAATCTGCGCAGCCTGAGGGCGCTCCACATCCCTGGCAAGGAGAATGTGGGCGCAGATGTGATGTCGCGGGGCGGTCTTCATCTCGACGAGTGGGGACTACGTCCAGACATAGTCAGACAGGTCTGGCACCACTTCGGGGAAGCCTCGGTGGATCTGTTTGCGAGCAGACAGTCTCACCAGTGCCCCTTGTGGTTCTCGGTCAGTCGGGGGGACAATCCTCCCTTGGGGGTGGATGCCTTCTCGATGTATCCATGGTCACCCGGGATTCTGTACGCATTTCCCCCCATACATCTGATAGGTCAGTTGTTGGAGCGGATACGTCAGGAGCGCAGGACCTTGATCCTGATTGCGCCGGACCGGGGCACAGCTGTGTGGTTCCCGGTCCTGATCCAGCTCTTGATAGCCCCGCCGTGGCCTGTTCCTTGGTCGTCGCAGGCCCTCTCTCAGGCGCACGGGTCTCTGTGGCAGTTCCCTGTGCTGGGCCAGCGGCTGATGGTTTGGCTGTTGAGAGGGTGAGTCTGGAGGGGATGGACCCTTCTGTGGTTGACTTGATTGATTGATTGAAAAGTTTATTAACAGATTGCAGAATGGGTACAGTACAGTACAGCTCAATACATACAATTGTTAAGGGGATGCAGACCAGAGAAAGACTTTCGTCTTGTTTACATCAGGGTCCCCCATTTTCAATTCATCATAACATATATGACATACATGACATACAGATAGACAGTACTGCTACATCTATACATTTATGACATATCAGATTTGCAAATACAGTACTGTTTGTGATACAAAAGTGTCCAGAAAAGGAGTGTATATACATTTGGCGTAGAAACTGTACATTGGAGGAGGTTGGTTGGGTGGGGTGGGGTTGGGTGGGTTGGGTGAGGGCTGTACATTGGAGGTGGGGGGGGGGGGGGTTGGGTAGGGGACACACACACATTTTACACTGTACATTGGAATATTGACAAAGCCTTACTTGGTCATTTACTGTACAACTAGGTTAGGACATTTGTAGGGGCCAGTTTCGAATTGCAGTCTCACGTAGGTGTTTTTTGAGAGTGTTTTTGAAAGTGGGTAGTGATTCACATTCCTTTACAGCTTTAGGCAGGGCGTTCCACATTGATGTGGCATAATTGCGAAACGTGTTTAGTCTATTGTTTGAGCCGAATCTGGGTTTTACATGATTTGTGGAGCTCCCTCTGGTGTTGTGATCGTGGTATTCACTGACCTTTGGGAAGTATTTTGACATGTACATGGGTACCTTGGTCGCGTAGTGTATCTTTTAGACCAGGCCCATTGCAAGTTGCTGTACTCTGTCGTCTACTCTAAGCCATCCTAGGTTGTCAAAGTGGGCAGGGTTGTGGGCAGGTTGACACCATCCGGAACGCGCATGCTCCCTCCACTATCGCGGTTTACGCGGGTAGGTGGCGTATTTTCCAAGAGTGGTGTAGAGTGGGGGGCTTGGACCCGGTGTCCTGCCCCCTGGACGCTGTCCTTTCCTTCCTTCAGTCTATTTTGGATAGACTATCGGCTTCGACGGTGAGGGTATATGCCGCGGCTATATCCTCTCGTCATGAGGGGTTTGAGGGCGTTACATTGTTCAGCCACCCTCTTGTGAAGCGTTTCCTGCTTGGCGCTCGGCGTCTTAAGCCGGTGGAATGTTCTCTGTCTCCGAGTTGGGACCTCCAACTGGTCCTCGGCCGGTTGTCTGAGGCCCCGTTTGAGCCTCTTGAGCAGGCGTCTTTGGAACAGCTGTCTTTCAAGACTGCATTCCTGCTGGCCATCACCTCCGCTAAGCGCGTGGGTGAGCTGTGTGCTCTCTTGGTGCGGCCTGAGTGCTTGTCTATTCGTGTCAATAGCGGTGCGACTCTGAGGCCTAATCCAGTCTTCGTGCAAAAAAATATCCGGAGCTCTTTTCGCTCCAGGGATATTGTGGTTCAGGCGTTTCATCCGCCTCCTCACGTTGGTGAGTTAGAGGCGAGCCTTCACCTGTCGTGTCCCGTCCGGGCTTTGGGGGTTTACCTCAGTCGGACTCAGGACCTCAAGGCTACCGATCAGCTCTTTGTTTGTTACGGTGGCTCTCACGCTGGTAAATCACTTTCCAAGCAGCGCCTGTCACAATGGTTGTGCGAGGACATTGCCCTTTGCTACACGTTGGCTGGGCTGGCCCCCCCTGGCATCTTGTTAGGGGGGGCCTCGGTGGAGGACATCTGTGCTGCGGCCTCCTGATCCTCCCCGGGTCCCTTCGTTAGGTTTTACCTCATGGACATGACTGGGGGTTCTGTCTCCCAGGCAGTTCTGAGATCTGGGACCTCCCCTGCGTCCCGCCCTTCGGTGGGTTAGCAGGGGTGTGTGCCACGGGGTGATGTGTCACACGTGGTCCCGCCTGTGCTGTGCGTTTTTAGGGGTCTCTAGTTCCCTCTTTTTCGCACTTTGGTGGAGTTGACTGCCGCACCCTCTTCACTAGGAAGGGCGGGTGGACGGGACTCCCCTCCCCCTGGTGGTAGGGCTTGCGGGTCCTCAGGGGGTACATTTGTCGGGCCACGCGTCTGCTCTGCCCCATATCTCGGTATGGCGAAGAGCGAGACGCGAGGCCAGTAGGCTATATAACGAAAGGTTATGACTATAACCTAGTTATATGAGTACTGGCTGAGCGTCTCGCTCTTAGCGCGCCCTGAGGTCCCTTGGTTGGGTTTTCTATGATGGAAACTTTTTCCCGAGGAAGGGCGAGTATGACCATGTCCGGGGTCTTATAGTGGGACACTGGGGCAGGGCCTGGTCAAGTGCATGGGTGCATTGTTTTCGTTAATGAAGTACAGTAGGTACTGGAGATAGGAGTATATCTCGGTATGGCGAAGAGCGAGACGCTCAGCCAGTACTCATATAACTAGGTTATAGTCATAACCTTTCGATATAGGCCTAGGCCTAATATATCAATATCATTCACCACCTAGCCAACAATATTATTCTCTTTCCTCCAGAAACACTCAATTCCATTTCTCTTGTTTCCGTGCCGGAGAAATTCTACCGTTTGTTGCGGCGACTACTGTAATATTCATGCCTTGAATATATCATTTTACGACAGGCGCGCCAGGCGCACCTCCCTGTTATGTATACCTGCACAAGGGGTCCTGACAGTCAGTTGGCTGCCAGCCGTGGATGGAGTTACACTCATGCTTACCTTTGCAATAAACCTCTTAATGTAATCTCCTCGTCCTGAATGATTATTCTCTTTAAATCGAATACGACATGGTGTCAGAAGCAGGATGAACATGGATATCAACGGAGTCCCGTCGCCACGGATGAATTGGGATTCTCTGGACTTACCGGGAGAATGGAAGAAGTTCAGACAGCACGCGGAGCTAATGTTTTCGGGCCCACTTAAGAAGAAAGGAGAGGACGAGAAATGTAGCTACCTGCTACTGTGGAGCGGAGAAAAAGGGAGAGACATTCACAACACATGGACTCTCAGTGCAGATGAAGCAAAGGTATTGAAGAGCTACTATGACAATTTCGAAGCATACGTACTTCCAAGGAGGAATACGATTTTCGCTAGGTACAAATTCCATGAAAAACCCCAGCAACCTAGCGAGTCATTTGAACAATTTGTCACTGCATTGAAACTACTCGTGAAGGACTGTGCATATGCGAACAATGATGAGATGGTTAGAGACCGTATAGTGTTTGGCATACATTCAGCAAAAGTAAGAGAGAAACTATTAAGCGTTGGATCAGACTTGTCATTAGACAAAGCGATAGATATAGCTAGAGCCCACGAGCTAGCACAATCTCAGATAAAGAGCTTTACTAGCTCCACGAGAAGCGCACAGGAGCAGCTTGTGCACGAGGTGCACAGACATGAACAGAAGAATACCGCACAGAGGTACCGCCCCAGAACAGAGTGGACAGAGAGAGCGAACAGAGCGAGCGACACAGACACACGAAGGAACTGTGGATACTGTGGGAGCAGAGCTCACAAGGAAGGAGATAACTGTGCAGCTAGAGGGAAACAATGCACTAAGTGTGGAAAATGGAACCACTTTGCTAAAGTTTGCAGGGCCGGTAGTTTCAAGAAAAGGTCAGTACACGAGATTAGCATGCGCTCTGAGCACCACACCGCGGTTACAGAGGATGATACTACAACTACACAAGTACAACTTCACGATCGTGCACCGCCCTGGGAAAGACATCCCAGTTGCCGACACGCTGTCCAGGAAATCACTCACCTCTCACGACGACGGACTCAGTGAAGGGATGGACCTTCAGGTACACATGGTGTACAACAGCCTACCTGTACACGACGACAGGTTACAGGAGATCAGAGAAACAACAGACAATGACACACTCATGCTTACCTTTGCAATAAACCTCTTAATGTAATCTCCTCGTCCTGAATGATTATTCTCTTTAAATCGAATACGACAACTACTAACACACAAATTTAAGCATTGATTTTGGCAGTAGGTTAGACTGCCTCCGCGGCCCACTTGATGGCGCTCACTGGCCCACTGTTTGAGAATGGCTGATCTAGGACCCGGGGAACATAGGACCCTTTTTTCGGCAGCGGGGAACATAGAACCCGGGGAATATAGAACCCGGGGAACATAGGGATGACCCCACACCAACTACTGTACCGTCCACCAACTAGCATGAAGATAAGTACCAACTACCACCAACTAGCATGAAGATAAGTACCAACTACCACCCATGGAAATAAGTATTATTAAGGATTAAAGAAACTTGAAAGTACCACCAGCTTGCATGAAAATAAGTACCAACTACCACCCAGCTAGCATGAAGATAAGTACCAACAACTACCACCCAGATAACTTGGAAATAAGTAGAGCATTCAAACATTTGATATTAGAGAGTCTGCATTAGCTATTTAACTCCAATGTCATCATCAATGTCACCTATTCATTGAGTGTGAAGGAAGTGATTGTAACCTGTCAACAACACATGCTGAATCAATTATGGCCAATAATGGGGGAAGAAAAATGTGAGAATTGTGTTCTGGTATTTAACTCTCTCTTGTGTTCTGGTATTTAAGAGTCTCTTTGCTCTGTTCTCAATAACACATTCCGTTTCATAGGAATGAAAAGCCTCAAGAGACGGATAGAGGAAAGGTCAGTGGACTACGGAGATTCACTTCTGCTATGCAGAGGACGGATGATCTCTCTCTCACACAGACATACACGCACATGCATGTGCAAACAGTGCATATGCATGCTTGCACACACACACATGGGGCCAGTGGCCTAACCCTCTCAGGAGGGATTTTGGTTTGGGGTTTGGGGTTCTCCTGAGGGCTCTAACCTTCGTTTCAACAGGGAATCACACATGCATGTTTTTGCCTGCATTGAACCACTGTTTACCTTCACACATGTTTCGTGGAGCTTCCCCTTGCTAGCCTAATGGAGTGAGTCTATGATGAAACACATCAAAGGTTTCTACAGGGGCTTGTTTAGATTTGAGGAGGTCTGGTATGGTCAATATAGCCACCATCCACTTGCAGTGTTTTCCTTTGGTTTTAACCTTATTTGTATGTACTTCCTGTTGCTACAGATAGCTTTATGACTGCACTTTGAGTCATTGATGGAAGACAGACCAACATTTTTGTAGATACTTAACGGCAGATCAAGTCCAGAGCAGAGATGTTGGTGGTGGTGATGATGATTATGATGATAATGCTACTGTAAACTACTAACAAGTCGATCTCAGTCAACCTGCTAACGGGTCTGACCCATTAGCTCAGCTGGTTAGTGCGGCCGCCTGTGGATCCTATAGTCCTAGGTTCCAATCCACTCGGTTACAATGGTGACAGTGGTGAGATCTCACTGTCCTGTGAACCTGTAGCCAGGTTCCTGTAGCAATGGGGTGGGATCTCAGTGCCTGAACCCTGGTAAAGTGCGCACATGGACGAAAGAAAAGAACGCGTGAGGACGCACTTCTCGGGGGGAGGGCGACTGTAAACTACTAATGAGTCAGTCGCAGTCAACCAGCACCTGCTAACGGTTCTGACCCTTCAGCTTCAGTGGATCCTATGGTCCCAGGTTCAAATCCACTCGGTTACACTACTGATGATGACGATGATGGCGACGATGACGTTGATGATGACATTTCCTTTTCTTCTTCTGCTCCTTATTTTTCGGTCAGTCACCTGAGGGACTGGGAGACCCATGTTACTGACCAAATACTATACAATATATATACAAAATATATATCAGTGATGGCTGTCAGACTGTAGAGCTATTATTTTAACACTTGCTTTAACTTGTAAATAAATACCATTACAGCTCCTTCAAATAGGTAGAACCAGAGCCATTTATAACCACAACATTGTACATACTGTAGCTCTGGATAGAATATTTTACCGCTAAAGAAGCCTATTGTAAAAGGTTACATTCAATTTGAGAAATCAGGCTTTAGCCAAGAAAGAACTGCAGAGGTTAACATTAAATCCAGCTCAAAGTCGCCAATTCTCATACCAAGGATATTTGCCATATTTTCCAGGTGCAATAAGCAGGCCTATTGTCAGAGTGCTTAGCTTCAAGCTTAGTTTGGCACGTTTCAACAACTGTTGTTCACACACATACCTTCATAACCCAAGCTTGGTTTTTGGATCATCATCAACATTAGACAAAATCTAAAATAAACACTGTTGGTGTCAAGTTATTAGCTTCTTTTTCACATGAGCATACACACAATCACCTTAACCTTTTCACTACCAAATGGTTAACCCTTTCACTGCAACAATACAGAAGGTTAACCCTTTCAATGCCACATGACACAATGTTAACCCTTTCACAACCACACTACAGAAGGTTAACTCTTTTACTACCACACTACAGACGGTTAACCAATCTTTACAAATCTACTACTGTTTTTTTTAATCCACTTTTTCTCCTTATTTTCAATTTTTCTCCCATCCCATATTTCCAATTCTCCCCTCCCCTGTCTTCAACGTTGCTCGACTATGCCTCCCACTGGTCAGTCGTAGGGAGGATAGAAGCCTTGCATCACGTGTCCCCTCCGGTACACGAGGAGGCAGCCTGTCGCATCTTTTCACCAGACAGCGCGGACTCTCAGTGGTGTGCAGGCGTTCCCCAACCAACCTGTAGGAGTCGCTGTCCACAACGTCCAATCCCCACCCATCGACTTCCACCCGCTACCTCTGCCAATTGAGATAGTATGACGACTGGCCCAAGCCGGAGGCAATGCTGACACCCGGATTCGAGACCGGAGTCTCTTGCATTGGTGACGAGCGCAATCTCCGCTGCGCCACCCAGCCGCCCTCAAATCTACTACTGTTGAGCAGCCATGAAAAGGACTTTTCTGAATGTATGTACATTTAAAAAAAATTAAATAAAAGCTGTGACAATGAAAGAATCAGATTTAAATATATAATAATAGGCTATTCAACAAATCCATGCTTGTATTTGAATTTTTTTGGTATCCATTCTGCCTGCAATTTCCTTGTGAAAGCATACTTTTTGCCATATTGTCTCATAATCTAAAGGTTCCTGGTTCGATTCCCACTCCTCCCGGGCAGTGTGTCAAAGTGTCCTTGAGACTTAACCCCTAATTGCTCCCGATGAGCAGGTCAGCACCTTGTATGATTTCCTTCGCCTTCTGTGTGTGAATGAGTGAATGCGAGGAACAAAATGGCAAAGCTTTGGATAAATGGACCATTTATAGGCCCATCTGGGTCTCTTGCCTCTACTCAGCACCTTTATACACTTTCTGTCATGGTCAATGTTTTTACTGTTTTCCTGAAATGGTGTGAAATAAAGAAAGAAATAAGAAAAAAAAGAAGGAAAAAAAATATATATATATATATGAACTGTTGCATCAGTCAATTGCAAGCCAACACATTGAAACACATCAATCGCAAACCCTGAGCTGATTATAGTAGGTCACTACTGTTCCAAAACAACCACAGAAATGTGATCTCCGCAATCCGCTCGTGCGTGAACTAGATTAAAAGACTTCTCAAGCTGCTGTGTGATCTCTTGTTTCCCCTGAGCAGTAAGCCCTGTGGTCTCACCAGCACGGGCCTTTCACTGAAGGGCTCAGGCAACCATCTGTGTCATAAACAAATTAAGGCATATAGCTTTAAGAAGCAGAAGAGGATAATTGTACAGTAACTTGAACCCAAAGCCTCTGAACAGTGTGTGTGTGTGTGAGTGTGTGTGTGTGTGTGCGTGTATGTGTGTGTGTGTGTGTGTGTGTGTGTGTGTGTGTGTGTGTGTGTGTGTGTGTGTGTGTGTGTGTGTGTGTGTGTGCGTGCGTGCGTGCGTGTGTGCGTGCGTGCGTGTGCGCGCGTGTGTGTTTGTGTGTGTATGAATAGGCATGGTGTGCAGTATAGACCTGCCAATCGTATATGGTCGGATGCCATGTTTCATTAAACAGCACATAACAAGTTACAGTAAGGACTCCATAGCCAAGGATGTTAAAGATGTTGAAGTCTGCTAAATGTCCAGCAGTATTTCTAACTCCAGGGGGAAAGGGTTCATTGGTAAATCTCACGTGAGCCAAGCGGCTTTTCCAACCCTTTCCCTCATGTGTGGGCAAAAGTCCTGTCGAATTAGCAAAAAAGCCCCCCAGACTCTTTTCAGGTCTTAGGCTCCTTACTAGGGCTCAGGCGGTTGGGGAACGGTAGGCTACTAAAATCCGGAACCTCCAGCACCTTAATCTGTGGACCCCCACTAGCTGACCAGTGACAGTGACAGGCGACAGTGGCTCAGGAGGTAAAGCGGTTGTCGGGGAATGGGAAGGTTCCTGGTTCGATTCCAGCTCCTCCCAGGCAGCGTGTCGAAGTGTCCTTGAGCAAGACACTTAACTCCTAACTGCTCCAGGTGAGCAGGCTGGCACCTTGCATGGTTGCCTCCACCATTGGTATGTGAATGTGTGAATGTGAGGCATAAGTTGTAAAGCGCTTTTGCCGTCTCCCTGTTCCTGTTCAATCGTCTGTTCCATCGTGATACACGTTTTATTGTCAGTCTTTCCTCTTCTTTTCTTTCGTGACTAGAATGAATATGTTACAACTCTGTCTCTGAATTTGTGGGCCTCCTGGATCTTTTCTACGAAGTTTACCAAGTTCGGCCAGGAAAAGAACATTCTGTTTAGATTATATCAAGTATTTATTTTATGTGATATAGCCTAAACATTAAAGATGCTGCAAATGTAATGACACGGTGCAGTGTTTGGACATGGAGAATGACTAATTAAAACAAAGACAAATTGCATTAAGTATGGCAATAATTACAACTCTGACAGTGTAATGTATCCCACATGTAGAAAATTATACATAAACCTGTGATAAACCAAACCATTGATAATGTATTGTAAAATGTCCAATTATACTTCACTGAGTTGGCAATTACAGTAAAATCAAATGCATTTACAGATTACAACCTTTATTTAATGGTTAATATTTTGATAAAAGGTAATTTACTGTATTTTTATAGCATTTACACTTTATACTTTAAACATTGATCTTAAGGCGATCACTGACTTTATTGCTTTTATCGTTATATATGCCTATGTTTGTGTACAGCACTTTGAGCTACATGACATGTATGAAAGGTGCTTTATAAATACTTACTTACTTACTTACTTACTTACTTACTTACTTACTTACTTACTTACTTACTTACTTAAGCCATTTGCTCATTCAAGAGGAGAGCTCCCTCTGGTGGTGATGAAAGGTCACAGCCCTTTTTCTCGAACTGTGGAACATCACCAAAAATAAAATTCAGGTGTTAATTTTTGTGGTTTAGGAAACGTCAGTATATAAACTGGGCAGGTCTATGGGAAGCCCATTCTCCCTGAATTCTTCAAATGTATTTATTTGAGGACATTTTAGGAAGATTTAGTACACTTCAGTATTAGTGAACATATGTGACATATTGTCACAAGGAAAGATGAAATTACATACCTGGGTTCCATCCTAGAGGCAAATCTTTCCTGTAACAAAATGGCATCCAATGTAATCAAAAAAGTCAACCAACGAACTAGATTCTTGTACCGGATCTCCTCTCTGGTAAACAAGAATACCCTGAAGACTCTGGCAGGAGCACTCATTCAAGGGTACTACGACTATGCTTGCACGTCATGGTACCAAAGCACCTCTATCAGTGAGCTGGATACAATCCTACCTGGAGGGGAGAGAACAGATGGTGGAGGTAAACGGTACCCTATCCCCCCCCCCCTCACAGTGAGCTGTGGTGTTCCACAAGGAAGCATACTAGGACCGCTACTATTCCTAATTTATGCAAATGACATGTCGTCAGCTTGTGACTGCAACTTGTTCCTGTTTGCGGACGACTCAGTCCTGCTGGTCTCTGACAAGAACAAGTTACAGGTTGAAAAAGCCCTCAGCTCGGAACTAGGCAAAATCTGCATATGGCTCGCCGACAACAAACTATCATTACACATGGGCAAAACAGAGTCCATTCTCTTCGGTTCAAATAACAAACTCAGCAAGACCGACGGCTTCTCGGTTACAGTGGGTGACAATATTGTCACAAGGAAAGATGAAATTACCTACCTGGGTTCCATCCTAGAGGCTAATCTTTCCTGTGACAAAATGGCATCCAATGTAATAAAAAAAAGTCAACCAACGAACTCGATTCTTGTACCGGATCTCCTCTCTGGTAAACAAGAATACCCTGAAGACTCTAGCAGGAGCACTCATTCAAGGGTACTACGACTATGCTTGCACGTCATGGTACCAAAGCACCTCTATCAGTGAGCTGGATACAATCCTACCTGGAGGGGAGAGAACAGATGGTGGAGGTAAACGGTACCCTATCCCCCCCCCTCACAGTGAGCTGTGGTGTTCCACAAGGAAGCATACTAGGACCGCTACTATTCCTAATTTATGCAAATGACATGTCGTCAGCTTGTGACTGCAACTTGTTCCTGTTTGCGGACGACTCAGCCCTGCTGGTCTCTGACAAGAACAAGTTACAGGTTGAAAAAGCCCTCAGCTCCGAACTAGGCAAAATCTGCATATGGCTCGCCGACAACAAACTATCATTACACATGGGCAAAACAGAGTCCATTCTCTTCGGTTCAAATAACAAACTCAGCAAGACCGACGGCTTCTCGGTTACAGTGGGTGACAATATTGTCACAAGTGTAACAGGTACAACCTAGTACCTGCCACGAAATTCGACCGCGCCTTGAGTGGGAGTCGAACCCCGAGCATCTGCACGGGGGGAAGCAACACAAACCGCTGCGCCAAGAGAGGAACTCCTCCCTAAGCGCTCGGTTTGGATGCCTCTGGGGAGTGAGTTTCACTTCCTGGTACCGCTACCGTGCCTCAGCCACTTCTCAACGTCGGAAGTTCTTCGTGACTGGGCTTCGCGGTACCAGATCCGTTACATTCACCCCCCCTGAACTCACCACCCAAGGCATCCGGGTCACGGCACCACTGTAGCAGGTGCCACCTAGCACCTGCCACGAAATTCGACCGTGCCTCGAGTGGGAGTCGAACCCTGAGCGTCTGCACGGGGGGAAGCAACACAAACCGCTGCGCCAAGAGAGGAACTCCTCCCTCAGCGCTCGGTTTATATGCCTCTGGGGAGTGAGTTTCACTTCAATGTACCGCTACCGAGCCAGCCACATCTCTGGTCACACTATCGCGGTACATATCCGTTACATTCACCCCCCCTGAACTCACCACCCAAGGCATCCGGGTCACGGCACCACTGTAGCAGGTACAACCTAGTACCTGCCACGAAATTCGACCGCGCCTTGAGTGGGAGTCGAACCCCGAGCGTCTGCACGGGGGGAAGCAACACAAACCGCTGCGCCAAGAGAGGAACTCCTCCCTAAGCGCTCGGTTTGGATGCCTCTGGGGAGTGAGTTTCACTTCCTGGTACCGCTACCGTGCCTCAGCCACTTCTCAACGTCGGAAGTTCTTCGTGACTGGGCTTCGCGGTACCAGATCCGTTACATTCACCCCCCCTGAACTCACCACCCAAGGCATCCGGGTCACGGCACCACTGTAACAGGTCCAACACTGAACCTGCCACTATTTCGACCATGCCTTGAGTGGGAGTCGAACCCCGGGCGTCCGCACGGGGGGAAGCAACACAAACCGCTGCGCCAAGAGAGGAACTCCTCCCTAAGCGCTCAGTTTGGATGCCTCTGGGGAGTGAGTTTTACTTCCATGTACCGCTACCGAGCCAGCCACATCTCTGGTCACACTATCGCGGTACATATCCGTTACACAAGGAAAGATGAAATTACCTACCTGGGTTCCATCCTAGAGGCTAATCTTTCCTGTGACAAAATGGCATCCAATGTAATAAAAAAAAGTCAACCAACGAACTCGATTCTTGTACCGGATCTCCTCTCTGGTAAACAAGAATACCCTGAAGACTCTAGCAGGAGCACTCATTCAAGGGTACTACGACTATGCTTGCACCTCATGGTACCAAAGCACCTCAAAGGCACTAAAAAACAAATTACAAACATCTCAAAACAAGCTAGTCAGACTACTGCTTGACCTGACTCCTAGAACCCACCTCACCCCTGCCCACTTTGACAACCTAGGATGGCTTAGAGTAGACGACAGAGTACAGCAACTTGCAATGGGCCTGGTCTACAATATACACTACGCGACCAAGGTACCCATGTACATGTCAAAATACTTCCCAAAGGTCAGTGAATACCACGATCACAACACCAGAGGGAGCTCCACAAATCATGTTAAACCCAGATTCGGCTCAAACAAGGGACTAAACACGTTTCGCAATTATGCCACATCAATGTGGAACGCCCTACCCAAAGCTGTAAAGGAATGTGAATCACTACCCACTTTCAAAAACACTCTCAAAAAACACCTACGGGAGACTGCAAATGTCCTAACCCAGTTGTACAGTAAATGACCAAGTATGGCTTTGTCAGTATTCCAATGTACAGTGTCCCCCCCCTACCCTACCCCCCCCCCCCCCACCTCCAATGTACAGCCCCCACCCACCCACCCAACCCCACCCCACCCACCCAACCTCCTCCAATGTACAGTTTCTACGTCAAATGTATATACACTCTTTTTCTGGACACTTTTGTATCACAAACAGTACTGTATTTGCAAATCTGATATGTCATAAATGTATAGATGTAGCAGTACAGTCTATCTGTATGTCATGTATGTCATATATGTTATGATGAATTGAAAATGGGGGACCCTGATGTAAACAAGACGAAAGTCTTTCTCTGGTCTGCAGCCCCTTAACAATTGTATGTATTGAGCTGTACTGTACTGTACCCATTCTGCAATCTGTTAATAAACTTTTCAATCAATTCAATCAATTAGAGTAGACGACAGCAACTTGCAATGGGCCTGGTCTACAAGATACACTACACCACACAGGTACCCATGTACATGTCGAAATACTTCCTAAAGGTCAGTGAATACCACGCCCACAACACCAGAGGGAGTTCCACAAATCATGTGCAACCCAGATTCGGCACAAACAAGGGACTAAACACATTTCGCAATTATGCCACAAGCCCACAACAATGTGGAACTCCCTACCCACAGGCGTAAAAAGATGTGAATCCCTACCCACATTCAAAACCGCTCTTAAAGAGCACCTACGGGAGGCTGCAATTCGAAACTGGCCACCGTAAATGTCCAAACCCCCCACCCCCTCCTAATAGACAGTCTCCTTCCCCAATCCCCATCATATGTATATATTCTCTGTTAGGATCTATGGATAACAGTACTGTATATTTGCATATCGTATATATCACAAATGTAACAGTACTATATACCTGTATGTCATGTATGTCCCTATGCCATAAATGTCATGATGTCATGTATGTTGTGTATGTCATAAATGTCACTTATAATGAATTGAAAATGGGGGACCCTGATGTAAACAAGACAAACGACTTTCTCTGGTCTGCATCCCCTTAACAATTGTGTGTATTGAGCCGTACTGTATTGTACCCATTCTGCAATCTGTTAAATACAGTTTTCATTCATTCATTCATTCATTCATTCAGCTCTTCAATTTTTTTTGTCATTTTGTCCATTTTCATCAGAGGCTGCACAGAGGCACTGAGGAGATGTACGTTTATTCTGGGTTGCCAGGATGTGCAGAAATAATTCAACGTAGTGTATGAAGGGGATACACAGTTTATCAATCTAATCTGGCAACACATATCGCCCATACAAAGCCCGATTTCATCATTCATGTCACTCTATACAAGTTCAACTTAATTTTAAAAAGAAATTAGTAAACGGGAGATTATGTTGTTACATGGAATGTCGTGATCACCTGAATCCAGCTGCATCCCAAGAGATTATATATGTGGATACAAATATAATGTGATCTCTTGGCTTGCATAAATGTTGTGAAATACTATATGTTTTCTAATTCACTGTCAGTAATTAATGTAATTAGTCATTAGTGTCTAGGCTACTGCCCAATCAGCTTCATGAAATGCAAATGTTTGGGGGTCTTTTCCTGCCTGTTTCGGCTGTCCTGACTGTGGTGGGAAGTTCATTCCACCATTGATATGATATGATATGATATTTTCATTTATATTGCGCCCCCCCAGCTAACCTTTACATCGGTACGGAGCGCAGCCCGGGGAAAAAGAACGAATGAATAGACATTGGAGACAGGGAACCAGGCAGACGGACAGACAGAGAACATACAAGTACACCTCAGACAGACACAACACAACAGCAAAGTAACTCAATGATCATCTAGAGCGAAAAGGTGGGTTTTAAGCAAGGCCAGGTATGTAATGTGTTGGCAGACTTGTTAAAAGGGAGCTTATTGGGGCGCCCTCGTGGCGCATACCATAGTGCCTCGCGCACATACGCGGCCGACGCGGGTTGCCTATTGCTTATTAACAGCGGAGGAGTGCTGCCGAGTGCTTCCGCGTTTTCCCTGATTGGCTGCGACACGCCCCGCGGCAGGCGCGGCGCGGAACTGCAGAGCTTGCGGCATTATGTAGCCGTAATCCGCCATGATTTTCATTCGAAGCTTAGCTCACCTGGCAGCGCTGCGATCCTGCAGTCCGTTGGTGACAAGTTCGAAACCCATCAATTTTTTTTTTTAACATGTATTCTTTCGCCGTTTAAGGTTAGGCATGGTTAAGGTTAAGGTTAAGGTTAGGCATTGTTTCGGAGTTGGTTAAGGTTAGAAGGGTTAAGTTTAGGCGCTGTTAAGGAGCTGGTTAAGGTTAGAGTTTGTCTTAGAGAATGGCAATATTCTTTCTATGGTTAAGGTTAAGGTTAGGCATGGTTAAGGTTAAGGTTAAGGTTAGGCATTGTTTCGGAGTTGGTTAAGGTTAGAAGGGTTAAGTTTAGGCGCTGTTAAGGAGCTGGTTAAGGTTAGCGTTTGTCTTAGAGAATGGCAATAGACAGCCTATTTCCGCACTGCCGCTCTCTCGCGCTGCCACGGTCACATGGTCACATTGTCACATTCTTGCACTCCTCCGCACCCGGGTTCGATCCCAGCTCCCGTCGTTATTTGTCGCATGTCTCCCCCACCTCTCCTCCCGTTCGCCCTCTCCTCTGTCGGTCCTGCGTGGCCAATAAAGCTGTAAAAATGCAAAAAAAAAAAAAAAAAATAAAAAAAAAAAGGGAGCTTATTCCACAGTGTCGGCGCCATCACTGCAAAAGCCCGGTAACCCTTTGTCACCAGTTTGGCTCGCAGGACCCTCAGACACAGTTGGTCATTCGATCTGAGGGACCTGGAGCTGGCGGGTTGGACTAAGAGACTAAGAGTTCCTCAATGTAGGCTGGGGCGAGACCGTTGAGGGCTTTGTAGACAAACATCAGGGTCTTGAATTTGACTCTCTTCCTTGATTGTGGAGTGAGAACTGAGAATAGCCTGCTTCTCTTTGATGACCCCCCAGGAGCTCGGATAGGAGTGGGTCTGAGGCGGCCAGAAGATGTAGAGCGTAGGGGTCTTGAGGGTGTGTAGTTAGAGAACGTTGACCGGAGGTAGGAGGGAGCACGGTATGCCAGGTCAAGGACCTTGAAGCGAATTTGTGCTGTAATGGGAAGCCAGTGCAGCTCTCTAAGAAGTGGGGTAACATGGGCTGACTTTGGTAGATTGGTGAACAGTTGGGCCGCTGCGTTCTGTATGAGTTGAAGTGGCTTGGTGGCGGTAGCAGGTAAACCAGCTAGCAGTACATTGTAGACATGACTGTTGATTGCAGGAGGAGTTGGGTAGCTTCTTTTCGTCCTTCTGACGTTGCTCAGGAATAATCTGCAGGTTCTGGTTGTCGAGGCGATGTTCAGTTGTCTCTTGTGGTCTATGTAACACAATTCTAGAAAACGTATCTTCCAAGTAAAAGTAAATCTCTTTCACAGAGGCTCACTGTCACGTTATCTAACCGATTATGCTGCAGTACCGCGGTAGCAGGAGTGCTCCTCCTGAGAGAGAACATTAAAGTGTTGTTTCGTTATGATTTTTTATTTTTTTTTTTTTATTATTGCAAAACAAAATTATTAAAAGTCAGTACTCAACACACAATGCATAATGAAACTAACAATTAAGATGGCTAAAATGACATGCAAGCACAGAAACAGAAAGCAAAAAATGTATATAATAATACTTTACAGTATACAATGTATATCCAACGAAATTACCAATTATACCAATGTCTTATACAGGATATACCCCTAATACCTGTTATCTAAAACCCTACACACAAATTATGCTCCAGCTCGAACCCCCCCCTCCCGGACCCCTCTTTGGATAGTACCTCCATTATCCCTCGCTCCTAACCAGACACTACCATTATAAGCTAGCTTTTATTCTCTCCACCACCTCTAACCACATTGACATTTTGGATTCATTGAGACCCAGAATTCTTGCTGTAGATATTTCTTGATAAATCACATCGAGATATGTAAGAAACCAAACTTTCCGGCACATTTTTTCCGGTTGAAACCATCGTGATGCGATCAGCTTTTTAGCTACTGTGATACCCGATAAAACCAATCTCTTTAGCTGTGGATTTACTGCAAACTCAAAAACATCATTCAATAGTAATACAGAGGGGTGTACAGGTATATTCCAAGATACGAGTTTTGATAATTGTTGGGTCACATCTTTCCAAAATGCCTTAACTGGTGGGCAGTCCCAATACATGTGCATAAATGTCCCTTCGTCTCCATTTGTACATTGGGAGCATTTGGAGTCTTGTTTAAGACCCATTCTGTTCAGTCTTATAGGAGTCAAGTATGTCCTGTGAATATAGTTAAGATTGATTTGTTGATGGTCCGGGTTCCTTGATGTAAGTCGGACATTTGCCCATGCTCCTTGCCAATCAAAGTCACTTTCCAGGTCTGGTATATCCCTCCTCCAGACAGAGTCTAGTTGGAGGGTTTCATATGAGGACGTTAGTAATTGATGATAAAAACCTGAAACAAAACCTCTCGATGTCTCTCTTTCATAGAAGAATTTGTGGTATCTGTGGTGTTCAATTGGTATGTCTAATGGAACACCGTGAGACTTCAAACATAGCCGTAACCGTAACTGTATGTAAAAAAGCCATGTGGACTTGGTGAGATTAAATTTTGTGCATATTTCTCCATAACTACAAAAACCCTGGTTGTTAAAAACATCCCCTAATGAGTGTATGCCTTGCTCTTATAGGGAATCTTATAGGTCGTTTTTCAATTAAGAGTGCATTGTTATTGAATAAGGGAGTGTGATTGTGCCATTTTTGTGGGTTAGGATATTTTTTTTGTGTTTCACGCCATATCCGGATCGCATGGGTAATTATGGGGCCAAATTTCCGTTCACAGTGCTTGATTGGTAGTTTAGTGTATGCTATGTCCTTCAGTCTATGTGGGGCTACTATGTTTTCTTCCAATTTTCTCCAGGATACTAATGCTTGGGGATCAAACCATGTTGTCAATGGTCTTAATGTGTACGCCTTAAAATAGTGGAAAAAATCTGTTTCGTTATGATTCATATATTTATGCAACTGAACAAATGTAATTATATATTTATGCACACTCTCGCTCTCTCTCTTTCTCTTCCGCACACACATAGTCAAGATGTGCTTAAATACTCTGTTTGGAGTATTTGGAAGAAAACAAGATAGTAAATCATTCCATGTGCACACGCTCTTGTACGTGCACGCTCTTTCTCACACACATAGACACGTAAGTCCAATGCATGTGCTCAACATTCTGTCTCCCACACCGTCCTTTCTTAATTAGTCACACATGTGGACACACACAGAAGTTTGTAGAGTTTAGTTAAAACCAAAATGTATATCCTTATAAGGTAACAACTGTCACCCTGGTAAAATATGTACCTGTTTGATAAGCTGGCAGATGGCCAAAGACGTACAATTGTATTTTGCCTGATGCATCAGTAGATAGGGATCCTTTGTAGTTATTATGTCTGTGGAAGTGGAGCACTACAAACTTGATATACATCTATATGACACTATATGTTCACTTAGTCAGAACTGCTTTGTACAACCAAAAAATTACTACTATTACAACTACTACTACACTATACTAAACCACTTTGTACACCCAAAAAACAACACCAGTTTTTGCTACCATCTGCTGGTTGCTTCGTGCTGTTGTGATTGTGTCTCCGTTGTCGCTTCGCCAGCTGTGTCCTCCACTATCACACCTTGTACTTCGGCCACCCCTGCATCTGCTGGTGTTGCCTCAGGTGAAGACAGTCTGTGCAGGCCATGTTTCGGCCTCCACCCTGAATCTGATTGATGAAACGGCATGAAACTCACATCCTGGAGAGGCCACAGCAGACAACATAAAACATATGTGTACATGACATAGCCTACCTCCATCATTCATTGGGGAGAAATATGTATTAGACTATATAGCACATGCAGACATTTGTGCTCTACTGAGCACCCATTCTAGTTGTCAAAGATTCTAAAAAAAAATATTCTGAACATCTTTATTCAAATCTCAACCCACTGAACTCAGTTTTAATTATATTTCACAGCATATATACCGTATGCATACTGCACCTTATGTATATACTGTATACTTACTCAATCAGAGCATATATTTAGCTTTTTTTATTATATATATATTAGATTAGATATTAGATTATTAGATTATATATATATAGGCAATTATAAAAGGGCATACTTACATACCCTAATCTGCACCTTGACCTATTTACACTGCCTACTTGCCCATGCACATACTCAGAGTTAATTATATTGTTATATTTATATTATATTGTTATGTTATATTGTTAATTATATTGTTATATTGTTTACACTGCCTATTTTTATTTTTACTTCTCCACTGTACTATAATTTTATGACCTGTATCATTGTCTTGTACTATCACATGTACCTGTACCTCCCCTCCCCTCCCCCCTCCCCCATGCTGCTATGATGCCTGAATTTCCCCAAGGGGATCAATAAAGGAATATCTTATCTTATTGGTTGATTGATTGAAAACTGTATTAACAGATTGCAGAATGGGTACAATACAGTATGGCTCAATACACACAATTGTTAAGGGGATGCAGACCAGAGAAAGACTTTCGTCTTGTTTACATCAGGGTCCCCCATTTTCAATTCATCATAATATTTATGACACACACGACATACAGATATACAGTACTGTCTGTTACATCCAGACATTTATGACATACAAGATATACAAATATACAGTACTGTTTAAGAGACAGAGTTTCTAAAAGAGAATATATACATTTGAGGGGGAAGAAACTGTACATTGGAGGGGTTTGGGTGGGGGGGGGGTGGTTTGGACATTTACCGGGGCCAGTTTCGAATTGCAGCCTCCCGTAGGTGCTCTTTGAGAGCGGTTTTGAAAGAGGGTAGGGAATCACATAATTTTACGGCTGTGGGTAGGGCGTTCCACATTGTTGTGGCATAATTGCAAAACGTGTTTAGTCCCGTGTTTGAGCCAAATCTGGGTTGAACATGATTTGTGGAACTCCCTCTGGTGTTGTGGTCGTGGAATTCACTGACCTTTGGGAAGTATTTCGACATGTACATGGGTATCTTAGTGGGTATCTTATCTTTTCTTATCTTACCTTACCTTATTTCCTTGGGGTTTCTCGCTACAAGAGCTCTCCAGGGACCTCATTTGTAAAGATCTCGTACGCATAAAAGAGTGCATACGCCACTCCTGAGCAAATTCAGGATTTATAAAAAACAAACTTGACTGGAGAATTTTGGAGAATCTGCTTACCTCCGCGTAAGCTTTGACCCAATGCGTACGCACGTTTCTGGTGAAATGAGAAACTGCGACCCTACTGGCAGAAGGGTGAACCCCGAGAAAGGTTTTGAAAAATACATATATCCGATTTTGCAAAACCCCTCAAATATGTTGCACAGTCCAATCGAGAATCATACTTAGGCTAAGCTTTGCACTCCAGTTGTGCTGACCCATGTGAACTCCCCAAATGTGGCGATCTCAATTGCATAATATCTGGTAGTGGGGGACTGCGTTTGCGCTCTCCCATGTTTTTCCTGAATTTCCCCAAAGGGATCAATAACGGAATATCTTATCTTATCCTAAATTGATGTGTGTTGACTGTTGTGTATGACATGTTTACTTAGGCTATGTGTAGGCTAATATATTTGATGGATAATATGATTCACTATAAGCTGTGCTACATAGAAATAGGTTGTTGTTGTTAGTTGTTGGTGGTGTTTATGTCTAAATCAGAAGATCAATGGCACAATTCTGTGCAGTCGAAAGAGAACTGCCTCATCGTTTGATGAAGGGAATCCAAATTCATGGGATGTGTACATTATTAAAGGCTATAGGCCAGGGGTGCCCAACCTTTTTTGAACCAAGATCTACTTTTTTATTTACCACCTAGCCCGAGAGCTACCAGCCAAAATTGTATATTGTAAGCCGTCATTTGAGGCCTTATAAAAGCAGCATAATGAACACAAATCTGTCAGTGCCGAGTCCGACCTCATCTTAAAGGGGAACTATCTTATAAATGGCCTTTTTGAGTGTTTAGCATTGTTTCCTAGCTATGTGAACGTATATTAATATGATCTATGTCTCAAAATTCTCATATTGGCGCATTCTTCCAATTCTCCTCTCACAATATTCACCCTCACTGAACTGAGTCGTTTGAAAATGTGCCTATATGTGATGTCATATAGTCACTGCTGCATGTTAATGTGGCTCCTCAGGCACCAGCACCTGCACCCCAGTCCACATCAGCTCAAAACGGCTCGAGATCTTGAGGTAGAAAAATGCTGTTTTTGAGGACTTGATTAGAAATACAAAACAATGAATAAAAAATATATATATATTACAGAGGTGTTCCATAGACTCACAGGAATTGTGTAAAAGTGCCCAAATAGTGAAAGAAATAGTAAAATAGTTCCCCTTTAAATAACAAACAGCATTGCTTGTTGTAGTTAACAAGGAGAGGAAGAGTTGATTAATCGAATTTTATTAATCAAGATCTACTTGAAATCAGCCCGCGATCTACCTGTCGATCGCGATCGACTGGTTTGGCACCACTGCTATAGGCTATTTATAAATCACTGTGTATAATTGATCAATAAAATACTCTGGATGGTCGGCTACATCATCCGTTTAGGGCTCTGTTTAAACTGATGCCTCAGTCAGGGCATAGTTTATATTGATTCTATATCCATAAATAAAATCGAATCAATCATGGTTCATATATTGTCATTGAGCTTCGCACCTGTTCCATATAATGTCATGTTCGTGGGTTGGTATAAATGAGGCACAATGGCTGCTATTGTTACTACAGTTGCTGTGGAGGATGAAGGAGATCGGAGAGAGAGAGTCTTCAGGCGACCGACAGACCACAATAAAAGCAAAAAAAAAACATAAGAGATGAAGCTTAGATATTTTAATATGAGTACTTCAGGGAGTTGATAAAGGGTTGTGTGCAATTATGTGTAATTCAGTTGACAATTGTGATCCCTGTGGCGATCTAAAAACATGTGTAATAACTGTGAAATCACAGATTTCAGCTAGTTTGGGCTCTATTAGTGTGTATGTGGAGCGTGACAAATGCCTATAAATTGAGATAGAAATGCCCAATTCCATTAATTATTTTTTTTATGAACGAGAGTACAGCCTTGTCATCGTTCTGATGTCTTATTTTTATATCTATGTGAAAAATTTAGGCAACTCGTTATTTACAAAACGTCTCCCAAAAACTTGCAACTGCTACACTCTTTTGAAAAGTTTGGAACATTCCGTCATTCATTCCTATGGGGCAAAATTGCCTGTTTGAAATAGATTTTTCACCCAAACCGCGTGGTGAAACATTACAAAAGGTAATAGGAACTGGAGTTGGAGCAGGCCGGTCGCTTTGACACCTTACACGTGCGAAAGCTCTGGGGGGAGTAGCGTCCCAAAAAAACTGCGGAATAAAGCGGAAAAATAAAGGATATACCGTAATTCCTCTAATAGTAACCGGGTCTCAAATACAAGCCGGGTCTCTATTAATGACCGGGTGCGCTCTTGAGCTAAGCAATTATAAGCCGGCCTCCTAATACAAGCCGGGTTACTAATATACTGAGCTGCATACTGAGCTAGTTACTTGATTTCACTTTGAAAACGTTGAAATGACCAGTGACCACCTAAATTGCACTGTTTACTATTTCATACAGTACTTGGTTTCAATAAATGAACCCAGTACATTTTACTGGGTTTAAACTGACACAAAATGTTGATTTATTCATTATGATCCGTTTGAAAATTTGAAATATAGGCCTCCCTCTTATACAGGCCTCCTCCTAATACAAGCCTGGTACCCGCTACAGTTGAAACAAATACAAGCCGGGGTTACTATTAGAGGAATTACGGTAGATTACAACAGTGTGGTGTGACTAGCTTTGCCAGGTCACACACACTAATCAAGTAGTCAGGAAATATGCTATTTGTGTATTTATTTCCACAAGGCAAGCAGCATCATATCCTGTATGACCAATTAGTTTTTTTTTGGCAGAGCATGCAAGGAAACTGGGCTTGGACAAAAGCCGGTGTGTGACCACACAGTCATACACAGTGGAACTAAGCTCATTATTCACATACTCACATGCCTTTGCTTTGGCAAGTGGGGGGGGGTTATCTGTGGACAGAGAGAAGAGACAAAGGTACATTTGATGGGCAAAACAAACAAACAAAAAAAGAGAGAGAAAGAAAATGTCCACCGTAAGACAAGATCATAACATTTACATTTACATTTAGTCATTTAGCTGACGGTTTTATCCAAAGCAACTTACAAGTTCTGTACGACAAGTCAGCAGGAACCTTCATAAGTTTGACATTTCAATCACAAAACAATTGGGGGCCAAGCAGCGAAGCTGCGTACGCCACCATGAGTTTTTGTACCGTTTCTTATTATTCTTCTGCCATTGGAGTCTCTGGCAGCCCATAGAACCGTATGGGAGAAAGTTATGAAAATTGGCAGACTGATTCGGGACAGTCCACTGATTCATGTCACCAAATCCCATGTCCCCAGCTCCAAGACTCTAGCGCCACCAATGTGTCAAATTTGGAGGTGCATTTATGCATACAACTTTTGAAGCGTGAGTCAGATTTTCAAAAACAAGGTACCGTTGGAATCCTTGGCTCAAGCCGAGTTCAAGGCTTACTTTGACGTCATTTTCAGCCATATTGGATTGCCGCCATTTTGCATTTTGTGAAGAACCCTTAAAATGCTACTCCTCCTACAGATTTTCCCCAATCTGCACGAAACGTGGTACACATAATCTGTAGACCAATGTCTACTACACACTACACAGGTATGACTTTTGTTTTTGATTTTCCAATGCATTCGCTTTTGACAGCCAATTGAATTTGGTGACAAAGCCGCCAAACAGGAAGTTGAGTCATGTCTCAGAAATGCTTTAATGTATCAAAACCACATTTGGCAGACTGTTTAGGGACCCTCACGTGATCTCTGTTACCAAGTGCCATGTTGACAACTCGTACACTCTAGCGCCACCAATGTGTCAAATTTGGAGTCGCGTTTATGCCTGTAACCTTTTAACTGTATGTCTTGTCTTGTCTTGTAGCAATGGATTCCCTGGTTCATGCAGAGTTCAAAACACCCGATGGTTTAATTATTATTCTTATTTTTGGATTGCAGCATGCAAGGTACACTTTTGGTCTTCTGCACAATTTCACAGATTTTAGAGTGGGGAGAGCTGCATTTTGGAAAGATTTCACAAATTTTTTAAACTCCCAACCCTCTGCCAATTTTCACAACTCATATATACATAGTATATAAAAACGTTCACATGACTCTTGGGATTCGTAAAATAAAATAAAGAACTAAGCTCTGATATATATTTTTCATGCTGTGACAGGTTGAACGACAACTCCAAATGACCAATGGAGCCATGCTCTAACTTGAAGCAGAAAATTACAGAATCAATGTTGTGTTTCTAACTTGTCACCTCTCCTATACATTAAAGAGAGGAGGGCATATTACACTTCAAAATGTTCGTGTGATTGTCTGGATTCTGAAGCTGCAAATAGTTAAGCCATGCTATGTATACTTTTAGCCCTATTCCAATTTAAATGTGCTATGTATACTTTTCGCCCTATTCCAATTTAAATGACGACACACCCACCCTCTCACTCAACCAAGAGGAAGCAACTGTTGTTGGTTTCAGAGTTATTTAGCCGACCGTACTCAATGTGTCAGGTTGGGTAGTACTGTCTCTGACCCTGTCACCTTGGAGAAGGGAGTTCCACAGGGCTCTATTTTGGGGCCATTGCTCTTTTTATTATAACAATATTTGTAATCAGATGCAATTTTCAACCTATCATATGTATGCTGATGACACTATTGTATACTCATGTGCTCCTTCTCTGGATATTGCCGTTTCCAATCTAAAATCTGATTTTATCACACTGCTATTGGACGGTAAGAAAACCAAAGCGATGCTTTTTGCTCCTAAGTCTGTGTCCTCTTGCCTCTCCATTGACACCCTTGATGGTGTCTCTGTTGAGTTTGTGGATACATACAAATATCTGGGCTTTTGACTGGAAAAAATATCAAAATTTTAAACATCCCATTGAAACTATGAAACTGACATTTACTCTTGGGTTCCTTCCTTTACAAACTTAAAGGTTGTTTTTAAACTCCTTCTCGTAAAAGGTTGGTCTCTGGCTTATTCCTGTCCCAGCTTGACTACGGTGACACTGTCTATAGATTTGCCTGTCCCACTGTTTTGGCCAAACTTGACCCACTCTATCATGCTGCACTGAGATATATATCAAACGCACCCTATAGGACTCATCATTGCACACTGAATAAATAGCCTAACTGGATGGCCCTCACTTACTATGCGCAGGATGCAGCACTGGTTTATTTTATTGTATAAAGCCATTTTAGGCAAACTACCACTGTATGTGCCAGATTTTTACCAGTTTGCTACTCTTACAAGCTCAGATCCAGTGCCTGGATACGGTTCCAGGTACCTGCTGTGCAGACTAAGGCTGGAAAAAGGAGTATTTTTTTTAATTTTGGTCCATGGTCTTGGAATGACCTTCAGTCAAGCCTCAAACTGATGGCACTTGTTCCTTTAGCCAGTTTTAAACTGATGTTATCTGAGGTCCTTACCACCAGCTGCTCATGTAGTAATACATAATTGTCATAATCACAGCAAGAGCGTTCTTCACTCCTCCTCATTCCCTCCTCACAGTCACCACACGCCCTCCTCACTACTCTTCATCCTCCCTTCCGTCCACCACGGAAGCCTCCCGCCCATATATGGTCAGCACCCCTTCACCCCCTGTCACTCAACTCAGCTGCACCTCATCCCCTGATTTGTACGCTGCCAGGCACCTCACTCCTCACAGCTGTATCCCATCCCCTGTTGATGAAGACCCTACTTCTACCGGACAGCGCTGACCAGAAGTTGTCGTGGTATTAGTATCATTACCTAGGTACGACGCCTCAGTCCGAAGACCCGCTAGACATCCCTGTGTGACTATTCCCTGTTCTAACTTTCCTTCTCTTGTGCCCAGGACCTCCGTGCCAGCGTGCCCCTGTCTGGACCCCCTGGAGCTTACCAAGGAGTTCCTGCTCACTCTCTCGACACGGACCCGTGTCTTCCGTCCGCAGTAGCACTGGAGTGCACCTGCTCCCATTACCCCAAGAACATTCCCAATTCATATCTGTTGTACATTTCTGGATGTAACTCTTGCCTACTTGGGAATACTATTAAACATCCTGAAACGCTCCATTTTCTCTTCTCCTGTGTTCAGCGATTGGGTTCTGCTTAAAAGTTTAAACCCATTCTCACAGTAACGTACCTTGGTTTTTTATTGTTCCAAATGTGCACAATGTAGTGATTGCTTTTTGTTGTGTTGTTCTCTGTGTTTTATATGTTTTTGTTGTGTTTACCATTGTGGAAATGTTGCTGCTTTCTTGTCCAGGTTAGCATTGTAAATTAGATTTTGTCTCAATGCTTTTTTATCTGGTTAAATAAAGGTTCAATTAAAAAATATATATTCTGTCAACTGTATGCACATTTTATGCCTATGTTCATTTTATGCTATTTGCTGTGGGCCACTTTGGGCTGCGGCCCATGTGTGAAAGGTGCTATATAGATTGAGTTATTATTATTATTATTATTATTATTATTATTATTATTATTATTATTATTATTATTATTATTATTATTATTATTATTATTATTATTATTATTATTATTATTATTATTATTATTATTATTATTATTATTATTATTTATTATTATTATATTGTAAATAAATAAATAGAAATGTATGCATTGAAATGTCTGTAAGTCTCGACGACATCGAAAATGAGTGTGACCTCAATTGTCCTTTTCGAGAATAAATACAGGTTTGAATTGAATTGAACAATCATCACTCACATACAGTTTTACAGTATATTCTATTGTCTTAGCTCAAAAAAAGAAATCGTGTAACGTTTGTCATCCGCCACTAAAGACATTTTGGTGAACTAATTGCAATCTTCTTTGAGGAAAAAGTGGAGAACATCCGCAGCTCCTTCTCCCAACCCCCACCCATTCCAAATGCTGAATCGAGAACCTCATCCTTCACTCTGTCATCTTTCTCTCCCATTACAGAAGCCGAGACCCTGACACTGGTAACGTCGAACCGTCCGACTACATGCCAGCTGGACCAGCTACCCTCCCCACTCCTCCAGACCATAGCACCAGACATCCTCCCATTCCTAACTGCAACCATCAACTCCTCACTCAACTCGGGGGTGGTCCCCACCTCCCTAAAACAAGCCAGAGTCACGCCGCTCATAAAAAAAACCTGAACCCCACCGTCATAGGCAACTATCGTCCTGTCTCTCTTCTCTCCTTCCTTTCTAAAACACTTGAACGTGCTGTATCCAACCAACTTACTGCTTATCTCTTACAGAATGACCACCACCTAGACCCTAATCAGTCTGGCTTCCGGACTGGCCACTCCACAGAAACGGCCCTCATTGCGGTCACAGAGGCACTTCACTTAGCAAAAGCGAAAGGCCTCTCCTCTGTCCTGATTCTCCTAGATCTATCTGCAGCCTTCGACACAGTCAACCATCAGATTCTCATTGCGGCCCTCGCAGGAATGGGAGTGGCTGGCTCTGCGCTGACATGGCTGACATCATACCTCAATGACCGCTCCTACCAAGTGTCATGGAGAGGGACCCTGTCGGCCACCAGCCCCCTGCAGACGGGTGTCCCCCAGGGCTCGGTTTTAGGACCCCTTCTCTTCTCCCTCTACACTAAATCACTGGGTAACATTATCACGTCTCATGGCTTCTCCTATCATTGTTATGCCAACGATACTCAACTCTTCCTCTCCTTCCCTCCCTCAGACATCCACGTCTCTGAGCGGATCTCGGCCTGTCTGTCCGACATCTCCGCCTGGATGACGACCAACCACCTCAAACTGAACCTAAACAAAACAGAATTGCTCCACCTGCCGGCCAAATCCTCCCCCCTGACCGACCTTTCCATCACAGTCGAGAATGCAGCTGTGACCGCGTCCCCGACCGCCAAGAACCTTGGTGTTGTCCTCGACGACCAGTTGAACTTCTCTGCTCACATCGCAGTGACAACCAGAACCTGCAGATTCCTCCTGAGCAACGTGAGAAGGATCCGCCCCTTCCTGACAAAAGAAGCCACCCAACTCCTCGTCCAATCAACAGTCATCTCCCGCCTCGACTCGCTGGCCTCCCGGCCACTGCCACCAAGCCTCTTCAACTCATTCAGAACGCAGCGGCCCGCCTGATCTCAAACCTACCGCAGTCGGCCCATGTCACCCCACTTCTTAGGGACCTGCACTGGCTCCCCATTGCTGCACGAATCCGCTTCAAGGCCCTCGACCTAGCATACCGTGCGGCAAAGGGAACCGCTCCCGCCTACCTCCGGTCAATGGTCTCTAACTACACACCCTCAAGACCCCTACGCTCTGCATCTTCTGGCCGCCTCAGACCTACTCCTATCCAAGCTCCGGGTGGGTCATCAAAGAGAAGTCGCCTATTCTCAGTCCTTGCCCCACAATCGTGGAATGAACTACCCACCCCAGTTAGGACAGCCGAAACCCGTCCAATCTTTCGCCGTCGACTAAAGACGCACTTCTTCAACCATTATCTTAAAAAAATATATATATATATATATATATATATATATATATATATATATATATATATATATATATATATATATATATATATATATATATATATATATATATATATATATATATATATATAACCCTAACTAACCTTACTGTCATGCACTTGTCCTAATAAACTAACCTACACTGTAGCACTCAACACTTTGATGAACATTGTTACTCAGCTGATAGAGTTGTGCCCTTCCTGATGGCTTGTCGTACAAAACTTGTAAGTCGCTTTGGATAAAAGCGTCAGCTAAATGACTATATGTAAATGTAATGTAAATATAATAGCCACATCATTTTTAAGAATTGACTAATAGACAATGAAAGTCTTACATTAGGACTATAACCTAATTAGTGTAATAATTGACTAATAATACCCACTGCTGCTGACCCAAGTTCAAATGCTGTAGCGAACACCTGATGGATTTAATGGAATGTGTTTCTTATCTTATCTTCCTTTAAAAATAAATGTTAAACGCACCTTTGGACAAACTGAGGTCTGGGCAGATATCCTGGTTGGCTGAGGCACAGCACAGGCATAGTAGTACCCATAGATATATATCTATGATATTGATAGTACCTCAGGCTCTCCCTAATACTGCGTTTGGAGATTGTCCTCAGTGCAGATGTGGGGGAGTGGCCAATTTTAATTTTCTTTCGACGGTGTCATCATCCCCTACATGTGACATGTGTTTGAGGGTCTCCACAACGGGTTGTGATTGTTCATTCTAACTTCAAGGGGAAGTCAGACAGGCGTGGGTCTTTGCTCCTGTCAACAATATTGTATATCAATATTATGTTAAGTTTCATTTAATTGATAAGCTAGCCTAGCTAGCCTAGCTTAGCACAAATTAATGGAAGCGGATACAGACCACTAGCCTAGCTAAACACTCTGGGAGAGGTGTTTTTGGCCAACAAAAGATTGTTCAGTTACCTGGGCTTCGCTTCTGGATACCATATCCAAGCAGTTTCCATTCAGGGGGTTGTAGCCTTATGGCAGCATTGCAGTACGTCGCCAGATGTCGCTGTTTGCTTCTCTAACGGTAATTAATTTGTCAAGAAGTGTGGTGGTGGTCGTCTCCCCTTTGGGGATATCTTCTTGAACCATCAACTCTCTCTCCTAGGTTTCTTTGAGAAGAGCCCACACGACTGGAGAAGCGATTGGAGTTGTTGGCCCTCTCAGGAAGACACAGAAAAGATAGGAGAGGTAAGAAAGAAACCTATGCAAGTAGTTTGAAAACTACTCAATAGTCAGGAGGGATAGGAACCAGTATGGAGGTGGCGTCTGTGTGTATATACACAAGGATACCAAATACATCAACCGTACTGACCTTAACCATGATGAAATTGAAACTGTTTGGATTGAAATCTTATTAGACAGGGCGAAACCAGTACTAGTAGGCACAATCTATAGACCACCAGAACAGAGTGGCTTTTATGACACACTTGATGGGTGTTTAGCTGGGGTGGAGGGGGTAGAAAAAATTCTTATTGGGGACTGGAACACGGATATGCTGCGTAAATCAGCACCCGTCTTCAAGGCCTTCAGTAGATTTTCTGACCTGCACGGTTTCAGCCAGCTAATCACACAACCCACAAGGGTATGCGATTCGACACAAACCACCATTGACCTCATTTTGACCTCTGACAAGTCCATGATCTCCAGTAAAGGGGTGATAGCATGCGGGTTAAGTGATCATTATATGATTTTCTGTACCCGCAAAAAGCTAAAACAGAAGGCCGGCTGTCACAAAACAGTCACATCTAGAGACCTCAAAACTTACTCTAGAGAGGCCTTTAACCTAGAACTGGGGAGCTTGGACTGGTCAGATGAGCTCAGTGGTACACAGGTTGAAGAAACATGGCTTGGATTCAAAACCAAATTCACAGCAATACTCAACAACATGGCACCGATAAGAACCACCAGGGTTAAAAATCGCGCTGAGGCATGGATGCACACTGAAATACTGGCCGCTATGAAAACCAGAGACAAAAAATGCTCTGAACTTCATAAAAGTCAGACAAAGCTTTCCAAAAGCTCAAACAGTGAACTCCAAGCCCACGTGGTTGAACTAAAAATCCAAAGAAACAGACTAAGAAATGACGTAAACACCATGATCAGAACCGCAAAAAGAAATTTCATCAACGACAAAACTGAGGAAAACAAAAACAAACCCCGCGAACTTTGGAAATTACTCAATAATCAACTAGGCTGCAGTAAAAAACTTAAAACCAGATTCTCAAACATAAACATAAAGACGGACAACACGCTCATCACAGACAAGCTGGATGTAGCCAATTACTTAAACATCTTCTTCACAAACATAGCCACAACACTGGTAAACAAACTACCCTCCCACTCAGGGCATTATGGGGTAGAACACATAGTAGCATACTACAAAAACCTAGGGGTCCACAAAGACGACTTCAAACTTGAAATGGTAACAACCGATGAGGTACTCAAAAAATTGAGCGCCCTCCAACCTAACAAGGCCACTGGCCATGACAACATCCCCTCCAAATTCCTCAGAGACGCAGCAGCCGCCATCACCCCAGTCATCACACACATAATAAACCTCTCTATAAGACAGGGGCACGTCCCCAAGGACTTCAAAATTGCGAGAGTGACCCCTCTACACAAAAAGGGCAGCAAATTAGACCCAGGCAACTACCGCCCTGTTTCTATTCTTACCTCCATCTCGAAAGTCATGGAGAAAATAGTCTACGAACAGGTTGAAAAGTACCTGGCGGAAAAAAACCTAATCTACGAATTCCAATCTGGCTTCAGAACGTCCCACTCCACTGACACATGCCTCCTCTATTTGAACGACCACATCAAACAAGAGGTGGACGCTGGCAAATACTGCGGCATGGTCATGCTGGACCTACAAAAGGCCTTCGACACTGTCAATCACTCCATTCTAATGGACAAGCTAAAAGCAATTGGTTTTGATAGCCTATCAGTGAGCTGGATGCAATCCTACCTGGAGGGGAGAGAACAGATGGTAGAGGTAAACGGTACTCTATCCCCCCCCCCTCACAGTGAGCTGTGGTGTTCCACAAGGAAGCATACTAGGACCGCTACTCTTCCTAATTTATGCAAATGACATGTCGTCAGCCTGTGACTGCAACTTGTTCCTGTTTGCGGACGACTCAGCCCTGCTGGTCTCTGACAAGAACAAATTGCAGGTTGAAAAAACCCTCAGCACGGAACTAGGCAAAATCTGCATATGGCTCGCTGATAACAAACTATCATTACACATGGGCAAAACAGAGTCCATTCTCTTCGGTTCAAATAACAAACTCAGCAAGACCGACGGCTTCTCAGTTACAGTGGGTGACAATATTGTCACAAGGAAAGACGAAATTACCTACCTGGGTTCCATCCTAGAGGCAAATCTTTCCTGTGACAAAATGGCATCCAATGTAATAAAAAAAGTCAACCAACGAACTAGATTCTTGTACCGGATCTCCTCTCTGGTAAACAAGAATACCCTGAAGACTCTGGCAGGAGCACTCATTCAAGGGTACTATGACTATGCGTGCACCTCATGGTACCAAAGCACCTCAAAGGCGCTTAAAACAAAATTACAAACATCACAAAACAAACTGGTCAGACTACTACTTGACCTGAACCCCAGAACCCACCTCACCCCTGCCCACTTTGCCAACCTAGGATGGCTTAGAGTAGACGACAGAGTACAGCAACTTGCAATGGGCCTGGTCTACAAGATACACTATACGACCGGGGTGCCCATGTACATGTCAAAATACTTCCCAAAGGTCAGTGAATACCACAACCACTACACCAGAGGAAGCTCAACAAATCATGTTAAACCCAGATTCGGCTCAAACAAGGGACTAAACACGTTTCGCAATTATGCCACAACAATGTGGAACGCCCTACCCAAAGCTGTAAAGGAATGTGAATCCCTGCCCACATTCAAAACCGCCCTTAAAGAGCACCTACGGGAGGCTGCAATTCGAAACTGGCCACCGTAAATGCCCAAAACCCCCACCACCTCCTAATAGACAGTCTCCTCCCCACCGCATGTATATATTCCCTCCCCGCCGTATGTATATTTCCCTCCCACCCACCCACCCCCTCCTAATGTACAGTCCCCTCCCCATCATATGTATATACTCTATCAGGATCTAGGGGTAACAGTACTGTATATTTGAATACCGCCTATGTCATAAATGTATCAGTACTAAATACCTATATGTCCCTATGCCATAAATGTCATGTATGTTGTGTATGTCATAAATGTCTATATGAATTGAAAATGGGGGACCCTGATGGAAACAAGACAAACGTCTTTCTCAGGTCTGCATCCCCTTAACAATTGTATGTATTGAGCCGTACTGTATTGTACCCATTCTGCAATCTGTTAAATAAAGTTTTCATTCATTCATTCATTCAAGTTTTGTTTTTGTCATATAATGTACATTACAGTGAAATGCTTGGTTCTGTATGAGCCCCCTGAGAATGTGCTTCATACAGTAATAAAGAAAAAAGAATAAAGTCCAAACACTATACAAAATCTACAATATACAAACTAAAGTACAACCTAAAGTACAAAATGGAAACAATGAAGTACAAAATGCCAACTTTTTAAAATGCTAAAAATTAGGTAGGGATGTAGTGCAAATATTTTTGTAATAGATAGATAACAATATGGTGTAGTGTTTAAAGATAGATAGATACATAGAAAACGTTATTGCCATTTCAACTCATGGTTGATTGGGATTTGTCTTGGTGCCAAACATACAGTACATACAGTATAAAAACATACAATATAAAAACATACAAGAATACATGCAATGCAATCCCTACAATAGAAGTATTTCACAAACAATTAAAAAATGCTACAGTGCCTAAAAGAGCTCAGTGTTCCAATTTAAAGTGCATATTGCCTTAAAGTGCCTGTCGGCTGGTGCTAGCCCTTATGGTACAAAGTGCCTGTGCATTAGGACTTGAGTTCAGGTGACAGACAACCTCGAGATATGTGCTATTTTTAAAACGAGATGTCCTACACCTGAGACTTTGGAGTCTTCTACCAGAGGGAAGGGGGTTAAAGAGGTGGTAAGCAGGTGTTTAAAGTGTCTAAAGTGAATGTTAAAGGTGTTTAAAATAAAGTGTGTGCATGTGGATGTGTCTACTGAATGTAGATGGTGGGTTAGTGTTACATAGAGTCATTGAGCATCCTGATGGCCTGGGGATAGAAGCTCCTTTTGAGTCTCTCTGTACTAACCAAGAGGCAGTTGTTTGGGAGTCTTTGATTATTCTCTTAGCCTCGGCCCTGTAATGCCTGGTATAAATAAGTGGGAATCCCACCTCCAATTGTGCGCTCGGCTGAACGGGCCACTCTCTGTATGTATAGCTGCGGTCTTGTGCGGTGCTATTCCCAAACCAGGAGGTGATGTTACCAGTCAGGATGCTCTCTATTGTGCACGAGTAGAAGTTATTGAGGATCTTCTGACTCACTTTGAACTTCCCTAGGCGCCTAAGGAAGTAGAGGCGTTGCTGTGCCTTCTTCACTACACTGTCAATGTGTGTGGTCCATGTCAAGTACTCGGATACCGGTATGTGGACACCGAGGTACTTAAAACTGCTCACTCTCTCGACCGGTGCCCCGTCGATGCTGAGGGGGCTGTAGTCCCTGACCCCCGACCTCCTAAAGTCCACAATCATCTCTTTCGTTTTGCTGACGTTCAGGGAGAGGCTGTTCTCCCAACAGGCCTACCACGCCTGTGTCGTCAGCAAACTTGATAATTGTGTTGTTGTTCCACTGTGCCACACAGTCATGTGTCTGTACAGCGAGTAGAGGAGGGGACTCAGAACACAGCCCTGGGGGGCCCCTGTGTTGAGAGTGATGGATGAGGAGGTGCAGTTGCCTGCTCTCACCACCTGGGGTCTTCCTGTCAGGAAGTCCAAGACCCACTGGCAGAGGTCATAGTTCAAGCCCAGGTCCCTGAGCTTGGCTACGAGTTTGGAGGGGACTATGGTATTGAATGCTGAGCTGTAGTCGATGAATAGCATTCTCACATAGTTCCCCTGCCTTTTGTCCAGGTGTGATGCTGCTGTGTGCAGCACATGGGCTATGGCGTCCTCCCTGGCCCTGTTGGGGCGATATGCAAATTGCAGGGGGTCCAGGTTGATGGGGAGGGAGGAACAGATGTAGCCCTTCACTAGCTTCTCAAAGCACTTCATGGCTATGGAGGTGAGAGCTACAGGGCGGCAGTGGCGTCGCGTGGGTAAAATAACAGGGGAAGCCAAAAAAAATTATTAAAAAAAAAATTATTAAATATTTTTATTAATATTTTTTTTTATTTTTTTTTTTTTTTTTAAGTCAAGCAGTCACCATGTACACTACAGTATGGCTCGGCGGCCAGTCAAACTTTCTTTTTATTTATTTAACAGATTGCAGAATGGGTACAATACAGTACGGCTCAATACACACAATTGTATAAGGGGATGCAGACCAGAGAAAGACGTTTGTCTTGTTTACATCAGGGTCATTAATACTGCTGGAGCATTGGTTCATTTTTGGTCCGATTTTTCCTTGCACGATTTTGCGCGCCGCGTGGGAGCAAATTCGAGACACATATTCGGTTGCAAAAAGGTGTCCCACGGTCTCCTCTATGGCCGTGAATATTTTCATTTTGGCGCGCCCGTGGGACACTTTTCCGTTTCGGCGAGTTTATTCCACGCTTTCTGTTTTCCTTTTCTAAGCATTTTAGGGGCTACATATGAATGAGTAAAAGTTGCGGGACGCCCAGATGTTTCCACGATAGAAAGCTTGCGTGGATCCCATAATAGGCTCACTTAATACAGCGTTTTTAAAATCACGCAACATTTTCAGGGTCGCGAGCCGACCTTTTCCCCTCGTTTTCGATGATGGAAGTGATTTAGGAAAAGCTTCGGCACGCCGAGAGGTCCCTGTGGATTTAATCTCGCGAGGATCGGGGCAATATTCGGCCCGTGGGAACAGTTACGGGTTAATACAATGTTCAGAGTGCAGAGGGGAAAATATGCTGAGTGTCTTCCTCTCAGCCCCGTTTTAAACTTTTAGGGTGTGGCAGTCAGCTCGAATCTGATTGGCTAGGATCGGATTTGGAAGCCTGGAGAAAGAGACCTACCCCCTGCCTCTCTCCTATACTAGCTGCAGTGAGCACAGTGAGTCTGACAGTGTGTTAGAGGGAGTGAGAAGGAGAAGAGGGAGACATTTAAAAAAAAAAAAAAAATTATAACACAGATGCACAGATGAAAAAGAATGTAAACTATATTAAAAAAAATTTATATATATATTTTTTTTCATATTTCATATTTGATATTAATTCATATTTTAATATTAGGGAGGCATGGCTTCCGTTGGCTTCCATAAGGATTCGCCACTGCAGGGCGGTAGTCGTTGAGGCAAGCAGGCGTAGATTTTTTGGGTACAGGGATAATGGTGGACTTCTTCAGACAGGTGGGGATGACCATAGATATCTATATAGAACACTAGATAGCTTAAGGCGGAGTCACCAGCGTCACTGAACCGCCGCCATCTTGCTCGAGTCAGCCTTGAGTGAGGGTGAGTGAGCTGCACAGACAAAAATACTCATAACTCGCTGAAATATTGACGGATTTACAAACGGTTTGGTTTATTACAAGCATTATTAACATGGCTTTTTTTTTTTTTTGATCCACTTTTTCTCCCATTTTTTCTATATTTTCTCCCATCCCAATTTCGTATCATCCAATTCAACCCTCCCCTGTCACGAACGCTGTTTCTTGCCTCCCACAAGCCGGCTGCAATGTGGACTAAGTCATACATAGCACAAGTCCCCTCCGGTACTTGAGGTAACAGCAGTCGCATCTTTTCACCTGCGCAGCTCGATCTATCAGTGTCGAGGAGTAACGCGTGGGAGGCTCACGCTGCCCCCGACACTTCCTGATTCTACTGCGCAGGCGCACCAACCGACTTGTAGGAGTCGCTTGTTCACAACGTTCGATCCCCACCCTTCAGTTTTTCCCTCCCCGTAATACGGCCAATGTGTATTACTGCGGACGACCAGCCAAACTGAAAAACAATGTGGAGAGCTGGATTCGAACACGCGAATCCTAGCGTCTCCACACTGGTGGCGAGTGCCTTAGACCAGTGGTTCCCAATCCTCTCCTCGAAGCACCCCAGCCGTTCCATGTATTTGTTAAATTCCACCACCAGCACACCTGATTCAACTAATAAAGGGCTTGTTAAGTTGAATCAGGTGTGCTGGTGGTGGAATTTAACAAATACATGGAACGGCTGGGGTGCTTCGAGGAGAGGATTGGGAAGCACTGCCTTAGACCACTACACCACCTAGCCGCCACATTATTAACATGGCTATGATTCAAGCGGTTTGTAAAAAAAAAAAAAAAAAACGGCCTTCAAGTAGAAAGGTAGACATTAATGTTATCAGTAGCTGAGCTGCCTCGGGCAAGATGGCCGCCCTACGACGACGTCGCTCTACATTGGCCGGCAGCGCGGGTAAGCTATCTAGTGTTCTATATAGATATCTATGGGGATGACAGCCTGTTCTAACTATCTGTTCACTATCAAACATGCACACAATCCATTTCCTCATTCCAACGCAGAACACCATGTGCACAGATGTAACAGACAAAATAATCAATCATAATTACCACCAATTATGTCTAGGACCACAACAGATTGGTTGTTGTGGTTAACCTTTCACTACCACACTACAGAAGGTTAACCTTTCACTACCACACTACAGAATGTTAACCTTTCACTACCACACTACAGAAGGTTAACCTTTCACTACCACACTACAGAAGGTTAACCTTTCACTACCACACTACAGAAGGTTAACCTTTATCCATGTCTTCCATTATCCATGTCTTTCACTAAGTCTCAACCTGTCTGAAGCCAGTGGTCAAGATCTATTTCTGACCAAAAGGCAGAGGCCTGGCCATCTGTTGGTCAAGTCACAGGCCAAAGACAGCTGAGACAGCAGGTTTGGCTGACCAGAGGAAACTAGGGGGGAGGGGATTTGATTGATTGATTGAAAACTTTATTAACAGATTGCAGAATGGGTACAATACGTACGGCTCAATACAAAACAACTGCTAAGAGGATGCAGACCAGAAAAATACTTTCGACTTTGTGCTCTTTGAGAGCGGTTTTGAAGGAGGGTTGCATGGGATTCACATTCCTTTACGGCTGTGGGTAGGGCGTTCCACATTATTGTGGCATAATTGCGAAATGTGTTTAGTCCCTTGTTTGAGCCAAATCTGGGTTGAACATGATTTGTGGAACTTGATTGATTGATTGATTGATTGATTGACAGCTCAATACACACAATTGTTAAGGGGATGCAGACCAGAGAAAGACTTTCGTCTTGTTTACATCAGGGTCCCCCATTTTCAATTCATCATAACATATATGACATACATGATGACTACAAATATACAGTACTGTTTATGAGTACAAAAAGAGTCTAAAAAGAGAGTATATACATTTGAGGGGGACGAAAAATGTACATTGGATGAGGTTGGGTAGGTGGGGTGGGGATTAGGTATAGTCAAAAATCACAAATAAGAATAAAAATACAGTCCGGGATATACATTCTAAAATATATACATTCTAAAATATACAGCCAAAAATATACAGTAAAATGTACAGTAATAAATGTAGAATTTTTTTAATAAATGTTTAAGTGTCTATGTAAAAATAAGAAGTCAAAAGTCCAGGAAGATTACCAGAGTTTGTACTGTCACTCTGTAGTGAGGCAGTGAGGCACAGTGATGCGTTGTATACTCTGATGGCTGTTGGAATTAAGGACTTCCTGTGCCGTTCAGTGTTGCATCTAGTCAGATCCACAAAGAATGGATTGCACGGTGATTGATTGAATGAAAATGTTCAGGGAACAAAATTAACTTTTTGACTTACCAGCCATTTGGCTGGTAGATTTTAAAAACTACCAGCCAGGCAGATTTTTTACCAGCCAAAAATTATAAATAGCTTTTTAGTATATCGCCATGTGTTATTATTACTATATAATACTCTCATATGCTATTTTCATAAACAACATAAGGAATATTAGCATAATTTTGAGTGGACTGAAGGAATGAGTCAGCGTTAATAGTTTTAAATGCAAATAATTTATTGAAACATAGAAGTGGGGTTGGGACACATCATATATGTTATGATGAATTGAAAATGGGGGACCCTGATGTAAACAAGATGAAAGTCTTTCTCTGGTCTGCATCCCCTTAACACATTGGCGGCCACTGGGATGAGTCTACTTAATCTCAAGAGGACCGGGAAATGTAAACAGACGTGGGGCTGTTTGTAGAGCTAAATCTATACTATATCTGTCCATTCTCATTGTCAATTGAGTCCATAAACCGTCCCTTCAAAATGGCTTAAAGAAAAAAAAAAACATCAATACGTTCTCATTTTATAGCGCCGTGAATATAAGAGTTATACAGGATTTGGTCTAGTATATTTTCTGGAAGGCTAGATATAGGGCTAATAGCTGCTAACGTTATATCCAATGGCATTTCCGTTTTACAGATGCTACAGTTAAAACTCAAACTGCATATGATCGGCACGATCCTCAAGCATGTATGCATGAAGGGGGGGGGCGGGGGACGTCGTTTCTTATTATTGATTACCAATAACCGTGTTCGTCTAACTAGCCACATAGGCCGATCGGATGGATGGCTATCAAAACAAGGCCCGATCGGGATGTACTTTACGTGAAAAAGATCTTACCGTGGGCCGGTGGGATCCCCCCGAGCATTTCCCCGTTATCGATCGCCATCTGGTAGATCGATATGTCCATTGGCTGATGATAAATCCCCTTATTGTAGTGAAATCTGCGATGCAAAACGTAATCCAAGCTACAGGCTGCAGATCCAGAATCGAGCTAACATAAAACTCCATTGAAAGTCAAAAAAAAGTCCACCGTTCAGCCACAGGGCACACTGCATTCTCGCGATAGCTCCCCTAAGAGGATCTGGCCGGTATTGCACCTTCTCGAATTCAAAGAGTAGGGTAAATCTGCAGTGCCGCTCGGCGACCTTGAATAGGTTATTAAAATGGAATAAAAGCAATAACAACTTGCCACGGATATATCCGTGCTTCTGTCCACAACGGGTGTTTGTCCCCAATTTTCAATCAATCAAAGCGGGGAACATAGGACCCGGGGAACATAGCCATGCTCCCGCTGCTAGTGTAGCTGCTAGCGTAGCTGCTAGTGTAGCTGCTAGCATAGCTGCTAGTGTAGCTGCTAGCGTAGCTGCTAGTGTAGCCACTAGTGTAGCTGCTAGTGTAGCTGTTAGTGTAGCCACTAGTGTAGCTGCTAGCATAGCCACTAGTGTAGCTGCCAGTGTAGCTGCTAGCGTAGCCACAAGTGTAGCTGCTAGTGTAGCTGCTAGCGTAGCTGCTAGTGTAGCCACCACCAGTGTAGCCACTAGTGTAGCTGCTAGTGTAGCCACTAGTTTAGCTGCTAGCATAGCCACTAGTGTAGCTGCCAGTGTAGCTGTTAGTGTAGCCACCACCAGTGTAGCCACTATTGTATCTGCTAGCATAGCCACTAGTGTAGCTGCTAGTGTAGCCGCTAGCGTAGCTGCTAGCGTAGCTGCCAGTGTAGCTGTTAGTGTAGCTGCTAGCGTAGCCACTAGTGTAGCTGCCAGTGTAGCTGCTACACGTTATTCCATTATGTATTCAATATTTATATTACATTGTGCATTTTTATTTCATATTTTTAAGACATTACACACACTTAATTATTACATTATGAGTTGGCACAGGGAAATTATTAACTGTACATTGGATTATCGACTAAACCTTATGTATAGGAGCCAAAGCACTCATGAGTTATACCTTATTTCTATTGGCTTAGTTGCCTACACTGTTAAAGTCTACATTTCAGAATACAATGGGGCTTAGCTGTATATTTAGGGTATTGTATGAATGTTTATATGTTTATTTTTATAATCTTACAGTGAAACGGCATTAGGAATAGTGATTGGATTTAGATAAAGTCATTGAACCGTCTTATTTGTCATAATAGAACATTCTAGAACATGTGTGATGTCACAGTATGATGTCATAATCAAACATTCTAGAACATTTGTGGTCAGTCACAGTATGATGTCATAATCAAACATTCTAGAACATTTGTGTATCTATATATATTCAACAATTCTCTGATTCTGGTGGCGATGAGATGGAGGGTTCCCCCTCTTGGGGCGGCCCTCCAAGAGAGGAGATGATGTTTGTATTGTGATTGTATGACAAGAGGAGCAGAGAAGAAGGAGACAGAGACGATAGAAATGTGTTTTGAAGATGAGAAGAAGAAGAGGAGTGTAAACTTTCTCAAGTGTGGGCGAAGCAAGAATTGTGGAGGGCAGTAATACGCCACGATGCGTCTACACTGCCGGAAATTCAAATAAGAAGAAGAAGAAGAAGAAGATCTCATTGTGCATCTTGAAACAGTACTGAACTGAACAGATAAAATATGTCCACTGCCGAACAGCTTTCCAGGAAACACAGGAGGACTACACTCTCGTTGGCCCCGCCCCTATATTGACATCTCGGCGCATTGAAACTAAAACCCGGCAGTTTCCACTTTCCAGCGCGGGTCTCTGGTGTTGTGAGAATTTGACCAGGGATCAGCTGAAACAATCCCCGCGCGAAACAATAAATAATCGGACAGTTCCTTGTAGGGTTATATTCTACAATAACAACAACAGTCAACGGTCTTTCCGAACTGTTGTCAACAAACAACATGGATCGCAAACGTTCGCGGGTAGAAGAGGACATGTCCACCGAGGAACACATGTTCAAAACACCGGAGAAGCAGCGCCGGGTGTCCGCGGGCTCGTCGTGGCGGGACACCGCGGGCTTCATGCAGTGGGGAGTGGACGACACGTGTGCATACCTACACCGGGAAGGACTCGGGGCGTGGGGAGATACATTCAGAGGTCTGTGTTGTTGTTCATTGGTTTCCTACTGAGTAACGCTAGCTTGATGTGTGTGCTTAGGTTAGGTAGCCAGACCAACCGGCTAGTAGCCACTTAGCCAGGTCAGGTGTTCTTTCCACTGAGCGTTGGCTAGCTAACATGAGCTTGTCTGACAAAACCATAATATAGGTCAGAGTGTAGCCGATAGACCCTCTGTCCTGACTATGTTTAGTCTCTACTAGCCATAGTAAGGCTGGTACCGTTTGTCAATACGACACAGGGCGTTGATTATTCATGACAGTGCTTCTGAAGATGGACCAGTGAGAGCCAGACAGACGAGCCAGTTATTCATGATCATTCAAACAACTTCCCACCACAGTTAGGACAGCCGAAAGCCGACCACTCTTTCGCCGTCGACTAAAAGTAAAGACGCACTTCTTCTATGATCAATACCTGAAATAAAAACCCTAAACTAACCTCCAGTGGCGTCGCGTGGGTAAAATAACAGGGGAAGCCAAAAAAATATTATTAAAAAAAAAATTATTCAATATTTTTATTAATCATTTTTTTTTTTTTTTTTTTTTAAGTCAAGCAGTCACCATGTACACTACAGTATGGCTCGGCGGCCAGTCAAACGTTATTTTTATTTATTTAACAGATTGCAGAATGGGTACAATACAGTACGGCTCAATACACATTTACGATGAATTGAAAATGGGGGACCCTGATGTAAACAAGACGAAAGTCTTTCTCTGGTCTGCATCCCCTTAACAATTGTATGTATTGAGCTGTACTGTACTGTACCCATTCTGCAATCTGTTAATAAAGTTTTCATTCATTCATTCATTCACACACAATTGTATAAGGGGATGCAGACCAGAGAAAGACGTTTGTCTTGTTTACATCAGGGTCATTAATACTGCTGGAGCATTGGTTAATTTTTGGTCCGATTTTTCCTTGCGCGATTTTGCGCGCCGCGTGGGAGCAAATTCGAGACACATATTCGGTTGCAAAAAGGTGTCCCACGGTCTCCTCTATGGCCGTGAATATTTTCACGCGGATCGGAATCACGGCGCGCCCGTGGGACACTTTTCCGTTTCGGCGAGTTTATTCCACGCTTTCTGTTTTCCTTTTCTAAGCATTTTAGGGGCTACATGTGAATCAGTAAAAGTTGCGGGACGCCCAGATGTTTCCACGATAGAAAGCTCGCGTGGATCCCATAATAGGCTCACTTAATACAGCGTTTTTAAAATCACGCGACATTTTCAGGGTCGCGAGCCGACCTTTTCCCCTCGTTTTCGATGATGGAAGTGATTTAGGAAAAGCTTCGGCACGCCGAGAGGTCCCCGTGGATTTAATCTCGCGAGGATCAGGGCAATATTCGGCCCGTGGGAACAGTTACGGGTTAATACAATGTTCAGAGTGCAGAGGGGAAAATATGGCACCTGCCCCGCCTCCAGGTGGAATATTATGCTGAACGTCTTCCTCCCAGCTCCGTTTTAAACTTTTAGGGTGTGGCCCAGTGGCAGTCAGCTCGAATCTGATTGGCTAGGATCGGATTTGGAGTTTGGACTCACTCTATAATGCTGGAAACCTGGAGAAAGAGACCTACCCACTGCTTCTCTCCTATACTAGCTGCAGTAGTGAGCACAGTCTGACAGTGTGTTAGAGGGAGTGAGAAGGAGAAGAGGGAGACATTAAAAAAAAAAAAAAAAAAAAAAAAAAAAAAAAACACAGATGCACAGATGAAAATGAATGTAAACTATATAAAAAAAATATATATTTTAATTTTTTTTTTTTTCATATTTCATATTTCATAATTTGATATGAAATTTATAGGGAGGCATGGCTTCCGTTGGCTTCCACAAGGATTCGCCACTGAACCTCACTGTCATGCACTTGTCCTAATATACTACTAACCTACATTGTAGCACTTTGATGAACAGTGTTACTCAGCTGATAAGAGTTGTACCCTTCCTGCTGACTTGTCAACTTGTAAGTCGCTTTGGATAAAAGCGTCAGCTAAATGACTAAATGTAATGTGGTCTTTCTCAATCCACATTTATGCTTTGACACAATTGTCAACACACACACACGATGCAGTGCTTAAGTTAACTAAGTGCTGTCTCTCTCCTATCAGAGCATGGGATCACCGGAGTGGGTCTGCAATACCTTTCAGAGACAGAGTTGGAGAAGATGGGCATAAGGTAATTTTTTTAAATCATGTTTAGCAGAATGGTGTATACTGCCCAAATCAGTGCCAACACCTTGATATAGGATAGATGAGTGTTGTGTGAGAATAGAGTACCGGTAACCGCTAACGGGAGCCCCTCAGGATTTAGTATCTACTATCTAGAATATTATTTGGTTCATGATGATTGTGATGACAGTCGAACAGAGTCTAGTTTGATTCTAATTAGTTTTGTCTCCACATTCTCTTCCCCCCCCCTATCTTCTCTCTCTCTCTCTCTCTCTCTCTCTCTCTCTCTCTCGTTATTTGTCTCACTCTCTTCAGACCCATGGGTGTCCGTCTGCAAATCCTTCACAGTCTCCGGAGGTTCCGTCACCTTGCAGCAGAGCCTCAGATTGCAGCAGAGCGTAACAAGGTAACACCACCCTACCTCACTGCTGCTGACTCCTACTGAAGGGCACATTCAGATCAGATTAATGCTGGGAAATAACACATGTTTTCACCTTTTGATTGGAGGGGGCATGGGGGCGGGTGTTGTGCGAGAAAGTCGAATTCTAGTCATCTTTTGCCGAAAGCTGCGATGGCCAATCGATGACAGCGGAAGACAAGTGATTGGTGGCGGTGGGTAAAAAAAAATCACATTATGATGTCACACAAATGGTCCATCCACACAAGACACACCTAACCCTGCAGCGAGGTCTGGATGAGCCATATGGCTGCTTAGACAAAGACGGGGGGGGGGGGGGGGGGGGGAGTGTGAGGCTGCGGTTACACTAGGGCCAGTTTCGTTTTCAGTTCCGTTTTTCAGAACGCTACGTAATGGCAGGCAAGTTAGACATTGTTTTGTCTCCTGACCACCGAGTGATGTATATACATGTAGTACAATGCCAAAGCAGTAGGTGGCGATGTAGTTCAAACATGAAGGCCATTTTCAACCAATCAGAAAGGTTGAACGAGTCACTCCACATCCTGCTCAAAATTTCAGAAAAGCCACCATCTTTATACCTCGCATGAGCCATTTAGCTACATCTAGCATTTATTTTTCAGCAAGAAATAAAGTGCAATAAACAAACGGATACATTCACTGTGTGTTCTGCCTCATTTGTTGATGAAACAAAACTAACATCAACACAATTGACCACCAAGAGCGGAGTTTAGTCTCACAAAAAGATAGCTGATTTTGTTAGCTTATGTGCTAACGTGATTGGGATATGCCATTATAACAGTATAGCATTGTGGCTAGCAGCATAGTAACGTTAATGCTAGCAGAATAAATGGATGTAAACGTTATTTAAGAGATTGCAGAATGGGTACAATACAATACGGCTCAATACAAACAATTGTTAAGGGAATGCAGATTGTTGTAATTTGGAGTACTGGGTTCCTTATAACTTGACAACACGTTGGTAGCCGCAGCTACATGGGACAGCTCTGCTGTAAACACTGGAAATAACCATGCAGGTCTACTGCGCATGGACATTGGGCAGAACGGCTCTGTATCCGGCTCGCGCAAATTACAAGGCACCATTGTCGGCGAGTTTCCAAAACGAAAACACCTTTTGAGCGTTGCCACTAGGAAAACGCGTTTTCCTGCCAAAACGGTGTTTCTTTTTAACTTGGACATGCAAACGTAATCATTCGAAAATAGAACGTTGCTGTTTTAGCCCAGTGTAACCATGGCCTGAAAGACATCGGGATAGGGAGTGGATTCATTCATTGTGAAGGTGAATCGTCCCACAGCTGGATATAATGTGTGACCCAACCCGTTTGTCCCCTCGCTTCACGCCAGGTGTTTAACGATCCCATCCACGGCCACGTGGAGATGCACGCCCTCCTCATACGCTTCATAGACACGCCCCAGTTCCAGCGGCTACGGAACCTCAAGCAGCTGGGAGGAACCTACTACGTGTTCCCCGGAGCGTCCCACAACCGCTTTGAGCACTCCATAGGGTAAGGCTGTGACTTCACATGAGAGAGATGTTGGAGGCGCTGGTACCACTACTCTCCCGGACCAGATTCAATTCAGATTTCAACTCTTTGTGTGTCGGCTGATGTCGAGTACCGATCCGTCACTTCTACTGAACCATCGGCTCAACAAAATCCTTGCGATTGAATTAGCGTTCTGTCCCTCTTTCCGAAGATCCAAGTCAAGTTTTGTGATTTTACATAATGGCTCATGGCATCCAATTTCAGTGTTCTCCAGATGCAATACCCTATTTTAGTCGGGTTGTGGCCCAATATCCAATTCTAATATATGTGCAGGTAGAGCTGCCGCACTTACCGCATTACCGCAGTATCGCTGTTACATCACGCCCACCGCAGAGTTTAGCTGAATACCGCATCACCGCTGTTTTTTATAATAATACTCTCAACCAAAGCAACGGAACAATTTTGATTGACAGTCTATTCTGCCAATTATGTCACACCACTTGCACCCGCCTCTGCTGTTACCACCAATCGGCAAGCGCGTATTCGTTTTTTACGTCCCGAATGTCAGCCATTGATCAGAGCTCACAACACGGCTAATAACGTTAGCTCCCCGCCGGAGTGGATTACAATCGCTCCTCAGGAATACTAAACAAGGCATAATGATTTTACTGCAACGAATGTTATAATAAAAGCCCTTCGTTCTATACACTTGTCTGATTGAAAACTTTATTAACAGACCGCAGAATGGCCACGACTCAGCACGCTCTGAGCAAAGAAAGGAACTGTGATATGAATTGAGTAATGCTTGCCTTGCTATGGTCCGGTAAATACGCTGATGTTATTGAACGTGTAACTATATAACGTTAATGCCACAAAACGAATGCCTTTGTTAATCATAAGTAGTAACTTTATAATAATACTAAGAAGAAGAAAGGGTCGGGGGGGTAACCGCCGGGCGCTACCACCCCTGCCCGCGACACAGAGTGAACGGCGCACGACCAGAGGGGAGACTTCGAATCCGTGTTTCGCTTTCAATAACGAATGCGTGCTTGCCGAATCCCAAACAATATTCATGCTGCAAAGTCATCCTCTAAAGATAGACATTTAGACTAGAGGCAGGCTATATGCTATAAAGAGTAGACTACAAAAAAATAAATAAAAAATGCATTAAATTTTTTTGTGTGTGTGCAGTAATAACCGCGGCGGTAGGAAATATTTCGCAAATTTCTGCGGTAAGGAAAACATCAATACCGCGGCAGCTCTATGTGCAGGTTCAATTGTATGCTATGGAGTTGGGATAATCACCCTATGAATGGCCAGCTCCATACAAAACAATCAGTGCTCTGTTTTTTGGCCAGGGCACAGAGCGACGAAATTTAGAACATGCTATATGAAAATAACTGAAAATACCAATCCACACCTTGAATTGGAAACTGCGCTGCTTTTTATATTTTCTAGGTAGCATGAGTTCATTTTTAGGAACCACTGTTTTGTTGTACTAGTACAGGTTCTTCTGATGTAATATTAGTTTTCAGTTTGTTAAAGTCAATGTGCTGGTCCTATGTTGGTCGTATGTGCTAGTCTTACTGTATGTTGGTCCTACTGTTAGTCCTATGTTGGTCCCCTATTAGGGATGGGCATTTTAAAGAGAAATCCAGATCGATTGATCGCATGCTATACTCGATTGATCGTGTATTACCCGAAAAGGGAAAAAAATATACAAAAAAAGGTTAGAAAATAAAAATTTACTTATTTTTGTTCATTCACGTATATATGTTTAAGGAAACCAACAAACATTTATATAATCTTACACATACATGTGAAAAGATATGTAAAAAAAAAAAATCTTTTGTTTTCATTAAAATGTATAATTTCGATTATTTAATTTTTTCGGTTTTTCTCATAGCTACGAGTACTCACGCCCATCCCTATCCCCTATGTGCTAGTCCTACTGTATGTTGGTCCTATATGTTAGTCCTATGTTGGTCCTATGTGCTAGTCCTATGTTGGTCCTATGTGCTAGTCCTATGTTGGTCTATGTGCTAGTCCTATGTTGGTCCTATGTGCTAGTCCTATGTTGGTCTTATGTGCTAGTCCTATGTGCTAGTCCTATGTTGGTCTTATGTGCTAGTCCTATGTTGGTCCTATATGCTAGTCCTATGTAGGGGTGGGACGATACATCGATCCAGATCGATACATCGATGTAATTATCAACGATCGAATCGGATCGATGCGATGTAATAAGATCGATTCATATCGATACTCTTATTTTGAAAATCCTGTGGCGAGTCTCATAACTGATTGTGTTAAATGGGCATATGATATCATCTCATATCGATCCCAGGCACCTGAATCTAATCGTATCGTATTGTATCGTGAGAGACTTTGTGATATCGGCAAATATCGTATCGTTGTCCAAAGAATCGATATCGTATCGTATTATGATGAAACTGGTGATTCCCACCCCTAGTCCTATGTTGGTCCTATGTGCTAGTCCTATGTTGGTCCCAGGATGTTGTTGAGTGAGTCGTTCTGTTGCAGGGTGGGGTATCTGGCCGGACAACTGGCCCAGGCTCTTAATGAAAAACAGCCAGAGCTGGATATCTCTCATAGAGACATCCTGTGTGTGCAGATAGCTGGTCTCTGCCATGACCTGGGTAAGATGCACACACACGCATACACACACGCATACACACACATGCATTATTACACACACACACCGTTAGGCTGTGGTCTTTCAATTGCAGGGTGGGGTTTCCGCTTCCTCAGGAGACTGTGAGGAAGACTGAGGACTGTTTAAGACTGATGACTGTGAGGAAGACTGGTGACTAGGGCTGTCTTAAATACTTCGAAGCTTCGTTCGATGGGCATGGGATTCGAATATGAAGAAAAAAAATCGATTATGTAAAAAAAAAAAAAAATTGTGCAAAATCAACTCTGCCTCTCTGTTAATTACAACAAGCAATGCTGTTTGTTATTTAAGATGAGGTCGGACTCGGCACTGACAGATTTGTGTTCATTGTGCTGCTTTTATAAAGCCTCAAATGATGGCTTACAATATTTCATGAAAGCAAAGTGTTTAGTTTGTCTAAGATTTAAAAAGGTTTAAACTTTACAGCACTGACTAAGTTGAACAAAGTGCTGTACAAGTCCCACACCATAAAAAAAAATTAATAATTAAAAAAAATATATATATATATTTCGAAGCTTCGAATTAAAATCTAATCTAGGCCCCGAAGCTTCAAATTCCCAAGGTCAGCCCTACTGATGACTGTGAGGAAGACTGATGACTGTGAGGAAGACTGACTGAGGAAGACTGATGACTGTGAGGAAGACTGATGACTGTGAGGAAGACTGATGACTGTGAGGATGACTGATGACTGTGAGGAAGACTGACTGTGAGGAAGACTGATGACTGTGAGGAAGACTGATGACTGTGAGGAAGACTGATGACTGTGAGACTGATGACTGTGAGGAAGACTGACTGTGAGGAAGACTGATGACTGTGAAGAAGACTTGAGGACTGTGATGAAGACTGAGGACTGTGAGGAAGACTGATGACTGTGAGGAAGACTGATGACTGAGGAAGACTGATGACTGTGAGGAAGACTGATGACTGTGAGGAAGACTGACTGTGAGGAAGACTGATGACTGTGAGGAAGACTGACTGTGAGGAAGACTGATGACTGTGAGGAAGACTGATGACTGTGAGGAAGACTGAGGACTGTGAGGAAGACTGATGACTGTGAGGAAGACTGAGGACTGTGAGGAAGACTGACTGTGAGGAAGACTGAGGACTGTGAGGAAGACTGATGACTGTGAGGAAGACTGATGACTGTGAGGAAGACTGATGACTGTGAGGAAGACTGATGACTGTGAGGAAGACTGAGGACTGTGAGGAAGACTGAGGACTGTGAGGAAGACTGAAGACTGTGAGGAAGACTGATGACTGTGAGGAAGACTGATGACTGTGAGGAAGACTGAGGACTGTGATGAAGACTGACTGAGGAATACTGAGGACTGTGAGGAATACTGAGGACTGTGAGGAAGACTGATGACTGTGAGGAAGACTGATGACTGTGAGGAAGACTGAGGACTGTGCGGAAGACTGATGACTGAGGAAGACTGATGACTGTGAGGAAGACTGATGACTGAGGAAGACTGATGACTGTGAGGAAGACTGAGGACTGTGAGGAAGACTGATGACTGTGAGGAAGACTGGTGACTGTGAGGAAGACTGAGGACTGAGGAAGACTGATGACTGTGAGGAAGACTGATGACTGTGAGGAAGACTGATGACTGTGAGGAAGACTGAGGACTGTGAGGAAGACTGAGGACTGTGAGGAAGACTGAGGAAGACTGATGACTGTGAGGAAGACTGAGGACTGTGAGGAAGACTGATGACTGTGAGGAAGACTGATGACTGTGAGGAAGACTGATGACTGTGAGGAAGACTGATGACTGTGAGGAAGACTGAGGACTGTGAGGAAGACTGTCACGTCGGGTGTGGACTAGTATAGCCTACTGTGCTGGCTGGAAAAGATCTATACATGCTTTATATATAATTGATCTTTCGCATGTGGAGGGGTGACAAGAGACCCATTGCATTTTGTGAGACAGGCCTGTAGAATACCTACATATTACTCAAAATATATTGTTGGGTAAATCTATGGAGATTATGGATTTATCTTTAAATATAAACTGATAATAAATATGCATGAATTTCATTCATGCTATAGCCTATATGACACGAAAATACATTTGTTCATTCATAATCTGATGGCGTGGGAGGAGCAGGCATGCGTTGTTCATGGGACGGGGTAGCACGGTGTGGGACCTCACTCGCTATTTGCATATCAATAGCTCCGGTCGTCAGGTGTGTTAAATACGTTCTCAGACACATTCACACCTAACCTTGTTGTGAAGACGTGTTACATTCCATTCGTAGAGGCAATTAGGCACTGTCTTTAGTCTGTGCCCAAGCGAGGGGACATTAAATGCGCATTCGCGGGAGCGCGCGCACGCGCCGGGAGCGCGCGTGCACGTGGTGCGTGTCACCCCAGATGATTTCAATAACGCACCACTGGGGAGGAGCCTAATGTACGATATGATTATCTACATGCCGATATTGCCAAGTTATTCTGACGTAGCCAGGCTGCATGTTGCTCTTACGGTGAATGAGAGGAGGTGCTCTGATTGGTCATAATTGAAGCCAACCTCAACTCCACCTGCTAATACTGTATTCCTCCATCTCCAACCCTCCTCCTCTCGGGTCATCAAGTTTCAAGGCTTATTTTATTTGTCACATTTAAGGTACATGTACATTATAGTGAAATGCTTGGTTCTGTATGACCCTCCTGAGATTGTGCTTCATGCAGTAAAAAGTAAAAGAATAAGGACCAAACACTATACAAAATATACAATGTACAAAACTAAAAATCCAACAACAAAATGCAAAAATTTGGTAGAAAAGGTACTAGTGCAAATCCGTTAGGAATAAATGGATAAAATATGGTGTCATGTTTAACCCTTTCACTACCACACTACAGAAGGTTAACCTTTCACTATCACACTACAGATGGTGCTAGTGAAATGGTTAACCCTTTGTCGTGTGGCAGTGAAAGGGTTAACCTTCTGTATTGTCGCAGTGAAAGGGTTAAACCTTTGGTAGTGTGGTAGTGAAAGGGTTAATAGATACTCTCTTTCACACAGACACAAATACATAAATCTGAGTTATTAACTGCTTTCGTTCTCGCTCTCTCTTCAGGACATGGCCCTTTCTCCCATATGTTTGATGGGATGTTCATTCCCAAAGTTCGACCAGGGATCAACTGGAAGGTACTACTCCTCCCCCATCTCCTCATTGGCCGTATTCACACTTTCCCAAAGGAATCCCAACCCAAGCATGACATGAGAGCGAAAATGGTCACAGTGTGTGAATATTTATTTATTTACTTATTTAACCAGGCGGGTACATTTTAACACTTTAATCGCCATGGGTTAAATTCATAATTTACCATCCCTCGCCAGCTCTATATGTCTATGGAGAAGTTCCCCTTCTTTGCAGGGCTATAACTTTTTAAATTCTATTGCTAAATTGCCATTATTATGGCCCATTCAATGTCCTATATGTATTGTTCAGGGTGTAGCAACGTTAAACTTTTTCATTCACATATTCATACTAAAATATGGTCTAAAGTATAAGTATGTTTTTATCGTTTTCTGCAGCTTTCTTCAGAACGTGATTTATAGCCCCAAATGCATTATATTGATGATCAAATACAGTTTGGTAGGAATCTGTGCGAGATAAAAAGTTTCAACTGGACGTGGTTCTAGAAGTTTCTATGCATCATCTGATGATGACCGGATGGGCGGGGGATCGTTTATAATTCCGTGGGCAGCGTTAGATGATTCATCCAGAGTGGGTCATATGTTCATCAGATCAGTTAGTATAGAATACGTTAGAAAATAACGCTGAATCTTACCGTGGCTTCCTCGCGCCGCTGGCAGATGAGCGTGGAACAGATTTTTTTTCTATTATGGGATGTAGAAATGCCCGATCCATTTCCAGGTTGTATAATAGTATATACGTCCAAATAACGTTGTTTATTGAGTTAGGGCGAGCAATCTATTATCCAGTGTTTCAAGATGGAGTCGCGGGAGCTATAGCGAGTGGCCGGACCACATATGGATGAGCACTACCGGTTCAAAGGTTAATATCCGGTTGGCGATCTGCCGATCGGCCACCAGATGGCGCTCTTGAACCGCTAGAGAGTTGAGAGGAGATCAGCAGTGTGTCTCAGGGCTCCGGAAAGGAAATATGATTTCGATGACAGATTTTTGAAATATAGACATCAAAGACGAGTTACGGCGTCTTCGGCAGAATGAGCATGGCTCGGAATGACGTGAAAACTCGTCCGCGGCGATCATAGTGTTAAGAACAATTTCTTATTTACAATGACGGTCTGGCGAGAGGACAAAAGGGTAACAAAAAAAATGTATTTAATAAAATGGAAAAGAGACAGACGATATATACATCACAAAGGTAAAGGAAATAATTAAAACACGCATCAAACATACAACCAAATAAAATTACAAGGTATGTAATGCATGAGGCAGAACAGACAATTTACAGTTAAAATAAATTTCATCCTCCTTTCGTTCACTCTCCATCATCTGTACTATGAAAACAACGCTGTTTGGTTTGTAGAGGTTGTAAATCTCAAACAATGAGGCAGGAAACATTCCTTCGCACCAGTCAACCCAAATGCAAACGTGTTTCTATCTACTGGACTGCCCTCAAAGTTGAGATTCTGTTTTTTGGGAGTGAGAAGAAGTGTAACGGACGCTGTCCCAATGCTATTAACGGTGTCCTTTTGAACACATGTATGTAAATCCCATTAGCTGTAAACCCAAGGAAACTATAAAAGAAGGAAGGGTCACCATGTAGCAGGTGAACGCACGTTGGTGCCAAGTGTGGAAACTTTCAGTTTGGTTGACATTGAGTTGAATGGGATCAGCCGTCTCCTCGTTTGTCATTTAAACAGGTTATTACCTCGGATGTCAGAATCATCAACAATGTGTTGCGTTGTTAACTAGCTAACGTTTGATATATTGGTTGATGTATGTTTTCTCAGATAGCTTGTATATTTTTAGCTTCAGTAGAACTTGCACCAAAGCGGGCTCCAAGCAGAGCATAGAACACTGGTATTCTGATGTGATGACCCTTCCTTCTATTATGGTTTTCTTGTGTAAACCTTGTTATCTTGGGTTCATTTTAGTATTGGAACAAAAGTTCCCAGGGAGATGGAGAAGTGAATTAGAGATGGAGAAGTGAATCTGTGGTTTTGCGACAAATGCAATTTAAAAATAGACGGCTACAGCCTACATTGTCCGGGTGCCAAAATCTAACCACGGTGCCATTATGCCTCTATTGAAGAGAAGAGCTCTTTCCACTAGTCTCCAGCAGTAGTGATTGTATGGCTGGAGAGGCTGTCATTATCTGCTGCACTCTATTCTGCACTCTATTGTCAGAATCAGAAATCAGTTAAGTCTTTATTGCCAAGTAAGTTTGCACATACAAGGAATTTGTCTTGGTTATTTGGTACATTAACAGACAAGACGATTCAAGTAGAATAAGATAAAATGGAACATATACATTAATACAGTATTATAATATAGGACAGGGCTGTACAATTGTGCATGATTGTAGTAGAGTATATACACTAGATTAGAATAGAAATACAGTGGAATATCATAAATTATGTAACAGAGTTGTTTAATTGTGCAGTATTGTGCAAGACATAAAAACAGTGTCATGTTCAGATGATAAATGTGGGACCCTCTCGAAAACGAGATACTGTATCTCAATGTGGTTATCCCAATACAATAATTTCAATATACCGGTATATATAAAAGAAGCAAAATATTTCTTTACAAAACCCAGCACTAGGGCTCGGCGATATATCGAGGATACTCGATGTATCGCGGCTTGTTCTACATGAGATGTAGTAAATTACTATATCGTGAACATCGAGTATATGTTGTCACGTCGCGGCTGAGGTGAGACTTGCTTTAGCGCAGAGCTGTCCTCTCATTTTCATTATAGACAGACCAGCGCGGACCTTTAATGACATGCAATTTAATTGACACGAGCAATGGGCTAACGTTAGCTGCTAACTTATCCCATGACTAGGCTAAGCTAACTAGCATTAGCTGCTAACCCTCGAAACGCTCAAAGCGGACTCCACGACACTAGTTCCCCATTTGTGAGGAAAGGGCGTGGGTTATATTGATGACGCTTGACAACAGAGTTTTAAAATAAAAGCATTTAATAGATGGAAGATGATTAAACAGAAGGTTCTGTAGATACAGTACTGAATTCTGCCATCTGGACACATGCAATTTGAAATATGATTATAGAATATAGAATATCAGGCATGAAATGGTTATGCGATTAAAATGCAATTAATTAATTACAAATCCTGTAATTAATTAGATACATTTTTTTAATCGCCTGACGGCACTAGTTTAAACATAACTTCATATTTATTGGTTATTCGTTTCTTTATATCGGGCATCCAGTTTCATCTCCGTGTGTTAAACTCTTCCTGTGTTGACATTCAAGTGTGACATCATCACCTACGGCAGCTTATACGCTCAAAACGCAAACCTAGAACAAAACCCGAGGGGGGGGGCTGGCTCTCTCACGCGTTCTCGCTCTCTCTCTCTCTACATTTAATGATTTAAAGTAGCCAAATGTTACAGTTTAAATACTAACTGGATAGTTGATGATATAAACATTTAATTTCATTATCTGAAATATTCTAAAATCATTAAGTCTGCTATAAGCCATTATCCCTTGTGTGTGATTATTATTTTCTCACAGTAGTATGTATATATATATATACTAGGGCTGCAACGATTAGTCGACATAATCGACGATGTCGATTATAAAAAATCGTTGACGAGAAATTGTTGCGTCGATTAGTCATTAAAAAAAAATAGTATTATAATGTTTTTTTTTTTTTTTTGCACTACATATCTTTGTGAAAGTGGCTTCTCAGCTCTGGTCCAGCCAGCTGAAGACTTCTTAGCTTAATATAACAGACCGACAGTAAGTTTGGGGGAACTAATGGGATAACTGGGGATGTTGTTTGGTCCTGACAAGAGTCTCAAAGCAACTCTGAGGTCATGCTCAATGTCCAATCTGTTCCTCTGCTCTGTCTTCAGCTGGATCAGATAGGTAGTTTTTTATTTTTTATTATTTATTTTTATTTTTGTTATATAATTGTTTTTCGATTAGTCGACTAATCGAAAAAATAATCGACAGATTAGTCGACCAACCAAAATAGTCATTAGTTGCAGCCCTAATATATACATACGGTATATATATATATGTGTGTGTGTTTGGCTAAAGTGGATAGAAAACACAGTACTGTGTAAAAGTCTTAGGCACCCAAGAGTTTTTATATAAATGGTCTTGGATGTAAATAATCTTTTTTATTAGTGTCAGTAGACTACTCTTGGTACATTTTCATTTAATTAATTTTTTAAAGCATCTTCATGGTTTAATAATGCAAACATATGTTGTAGGGACTTATTATAATCATCATATTGGTGTGACTGTAAGGGTTAAAAGGGTTAAATCAAGCATTTTTAAATGCTTTAGAGGAAATGTCAAAATATCGCGATATATATATTGTGATATGGCCAAAAAATATCGCGATATCATTTAGAGGCCATATCGCCCAGCCCTACCCCGCACCTGTAAATATCTGAAAAAATGTGAGCGGGGAATGTCATACCCGCCTACCAACTGTTCAAAGGACATAAACAGCCCTTCTTTAAACGGGTCCTTCACCTTCTTTAGCCCCTTTCCGGCCCATGTTTTGAGTGCTGCATCCATGAGTGAGGGTGTAAAAAGTGCATTAGATGCAATTGGGAGACAGGGTGAGGCTTGTTTATATTTGCCCATATACGGAGTGAGCCAATCACCATGGGGTTATTTGTGAGGCGCTTTTTACTGAGTGGCAGTGGAGCACACACTAGTGAGGATAGTGATACCGGGTGAGCGGAGTGTTGTTCCATGTACACCATTTCACCTCCCCCAGCTAGTGATAGGGGAAGTGTTGAACAGCGAGCAAGATCTTGCTTAGCCTTATCCAGGGCTGGTTTAAGGTTTAGCTTAAATAAGTCACTATACTTGCGTGTCACAGTCACTCCCTGGTATGTGAAAGACTCGGAGATTATCTTCAGTGGGTACGCCCCGAACGACATCCTTCGAGCTAAATCATTAACCGGAAACAACAAGCTCTTAGAGAGGTTAATTTTGTATCCTGAGAACTTGCCAAAAAATCTTATAAATATCCAGTGCCTTCGGGATGGAAATATGGGGATCGGACAGGTACAGGATCAGGTCATCTGCATAAAGTGATAGTGTATGTGTTTGGCCGCCCCTAGCAATACCTGCGAGGCCCGCATCGCTCCTCAGAGTGACCGCCAGTGGTTCAATGGCGAGATCGAACAATAAGGGACTCAATCCGCAACCCTGTCTAGTGCCCCTCCTTATTTGAAAGTATTTGGAAATAGTCTTGGAACAAAAGTTTCCAGGGAGACGGAGAAGTGAATTAGAGATGGAGAAGTGAATCTGTGGTTTTGCAACAAATGCAATTTTGGAATAGTCCAGGAAGGGTGTGTTAATGTAACAACATTGTGACAGACGCTTATGTAGCATATAGTGTCTATGGGTAGAGGAGATGAGAGACTGTGTCAGTGGGGGTCCTGAGCCTTCAGACTCCCAATCGCTATAGCCATAGTCCTGTAAATGTGTTCAGACACCTATGTGGTCCCCTCACATTCTCCCAGGCGGCGTGTAGTCAGCGAGCAGCAAACGGCATCTTATTCCACAGCCAGTCAGCGAGGTCACCCAGGGTGCATTATGAGGCTAAATGATGATCAGTCAATGTCATTTGGCTTGTAAGTGCCAACAGTCGTACTACTAAAGCTGGTGATTTATAGTGTTCCCGCTGACTCAGCAGCTGTCAGGCATAATGTCGTTATGTGAGTTATGACCACAGACGTGTCACTGGAGTCTGGACACATGTGACCGTTTGTGTCTTTGTATCCTGCGCAAGCTGCTGTGCTGTGGCGAGATAAGCTCTCCGTTTGATTTGCTCGTGAGTCAATATTTGGTTTGGGTTTTAAATGGTGTGTACATGGACCTGTGCCCGCTTCTTATCGCACATGTTTATGTTTCCGTGTGATTGTCATTGTCTTGATTTTGAAAGTGTGCTTTTGTGCCTTTGTGTACGTATTTGTGTATCGGTGTGACTCAACATGGTACTTTCAATTTGAAAGTGTGTGTGTGTGGACGGACATATATATGGTTTATTTTCTACACGGACTTCCTCAACCAACAACCTCAGTGACATTATTGCAAGCAACTGCAACAATGTTTGCTAATTCTCCAACACTCATCCTTGGAGCAGGCTGGCTAGCGTATAGCTGGGGAGGTTAGGTGCACTTGTAACGTGCACCACGTGTAACGTATGCCTGCTTGATTCATTATGTATTGGTGTATTTGTGACATTTTCTCGATGTCATTGTAAATGGGAGCTTGCCCTCAATGATCTTTCGAGATTAAATAAAGATTGAATGAATGAATGACTGGTATTTATATTTACCCCATGTATATATATATATATATATATATATATATATATATATATATCCATATCTGTCTGAATATACCTGCATATACTCCTATATACCTACATACATATACACTTGCAGATAACCCATTATAACTCTGTATGATAGCATGTACAATAATGTTGTATATACCGGTATATATATTTATTCTTACCGTATTCTTACCGTATATCTAACCACATCTGTCTGTACATACCTGCACATAATCCTTTTACACATCTAGATTCTGTACATATCTCTGTACATATCTCTTACCTACTCTTACTAGTTACATAGCTGCTGGCCACTATGACTACGACCATACTGTATTTATACCTGTATCACTGTACATATTAATGCTACAACTCTGTACATACATCTGTATTTTATGTGTATCATATATATTAGGGGCGGGACGGTACGCAACCGAACCGTGTACTGTTCGGCACGACCTCCACGGTTCGGGGCGTCTGTGTATTGTACGGTTCCGGGGATGCGCAAATAAAAAAAAAATTAATTTGGCCGGGAGAGGTGAGCGCTGGCTGCAGGCAGCAGCAGCAGCAGCACTGCAGCTAGGTGCTAGTCGGTTTGTGTAAAAATGGCAAGCACAATATAAATCAATCTTCATTACGACTTTAAAAACATAGCCATTAACATTGCATAGGCCTACACACATCTTGCCATAGCGTTAGCAGTTTGTACAACACAACGCACGTTTTAACTATGGTAGCCCCGCTAGCCCCAGCTAATACAGTCAACGAAATGTTACCGTAGCTAGTACTAGCTAGCAGAGGAGGAAATGAGAGGCGGGGTGTTTAAAGACAATGATAGGCGTTTATTCAACATCCAAGAAGGCTAACGTACAACTGTGTTTTACTAACTCCAACCGGGACTATTGCTGCTTTCGTGCTGCTTGTTGATGTTATGAACTCCTCCTAAGCTGATGGTCCCACACGCTAAAATGTAATCCACCACAGTTGCACTCAATATTTAAATAATGTTAGTCTAAATAAATGTAGACAGATAATGTACGTATTTTAAAAATAGAATGAACAGAGCAGTGTTGTTTTTAAACAGTACACTGTGTGTGTGTTAGTTTGATGTATGCTGTCAGTTCGGTCTTTGTGTGCCAAACATTATTTAAGGCTGTAAACACTTCCTCCTCATGGTAAAATGATGTGCCTGATGTCAAACTGCCTCATTCTTTCAGTTTTTGCATGACTACGTCCTTGAGAATAACTGAAAAGTTGGATTATTTTTAGGCTATATATATTTTATGCTGATTCTGGTATTTTTGGAGTAAAATCATTTTTTTAATAAAAAAACAATATCGAACCGAAAACCGTGACCACAAAACCGAGGTACGTACCGAACCGTGGGTTTTGTGAACCGTCCCACCCCTAATATATATATATATAGTCCCAGTCTAATCGCCTATACATTGTATATGTTGTCGCATATCTGTGTCTGTGTATTTTGCAGCACGAGACGGCGTCCCTGGCCATGTTTGACCACCTGGTGAGTGAGAACGTCCTGGAGCCTGTGATGCAGCAGCATGGCCTGGTGTTGCCCGAGGACCTGGTGTTCATCAAGGAGCAGATCGCTGGGCCCCTGGACCCCACGGCCTCTCCCAGCACAGGGGCATCAAGCTGTACGCAGGAGGTCAGTCAGCAGTACAAACGGACCCACAGATAGTCGTATTGGTGGACGTTATGCCGAAAACAACACATACATGTTAACACTTTCAGCGCCAGGGGTCGCTGTTTACCTTACCGTTGAAATGCCATCGCCTTTTATCATGGGGATACGTGGCTGTGTTTGCAGGCCTAAAGCTATATTATATATTATAGCTATGGATCTAATAATCTAGTCGATTGTCCTTGAGTTTCTTCCGGTCAAGATGCAAAAAACAGATACTTTTTTCATTCATACGTTCCCGTTTTATACCGTGGTGAATATGAGTATCGTTTTAGAGTAATGCTGTGTAATCCCAGGAAACTGCGCTAAACAGTGTTTCAGTGCATTTCACTAAGGAATTGTGCCATTCCTCGCTTGGATCAACAATCAATCTGAAATCAACGCTAGATTATCCGTATTATGTTTCATCATGCATGGATGAAAGGGTGGGGGGGGGGTTTCTATGCTTCGATCGTCACCAACGGAATACGTTACACAGTACATAGGGAGGTGTAGTGGTTACGTCATTGCTGTTTTTCGTGTTCCACCCTCTGTCCAACCCAATGCATTTCCCCATTGCCCATTTCTAAATCGTCTCGTTTAAAACAAATAAAGCATTAACATTGGCATGGTGTACCTTTCTGTGCTTATTCATCCACAATTAGATCTATAGCTCAACATGAAAATATTTGCAATGAATCATTAAAAAAAATCGCAGAATTTTATTTCAACCAAAAATGCTTAAACAATAATGTTAGTGATAGAAGGGAACTCATTTTGTTCAAAAGTGGAACGTTTTTCAAATTCCATGCGGCAGAATTGTTACAATAGCCGATAATCCATTTTCCCAATGATAAATCCCTATACGGGTGGAACAACCAGTGACGTCAGACTACACCTCCCTATTACAGACACGCTCCGATCGCGGGGAAGGAATTATCGGATCAACACAATATTGATAGCATATACTAGTCCTTACCTTGACCAGGATCTGTCCCGAATGCCGCGCATAGGTTGCCGCGGCATTATGCATACGCAATCCCCCCTGTTTTAACATCGACGGTTAGCTCAACTCGTTCCTCAGCTTGCTGTCGAGCCTGCGGTCAGTTGGTGACAAGTTCGAATCACTTCAATTTATTTTTAATTGTTTTTACGTTTAATTAATTAGCGTCTGTCTTTCTTTCGCCGGTTAAGTTTAGGCATTCTTTCGGAGTTGGTTAAGGTTAGGGTCAAGTTTAGGCATTCTTTCACACATTCATACTAAAATACCGTCCAGAGTATAAATATGTTTTATCGTTTTCTGCTGTATTTCATAGAACGTGAGATATAGCCATAAATGCATATATTAGATGATCAAATGCAGTTTGATACCGATCAACGTTATATTAAAAATTTCAACTGTACATGATCCTAAACGTCATGACTGGTCATCTGCTGGTGACCGGAGGGGGGGGGGGGGTTGTTTATAATTCAATGACCGACGTTAAATGATTCATGTAGTATGGGTGATATATTGATCAGAGCAGTTTGTATGGATAATAATAATCAAAAACGCTGAAACTCACGGCAGCTTCCTCTTACCGTTGGGCGATCACACTGGTGCAAACAGATCCCAGTTATGTGATGTTGATCTAGGTGATCCAGTTCCGGTTTGTATAATACTAATATACGTCCAAATCATGTTGTTTATTGAGTTATGGCAACGGATCGATATCCACGGTGTCTGGATAGAGTCCCGGGAGCGATAGCGAGTGGCCGGACGGAATAGGGGACGGACTAAGCACTTTCGGCCACTTCCGGTTTTGGCAACTCATCGATCGGCCACGAGGTGGCGGTATTGAAGCGTTGCAGAGTTGAGCGGAGTCCTACAGCACCAGCCAAGACTCCGTGGGTGAAATGTGAATACCCTGACGAAAATATGAAATATTGATCTCAAAGACGTCTTTAGGCGTCATTGGCAGATTACGCATGACGGAGAATGACGTGTTAACAAGTCATTGGCGAGCAATGGGTTATGTCTAATGGAGAAATCAAAACACAACACATACATGTTAACACTTTCTCTGCCAAGGACGCCTAAACTCGTCATTCCCCGCCATGCTCATTCTGCCAATGACGCCGTAACACGTCATTGAGAGATCAATATTTCAAAAATCTGTGATCGCAATCATATTTCTCCCCCGGAGACTTGAGATCTACTGTTGATCCCCTCTCAACTCTCCAACGGTCCAAGAGCGCCATCTGGTGGCCGATCGGCGGATCACCCAAACCGGAAACGGAAACTGGTGCTCATACAAATTCGGTCCGATCACTCGCTATAGGTCCCGGGACTCGAGCGCGACACAATGGATAGTGATCCGTTACCAATAACTCGATAAACAACATGATTTGGACGTATATACTATTATACAACCTGGAGATGGATCGCATATTTCAACATCCCATAATAGGAATATTTTTGCTCATCGCCCAACGCTACGAGGAAGCTGCGGTGAGTTTCAGCGTTTTTTTTTTACCGTGTTCGATACAAACTGCTCTAATGATCATATCACCCACACTAGATGAATCATTGAACGTTGGCCACGGAATTATAAACGACCCCCCCCCCCCCATCCGGTCAACATCAGATGATAAGTAGTAACTTCTAGAAGCACGTCCATTTGACATTTTTTATCTCGCGCAGATCGCTATCAAACTGTATTTGATCATCAAATTTGTGTTCGGCTTGCCGTTCAGCGTTTCTCTGATTGGCCACACGGCCAATCAATCAATCCACTAGCACACGCCCTTGCGGCAAGAGAGACGCGGCAGAGTGGCCGCGCATGAGGCTCCCCCAGGTGCTCTTGAGAGGAGGAGGTCCTTGTGTTTGAGAGGTTGTGTTTGCGTTAATGCCCTTGTTGGTTAATCATATCGCTATCGCCCAACTGCCTAACTAACTAACTAACTAACTAACTAACTAACTAACTAACTAACTAACTAACTAACTAACTAACTAAACTAACTATTTCGCGATGGACCCTGCCGCCAACGTGCAAGCTTGCGTGCCAGCACAGAGCAATTCGCCCACGGCCACGCCGCCGCATTTCATAACTGTATGGGCTTTGTTTATACACGAGTGAATCTGGTAGTTGGTTGTTAAAAACGCGAAACATAATAACGTTACGCTTTCTAGTTCAGCGCATTTCATAACTGTATGGGCTTTGTTTATACACGAGTGAATCTGGTAGTTGGTTGTTAAAAACGCGAAACATAATAAAACGCGAAACATAATAACGTTACGCTTTCTAGTTCAGCGCATTTCATAACTATGGGCTTTGTTTATACACGAGTGAATCTGGTAGTTGGTTGTTAAAAACGCGAAACATAATAACGTTACGCTTTCTAGTTCAGCGCATTTCATAGCGCTCCACTGCTACCGCAGCTGAACACAAGTTGGTTGGAACAGCAGCCCAACACAAGTGCGTTGGAACAGCAGCCCAACACAAGTGCGTTGGTACACAAGTTGGTTGCCCGCGCTGCCGCTCGCTTGCTCCTTGGATTTCATTTGGGACGTGGGACGACTGCCGCTTGCCTGCGCGTGGGGGCGGGGGGGCGCGGCCAATCAGAGAAAAGCCGAACACAAGTTGGTTGCCTTTAATATTCACGCGGCCCGATCGCATTGAATAGTTTTCGGGACTCCCGATTCATTATGCTGTGATGGGTTATGTCTAGAGTTGTTCCGATACCGATACCAGTATCGGAAATGCCTCCGATACTGCCTAAAATGCTGGTATCGGCGAGTACCCTCTAATTCTGCGCTCCGATACCATATGACCAATTTATAAACAACACGTGCGGTATCCTCCTGCTGAGAGTCGGCATTATATAACAAACGTGTTTTTAATCGACCGTGAATTAAAGTGTCAATGCTGTTTGTCATTTTAACAGCAGATACTTTCTTAAATGCCATCGCTCCGAGTCCAGAGCTCTGTGACAGGGAGCTTGCTGGTGTTATTAGCATTAGCTGAAGAGCTAGTTTTAGCTTAATGTTACCTTGGCTAAAGTTGGGACTATTCATAATCCAGCAATAATGGCTGCAGACCTGCAAGCAAAGTACAGCAAGTTGGCAAAGGAGTATTCCAAGGTAAATCACTTTTTCACCAGCAACGTTATATTCTTTCCATCTACCGGTAGCTCATGCTAACTGGCTAACCTAGCTCACGTTAACGTGGCTAACCTGTGTTGTCACTGATCGACAATTAATGGCATAATGCCGACAGCCATACCGGTGACGATGTTTAGCTTTTAGTGCCAAAGGATAAGAGTCTGAGGCGGAGTCTCAAAAGAGAATGTTGAATATTTATTGTCCATTAAAAATCACAACATACACATTACTGGCTCTGGCTAGTAGCTAACTGAAAACGGAGCTGGCTGGATAGGAAGTGCAACAATCTATAACGTCCGTGCGGAACTAGTGTCCCAACAACCATTCCGTGGGTGAACTCATTTACATTGTTGTCAATTAATGATACTAATCTATACAATCATCTGTTGTTGAATAAATACCATTACTTTCTAGTTATGACTTAAAAACAGTATAAAAACAGTATCTGTAGCTGAAAAAAAAAGTTTTATAATTTATATAATAGAATATGTTTTTTAATTTTTTGTGTATGCACTGGTATCTGATCGGTATCGCCGATACCCAAGCGGAATCGGATCGGGAAGGAAGAAATGGTATCGGAACATCTCTAGTTATGTCGTGGCCCAAATGGACATATGATCTACCAGATGGCAATCAAATAATTTGAATATTCTTTTTGGAATCTCACCGGCCACAGGTAAGAGCAATTTAACGTCAATTTCAGCTTGATTGTGCTTTGTTTTCATAGCTATCGCCCTGATCAGCGTATGCTGTTATACTAACGAATGCCGTTATTGACAATCAATTCATCAGAAACGACCCCCCCCCCTCCCTTTCATGCATTCATGATGGAACATAATATACCGATCATATGCATTTGAATTTTTTATTGTAGCGTGTATAGGGACGAAATGCCAATGGATTAAGTATAATATGCGTCGCAGACTATTACTAGCCTCCCAGGAATTACCCTAAACCGCTCTAAAACCATACTTGTATTCACCACGGTATAAAACGGGAATGTATTGATGGAAAAATTATTCCTTTTTCACATCTTGAACAATAGATACTCGATGTCAAATGGGCCATAGTATTGCATCCATAGCTATAATATATATATAGTTATAGCCCTGCAAACAAGGTGCACGACTCTATTGTTTTATAGCGTGGCAGCACATAGTCATATCCCGTTCCCAGCATGGCAGTCAATGAGTTAATATGTCTAATGGAGAAATCAAAACAACACATACATGTTAACACATTGGCCGCCATGCATTGTACCCATCTTTGGGCCCAGTCTGCCAGCGCTGTAAGCCTATGGAGATGTTTACCTTCTTTGCAGGGCTATAACTTTTTAAATATTATAGCTATATCGACATTACTATGGCCCATTCAACATCGGGTATCTATCGTTCCGGATGTGGGAACGTTATATTTTTTCATTCATACATTGTCGTGTTAATACCGTCGTGAAAATAATATGTTTTTAAGATTAACATAAACATAAACATATGTTTTTAAGGTTTTCTGCAGTAATTCCTAAAACGCGAGTTATAGGCCCTGACGCATATGATCGATATGATCGATTGGCGTTTCTTTCCTATACACGCTATATTAAAAAATTTAAATGTATATGATCGGTATACATTATGCTTCATCATGCGTGAAGGATGAAGTAACGGCTTTATTTAGTATGGGTTGATACGTTGATCAGACTGATTGCAAACAAATAAATGGACAATCAAGCTGAAAATAACGTTAGATTCCTCTTACCGATCGCCGAAGAGACTGGAGGAAAAATATTCCAATTATTTGACGTCGATCTGCTAGATCCATTTCCCGTTGTATGACGCAATAAACGCCGAAATCATATTGATTATTGCGTTTCGAAAGCGATCCCAATGCACTCGAGTGTTATCTAGACCCATGTTACAATATATCTCTGGTGGAGGAATTTCCCAGATGCACCGAGCGCCACTTCCGGTTTGGCGTGGAGTGTAACTCGCCCGAAATCCACCAGGGGGCGGTATTGAGGCGTTGCAATATCAGACCAGGGTCCAGCTGCGTCCCGAAGGGAGGCTGGATGAATTATGAATGCCATGGTGAAAATCTTTTATATTGATCCCAAAAACGAGTTCCCTCGTTGTTGGCGCACAACGATTGGCGGGCAATAACAAGTATACTCGTTGTTGGCGCACAAAGTGTTAATATGTCTAATGGAGAATCAAAACACAACACATGCATTTTAGTATGTCTAATAGAGAAATCAAAACGCAACACATAACATGTTAATATGTCTAATGGAGAAAATGGATCATAAGTCAGTCTTTTCTTTTTGACTCAAATACAAAGACAAAAAGCCTACACTATTCAGTAACGGTTCACAACAGTGCTTGGTATCTGCTGAAAACAGTCCAGTACTATAGATAGATGGACAGTCCTTTGTGAAATGAGTGTATTTGTATATAAATAAATAGCCACCAGTCACTTTCCGACACCACAGCTGAGACCCTCATCCACGCCTTCGTCACCTCCCGCCTGGACTACTGCAACGGGGTCCTGTCCGGGGTCCCAAGCAAAACCCTGGACAGGCTCCAGTATGTTCAAAATTCAGCTGCCAGGGTTCTAACCCGCACCAAACCCTGGCAGCACATCACCCCCATCCTCATCCAGCTCCACTGGCTCCCCATCAAATCCCGCATCACCTACAAAACCCTCCTGCTCACCTACAAATCCCTTCACGCCCTGGCACCTCAGTACCTCACTGACCTCCTCCACCCCTACACTCAGTCACGGTCCCTGCGATCCACGGACACTGGTCAGCTCTCCATCCCCCGAACCAGACTGCGGACGTTCGGGGACAGAGCTTTCAGTGTGGCAGCTCCCACCCTCTGGAACTCCCTCCCCGCAGAACTCCGCACCACCCCAACTCTGGACTCATTTAAAAAACTGCTCAAAACCCACCTCTTCAACCTGGCCTTCAACCCCTAACTTTCTCACTTTATATGTATGTGTTGTGTCTGTCCACTATGTTTGTTGACTTGTTATCTCCCCCCCCCCCCCCCCCCCTTATGTAAAGCGACCTTGGGTCCTTTGAAAGGCGCTATATAAAACGAAGTATTATTATTATTATTATTATTATAGTCACACCAGGTCTGTGTTGTGCTGTTGTCTCCACAGTGGCCATACAATGGCCGGCCTGAGGAAAAGTCTTTCCTTTATGAGATTGTAGCCAACAAGAGGAACGGCATTGACGTTGACAAATGGGACTACTTTGCCAGGTATTCATCCTCTCTGTGTCTGTTCATCATCTCTCTTTGTGTCTGTTCATCCTCTCTCTGTCTGTTGTTCATCCTTTCTCTGTGTCTGTTCATCCTTTCTCTGTGTCTGTTCATCCTCTCTTTGTATCTGTCTGTTCATCCTCTCTCTCTGTCTTCTGTCTGTTCATCCTCTGTCTGTTCATCCTCGCTCTCTCTCTCTCTCTCTCTCTCTCTCTCTCTATCTGTTCCTCCTTTTTGTGTGTTCATCCTCTCTCTGTGTCTGTTCATCCTTTCTCTCTCTCTCTCTCTCTCTATCTCTCTCTCTCTATCTGTTCCTCCTTTTTGTGTGTTCATCCTCTCTCTGTGTCTGTTCATCCTTTCTCTCTCTCTCTCTCTCTCTCTCTCTCTCTCTCTCTCTCTCTCTCTCTCTCTCTCTCGTTTGTTCATAGGGACTGCTACCACCTGGGCATCCAGAATAACTTTGATTACCGCCGCTTCCTGAAGTTCGCCAGGGTGTGTGAGGTGGACGGCAGCAAGCACATCTGCACCAGAGACAAGGTGCTCAGTGTACTGCCTCCTCCGGCTCCTTTAACCCTTTCACTACCACACTACAGAAGGTTAACCCTTTACTATCACACTACAGACGGATAACCCTTTGTTGTGTGGCAGTGAAAGGGTTAACCTTCTGTATTGTCACAGTGAAAGGGTTAACCATTTGGTAGTGAAAGGGTTAATGCATAGCATTCCGTTTAGCTGACGACCGTCTGACCAAACCGTGTGTGACTTTACCCCCAACAGGAAGTAGGCAATCTGTATGACATGTTCCACACGAGGAACTGTCTGCACAGGAGAGCCTACCAACACAAAGTGGGCAACATCATAGAGACCATGTGAGTACTCTGTGTACACTGATGGTACAACGACAACATGTAGCTTGGTCTTTTATCTCGCATGGCTCCACACCATTAGCCACGGTGATTCAGATACCGTTATCTTGCAGGATACATAGATGGAGGCGGTTCTTGATGAATGACGTGATGTTTTGGTGTGTCTGTGTGCGCGAATGTCCAGGATCACGGAGGCCTTCGTCAAGGCAGACCCACACATGAAGATCGAAGGCTCTGGGGGGAAGATGTACACTCTGTCCACGGCCATAGATGACATGGTGGCCTACACCAAGCTGACGGGTCAGTGGAGAACGCAGTGTGCTGTGACCTAATGGAACAGGGAGAAAAGGAGATACCTCGGGGTCGATCTGTGTCTGCTCTGGTCATTACCAAATACCGGCCTGCTGCGTTGGCCAGACCTGTTTGGCTTAGTGACCTACATCATGTTGCACACCTACATTATTGTATCTGCCAGTATTTTATGTTTACATAATATTTGAGCATCGCCTGACACAGACTAGGGGTGGGACGATACATCGATGTAATTTATAACGATCCAATAGGATCGATGCAACGTAAAAAGATAGATTCATATCGATACTCTTATTTTGAAAATCCCGTGGCGAGTCTCATATCCGCCCAAGAACAACAGCAGTAGCTCCGTCCGTGTGTGTCGACGTTACAGCATAGCTCCAGAGTCCGCCTACAAGACCCGAAATAAGTCCCTGCTTCTTTTTTTCTCGCAACTGGTCAAATGCATCTAACATGCTTTGCATCCTCGCCATTCCTTTATGCCCACATCGTGTTAATTAAAGACCTAAACTGACGTTAGCTGCTTATGCTAACTAAGCTAAGTTAACCCGGATCAGAGGCATAGAGAAAACACCAGAGTTTATTAGTGGGGGGGGGGGGGGGCATTCTCCCTTTGTGTGTGTTCGCGTCCAGACCAGATGAGGTCAGAGGAGTTTGATAGTATTTACTGAGGATGGACAGATAATGTTATTTAAACATAAAAAATATAATACATAATAAATATACATGATCATGCAACATCAAGAAATGGTTGTAGGAACGGTTTGGGAGAGGGAGGTAGGGAGTGGTTTTAGGTTGTGTGTTTTGAGTTCCAAAAAATGGAACTTAAAAGTTTTATATCAATCACAGGCACCTGAATCGAATCGTATCGTTGTCCAAAGAATCTATATTGTATCGTATCGTGATGAAACTGGTGATTCCCACCCCTAGACGATAACAGTCACTCACAATACTGATGTTTGGCCCTCGATAATGATAATATCACGATGCATGATATCTGCAATAATTGATATATTGCGAGAAATTTCGTCTACGATATGTCACGATATCTGTGTAACTGAAGAAGAAAAAATACAGATAAAAAGGCAAAAAGCAGGAATTATGTGTTTATTCACAGAATTTAAATGAAAGCTTATCAGATTATTTAGTGTGCATCACAAACTGGCCAATAGTATATGAAACGATGTACAACAAATTGTATAGTGTCTCATTAACACATTGAGTGCCAACAACGAGATTAGTCGTGCTAACTCTCCATGCGTTGAGTGCCAATGACGAGTTTTCTCGTCTTTTTAATCGTTATTTCTTTTATTAGCGATATCCATTCATTTTTCATCCATCCAGCCTGATGTTATCATTGTGAATGGGTCTGAGCTCGAAAAGGGCAAATACCGCTGCCTATCGTCTCCCGGATGATAATGCACATCATTGGATTGGCTGGGGTTGTGCATCAGAAAAAAAATCCGGTCCGGTGTTTTCAAATCTCGGGCAAGCAGTATCGTGTTACCAGATTGACTGAGGACCCTCAGAGCAGCGTCGATTATGTGTTTCGGACTATAACGTTGGATCAATAAACGTGATCAATATTTGGAATGGCGATCAGGAATTGGATTAATCTTTTTGCAGAACATCTGATGTGAGGTAAGGACTCTATTTTACCAGTATTGGGTTAATCGGATGTTTTTTTTCTCAGCCATCGCAGTGTGTGTGTATGACGTTAGCACTGACCAGGTCATGGATAATAGATTTTTCAGCCCGCTTCTCTGGCGTGCATAAGTACACATATACTATCGATTATCTAGCGTTTATTTGAAAACTATTCATAAATCAGCTGAAAAATTACAACGTGTTTTGTGTATTCCACTAAAGGGCTATTATCGCGGAATTTCTCTGGAATTACTAGAACTCTCCAAAACTATACTCTTATTCAAAACGGTATAAAACGGAAATCTACCAATGAAAAAATTATCCGTTTTGTACATGTTGACTGCAAGAAAGTCATTGATAATGTTGACTGCAAGAAAGTCATTGATAAGCGAGGGGTGTTTTAGACCCATAGCCATAATTTAAGATATAGTTTAAGCCTTCGCAAATTTCCCCGACCTTTCCCCGATTGACTGCTGGCACTCTAGCCCATATATGGTCAAAGGGGCGTGGCACTCAATGTGTTAACACACTGACCACAACTTGGTTATTATTAACTATTAATTATGTCCCCAACGGAAAACTTTGTTACCATCTGCAATAAAAATATATACATCTGCATACATTTAATCTAATAAATGTGATGTTTTCAGTCTGTTCACCTCATTACATTTTATATTGCATTAAAATGGTATTATTATTAAAAGAAACATAAAATATATATATATTTTAATTATCGAGACTTTGCGTCACACAGCAATACATATATTGCTGTATAAAATGTTCCCCCACCCCTACGTCAGACCCATGGGAGGTCTACTCGAGCTACTTTAACTCACCATGGTGGTCTGTGTCCGGGGTCTCGTCTTTCATCCCGCACTGTATTCCTGTTTCTGTAATGGGAAGAAGCCAATGTCCTGCATGCAGGGAGCGAAATTAACTTTTTGACTCACCGGCCAGTGGCGGGTAGATGGGAAGAATCTACCCGCCAAGCATATTTCTTACCTGCCAAATTTCTTTTGATTAAAAAAAATATATACCGGTATATATTTTATATACAATTTTTTTTTTAATAAAATATATATTATATAATCATACTTGTAGTTGTATTAATCATACTTGTAGTTGTATTATCTGCGAGACATCGCCACCACGCAATAAGTCAAAATGCTCGCTATCTGCAAACAGCTCCACTGTCTGTGTATACTTGAGTAGCCTCCAGCTCCAGCAAGGATTCTCCGGCGATGCAGCTAGACCCTATACTAATACTCTACATTCAGCATGCAAGGATTCTCCGGCGCTGCAGCTGGACCCTATTGGTATAACATTACGGTTCTTTGGTCAAATCACATTCATCAAGCCCTCAGCTAGAATACGCATTGAATCAATGTTATAAGACATTGATATCAGGAGCTATCTGTAGCTACTGCTAGCCCGCTAGATAACGTTAAGACAATTTAGTTTACTGGGACATATAGAGCTAACGTGAGCTAGCTAACGTGAGCTAGCTAACGTGAGCTAGCTAACGAGCGAACGGAGGTATTATGCACTCGAGTCGACTATTGCTGGAGCATTTGTTTATCAGCAGCTATCAGTAGCTAGCCAGCTAGATACCGTTAGACAATGCCTCGTCATGTATTAAACTAAAAGTGAATAGTTGACTGGGTCATTGTTTAAACGGTAACGGTAGCTCATGGAGGTCCGATCTAGACTAGAGCAGACTGCCTCTGTGTTGATACGAGCAGAAGCCAATAGTATCCCGCTGCAGGGCTGGCCCGGCTGGGCGGATATGACTCGTTGCCACGGTTTTTTTCAAAATAAGAATATCATACGAACTGAATGTTGCTAACTGCCGGAGCCATCGATATTATGACTCTAGCTGCGCTTGGGGCGGAAATGAGACTCACACAGATTTTCAAAATAAGAGTATTGTTGTGAACTACACGTCTACACGCCACACGGCGGGCAGACCTCTCAGTGGCAAGCGCCAAAGGTAAAAACTGAGCGCCCCTGGCGGGCGGCGGGCTTAAATTTCGCCCCCTGCCTGCATGTCTCTGCACTAGCTAACCGCTCTCAAGTGTATGCTAAGTCTAGTTAAGTCTGCTAACCTCACTAACCGTGAGACACTTTGAAACCTGTGTTACTAAGGCAACAACAATACATTGTGTGGAGAGACGAGAGCCCACACAGCACCATGATGAGTGAAAGTGACTTCATGAACTTCAGAAGCTCTCTTGTCGAGGATCGGTTCATGACTAGAAACTTGTAAATCTCCCCCTTTTAACACATTCGGGGCCATTGGAACCCGTCTAATCCCACTCTGAGGCCAGCTTTTCATTACAAGTTTTCACTGTGCGTGAGGTTGTTTGTAGAGCTAAATCTATATTTTACATTGTCATTGTCAATTGACAGTATAAACCTTCCCTTCAATATGCCATAAAGAAAGAATTTTTTCATCAATACGTTCCCGTTTTATAGCGTCGTGAATATGAACTATATACCGCAATGGTCTGGGGTAATTCCTGCAAAGCTAGTTATAGGGCGCTAAGCTAATAACGTTAAATCGATTGGCGTTTCGATCCTACACAAGCTAGAGTTAAAAATCGCATATGATCGGTATGTTCCACCATGAATGCATGAAAGGGGGGGTGGGGGAAGTCGTTTCTGATTATTGATTACCAATAACGGCATTCATACGCTGACCGGGTGGATGACTGAGAACAAGGCCCGATCAGACTGAAATTGACGTCAAATCGCTCTTACCTGTGGCCGGTTGGATTCCAAAAAGAATTTCCCAGTTATTTGATCGGCATCTGGTAGATCGATATGTCCATTGGCTGATGCTATATTCCTTTACTGCATACTGAATTCGGCGTCGCAAAAAGTATTCCAGGCGATCGGGTTGAAGCCCTCGCTTCAGGCTAACAGAAAAGCTAACCCGGAATGAAAGAAAAGTGACACCCGGTCTGCAACAGGGGAAACTGCATTCTTGAGACAGCGCCAATACCAGGATCTGGCCGGTACTGCACTTTCGGAGTCCTGATATGCCGTTTCCAGACAAAATACAGCTCTGTGACATTGAGTAGGATATTAAAATGGAATAAAAGCAAAACCGAGTTGGTTGGCCTTCAAAGGATGGCGCCCAATCATGTATACGTGGTTGGCTGCGAATCTGTTAATAAAATCCCATGCCATCTTTAATTGGACTGTTTACATACTTAATTTATGAACTGTATAATATTTATGATGCAAATGTATGACTTATTTCAAGTTACTGGGCTGAATATTTAGTCGCCGCTATTAAAAATGTTTTTTTAGTATTTTTTTTAACAAATGTTGCAAATTACAAATGTTGAGTCTATTCAATTATATCAGGTAGTTCTTAATGGAGTTCCTAGATTAGACAATCCTAGCCTGACCTCTGTTATCTTATCTTTTGCTCCATCTGACCAGTTGTCTGTCTCTCTCTCTCTCTCTCTCTCTCTCTCTCTCTCTCTCTCTCTCTCTCTCTCTCTCTCTCTCTCTCTCTCTCTCTCTCTTCCCCCCCCCCTGCAGACGGAGTGTTTGAACAGATTCTCAACTCCTCTGCCCCGGAGCTGGCGGAGGCGAGGCAGATTCTACTCAACATTGTCTGCAGACGCCTCTACAAGTGTGTGGGCCAGACTCAGGCAGAGAAACCTATAAAAGTGACCCAGGTGTGTGTGTGTTGTTGCAGGAAGTAGGTATTTTTATCACTTGCTCTGGCTATGTATGAGAATGACAAACACTCTACGCTCTTAGATCCTAAGATGGGAGACTCATGCCAGAAGCATGAGAAACAGTTGGGTTTCAAAAAAATACATACAATATATTAATATCCTATACCATATGCACAATTGGTAAACCGTTGATCAATTAACCTCTTAACTGGCCGCCAGAAAAGTGGCCATTTTTAAACTTGAACTTGAGGACTGCATGCTTTTTTTGAAAAGCGTATCTTTATACTTATAGCACATGCATAAGCCTGGTCTCTTTTGAAAGATAACATTCTGAAGTTTCTGATACAATAAAGAAAGATCACTTTTAGTGCTAATGAAATAACATCGGTCTGAACTTGAGTTGTAGAAAAACTTGTTACTAGTCTGTAGTAGCAATATCCAAATATAGTATTTCCAAAGAAATTGGTATGAGCTGGAAAACACACTGGGCCCATAGCCTGAATCCGTTCAAGAAATTAGTGATTATGAGCGATTTTGGTGAACTATATATAATAATAATAAAAAAAAAGCTCTCCAGTAAACCATTTCCTCATTGACTTCAATTCATTCTGCGTTTTTTTTTCTCCCTGTTTTCGCTCGTGACTTTTCACCTAGATCCCCGATTCTCAGATCCCCACGTGGGGTATCATTGGAGAGCTATCATTGGTTACAACCCTGTCCAATAATCTTCGAGACCGCCAAATGATTGACGGAGCTAGACCCCCGGGAGTTGGGGGTGGTAATCTGGGGGGGGACTTAATACGGACTGTATTGATCCATTTGTGACGTGAAGTAGATAACTAACCATAACCCTAACTGTAACACTTTTCTGATGGCCTTTTTCTGTGGTGGAGATTAGTACTTTTTTATGTTTTCTAATGAGACCATGTTAGGACTTGTGCACGTACCACCCATGCTTCCATATGTCTTACCGCGTGTCGGCTTGTTCCTCCTCAGGAGATGCGTCTGGACTGGGCAGCTGATGTAGCCAGAGCCATCCCCGAGAGCGGCTCCGGGGACGTGCCCCTGCAGCCAGAGGACTTTGTCGTCAACGTGAGTATATCCAGTCCTCTTAACACTTTGAGTGCCACTCACGGCTTTTCTCGGGTTTACGCCCCGACCGTTGAATGCCACGGTTGCGAGTATTCTCTGGGTTTTTTTTTTTTTTTTTTTTTTTTTTTTGCAAAACAAAATTATTAAAAGTCAGTACTCAAGGGCGGCTAGGTGGTGTAGTGGGCAAGGCACTCGCCACCAGTGTGGAGACGCTAGGATTCGCGTGTTCGAATCCAGCTCTCCACATTGTTTTCAGTTTAGCTGGTCGTCCGCAGTAATACACATTGGCCGTATTACGGGGAGGGAAAACTGAAGGGTGGGGATCGAACGTTGTGAACAAGCGACTCCTACAAGTCGGTTGGTGCGCCTGCGCAGTAGAATCAGGAAGTGTCGGGGGCAGCGTGAGCCTCCCACGCGTTACTCCTCGACACTGAGAGATCGAGCTGCGCAGGTGAAAAGATGCGACTGCTGTTACCTCAAGTACCGGAGGGGACTTGTGCTATGTATGACTTAGTCCACATTGCAGCCGGCTTGTGGGAGGCAAGAAACAGCGTTCGTGACAGGGGAGGGTTGAATTGGATGATACGAAATTGGGATGGGAGAAAAAATAGAAAAATGGGAGAAAAAGTGGATCAAAAAAAAAAAAGTCAGTACTCAACACACACACACACATATTTTTTTTTATTTATTTTTTTAGCGATCTGAAATCATATTGCATCACGCGAGCCTACCGTTGGAGATCCAGGGACCGCCGGCGCTCAGATGTGAAAAAAGCGCCCCCTATCGTCTCCCAGATGGTAAATCACCCTTTTGGAATGGACTCGATGAAAGTGAATGGGAGAACGGATTTCTGACTCCACATTTTACTTCTCACTGATGCAGCCGGGGTCTACCAGAGTTCATTCTGGAGCCTCTGAGCCACGCGGATCATGTGTTATACACGATGGATCAATACATTTATCGATTTTTTCGAATGGCGATCGGAAATTGGAATAAACCATTTGGATACCATCTGACCTCGGGTAAGGAATCTATTAGGGGTGGACGGTATAAACGGTATAAACGGTATGAATTTGCTCTACGGTATGGATTTTGACTATACCGTGTAACCGGTAGGGCAGCTCTAAAATAGCAATGACGTCATGTAACCACAGCGCGACTATTTCATTCGCATTTGCCCCTAAAAATAGATAGAATTAGTCATAGATAATAGATATGTGCGAACTGGAAAAAGTTATTTAGGAGGCTTCACGCAGTGGGCGTGCCAGCCCCTACCGCACGCATGTAAACACGGGTCTAGTAGTCTAGTGGGACGCGACACGGGAGGACGGCGGCGTCTCCCTGAACTAACGTTAGCTTAGCTACCGTTACAAAATGACCCAGTCAACTATTCACTTTTAGTTTAATACATGATGAGGCATTGTCTAACCGAACGGTATCTAGTCGGCCAGCTACCGATAGCTCCTGACATCAACAAACGCTCCACAAAGTCTAGTAGACTAGAGACGTGTATGCTACCCGTTAGCTCACGTTAGCGCAAGTTAGTTCACCGTTCAAAACTAAATGTCCCATTGAACTAAATAATTCACTGAGGCGTTGTATTAACGTTATATATCCGGCTAGCAGTAGCTACAGATCTGCTCCTGATATCAATGTCTTATAACACTGATTCGATGCGTATTCGAGCTGAGGGCTTGCTGAGCACACCAATAGGGTCCAGGTGCAGCGCCGGAGAATCCTGGCCGTAGCTCTGCTCGAGGCTACTCGAGTATAGGTCCAGGTGCAGCTCCGGAGAATCCTGGCCGTAGCTGGAGGCTACTAGAGTACACACAGACAGTGGAGCTTGTTGCGTGGTGGCGATGTCTCGCAGATAATACAAGTACAAGTCTAATTATATAATATATATATTTTATAAAAAAAAAAAATTATATAAAATTAAATTAAATTTTTTTTATCAAAATGATGATACCGTGATATATACCGTTACCGTCTATGCTTCAAATTATACCGTGATATAAATTTTAGACCATACCGTCCACCCCTAGAATCTATGTTATCAGTGTTAGGATAATCAGACTCGTTTTCACGGAGATATAAGCGTTTATGTGATATGGCTGTTTTGACTGTAAAAGCCATGAGGAAAATAAGAGCAGCGATTATCAGCGCACGGCACGAGCGTGCGTGCGCACACATATAATATCGATCATCTAGCGTTTATTTGAAAACTATTCATAAATAGGCAGACAAATGACAAAGTTATGGAATATTCCAGTAAAAGGCGATTATCATAGGCATGGGTTGTTTTTCCCCGGAAAACGGGTGATTTTCAAAATGCTATCAAACGGAAATGAAGCGATAAAAATACAATCTGCCTTGCCAATGTTGACTGGAAAATGAGTCTTTGATAAGCGACAGGCAGATTAGACACATAATTTAAAACATAGATTAGGCGATATTAACGTTAACATTGGCCGTCGATGGTGGCATTCAACGGGGTAAAAAGGAAAACACGGCCGGCACTGAAAGTGTTAACATCCACCAAAAGGTTTTGCGTTTTCATTTCAATACCTTTTTGATATTCATACCATTATTACGCTTTACAAATCCATTACAAATAATAAGCATATTTTGCTTTTTTATTTTTGTGCTTTCTGTATTTTTCACCCATCCCAATTTAGTTGTTGGTGGACTGTCCCTGTCCCCTTTTTCAAGGCTCCTCATTAACTCATTCAACGCCAGACCCGATGATAGTCGGGTTAACTCGCCGACCGTTCAGCGCCAATCACGAGTATAGTCAGGTTTTAATTGTTATTTCTCTTATTAGCGATATCCATTCATTTTCATCCATCCAGCCTGATGTTATTATTGGGAATGGGTCTGAGCTCGCAAAAGGGCAAATACCGCCGCCTTCTAGCTGGTATTGCACTCCATTAGGAATGGTGTAGTTTTTATTCTGGGATGATCCGAGCCGTGCAGGCGGGGTTTAGGTGCTCAGGCGAGATAGGCCTTTCCAACGATGGTATGGAACAGTAACCCCGCCCGCCCGTCAGTGTGTAACGCTCGGTAATGTGCGACGGACCTCCACGAGCAGTATTTGGAATTAGGGCTGGGCAATATGGCCTAAATATGATATCACGATATTTTCTGACCTTTCGGCGATACACGATACACATCACGATGTTTTTCTTTTTTACCCCAAACAATTCATTATGAGGCTTACCAAGACAGTATTTGAGTTTGCAAGCTAACATTAAAGACAAAATAAAATACCCATGCATTTAGCATTTTTATATTAGATTTAGATTATTAGATTATATATTGCATATGAGATATTATATGATTTAGATATGAAATATGATGAATTGAAAATGGGGGACCCTGATGTAAACAAGACTAAAGTCTTTCTCTGGTCTGCATCCCCTTAACAATTGTATGTATTGAGCTGTACTGTACCCATTCTGCAATATGTTAAAGTTTTAAATCAATCAATCAATAAATAGCATTTTAGCATTTTTATGAAACTACTGTATATATGTATGTCTCTAAATGTTTTGATGAATTGAAAATGGAGGACCCTTATGTAAAAAAGCCGAAAGTCTTTTTCTGGTCTTCATCCTCCTGTACTGTATTGTACCCATTCTGCAACCTTTTAATACAGTTTTCATTCATTCATTCTGACGGAAACATAATCATTTTGATTGACAGTCGAGTCTGCCAATGACGTCACACCGCTTGCACCCGCCCTGCTGTTCTTAGCACCAATCGGCAAGCGTTATGACTTCCTGAATGTCCCGTGTGCTGAAGTGAACACTGAACATCAACAAAACTACTAACGTTAGCTCCCCGCGGCCGTCGAGTAGGAGACCAGTGCTTCACAGGATGCTAAATGAGGCATAATGATTTTACTACAACGAATGTTATAATAAAAGCCTTTCCATACATCTGTCTGATTGAAAACTTTATTAACAGACCGCGGAATGGGCATATCTCAGCACAGGCTGAGATATGAACGAGTAACGTGTGGACAGATTGACGCGACACAATCCTCTTGGGCAAAACATCACGATATCCACGATACGTTGAAAAAGTGTATCGTTAATGAACTGTACCCGATATTTATATAATATCGTCATATCGCCCAGCCCTAGCCGGCGATCAGATAATTGGATTATTTCTTTTGCATTACATCAGATACCAGGTAGGGCTGGGCGATATATCGAGTATACTCGATGTATCGCGGCTTGTTCTACGTGAGATGTAGTAAATTACTATATCGTGAACATCGAGTATATGTTGTCACGTCGCGGCTGATATGAGACTTGCTTTAGTGCAGAGCGTTCCTCTCATCATTATAGACAGACCAGCTCGGACCTTAAATGACATGCAATTGTAATTTCATTACACAGACCAGCGCGGACCTTCAATGACATGCAATATAATTGTCGATGTGAGCAATGGGCTAACGTTAGCTGCTAAGTTAAACCATAAAGGCTAAGCTAACTAGCGTTAGCTCTTAGCTGCTAACCCTGGAAGCGTTCAAAGCGGACTCCACTACACTAGTTCCATTCGTGAGAAAAGGGGGTGGGTTATATTGACGACGCTTAACGGAGGTTTAAAGATAACTTCATATTTATTGGTTATTCGTTTCTTGCATCCAGTTTCAATCTCCATGTGTTCAACTTCCTGTGTTTACATTCGAGTGTGACATCATCGCCTACGGCAGCTTATACGCTCAAAACGCAAACCTCTCTCTCTCTCTACATTCAATGATTTAAAGTAGCCAAACGTTACAGTATAAATACTAACTGGATAGTTGATGAGATAAACATTTCATTTCATTATCTGAAATATTCAAAAATCATTAAGTCTGCTATAAGCCATTATCCCTTTGTGTGATTATTATTTTCTCACAGTAGTGTGTATATATATAATATATATGTGTGTTTGGCTAAAGTGGATAGAAAACACAGTACTGTGCAAAAGTCTTAGGCACCCAATAGTTTTTATATAAAATTGTCTTAGATGTAAATAATTTTTTTTATTAGTGTGTCAGTAGACTACTCTTAGTACATTTTCATTTAATTATTTTTTAAAGCATCTTCATGGTTTAATAATGCAAACATATTTTGCAGGGACTTATTATAATCATCATATTGGCGTGACTGTATGCATCAAAGGGTTAAATCAAGCATTTTTAAGTGCTTTAGAGGAAATGTCAAAATATTGCGATATATATTGTGTATCGTGATATGGCCAAAAAATATCACTCTCATTTAGAGGCCATATCGCCCAGCCCTAATACCAGGTAAGAACACTATATAAAAGCTTGCGTTGATCTGATATGTCTTTCTACCCCGATTGCGGCTGTCTGTGTGTGGCTGTGTGCTGTTGAGTGCAGGAGGGGACTGGGGGAGCCTCGTGCTACGAGGCTCTTTTCATTCTTGCATGAGGAAGGATAATAATGATGATCTAGCGTTGATTTCAGGAAGATTCGATAATCAGGCGAAAAATTACAATGTGTTTAGTGTATTCCACTAAAGGGCTATTATCGAGTCTTCCTGGAATTACTAAGAATCACCAAAACTACTCGTATTCAAAACGGTATAAAACGGAAATGTACAGATGAAAAAACAATCTCACTGATAATCGACGGGTGTATTAGACCCATAGTAGGGCTGGGCGATATAACGACAACGCTAATTATCGCGATATATTTTAATAATCGATATCGAAGGGGAAAAAAATCGAATTTATTTTTTTGTGACCTGCAACAGGGCGGTTTTAAACCCAGAGACAGTGGACAGACTTGTCTTTCTTGCCTGCAACTTAAAGTAATGGCTTTGCTTGTCCAAATGACAATACTGACCAAATTGAGATTTATTTTTCTCTTGTCCATTTATTTTGTTTACTTTCTAATTTAAAATACAGTTTGAAACCGTCTGTACACAGTAGGCTATGTGTGCTAGCAGAGCTAGTTTCCAGTCACGAGTCACGGTGCACATGTGCGGTAGTTTGTCCACCAAAAAAGCGCCAAAAGATAGAAAAGAAACTAGCAGAGCCAGAACTGTTCAACTCCCCTGGAGCCACAGCCAGCAGAGAAGCCGGTTTACTTTCGCTTTCGCCAGCTGCAGCCTGAGAACCCGAGTGTGAGAGGATGTAACACTAAAGATGGCGGCAACGATAAAGAATTGCTGCAAAATAAACATAAATCTGTTGTTTTAAAAAATAAATAAAATTTTTATTTTTATAAATGTTGTATACTTATAATGTAACTGAGGGGTACAATTCCCTGACTGTATTGATAAGTATGGTATCATTAAACCACTACCGCTTTATGTACTTTAATTACTGGCCATACAGTACACGATATATGAATATGATGAACACTTCCCACAATGAAATCGGTTCCAGTCAAAGGTATTAATCAAGTATTTAATGGAGCAAAAGGTACATAGGATACTTTACATTATTCTTTGAATGCACTTGTAAGGCAAAGGAATATGCGTAGGCAAATCAATAACGAATGTCCATTCTCTGGTTACGCAGGAGGTAATTATACAACCTGAATCTTAGGGAATTATATCTATGGTACACTAGTAATAGCGGGAGATACTGGAAGGGGTTCCCACTGGTTGTAAGCCAGCAGGGGGGGTAGAAGATCTGTCGGTAGTAGGACGTCTGGTCAACGATGACTAGGGAGACTTCAGGTACAGAAGCCGGTGCAGTAGCCTCTTGATCCACAGACGAATACAGCTTGGTTCTCTTGTAGGCTGTAGCTCCACAGTGAAGAAAGCTAGGCGGCCTCAGGCTCTCTGAGCGCCGACTCGACTTGACTCCTCTCGGGGTAAATCCAACACGTGCAGCGTTGGCTGGTTCTCCGCTCCATAAATCACAGGACCAAAGCAAATATATTCCAGCCGCAAAGGGCTATGTAGTCGTCGGGTAGATTAATCCAGTGTACATGTCCATACGGCTCTCGCCTAGGTCTCCTCGGGTGAAAGCGCCATGCGGTCGGCCCAGCCTGGATAAGAACTCTAGCTAATACGAGAAAGCGTTGGAGATGCTGGTCACTATAGAATTCTAACCGCACGATACACTATACACAAATAGACTATTAAAGACTCAATAGAAATATGTCGCACTCGACGGTATAGTGCCAAACTCTGACAATTCAGTTATTAATTCGCACGCGGTCTCGATGCTCTATTCTGAGGCCAAACAGGCCATACTTCACCGCACGTTGTATCGTGGGTGAGGCTTCAACTTATCGGTAACATACTAAGGAAGGTAAGGGTACGGAGGTAAGGGGCTAAGGGGCTTCTACATTCACCTGCGCCGTATTTATACGCACAGTGCACAAACTAGTTCCACTCTCATTTCTGTCGCGTATCCCTGGGCAAGGTTGGGCATGTCCAGACACATCTTGACGGTGACTTTGAACCTGGCTCCGGAGGCCGGTCCCTGGCGACGGTGGACCGCTGTCCAATAGGAGAATGAACTATTATGGTCTGGGCTAAAGGGATATTCCGTGTATATGTACAAGGAATATACAGGGGATATCAAACGATATACAAATACTATGCAATATATATCAATAAATAAATATATATATTCGGTTTAATCTGATCCTTTGTAACATATAACAATATCGATAATATCGAATGATATGATATTGTTATCGATATCGTTATTGCGATATAATTTTTGGCCATATCGCCCAGCCCTAACCCATAGCTATAATTTAAGATATATTTTAAGCACTCGCAAATCTCGCAGTCCCCCATTGATTAAAGTGGTGGTGTTCTAGCGCCCTCTCGCGCACTTAAGCGATGAAGAATGAGTTAAAATGACCACAAGCCTAATATGTTTTGCCCTTATTAATTTTCTTTATTTTCCTTTAGTCTCTTAACACATTGAGTGCCTTCCGGGATGTGACCACTTCCGTGCCGCCCATTAACCCCATGTAAACATAGTTGTAGTTTGTAGAACTAAACCTATATTTTATAGTATCGCTATGGGTCTAATAACGCCCTCGAGTCTCATTGAGCTGCTTCTGGTCAACGTGCAAAAAACAGATAATTTTTCATCCGTACATTTCCATTTTATACCGTTTTGAATATGAACATAGTCCGGCCGCTTCTGAGCAATTCCAGGGAAAAGACACGAAAACAGCGTTTTTGTGTAATTCAATAAACACGTAATTTTTCGCCTGATTATCGGATCTTCCTGAAATCAACTCTAGATCATCACTATTATCCTTTGTCGTGCACGCATGCAATGTGGCTTAGACCGGCACGCCCTCCCCCCCCCTCCTGCAACCCAACGGCAGAACAGCTAGACACATAAACACATATAGCTTCAATTGCAGTAGAAATAAATATCAGATCAACGCAAGCTTTCATATATGGTGTCCTTACCTGGTCTCTGAAGTAATGGAAAAAAAATAATCCAATAATCTCATCGCCATTCCAGTTATCCACAGCGATCGTGCCTCCGACGTTATTGGGCATTGCTCTTCAACGGGGGCGGGCGGGGTCCAAGCCATCCCTAGAAGCGTGTGTTTTGCCGGAGTGTTTAGGACCCGCCCCCACGCCGCAGCTCAGTATAGAAAATAAACGAACCCGTTTCTAACCGGGTGCATTACTGGTCGAAGGCGTTAGAGGGCAGTATAATACCGTCTGCCAGCCCCGCTGAATTATGAATGGATATAGATAATAAAAGAAATACCATCACAGAAACGTAGATCTACGTTTCCGGCACTCAACGATTGGACGACAGAAACGTAGTTCTACGTGAACAGCACTGAAAGTGTTAATGGGTGTTAAGTACTCAAAATAAATCAAATGACCACCCAGACTTACAATCACTTATCACTTGGATAACAAAAGTAACTCACCAAAGCAACTCACAAGTCCAGGGATTCACACTGGCACTGCAGTGATTGTTGGAAAGCTCAACAGAGCAGAGGAACGGTAACAACTCAAGTCCATAGGGATTCACTGGCATTGCAGTGATGGTTGGAAAGCTCAACAGAGCAGGAACAGTAACAAACGTCTCTCAACTCACAAGTCCAGGGATTCAGGGAATGAGCAGGGGGGAGGAAGGATGAGGGGGAACTTGCAGTGATGGTTGGGAGCAGGAAAAGGACAGTGCAGCACTCTGGCGCCACCCACAGGATTCTCCCTTCACACCAGCATCTGAATCAAATAAGGAAATAAATTAAGCATAAGCAACATTATGGGACGGTTCCAAATGGTTTTCCAGCATAGTAAAATCCAACACCAATATTCAAAATCAATCAATCATACTTTATCGTAGACATAGGGGGTCCAAAATGACATACAACGTTTCTTACCACTCTTTCTGACTTTGTACTTGTTGAAGCATGCAGCTTCCAGCAGAGCCTTCTCCTTCAGTGCATATGCATAGAACTCCTTGCAACTTAATCTAAAGTTGCTCTTCACTTGGATTTCTGACTTTATGAGCTCCACTGAGCAGCAGTTCCTCTGGTCACTCCAGCATGCAGTCATGAGTGAGAACACCCTCTCCACTGAGGCATTGGTGATGGGAATGCTGAAGAGGAAAGACGCAACTGCAGTCAGGTTTGGTGTGTCTGTGTCTTCAGGGCTGGACTGGGACAAAAAATCCGCCCTGACATTTTTGGCCCAGACCGGCCCACCACAATCGATCGCACACCACCCACCAGTACACCATCCTTGCAGTCCCCTTAAATATGTGTACCTACTGTACTATTCCCCCAAACTACTACAAAGCTATTAGTAAGTGCCATGGACAAGTGTACCAGTGCAAGTGGACCAGTGTACTCGCTCGCTATTGGCTGAATCTTATTTTGGGTGGTGATGTAAAATCTGCATCATAGCAGGCTCAGGACGGGCAAAGTAGTCTATAGCCTGTTCATCCCTGTCTCTCTCCTCCACAACCTGGCTTGACTAGACATAAGGAGAGAGAGATGATTACAATGAACTGGTACATTCAGGTCCAGAATTTTTGGAATTCCCTGACAAAGATGTGCAAAAAGCTGTACAATTTAAACAATACCATACTGGTAATGAGAAAATAGTTGTTTATTCAATTAATGCATGGAGCTGTTCCATCTTATTTAATTTGATACTAACTACTCGGTTCATACAGATTTCAAGTATCCAACTATCAATGATGAATATTGCATAAGGTTTACACAGTTAATAGATCACCTTGTTTTATATTCATGTTCAGAGAGGAGTAATAGTTAGATCTTTGTATGTGATTTATATGGCATTTAAATCAATGGTGTGCTTGTTTGTTTGGGGAGTTTGACCTACAGTTAATGTGCCTACCACGTGAAGGTGCATGCTCAATGGACAGCACAGTGTAGGTGGAGAGCTACCACAGATAGTAATAACAGTAAGTAATCCATACCATATACTCTGTATATCCTAATGGTTACCACCATACCTGGTTGAAAATAAGTTGAGCAGTTTTTGCAGTTGCAGTTGAGCTACAGGTGTTGTATAATATACAGCTTTTTCGTTCATCTTTATCAAGGGAACCCTTATCCTAATGATTTTAATAATATTATATTATTATACGATATGGACCTAGGTCACTCACAGCAACCTGGGCTTAGCCAGCGCGATGCTGACAAAATAACGTTAGCTAGTTAACGTTAGAATAGTCAGCCGGAGTTGCGACTGCATTAGGGAACTATGCTACAGTAGCTAGCAGCTAAGCTACAAAAACAATGCCAATAACTTATGCTTCACTATTTGACATTGACTGACTGAGAGACAACCAGCAGTAGTTGACGGTCTCACTTTATGATAGCGTTACGAGTATGTTATCATATTATTATTATCGACTCAACGCGTGAGTGTTCTAGCTGCCATTGTCACCTCAGCTATTTGCTATAAAGGAGATTTAAAATAGGGGCGGGCCCTAGCGCTTAAACGCACGTGCGGTGCTACTATGCCAATAAACAGACAGAGAGCCCACCCGGCCGGCGTCCGCTGCATGTAGCTTCTTCACATTGGCTGGGGGGGAACGTTAGCGCGGATGACAACCAATCATGCGTGACCAACCAACCAACCATCTCAATTTGCGTGACGCGTGAAAAGAGACAGAAATGCTGTACAAGCACGCTCAATGCGTGACGTCTGGCCACACTACTCCTCCGATACATGTGGAGTCGCCAGCCGCTTCTTTTCACCTGACAGCAAGGTGTTTCACTGGGGGAACGTAACGCGTGCAGAGGTTCGCGCTATTTCCCCCAGATCCCCCAGACCCTGCTGAACAGGCGCCCCAACCAACCAGTAGGAGTCGCACTTTACAACGACCAGGACACATACCCCACCGGCTTCCCACCCGCTAACACTGCCAATTGTGTTAGTAGGGGCGACTGACCAAGCCGGAAGTACCGGTGACAGCTGGATTCAATCCCAGAGTCTCTGCGATGGTAGGAGAGTGCTTAGTCCACTGCGCTACCCAGCCGCCCGCATCTTTTTCTTTTTATTTGACTCTGGACTCTAGGTGTTTGCCATGGTGACAACTAGCGGGGATCCAAATAAACGGCAGCATTTGAAACATTTACACCACATTTTCAGATGCTATACCTAAAACGAATGCAGAATGATACATGGAATAATATCATACAACACACGTTTTAAAGGTCAAGTATTCAGGGTTAAAGGAAGTGAGATATTCAGAAGCAAAGATGGCTTCCCATTCACTCTTGAACAATAAAACTGGGCAAGATTAGTGGCTCTTCTCTGGATCCGACAGTAAATATTTTACATTTGTAATATTGATATAATATACATTATATAATATTTGTAATATTTTCCGGTTTCCCCTTAACTCATCAAGCGTGATTGTAGAGGTGAAAACATACTGCTCTCTCTCTCTCTCTCTCTCTCTCTCTCTCTCTCGCTCGCTCGCTCTCTCAGGTGATTAACATGGACTATGGGATGAAGGACAAGGACCCCATCGACAGCGTACGCTTCTACTGCAAGAACGACTACAGCAAGGCCATCCAGATCCGCAAGAACCAGGTGAACCAATACAGGAAACACTTTTTATTTATTTATTTGATTTAGCTGTTTTTTTTTTTTATATATATATACTGTATATATATATTTATTTATTTGTATATATACTGTATATATATATATAATGCTTGAGATGGTTGGAATATATATACAGTGTGTGTGTGTATATATATATATATATATATATAGAATATATTGATATACTGTATGTATATATATATATCATTTTGATTGAGATGATTGGAAGATACTGTATATATATATTATATACTGTGTGCATATGTATATATATATACTGTGTGTATACATATATATAATGATTGAGATGGTTGGAAGGCTGAGAAGGAGCAGGTCATGGGAGCAGGTAATACCTTTTTTTCACTAACCTTTTTTTATTTTATTTTTAGATTTTTTTTTAACTTATATCTGCTCAAGAGAACTCACAAGTTTTGAATTTGTGTTTTTACCCTACATTCCATCTGTTGGCATGGTTTCCCCGACCGTTTCCCATTGGCTCTCCTAGTAACCGTGTCCCTCCCATGTGTGTAAAGCTCACGCCCGTCATTGGCTGCTGTGCTCCTGTCCGCCAGGTGTCCAAGCTCCTCCCCGAGCACTTTGCAGAGCAGCTGATCAGGGTGTACTTCAGGAAGGCGGACGAGAGGAGCCTGGTTGCCGCCAGGAAGCACTTTGTCCAGTGGTGCATGAACATGAACTTCTCCAAGCCTCAGGTAACGAACGCCCGGCGGTCAGACCAAGTTTCAAGTTCAAGTTTCTTTAATAGTTGTCATACAGAAGTACAGAATACTTTCATACAAAATGCTTCTTACTGTTACGCTCCAGAGACTGTGCTAGACAAGATAGTATCAAATAACATAGTATAGCATGTAAATTAGAAGTAGAAAATGAGGTCACAGTGTTCAGTATAGACATATGTACAATGTTCGATGCAGAATAGACGTAACTGAGTTACCATATAATATACAATACTATGCAGTGTACTAATGTACAATATTATATAGTGCAAAGCAGAAATGCAGAAATGGGATGAGGTACAATTTACAGTAAGGTGTACGAGTTGTAGTGCAATCCTTCATCAATAAATATAAAGTGTGGGGAGTGGGTGCTACAGTGTGTTTGTTTAAAGTGAGTGTGTGCTATAAAGTGTGGGGAGTGGGTGCTACAGTGTGTTTGTTTAAAGTGAGTGTGTGCGTGTGGATGTGTGTGCTATGTGCGTTTGATGGTTGTTGTTGTGTAGTGTTCATTGTTCGTTAAGCAGCCTGATGGCCTGGGGATAGAAGCTTCTTCTGAGTCTTTCTGTGCTCGCCTTGAGACTCCGGTATCGCTTGCCTGACCGCAGCAGTTCAAAGAGGCAGTTGTTCGGGTGGCTCGAGTCCTTAATAATTCTCTTAGCCTTCCCCCTGCACCGCTTGTTGTAAATGTTCTGGAGGGTGGGGAGCCCCCCTCCGATTGTGCGTTCGGCTGAACGTGTCACTCTTTGTAGTCTGCTTCGGTCTTGTGCAGTGCTATTCCCAAACCAGGAGGTGATGTTGCCAGTCAGGATGCTCTCTATTGTACATGAGTAGAAGTTCTTAAGGATCTTCTGACTGACTTGGAACTTCCTTAGGCGCCTGAGGAAGTAGAGGCGTTGTCGTGCCTTCTTCACAACACTGTCAATGTGTGTGGTCCATGTCAAGTCCTCGGATATGTAGGCTCCGAGGTACTTAAAGCTGTTGACTCTCTCAACCGGTGCCCTGTCGATGCTGAGGGGGCTGTAGTCCTTGACCCCCGACCTCCTGAAGTCCACAATCATCTCCTTTGTTTTGCTGACGTTCAGGGAGAGGCTGTTTTCCTGGCACCATCCCGCCAGGACCTTGACCTCTTCCAGGTAGGCCCTCTCGTCGTTGGCAGAGATCAGGCCCACCACCACTGTGTCGTCGGCAAATTTGATGATTGTGTTGCTACTCCGCTGAGCCACACAGTCGTGTGTGTACAGGGAGTAGAGGAGGGTACTCAGAACACAGCCCTGGGGGGCCCCTATGTTGAGGGTGATGGATGAGGAGGTGCAGTTGCCTGCTCTCACCACCTGGGGTCTGCCCGTCAGGAAGTCCAAGACCCACTGGCAGAGGTCATAGTTCAAGCCCAGGTCCCTGAGCTTGGCTATGAGTTTGGAGGGGACTATGGTATTGAATGCCGAGCTGTAGTCGATGAATAGCATTCTCACATAGTTCCCCTTCCTCTTGGGCTATGGCGTCCTCCGTGGACCTGTTGGGGCGGTATGCAAATTGCAGGGGGTCCATGTTGATGGGGAGGGAGGAGCAGATGTAGCCCTTTACTAGCTTCTCAAAGCACTTCATGGCTATGGAGGTGAGAGCTACAGGGCGGTAGTCGTTGAGGCAAGCAGGCTTGGATTTTTTGGGTACAGGGATAATAGTGGACTTCTTCAGGCAGGTGGGGATGACAGCCTGTTCTAAGGACAGGTTAAATATGTCAGATAGACATATATAAAGGCTAGATGACTCGCCCGCGCTGCTGGCCAATGGAGACCGACGTTGCCACATGGTGGCCATCTTGCCACAGGCAGCACGCCAACTCATAACATGAATGTCTATGGTGCATGTACTATTGAAATAACCATAGCTTGCAAGATTTTCAAACGGTTTGGTTTGTTATAAACGTCAGATGTAGTTAGCATACTGCATACTTATAATGAACTTTCATAGGTAGTATGGGTATGTAGTACAGATAGCTTATTATTATAATTTTTTTATCCAATACCTCCATCCCTAATACCTTGCCTCCATCGTGTTAATCTGCGCGCCCCCCCCCCCCACACACACACACACGTCACACAAGCACCTCATCAAGTTCCTCGTCTTGTTTTTGCACATGCAGGACGGAGATGTGATCGCTCCCGAGCTCACCCCTCTGAAAGCCAGCTGGTCCAACAACAATGAAGGAGAGGACCGCACAGCCGGAGGCTCCAGAGGCGTGGACTGGGCAGTGGTCAATGGGCAGCAGAAGGCCAAGACCAAACTCTTCAAGTAGAGGGGGGGGGGGGGGTGGATCTGTCTGAGTGAGAGGGTTAATGAACCAGGCGGTTCTGTCTGAGTGAGAGGGTTAATGAACCAGGCGGTTCTGTCTTGAGTGAGAGGGTTAATGAACCAGGCGGTTCTGAGTGAGAGGGTTAATGAACCAGGCGGTTCTGAGTGAGAGGGTTAATGAACCAGGCGGTTCTGAGTGAGAGGGTTAATGAACCAGGCGGTTCTGAGTGAGAGGGTTAATGAACCAGGCGGTTCTCAGTGAGAGGGTTAATGAACCAGGCGGGTCTGAGTGAGAGGGTTAATGAACCAGGCGGTTCTGTCTGAGTGAGAGGGTTAATGAACCAGGCGGTTCTGAGTGAAAACCAGCAGGGGGCGGTTGATGAATGCTGGAAGGCAAAAAATCGCAACTGTGCCCAAAACAGCATCTCTTAAAGGAATACTTTGACGTTCTGGATATTCACAGCCATACTGGAGAGAAATGCATGACGTGATGTAGTGAGAATACTACGTATTCCTCACTGAAGCCTGGGGGAAACCTACCAAGGCGAAGCTAGCGGCTCCCTGTGGTTTCAACGAGGAACGCTGATAACGCTGTTTTAAGGAAACGGACGATGGGCTAATGTGTCAACTTTTCCCCTCTAATTTGACGAGGGTTTTGCAGAGGAAGAAAACAGCAGAGTGAAATTCAAAATGTCAAAAGATATTCCTTCCGTTTTGAAGTACTAATCTCTGGTGTGTCTGTTGGACGGAGAGATCCAAGCACCTTGTGCAGAGAACGCTTCAGAGGGAGAGCGAGGCTGCGTTGGTGTCGTAGGTTCCGCAGAGCCTGTACTCAGGGTTTTTTTTTACTCAAAAGTATATATCTTTAAAAAGTCTAAATAACCAAAACATTTCAAAGAGATACCGTATATATATATTTAAATTTTCAGGTGACTGTTTTTTGTTTTCTTTTTGGTATTTTACATTATATCATTATCAGTAGCTTACTATTGTATAATCACATCATTAAAGGTGCTGTAAGGCTGCCTTCACTGATATAGAGTGTCTGGTCAGTAACATGGGTCTCCCAGTCCCTCTTCTCTGCAGTAAACACAAAATACATTTCCTGGTATCCCTTCCCACTTTATCCAATCAGGAGAGGGAACCCTAGATTTTTTTTTAACTTATTTCAAGAAATCTTGCCAAGCCAAATATGCTTACTGCACTGGTAGATTATTTTACTTGTTCCAAGCTCATATTTGCTTAAAACTAGTTTCTATTTCTTATTTTTGTCAGACATTTTTTACAGTGTGTAGTTCTCTCTCTCTCTCCTGATTGGATAAAGTGGGAATGGGATACCAAAAGATTTATTTTATTTGTACTGCAGAGCGGAGGGACTGGGAGACCCATGTTACTGACCAAATGCACTATATCAGTGATGGCTGTCGGAGTGTAGAGCTATTATTATAACATGTAGACCAGTTATTTAAACAAAACAAAAAGAAAACACTCACAGCACCTTTAACCCATTGAAACCGGGAAACACATTTGTGTGTATATGCAGGCTATATAATGCATTATTAACAGGCGTTTTGGGTCTAAATGCGTCCAGTTCATATGTATTTCACTCCAGCTCACCCACCTCCTGGCTTCGTCTTTGTTGACCATCGATCACACAAGTCTTTTAGGCATCAGCCGTTGTTACAGTCTTTATCCTCTCTCGTGTTCCCAGTTCAAGGGGGAAGTTCCTCTACCTTTTGTCGATCATGGTTATCATAACAGTTCTATCAGAGTATAGGTTATTTATTTCAGGGCGATGTGTTCTAAACACACCAGCTGCCGTCTTTCAGAGCATCCTCTTATCCTTCAGGAGTGTGTGTACATGCCGCTTTCAGGTTTACACATAATACTGCAGAGCTTTTAAAAGCTGCCATGTCCAGCCAACAGATGATGGTGATAATCATGTGGATTGATACATATGTACAGTGTTAGTCTTAAAGTATGCAGAGCACTATCATGTGGGTAATAATGTACTCTAATTACGATTTTGACTTGAGTATTTAATTTGTCCTTATTTCTTTTTTATTGAAAAACACACGTTTTGGCTTGTTTATTTTTGAAAATGTTTACAATTTATTTCGTCCTGGTTTCTTTTCCGATTGGTGCTGTGATTTTTTTTGTTTGCTGTGCAACATGTTTATTTATATTATTTCAAGCTCAATTTGCCCATTGCTTTCTAGTCTCTGTTGTTAAGACTCATTCACACCAGTTATGTTACAGAAACGTCCTTGTACAATCTGCCTCAAGAGAATAAATAAATGTCTTTATTTAAGTTATGCACCCTGTGTAGACTCTATTTTTTTTAATATTGTACAGGGATACCCAAGTGAGGTTTTTCCTATTGAAAGCGATTTTATGCAGTTCATGTTTTTACCACCAGAGGGCACCACACACTCAAGATATTTGTCATTACATTTTCAAGTCATTCAAGATTCAACATATTTATTTGTCATATGCACTGTTAAACAGGCCGTACACCGTACAGTGATTGCTAGTCCCCCCCTTATTATTAGAAATTATAAATATTAAGAAAAGGTTAATGCTAAAATAAAGAATCTTAAAAAAAAAAGCCATAAAATAAGGCACAGGTGAAAAACAGTATTGCACATTCAGTCCACAGTGTAGTGGTAGAAGGATATACAGTGCACTATGCATTGTTGCAAATAATGGTAGTGGAGGTGACAGTGAAGTCACAGCAGCAGTCGGAGTGTGTAGTGTTCACAGTTCAATCAGATATTAGTCCTAACCTAATTTTTTCTGATACAGTAAGAAGTCCTAACCTAATATCTTCTGATACAGTAACAAATCCTAACCTAATTTCTTCTGATACAGTAAGAAGTCCTAACCGAATATCTTCTGATACAGTAACAAGTCTTAACCTAATTTCTTCTGATACAGTAAGAAGTCCTAACCTAATATCTTCTGATACAGTAAGAAGTCCTAACCTAATATCTTCTGATACAGTAACAAATCCTAATCTAGTAAGAAGTCTTAATCTAATATTTTCTGATACAGTAAGAAATCCTAATCTAATATCTTCTGATACAGTAACAAGTCCTAATCTAATATCTTCTGATACAGTAACAAGTTCTAATCTAATATATTTATTTCTTTATTTCATATCCCCATTAGTCACTGCATCAGCAGCGACTATTCTTCCTGGGGTCTGGATACAAACAAAAATCAAACAAGAATAATCAATAAAACAACATAAAATAAAACAAATATCAATAAAACACCAATAAAATATACAAACAAATATAAAACAATAACAAATATGCAAACAGAACAAATCAAATATCAATAAAACAACAAACTGAAACATCTCAGAGAAAACTAAAACTTGTTCAAAAACAGCTTGACATTCCATATACTAATATTCCTGATAACCATTAGACAAAGACATTCCAAATGAATACATAACCTAACACAATAATTCATTAATTAGACACAGATTATATTTAACCTAAATCAATCTCTTTCTGCATTACAGCATTTCTTAGTCTCTTCTTGAATCCAACTTTACTGGTAATTGAAACTAAATATTGTGAAAGTCTATTCCAGTAGGACATTGCCCTGTACATTACAGTTTTCTTTAAGGCTTCAGTTCTGGGTTTCGGCAGGGCGAACTGACCCCTCAAGGCTTGTCTAGTGCCATAGTTATGACCATCACTAGTAAGCAACAGCTGCGAAAAGAGGCATACAGGTTTATGTAAAGTATAAATATTTCTCAAACAAAATCAGACTACACACTAGTCTCTGATATTATATATATATATATTATTATATTCTGATACAGTAACAAGTCCTAACCTAATATCTTCTGATACAGTAAGAAGTCCTAACCTAATATCTTCTGATACAGTAACAAGTCTTAACCTAATATCTTCCGATACAGTAACAAGTCCTAACCTAATATCTTCTGATACAGTAAGAAGTCCTAACCTAATATCTTCCGATACAGTAACCAGTCCTAACCTAATATCTTCTTATACAGTAACAAGTCCTAACCTAATATCTTCTGATACAGTAACAAGTCCTAACCTAATATCTTCTTATACAGTAACAAGTCCTAACCTAATATCTTCTGATACAGTAACAAGTCCTAACCTAATATCTTCTGATACAGTAAGAAGTCCTAAACTAATATCTTCTGATACAGTAAGAAGTCCTAACCTAATATCTTCCGATACAGTAACCAGTCCTAACCTAATATCTTCTTATACAGTAACAAGTCCTAACCTAATATCTTCTGATACAGTAACAAGTCCTACCCTAATATCTTCTGATACAGTAACAAGTCCTAACCTAATATCTTCTGATACAGTAACAAGTCCTAACCTAATATCTTCTGATACAGTAACAAGTCCTAACCTAATATCTTCTTATACAGTAACAGACATGCTTTATCTAATTTCTACATTATAATTCAGGACTTACAGTCGTATGCATAACTCGTCTATGGATTCAGCACATTGCAATTGTCTCAAATTAACCGTGTACATGTTATGATGTGGCACCTACAGCCAGAATGATGATGCAAGTAAGTAAGTAATTAAACAAGGAAATTGTCTCTCAAAAAATAAAGGAAAAAAAACGATTGAGAAACATTGTTTAACATGACTAACAACGACGTGTTCTACATAACCAGTAGATGTTCTACATATCCATCATAATGTATTCACCTCTGGTGATAATTAGCCATGGGATAAGTCCTTGTTATTCAACCAGGAAGGTTATCTCACAGGATGTCACACCGCCCTGATGCACTGCTGCAACATACACATACACATACACACACACACACACACACACACACACACACACACACACACACACACACAGTCTCCCACATCCTGTGGCACTGATTCTCTGGGCCAGACAGGGGAATATGGACTACACGCACACGCACACACACACACACACACACATGCTGTGCACCAGCAGGACCAAGGCCAACTGCCTGCTAGTATTTTTATAATCTTCATACTCCCTGACCTGTTGCTCTCCTCCTGGCGCCAGTGGTCTCAGCCCCCCCATACCACAGCCTAACACACACACACACACACACCCTTGCCCCGGCGGCCCAGTGTGCACTCGCCAGACCCTCCGTGGATAATTGAGACCAGCTGTTGCAAGGTGCCTTCCTCCCTCTACTCAGGCCTGCACTCCTCGTTCACCGTCCCGCTGCACTTGCCTCTCTGGCAGACAGCTATTCCACAGCCCCCTCCCTCCCTCCCTCCCTCCCTCCCTCCCTCCGTCTCTCTCCACACCGACCCCCTCCGCCTGGGACAGCGTGTGTCACTTCCCATCGGTTGTGTCGACTGACGGATGAGTGCTTGTTTGTTCAGTATCTGAAACCTTTAATTCACCCGACACAACACAAGGGACAGGATGGTTTGTCTCAATTGAGTAAAATGGTAAACGGTGCATTTTATAAAGCACTTTACAATTTTCTTCACATTCATTCACTCACACATTCACACACAGACGGCGGAGGCAACCATGCGAGGTGCCAACTGGCTCATCGGGAGCAATTTAGGGGTTAAAGTATCTTGCTCAAGGACACTTCGACACGCTGCCCCGGGGAGGAGTGGGAAACGAACCCGGGACCATCCGATTACCAGACGACCGACGCTCTACCTCCTGGGCCACTGTCGCATCCCATTGAGTGCAGAGACACCAACCTTCATTAACTTTCACAACCAGTTCCACAGGACAACTCCTATACATGACATGTATTCCACCTGGTTAACCCTTTCACTGCCACACTACAGAAGGTTAACCCTTTCACTGCAGCACGACAGCAGGTTAACCCTTTCACTGCCACACTACAGAAGGTTAACCCTTTCACTACCACACTACAGAAGGTTAACCCTTTACTGTCACACTACAGACGGTTTGATTGATTGATTGAACATTTTATTAACAGATTGCAGAATGGGTACAATACAGTACAGCTCAATACACACAATTGTTAAGGGGATGCAGACCAGAGAAAGACTTTCGTCTTGTTTACATCAGAGTCCCCCATTTTCAATTCATCATAACATATGACATACATGACATACAGATAGACGGTACTGCTACATCTATACATTTATGACATACCAGATTTACAAATGCAGTACTGTTTGTGATACAAAAATAGTCTAAAAAAGAGAGTATATACATTTGACGAAGAAACTACATTGGCGGAGATTGGTAGGTAGGTGGGGTGGTGGGCGGGGTTGGGTAGGTGGGGTGAGGGGGAAACTACATTGGAGCTGGGGGGGGGGGGGTTGGGTAGGCGGGTCGGGGGGGGGGTAACTGTACATTGGATTATCAATATCGGTTAACCATCTGTAGTGTGATAGTAAAGGGTTAACCTTCTGCAGTGTGGCAGTGAAAGGGTTAATATCTTGTCGCCTGTTCTGACTATCCAATGGCTCTCATTGTCCTTCACACGTTAGAGACGTGTCCCCTGGGCTGTGGGGAGAGTTTTAGTAACCTGGGGGGGGATAAGACCCATCGTCTCGAGGCTGAAGACCTGCCTCATCATGACGTAAAACAGACAAGAAAATTATGAGAATCATTTACTTTCCTAGCTATATATCTCTTACTTTTTCTCTCTGCCTCCCATTCTACCCCCCGGGGCGGGGCGGTGGGTGGGGGGGTTGGGTTGTGGGGATGAACGCTTCAAGCCCCGACACACATGGGCCAGTGGTGACTATACTGTGAGCGGTCCCAGCCACCACGCCACGGGTGGAATGCAGGGTGAGGAATGAGTGTCAGGGAGGAGGTGGGGGAGACACACGGGGAGGGGGGGTGGAGGTCGGGGGGTAGGGGGGGATAGGCATGCCTGACTCTTCTTTTCCAGCTGGTCCTGAGGGGTCAAACCATGTGTGTGTGTGTGTGTGCGTGTGTGTGTCACGGCCTCTCATTAGGGGGTGAGACACTACGGCTCCAGACCCCCATGGTAGGATTGCTGGGTGAGTCTGTGGTGATCCTGCCACTTTGATGCCCCCCCCCCCCCTTCTCCCTCCTCCCAGGAAGTTAATGAGTGGGATCTGCTGGTGTGTGTGTGTGTGTGTGTGTGTGTGTGTGTTGTGAGGATTTTGGTTTTGGAGGGGGGGGGGGGGGGGGTGTAAACATGTGGAGGAGAAAGGGCCGGAATATGCTGACTGTGTTCCCTTGCGGTGGTCTGATAACCTGGGGTATGTGTGTGTGTGTGTGTGTGTGTGTGTGTTGCGGTGTTCTGATAACCTGGGGTATGTGTGTCTGGGTGTGGAGCATAATAAATCTAGAATAACTTCTAGAAGCAGCCAGCGCAGCACTCGCTCGCCCCCCTCAGAGAGCTCTCTCACCTCCATGCTAACACACACACACACACACACACACACACACACACATCCACCCCACATTACGCTGCGCAGGAGGACACATCCACCCCCTGTTATATTAAGCGACACAGGTGTTGTTGTTACGCCGCAATGCGGTTCTTCGGTCAGTCCGACATTTTCAGGGCGTTGTTCGATTCCAGGGACCTCTTCATTCCGGGGGAAACAAGGGCTCAGGACGTAGAGCAGTCAGAGGGTTCCCGATTAGATTCCGATGAGCAGGTTGGCACCTTGCATGGTCGCCTCGGCCGTCGGTGTGTGAGTGAATGGGTGAATGTGAGGAACAAAATTCTAAAGCGCTTTGGATAAAAGCTGTTATATAGGCGGCATGGTGGAGTAGTGGTTAACACTGTCGCCTCACAGGTCGTGGGTTCGATTCCCGCTTGGGGACCAGTTTGCCATGTTGCCAGTTACCCAGGTGGGGTATCTTCCGGGCCTTTCTGTGTGGAGTTTGCATGTTCTCCCCCCATGCTCACAAGGGTTTCCCCTCCCGATAAGATAAACCCAATGGAAAAACAGATATGCACAACAGATCGCTAACGCTGTCGCGTCCCTGACGAAGACGGACAGGAGCACTTGTATTGGTCCCCGGGCGCGGCGCTCGCCGCAGCCCTTGTCTGCTCCTGGCTGCCCTTGGGGGGAAGGACGACGGGATGGGAGGTGCAGAGAACATTTCGTCAGCGACTCAGTGCATGTGTGTGTGTGTTCCTGGGGGTCACCCATCGCGCACACACACACATCCACCCCATGTTACGCTGCGCAGAAGGACAAATCGACGAGCCCTGTTCCTAATTATATCAAGCGATTCGGTTCAGTCAGTCAGTCAGTCAGACGCTTTCAGGGCTTTGTTAGATTCTCTGCGCATCTCCCTTCACCCCTGAAGGCTGACCTTTGTTGTGGTTCACATAGCTGAGCGGGCAGCGGGGATGAGTGTGTTGTTTTGGGGGGGGCAGGCCGGTGCAAGCCCAAGCCGGTGAGGGGAAAACGGAGTCCAAAAACAGGTGCTCATCTTTCTCTTTTTTAGCATTTATTTCAGGTTTTTCACTCTCACTCCCTTCTCCTTCTTGCGCCCCACCTGTTGAGGTGCGAGTAGCGCTTTTCTGCCGAGGGGGGGCTCACTGGTGAGGGGGGCTCACTGATGGGGGCTCACTGAGGGGGGGCTAAGCCGTGGAGGGGGATGGGGGGCTAATTGCTTTATTAGTACGCTCTTTATCTACCCCCCTCCTGCCCTCCCGAGTCCCCTCCTGCCCTACCCCATCCCCCTCCTTTTCTCCTGGAGTGAGGGGTGATTGCTTGGTTGATTAGCTGTGAGTTGCTACTCACTTAACGCTGCGGTGTTTGGAGAAATCGAGGAGGCGTGGGGTGTGAGGAGGAGGAGGAGGTGGAGTGGAAGGCTGGTTGTTTGAGAAACACCTTTTAATCGCCTTCATGTGAAAGTTACAGGTGTGTGATACAACAAGTGGGTCACGTCCTGCCATGCCGCTCCTCTGCCTTCACCCAGAGAGTAGGACCTTGTGTTGTGAGACCTATAAACCAGAGAGTAGGACCTTGTCTTCTGAGACGGTGAGACCTATAAACCAGAGAGTAGGACCTTGTCTTCTGAGACCTATAAGCCAGAGAGTAGGACCTTGTGTTGTGAGACGGTGAGACATATAAACCAGAGAGTAGGACCTTGTCTTCTGAGACCTATAAGCCAGAGAGTAGGACCTTGTGTTGTGAGACCTATAAACCAGAGAGTAGGACCTTGTGTTGTGAGACCTATAAGCCAGAGAGTAGGACCTTGTGTTGTGAGACCTATAAACCAGAGAGTAGGACCTTGTGTTGTGAGACCTATAAGCCAGAGAGTAGCAGGGTAAGTCATGCTTATTAGACTGATGACATGCAGTGATATTGATTTAAGTGACGGCTCCAGGCAGGCTCCAGGGATCCTGGGTTGAAGGGTGGTCTCTCTCCCCCCTGAGGGTGCACCTTACTGGGCCTGCTGTAAGCCCCCAGCCCCCCTGCCTGCCGTCAGCATGATGTGGACCCAGATTTACCCAGCTGTTTGGAATCTTGTGTGTGTGTGTGTGTGTGTGTGTGTGTGTGTGTGTGTGTGTGTGTGTGTGTGTGTGTGTGTGTGTGTGTGTGTGTGTGTGTGTGTGTGTGTGTGTGTGTGTGTGTGTGTGTGTGTGTGTGTGTGTGTGTGTGTGTGTGTGTGTGTGTGTGTGTGTGTGTGTGTGTGTGTGTGTGTGTGTGTGTGTGTGTGTGTGTGTGTGCGTGCGTGCGTGCGTGCGTGCTGTGTGTGCGTGTGTGTGTGTTGAGAAGGACATGAGAGTTAGCCTTCATTCATGATCCAATCGCATGGGCTGGATAGTACATTTGGTCTGGCCACAACCTATAACAAAAAAAACAGTATTCTGATAAATAATGGTTTCAGATACAGTACATGTTTAGTCTTTTGGGCCCATTTCGGCCTCTGTCCTACAACATGTTTGGTAAAGAGCAAAATTCTGCAAGTCTTGTCAAATGATATTGTTTTGAACTGAATTCTAATACTTGAGTTCTGAGGTACTGAGTCAGCTTTCAGTCTATCAGTTTGAAAAAGGTCATGATGACATCAGCAGTCCTACTCTGGGATATGTTTTGTGAAATGATGAGCCCAGAGCCGTGTCACTGCCACATCATCATCGTCGTCATCATCATCATCATCATCATCATCATCATCACCGTCATCGTCATCATCAAGGCAACGTGTTCTTGATGCAGCTCTCGAGCAGGAAACTGAGGGAGTTCAATGTGTGATATTAAACATCTTAGGCTGAGGAAGAGAAGCTTGAGTTCCACCTGGTAAACCAAGAGCTAAGAAGAGAGAGAGAGAGAGAGAGAGAGAGAGAGAGAGAGAGAGAGAGAGAGAGAGACAGAGGTGAGACCTCGGAGAGAGAGAGACAGAGGTGAGACAGAGGTGAGACCTCGGAGAGAGAGAGACAGAGGTGAGACAGAGGTGAGACCTCGGAGAGAGAAAGACAGAGGTGAGACCTCTGAGAGAGAGAGAGAGAGAGAGAGAGAGACAGAGGTGAGACCTCGGAGAGAGAGAGACAGAGGTGAGACCTCTGAGAGAGAGAGAGAGAGAGAGAGAGAGAGAGGGAGAGGGAGAGACAGAGGTGAGACCTCTGAGAGAGAGAGACAGAGGTGAGACCTCTGAGAGAGAGAGAGAGAGAGAGAGAGAGAGGGAGAGGGAGAGACAGAGGTGAGACCTCTGAGAGAGAAAGACAGAGGTGAGACCTCTGAGAGAGAGAGAGAGAGAGAGAGAGAGAGAGACAGAGGTGAGACCTCGGAGAGAGAAAGACAGAGGTGAGACCTCTGAGAGAGAGAGAGAGAGAGAGAGACAGAGGTGAGACCTCGGAGAGAGAGAGACAGAGGTGAGACCTCTGAGAGAGAGAGAGAGAGAGAGAGAGAGAGGGAGAGGGAGAGACAGAGGTGAGACCTCTGAGAGAGAGAGACAGAGGTGAGACCTCTGAGAGAGAGAGAGAGAGAGAGGGAGAGGGAGAGACAGAGGTGAGACCTCTGAGAGAGAGAGAGAGAGACAGAGGTGAGACCTCGGAGAGAGAGAGACAGAGGTGAGACCTCTGAGAGAGAGAGAGAGAGAGACAGAGGTGAGACCTCTGAGAGAGAGAGAGAGAGAGAGACAGAGGTGAGACCTCAGAGAGAGAGAGAGAGGTGAGACCTCAGAGAGAGAGAGACAGAGGTGAGACCTCGGAGAGAGAGAGACAGAGGTGAGACCTCAGAGAGAGAGAGACAGAGGTGAGACCTCGGAGAGAGAGAGAGACAGAGGTGAGACCTCGGAGAGAGAGAGAGACAGAGGTGAGACCTCTGAGAGAGAGAGACAGAGGTGAGACCTCTGAGAGAGAGAGAGAGAGGTGAGACCTCTGAGAGAGAGAGAGACAGAGGTGAGACCTCTGAGAGAGAGAGAGACAGAGGTGAGACCTCTGAGAGAGAGAGAGGTGAGACCTCTGAGAGAGAGAGACAGAGGTGAGACCTCTGAGAGAGAGAGAGACAGTGAGACCTCTGAGAGAGAGAGAGACAGAGGTGAGACCTCTGAGAGAGGGAGAGAGAGAGAGACAGAGAGAGAGAGAGAGACAGAGAGAGAGAGAGAGAGAGAGAGAGAGAGAGAGAGAGAGACAGAGACAGAGGTGAGACCTCAGGGGGAAAGAGAGGAGAGACCTCGAGGAGAGAGAGGAGAGACCTCAGGGAGAGAGAGATGAGGAGGAGGGATGCTGAGAAAATGAAGATTCAGAGTCACATGACCAATATAATCAGGGTGGAGAGGAATAAAGTCGTAATTAGGTATCCTTCACAAACTAAGAGTAGGATAGAAGGTAGATCATTTCATGGCTTGACAAATCAAGCGGAGAATAGGAGGAATCTCCTGTCGAGATGAGAAACCAGGGTTGCCTGGTATACAATAATAATTTTATTTGTATGATACTTTTGCAGGTGTACCATCAATAATGCCAAAAGTCCCATAATGTACAATAATTTGCCAAACAATCTTTACCGTCATTATCACAGACCCGCTCCATTTTAGGCCAATCAGACACTCCGTCTCTAAACAAATCCTCCCACCACCAATCACATTGTGTGTGGGCAGGCTTTGTTTTGACAGACTGACTCACGTTCACCATCACAACAAGCATTGGCTCATTTGAAGAGAGATAGTTTCCTGCTGCAAAAAAAGTAAAGTAAATGAGTTACTGAACAGGACGGTGAGGACAGGAGAGAGGAGCAGAGATGAGGAGTTGTTGAAACAGCCACAAATACCTGTTTTCTGAAATTACATTGACCCCTGTTTGTTCTCTTGGTTATGATTTGCAAAACGATAATTTTCTTCAACACACAATAGTATTAAGCCTCTGGGATGTTAATTTCACATTTCCTATCTGGCAACACTGTGAGGAACCCAGAGAATGATCCCTGGCTATATGTTGAAGGGTAATCTCATGTCAATGTGCCAGAGTGACTTTAAAAGGTTATTGTATCAATAAATCCTGGAATGTAAATCCCGGACCGTATTTTATAATTATTATTATATTCTTAGGCTTATTTTATTCTTTATTTAAAATTGAAAATCTTTATTTTTTGTATTTTTATTCGTGACTTTGTTTTGTCTACCTAAATGTTTACTGTGAGAGATTTGTTGTGCCAAATTTCCCTCTGGATGATTAAAGTATTTAGATTCTATTTATATTCTTATCTGTATCGTTGCAATAAGCGCCGTTGTTTATCCTGCGCCCCATCAACTGCATTTGTCAAGCGTTCTTTTTGTGAACCTCGAGAAGGTGTTATTTTCCCTGTGCTGACAGAAAGAAACCGATTAAGCAAGAACTAAAGAGACCGGAGAAGAAAACAAAAGCAAGAAAGCGTCCAAATCATCTACTAGCTGAGAGATGAGGAAAAACACAAATACAACTTGTTTGGAGGTAAACATCCATCACAACAGTGACACTCACCATCTCAGGATGGGGCCTGAAATCTGCCAATAGGGCACGTTGTAAAAAACATGTATTATATTGGTTGCGGGTGGCAGGGGTTGTCAGGCTCATCTCTATGCAGATGACACTGTTGTCCATTGTGTTGCAGACTCTCCAAAACTAGCAGCTGAAAATGTACAACTCTTCTTTAATACTTTGCAGCTACACGAAGCAACAACAATAATAACACCGTGAGAAGAGACATATACAGTAGCATCATACATACAGTAGCTACACGAAGCAACAACAATAATAACACATGAGAAGAGACATATACAGTAGCATCATACATACAGTAGCTACACGAAGCAACAACAATAATAACACCGTGAGAAGAGACATATACAGTAGCATCATACATACAGTAGCTACACGAAGCAACAACAATAATAACACATGAGAAGAGACATCATACAGTAGCATCATACATACAGTAGCTACACGAAGCAACAACAATAATAACACCATGAGAAGAGACATCATACAGTAGCATCATACATGAAGCTATGTACATGAAGGTACATGAAGCCAAAAACCTGACTTGTTATGTAGTTTTACCTCAGTACACAGTAAAGTACACGTGGGCGTAGATCGTCTCAGCGACGGTACAAGCCGTGCTTCGCCGCATCTGCTCCTGGTTGTGTATACGCTGAATATGTGCTGCATACATCTAGCAGGGTCACATTACTGCAGCATGTTTCATCTGCTCCTGGTTGTGTATACGCTGAATATGTGCTGCATACATCTAGCAGGGTCACATTACTGCAGCATGTTTCTCGGTCTCTGTGATGATCAGATGTAACGGGGAGGTTGTGGGGTGGCATCATTCCAATGAAACGGATGTGGGCACATCTGGAAAGGCTTTATGTGAAGACACAAGGGTGGGATGGTGTGTGTGTGTGCGTGAGCGCGTGCATGTGTGTGTGTGCGTGTGCATGTGTGTGTGTGTGTGTGTGTGTGTGTGTGTGTGTGCACGCGCGTGTGTGTGTGTGCGTGTGTGTGTGTGTGTGTGGCAGTAGAAGCAGGGGGAGTCCTCTCAGCAGTGGCCTTTGGGGGCTGTTTTCTTTTGGACTCAGTAAACAAGCTCTCAAGTAATGACTTCAGTGTGCCGGTCTGTTGGTGTTTACAAGTAGAAGTAGACAGCTTTATTGTCCTTGCACAATACAGTACAACGGAATTAGTTTGTGCAGCACCTAAAAGAACGATACCTATACATACACACACTACCACACTACACATCCATGATGTACCCATAGACACACACTACCATACATACATTAGTTGTACCATACTCACTATCACACCACACATTCATGTCCCCACACATACCCTCTGCTACAGATGCACTTATTCATAAGAACATTAAAAAGGTAAAAAAAAAATTAAAAGCATTGCAAAACATCACAGTAAAAAAAAAATATTGCACATTAGAGAATACCATTATTGCATTATTGCACATGTCCCAACATCTGTCATATTGCACATACAGTATATATTATAGTGAGGTAGATGTAGATGAGGTGTAGTGTGTTCAGTACATTGATGGATATCTCTAGTGCAGAAGCTTCTATCCTCAGGCCATCAGGATGCTCAACGAACAATAACACTATGCAACAACCATCAACTCACAACACACACATCCACACGCACACACTCACTTTAAACAAACACACTGCAGCACCCACTCTCCACACTTTAGAACACCTAAACACACTTTATATTTATTGGTAAAGGATTTGCACTACAACCCATACCTCAGTACACCTTACTGTAAATTGTACCTAAATTGTACCTCATCCCATTTCTGCTTTGCACTATATAGTATATTGTATATTAGTATATTGCATAGTATATTGTATATTGTATGGTAACTCAGTTACTTCTATTCTGCATCGAACGAATTGTACATATGTCTATACTGAACACTGTGTCTACGTACGTGACTTCTATTTTTGCTATACTATTTTATTTCATACTTATCTTGTCTAGCACAGTCTCTGGAGCGTAACAGAAAGAAGCATTTTGTATAAAAGTATTCTGTACTTCTGTATGACAACTATTAAAGAAACGTGAAACTTGAAACAACTGAAAACTGCTATGCTATATTTCTTCCCAATGCTACCCATCTCTAAACCATGCTTGCGTGTGTGCTTGCGTGTGTTTGTGCATCGATGCGTGTGTGCGTGTGCGTGTGCGTGTGTGTGTGTGTGTGTGTGTGTGTGTGTGTGTGTGTGTGTGTGTGTGTGTGTGTGTGTGTGTGTGTGTGTGTGTGTGTGTGTGTGTGTGTGTGTGTGTGTGTGTGTGTGTGTGTGTGCGTGTGCATGCCGGGCCTGTTCCTCTGTCATTTGGTCGGGCCCTGTAGCTGGTAATCTGAGTCCAGAGATTAGAAACAAAAACAGCAGAGAAGAATGTCTTTGGTTTGAGCCAGCGAGGAATTTACAATAGTCTTCAGGCTCTCCTGACCTCTCTCTTACTCTCTCTCTCTCTCTCTCTCTCTCTCTCTCTCTCTCTCTCTCTCTCTCTCTCTCTCTCTCTCTCTCTCTCTCTCTCTCTCTCTCTTACTCTCTCTCTCTCTCTGAAATGACGTAAACTCCATGATAAAAACTGCAAAAAAAGATTTCATCAATGACAAAACCGAGGAAAACAAAAATAAACCACGTGAACTTTGGAAATTACTCAATAATCAACTAGGCTGCAGTAAAAAACTTAAAACCAGGTTCTCAAACATAAACATAAAGACGGACAACACGCTCATCACATGGATCATGGATGTAGCCAATTACTTAAACACTTTCTTCACAAACATAGCCACAACACTGGTAAACAAACTACCCTCCCACTCAGGGCAGTATGGGGTAGAACACATAGTAGCATACTACAAGAACCTAGGCGTCCACAAAGACGATTTCAAACTGGAAATGGTAACTACAGATGAGGTACTCAATAAACTGAGCGCCCTCCAACCGAACAAGGCCACTGGCCATGACAACATCCCCTCCAAATTCCTTAGAGACTCAGCAGCCGCCATCACCCCAGTCATCACACACATAATAAACCTCTCCATAAAACAGGGACACGTCCCCAAGGACTTCAAAATAGCGAGAGTAACACCCCTGCACAAAAAGGGCAGCAAATTAGACCCAGGCAACTACCGCCCTGTTTCTATCCTTACATCCATCTCGAAAGTCATGGAAAAAATAGTATACGAACAGGTCGAAAAGTACCTTACGGATAAAAATCTAATCTACGAATTCAAATCTGGCTTCAGAACATCCCACTCCACTGACACATGCCTTCTCTATTTGAACGACCACATCAAGCAAGAGGTGGACGCGGGCAAATACTGCGGCATGGTCATGCTAGACCTACAAAAGGCCTTCGACACTGTCAATCACACCATTCTGATTGACAAACTAAAAGCAATTGGTTTTGATAGTTTATCAGTGAGCTGGATACAATCCTACCTGGAGGGGAGAGAACAGATGGTGGAGGTAAACGGTACCCTATCCCCCCCCTCACAGTGAACTGTGGTGTTCCACAAGGAAGCATACTAGGACCACTACTGTTCCTAATTTATGCAAATGACATGTCGTCAGCTTGTGACTGCAACTTGTTCCTGTTTGCGGACGACTCAGCCCTGCTGGTCTCTGACAAGAACAAGTTACAGGTTGAAAAAACCCTCAGCTCGGAACTAGGCAAAATCTGCATATGGCTCGCCGACAACAAACTATCATTACACATGGGCAAAACAGAGTCCATTCTCTTCGGTTCAAATAACAAACTCAGCAAGACCGACGGCTTCTCAGTTACAGTGGGTGACAATATTGTCACAAGGAAAGATGAAATTACCTACCTGGGTTCCATCCTAGAGGCTAATCTTTCCTGTGACAAAATGGCATCCAATGTAATAAAAAAAGTCAATCAACGAACTCGATTCTTGTACCGGATCTCCTCCCTGGTAAACAAGAATACCCTGAAGACTCTGGCAGGACTACGACTACGACTATGCTTGCACCTCATGGTACCAAAGCACCTCAAAGGCACTAAAAACCAAATTACAAACATCTCAAAACAAACTATTGAGCTGTACTGTATTGTACCCATTCTGCAATCTGTTAATAAAGTTTTCAATCAATCAATCAAAACTAGTCAGACTACTGCTTGACCTGACTCCTAGAACCCACCTCACCCCAACACACTTTGCCAACCTAGGATGGCTTAGAGTAGACCACAGAGTACAGCAACTTGCAATGGGCCTGGTCTACAAGATACACTACACGACCAAGGTACCCATGTACATGTCAAAATACTTCCCAAAGGTCAGTGAATACCACGATCACAACACCAGAGGGAGCTCCACAAATCATGTTAAACCCAGATTCGGCTCAAACAAGGGACTAAACACGTTTTGCAATTATGCCACAACAATGTGGAACGCCCTACCCAAAGCTGGGTCGCGACCCCGACTTTGGGAACCACTGCTGTAAAGGAATGTGAGTCACTACCCACCTTCAAAAACACTCTCAAAGAACACCTACGGGAGACTGCAATTCAAAACTGGCCCCTACAAATGTCCTAACCCAGTTGTACAATAAAGACCAAGCATGGCTTTGTCAGTATTCCAATGTACCCAACCCCCCCCCCCCCCCCCCCACCTCCAATGTACAGCCCCACCCAACCCCACCCCACCTACCCAACCTCCTCCAATGAACAGTTTCTATGTCAAATGTAGGTCAGTATTCCAATGTACAGTGTCCCCCCCCCCCCTCCAATGTACAGCCCCACCCCACCTACCCAACCTCCCCCAATGCACAGTTTCTATGTAAAATGTATATACACTCTTTTTCTGTATTTCTTTAGTATCACAAACAGTACTGTATTTGAAAATCTGGTATGTCATAAATGTATAGATGCAGCAGTACTGTCTATCTGTATGTCGTGTGTGTCATATGATGAATTGAAAATGGAGGACCCTGATGGAAACAAGACGAAAGTCTTTCTCAGGTCTGCATCCTCTTAACAATTGTATGTATTGAGCTGTACTGTACTGTACCCATTCTGCAATCTGTTAATAAACTTTTCAATCAATCAATCAATCAAAACTCTCTCACTCTTACTCTCTATCTTACTCTTACTCTTTTTTTCTCTCTCTCTCTCTCTCTCTCTCTCTCTCTCTCTCTCTCTCTCTCTCTCTCTCTCTCTCTCTCTCTCTCTCTCTGTCTCTCACTCTTACTATCTCTATCTCTCTCACTCTACTCAATTTCAATTAAATTAAATTAAAATGGGCTTTATTGACATGGGAAACATACGTTTACATTGCCAAAGCCAAACAAAACAAAACAATCAAACAGAGAAATCAAAAGAAATCAGTACATTACAGAAGGAATTTCTTGTACAGTCTTTATGGTGGTTGTATTCCGTTGGATGTCCTTTTCTTGTCACAGCAGCTCACAAATCTTGCTGCTGTGTTTGCACATTCTTGTATTTCTCCCAGTAGGTATGGGAGTTGTGAGTTATTGTCCATGTTTTCAAAGTCTCTTTGCGTGTTTGGAATTTGTGGGAAGTATATGTCTCTGATGTCTTGGTATAGTGGGCAGGTTGTTAAGAAGTGGAGCTCGGTTTCCACCTCATCTTGTGTGCAGTGGGTGCATAGTTTGTCTTCGCTTGGGAGCCAGGTCTGCCTATGGCGGCCTTTCTCGATGGCTAGGCTGTGCTCGCTGAGTCTGTACCTAGTCAAGGATCTTCTTAGTTTTGGGTCAGTCACAGTGCTCAGGTATTTTGCCACTGTGTACTCTCTGTTTAGGGCCAAATAGCATTTCAATTCACTCTGGTTTTGGGTTGATTCTTTCCAATGTGTCAGATAGTTTTCTTTTTGTTTTCTTATAATTTGATTTAGTCCAGTGTGGTTTCTCTCTGGTGGCTCTGCTTTTGTTTGTGAGCAGAGTCCCAGAACCATCTGGCTGAGTGGGCATCTCTCAAGGGTCTCTCTGTAGGTGAGGGCTATGTTGTGGAGTGTGTCTGGGGCACTTTCTTTTAGGTGATTGTGGAATTTAAATGCTCTTTTTTGAATTTTGATGATTAGTTCTTCCTAGTTCTGCTCTGCATGCATTATTTGGTGTTTTCCGTTGGGTGCGGATAATGGATTTGCTAAATTCTGCATGCAGAGTCTCAATTGGGTGTTTGTCCCATTTGGTGAAGTCTTGGTTTGCAAGTGGGCCCCAGACGCGTCTATTCGAAAGGCAACCGGTTCATGCTTCCGCGTTTGCGTTTTGCGCTCTGATTGGCCACTGCTTTTTCTGGTCGCACCAATCGTGTGACGGCAAGTTCTTTCGCCGGTTAAGCTTAGGCACTCTTTCGAAGTTGGTTAAGGTTAGAGTTTGTCTTAGAGCATGGCGATAGAACGTCAGCCCTGATTCCAAACTCTAACCTTAACCAACTTCGAAAGAGTCGCCTAAGCTTAACCAGTGATAAACTAGGCGTTAGGTAGTTTGCTGGTCGAGGCGGAAATGGGCGCGTCACGCGATTGCACATGTCACATGACCAGAAACGTCAGTGGCCAATCAGATTCGCAAAACGCATAAACCAGTTGCCTTTCGAATAGACGCGCCCCAGACTTCACAACCTAGGGAAATCGGTTCTATGACAGAGTCTAATATTTTGAGCCAGATTTTGATTGGAATGTCTAACTTGATGTTCCTTTTTATGGCATAAAAAGCCCTTCTTGCTTTGTCTCTCAGGTCGTTCACAGCTTGGTTGAAGTTCCCTGTAGCACTGATATTTAGGCTGAGATAGGTGTAGTTTTTTGTGTGTTCAGGGGAAATTGTGTCTAGGAGGAATTTTTGTTTTTGTTGGGAGAATTTGTGCAGAAGGTCAAGGTGCTGTTGTAGCCCTTCTTTTGTTGGGGACAGCAGCACCAGGTCATCTGCAAACAGTAGGCATTTGACTTCTGTGTTTGCTAGGGGGATGCCAGGTGCTGCAGTTTGTTCCAGTGTTTTTGCCAGTTCATTTATGTATATGTTGAAGATGGTTGGACTCAAACTGCACCCCTGTCTAACCCCACGGCGTTGAGGAAAGAAGTCTGTGTGTTTTTCCTCAATCCTCACAGCACATGTGTTGTTGGTGTACATTGACTTTATGAGGTCGTAGGTTTTCCCTCCAATGCCACTATCTAACAGCTTGTACAGCAGACCCTTGTGCCAAATTGAGTCAAATGCTTTTTGGAAGTCAACGAAACAGGAGTATATTTTGCTTTTATTTTTATTTATTTGGTTGTCGATTAGGGTGCTGAGGGTG
>NC_140181.1:88850939-88855939 GCF_963971535.1 Notolepis coatsorum | reverse complement strand
ATGTCCTAACTCAACCCCCTCCAATGTATAGTAAATGTCCTAACTCAGTAATACACAAGACCCTCTTCTTGGACCAAGTAAGGTTTCGACGATAATCCAATGTACAGTTACCCCCGCCCCGCCTACCCATCCCCCCCCCCCACCCAACCCCACCCACCCACCTCCAATGTACAGTTCCCCCCACCACACCCCACCTACCCAACCCCCCCCCCCCCCCCCCCACCTCCTCCAATGTACAGTTTCTTCGTCAAATGTATATACTCTCTTTTTTGTTTTTTTTAACTCTTTTTGTATCACAAACAGTACTGTATTTGTAAATCTGGTATGTCATAAATGTATAGATGTAGCAGTACTCTCTATCTGTATGTCATGTATGTCATATATGTTATGATGAATTGAAAATGGGGGACCCTGATGTAAACAAGACGAAAGTCTTTCTCTGGTCTGCATCCCCTTAACAATTGTGTGTATTGAGCTGTATTGTATTGTACCCATTCTGCAATCTGTTAATAAAATTTTCAATCAATCTGAATAATAATGTCCTCTGCGCCGTCTGTCTTGGCGTCCATTACTGTCTCAGCAACGCTTCTCTAACCCACCCCTCTCTCTCTCTCTCTCTCTCTCTCTCTCTCTCTCTCTCTCTCTCTCTCTCTCTCTCTCTCTCGCTCTCCTCTGTTCTCTTGTTCACTTCACTAGCCTAGCACCCTCGTGTCCTAACTTGCTGGCCTCTGCCTAGTATGCTAGTAGTAGCAGTAGTAGTAGTAGTGTAGTAGGGCTGTCCCCGACTAAGGATTTGGATAGTCGACCATGATTGGCCGAAATTAGCCGATAGTCGACTATTAGTCGACTATGAAAAAATAAGAATTTGAAAAAAAAAAGTATCGTTTTTTTTTATCATTCCATTTGGGCTGTGGGGGGTGCTTAATGTCTGAAGGAGTCAACGGAAGGCTTCTTGTCCTCTGCAAAAGCATGCAATTGGTCCACTGATGGATACATCTTGATATTTGTCTTGTCTAGTGTGTTCATTAGATGGGTGAAATCCTCTTTCAGTGCCTCTGTGCCTGTTTCCTTAGGCAGTTAGCCTCTGGTATGCGTGCCATTAGCGTTAGCCACGCTTCTAGGCCTCTTTTTGTATTCGACTAAGAGGTTGGCAGTCGACTACGGCTCCTTTCGATCGATTAGTCGACTATTCGACTAATAGGGGTCAGCCCTATAGTGTAGTAGTAGCAGCAGTAGCAGTAGTAGCAGTAGCAGCAGTAGTAGTAGTAGTAGCAGCAGTAGCAGTAGCAGCAGTAGTAGTAGTAGTAGTAGTAGTAGTAGTAGTAGTAGTAGTAGTAGTAGTAGTAGTAGTAGTAGTAGTAGTAGTAGTAGTAGTAGTAGTAGTAGTAGTAGCAGTAGCAGTAGCAGTAACAGCAGTAATAGGGTGACCATATTTTGATTTCCAAAAAAGAGGACATGCTGGCCCCAGCCTCGAGATACTTAATGATACTTTGCACAATCGAAGCAGGCATGGCCAGGGGTGCAGTCGTGCACACACGCGGTTACACGCCGTGTTATTAGATCACTGAGGCAGAACTAAGTACGCGCGATCGCGCACGGATGTGTACTCGCGTGTACGCGCAGTCGCGCACACAAAAATGCGCTGTATCCATTCGTTGTGACTAAGTACCCGGCCAGCGGCCACCGTTTTACATAACAAAAAGCGCAGGACTAGGTGTCTGGGTGTTGGCTATCTGAATGCATCTCCCCCTTCATTCTGTGTGACACAGGCAGTGGAGGTGAATACTAATGTGGCTCGGAATTCGTGATGGGGTCTACCTGCTTATGATTGAATCAAGCGTCTGCCGTGCTGCGCGCCAGCTTTCCAATTGCTCTCGCGCGCACATTCACACAAATAGAGAGCAAGAAGAGCGTGTATGATAGAAAGATTGCACTTGCGTATATGCGCTTGTGTGTGTGTGTGTGTGTGTGTGTGTACGTGCGTGTGTGTGTGTGTATAACTGCGCACGCAAGTGGGTGTGAGCGCACCACAAGGTTCATCACCAAACCTCCCTTGCTGTGCACTAGGAGTCATGCACACACAAACTTCAAGTAAACACAAGTTGTCTGATTATTTTAAGTTTGCTTTTGTGTTTGTGTGTAAAACAATTTCTTTAATTGAATTAACTTAAACTAAAAGTAAATACAAACTAAATTAACAATGTAACTTACATTGTTAATTTAGTTTGTATTTACTTTTCTAGTTTAAGTTGATTCAATTAAAGAAATTGTAACTACTATTACATTTAAAACATTGTTTGTTTTTCAACCATATCTGGTAACAATATAATTTCTTTATATATTGAAGGCTACATCCTGCTACCTTTTTCAGCTTCTCTATTTCAAAAAAAAAAAAATCTGTTCTGTGCACGTACCCGCACGCGCGTGCGTGCGCGTGCACGTGGCGTGGCACCAGTTCCCATATTACGACTGCACCACTGGGCATGGCCACCTTCATTTCACTATGTCTTGTGTATGTACTGTACTGTATGTGATGAATAAACCTCTTGAATCTTTACTCAATGTTTACTCAAAGATGCCTTTATTGTTTTAACCTCTTAACATGCACCCAGAAAAGCGGCCATTTTCCCCCTGATAAAAATCACTTTTAGTGCTAATGAGTAACATAGGGCTGAACATGAGTTGAACTTGTGTAGGCCTACTCACGTTTTTGTGTAGTAGTTGCAATATTCCAAAATAATATATATTTTATGAATAAGCTGGAAAACACCGCAAATCCATAGCCTGAAGTCTTACGTGTGTTGTCGGGCCTTACAAATACATTTGATTTTGATTTGATTATCAATAAGGTGATATCTGGAACACACAAACACACTATTTTTTAAATCACATGCCATGAAACTCTGGGACCTGGCTGAATTTAAAGGAAAACTCCAACATTTTGGGAAATTAGCTTATTTAACATCTTCCCTGGAGTTAGACAAGAAGATACATACCTTTTCTGTCTCTGTGCGTGCATTTAGCTTTGGGAACAGTCGCTCCATTAGCATAGCTTAGCTTCATCACTGGAAGTGAGGGAGGACAGTAGCCTGACGTTCCCTACAGGTTTGTTGATATTCTCATTCCTTCAAAGGATCCGAACCGATTGAAGTTTATGGATACCATGACTTAAAATCCTCTTACCTTGACGATTAAAAGCCTCCCCAATTTAGAAAACAGTAATCCAATGGCTGGTATTGCTAATATACTACTAACTACTGGACGCTCGAAGCTAACCGGAGCTAACACAGAACAGGATGGTAAAGCAAATATAATGACTTCCTTTCTGGGGTTTTCAAAATAAAAGTGCGATGTTTATAGCAGCGGAAAATGTTTATTTTGTACATTATCTAACGTTAACACGAACCTAAACTAACTTTAGGTTAGTTGTAATGTTAGTTTAGGTTCGTGTTAACGTTAGATAATGTACAAAATAAACGTTTTCCGCTGCTATAAACATCGCACTTTTATTTAAGAGGTAAGAGGATTTTAAGTCATGGTATCCATAAACTTCAATCGGTTCGGATCCTTTGAAGGAATGAGAATATCAACAAACCTGTAGGGAACGTCAGGCTACTGTCCTCTTTCACTTCCAGTGATGAAGCTAAGCTACGCTAACGGAGCGACTGTTCCCAAAGCTAAATGCACGCACAGAGACAAAAAAGTATGTATCTTCTTGTCTAACTCCAGGGAAGATGTTAAATAAGCTAATTTCCCAAAATGTTGGAGTTTTCCTTTAAGACTGCACAAATCTTTTAGGGGCATATTTAGAGTTTACAAATATATTTCTCTCCCATTTTAAATGCAAGAATGTATACACCACTATCACATGTATGAAGTGGCTAACATAAAAAAATTAAATACCAACTAAATATTATAAATAATATAATGGAAATAGCTGTCCCCTGGTGTCATGTCACTGGTGTTACCGCTTAACAAAAATCCCTATTCTGAAAAAATCCAAAGACTTGTGATATCACTTCCTACTTCCTACAACTTACTTCCTGAAGAACTGTGAATAAAGGTAAATTGTCAGTCTGCTGTCTTTTTTCAAATGTTGGAAATGTTCTCATTTATCTCATAATTTCATACGAGACATTTAGCTAGAGTCACTGGTATGGCCTATTTTTTAAGAAGATATCAATACTCAATAATCAATACAAATTGATTAAATTACATATTTTTGTGAGTTTAGCATGATTAGCAACATGTGGTTTGAGGTACTGTAGTTGCCATTTTGTAAAATACAGATTTCATGAAAATGGTCACTGGTGTTACCGTCACTGGTGTTACTGCTCTTCATGGTAACGCCAGTGACGACCAGTAACACCAGTGACTATCTTGTGTAAATAAGCTTTAGTAAAAGCTTTTAAAGAAGTTGTTATGCATACAATATAATCATTAGTACCCATTTCATGATCACAACTAAATATAAATATAAATTATATAAATAAATATATATATAATATATATATAAAATAAATATATATAAATAAATAAATTTGACTTAATGTCAGTGATAATCTTTGGTTTTGTACTAAATACACCATTTTCTATCTCAAATAAGTAATTGATATTGAATAAAACAATCTTTAGTGTTCTTTGTGTCACTGGTGTTTTATTGTGTCACTGGTGTTACTGTGTTTTTTTGGGTCATATGAAATCAAAAGTGTCACATTTGACTTGTAAATGATTTTATATCAATTGACCTTTGCTTCATTCAAGAGTTAGGATGTTAAGGATACTATCATTACATTTGTATGACTGTCCTTCAAATATTGTTATTATTATAGCAAAGATATGATGGTGTTAATAAGCAAACGTCACACAATTACACTTTTCACAAACCTGATTATTATCCTACTGTGCCTCTGACACAGAATAGATTGTGAAAAAAAAATCTAAAAATACTTTAATATTGTTAAAGGTATGAGGTAACACCAGTGACATTAAGCTCTCAT
>NC_140181.1:88810939-88845939 GCF_963971535.1 Notolepis coatsorum | reverse complement strand
AGGGTCCCCCATTTTCAATTCATCATAACATATATGACATACATGACATACAGATAGACAGTACTGCTACTTCTATACATTTATGACATACCAGATTTGCAAATACAGTACTGTTTGTGATACGAAAAGAGTCCAGAAAAGAGAGTATATACATTTGACATAGAAACTGTTGTTACGGACGGTGTCCTTATGTGTATATATATGGGAGTAATGTATGTTATCTGTTGTGTATATAGGCATGTTTTGTTTGTTGTTGTCTTGTCTCCCTCTTGTGTCTACATATCCCACTCTCAGGTTCCCAGTTGCAGCAGCAGCTGGTCAATCAGCAACTCACCCCGGTGCAGCGGCAGCTGAGACTCGTTCTGCAATCAACATCCACTCTCCCTTCATATACCCTTTGTGTTTCAGTGTTAGTTAGCTCCCTGGTTCGTTTGGTCTGTGGTTGTGGTAATTATACTTGGTCTGTGTCTGTGTGGGAGCTCATCTTTGTGTGGTCTGGTAATAGAGCTGGTGAAGGCTCTGGCACTTTGTGCTATTAGTTAGTTTAGGACTTTGGTATAGTTTTGTGCTGTGTGTGTGTTGTATAGAGCTGTGGCCTGTTTGGCATTAGTTTAGTTATTTGTACATTTCTGTTTTGTTCCTAACTTGTGTATTTCCTCGTCACCCAGCCTATGGTGATTGTTTTGCTTTGTTATTAACCTTTTGTTTCGCACACAGGGACATTGAGGGCAGGAAGATACCCTGGGGTCTACATCTGCATCACGTAGGAGAACTACTGTTAAAGACACCAGCTTTAGAGTGAGCACCACCTCCTGTACTTTGGGGCGTCCGCGCCTGTAAAGGGGGGAGTGGGCTTTTGTTTCCTTTTGATATTATTTGGTGCTCACTGGTAGGTCCTCTTTGCTCTCTGTGTTGCTGATCCTCATTTGTGTAAAATAAATATTGTTATTTTACAATCTGTCTCTGGTGTTTTGTGTCACTGCACCCTCACCTATCCTGTCTGTGGCCTAGTGTTGCGTCTCCCCACGGGGGCACGTAACATAAATGGGGGCTCGTTAGTGGGCAACAGACAGTTGGTGTTGGTGTGCGGTGGACACGTTGATTGGTTTTGGGTTTTGGGTGGTAGTTTGTTAGGTGTGTTTTTGGGGTGTGTTTGCACTGGTGTCGGGGTAGGCATGTCGTCTTTTGAGGTGGAGGAGTTTCTACTTGATCCCTCGGTTGATCGTTTGGATCAATGTAGAAAGGAGGACTTATGCGCTATCGCCTCGCATTTTCAGGTCACCCTTGCTAAAAGTTTGGCTAAGGCTGACCTGAGAGAAGAGGTGGTGCGCATATTAGTGTGGAAAAAGGTGCTCGGTATAGGTGAGGGGGCATCTTTTATTTCTTCCCCTCCAGTCTCAGACGAGGAGCGGGAGGGCGAGGTACCTCCGGTGGTAGACCCGGTTAAGGACGGGGTAGAGGATAAGCCTCCCCTTTCGGGTGTCACGTCTCCAGTGCACAGACATGCTTCACCTTTCCCTAGTGGGAGTACTACAGTGGGAGTACTACTAAGGTGGCTACATCTTTAAAGTGGCCTAAAGAGGTCTGGTCTCTCTTACTACAATGTAAGCTAACGGGAAAAGCCCAGGACATTTTGTCTGCCCTCCCTCTGACTGACAGTTTGTCTTATGACATAATCAAGACGGCTGTACTTCGAGCATACGAGTTAGTGCCGGAGGCATATAGGCAAAAATTCCGAGCTCACAGAAAGTTACCTGGCAGTACTTTTGTGGAGTTCGCTCGTGAGAAGGAGTCTCTAGTTTTTCGGTGGTGTAAGGCGAGTGACGTGTCTGATTTTAATTCACTGGCTGAGTTACTGTTGCTGGAGGAGTTTAAAGGTAGTCTGTCTGACTGTTTGGCTACGTATCTAAATGAGCAAAAAGTGGGTACGTTGGCTCAGGCTGCAGTGCTCTCTGACGAGTTTGTGCTGACCCATAGGCAAACTTTTGGTACTCAACGACATGAGGGTAGGACCTTTTATCCCTCTGCTCACACTCCAGCTGGGTCACATGTTAGTCCGCCGCAGTTCCGCCGCATGGGCTATGTTGGACAGACTAGTCCGCCCCGCTCAGTATCTCCCCGCTACAAGGAGGAGCGGGAGTGTTTTACTGTCATCAAGTGGGCCACGTAATAAGTGACTGTGTTGTTTTGAGACGCAAGGAGCAGTCTCAGACAGATGGACGACCTAAAGCGGTTGGTTTGGTCCAGACAGTGTGTGACGTCCCAGGTCCCAGTTACGATCCGTTTATGTCGGACGGGTTGGTCTCGCTCAGTGGCAGTGAGTTGGACCAGCGTCCAGTACGCATACTGCGGGATACTGGGGCAGCACAATCATTTATCACATCAGACATGTTACCATTTTGTGATGAGTCATCGACTGGCTCTAGTGTGTTGGTGCAGGGGATCGGCATGGGCTTTGTGTCGGTGCCCCTCCATCAGATACATTTAACCTGCGGGTTGGCAAAGGGGGTGTTCAAGGTGGGCGTGCGCCCATCATTACCAGTGGGTGGCGTCACCTTTTTATTAGGTAATGACATCGCTAGTGGCAGAGTTATGCCATGTGTTTTGGATCACCCTAATGTTTTGTGCCCTGATGTGTTTGCTCCGTTTCTCCCAGATGTGCCAGTGTGTGCGATCACCCGTGCTCCACAACCTGTAGTTGTGGCGAGTGACAGGGTGACGATTCGACGGGGAACACTAGCCTCTGAGGCACCACGGTTACCCAGGACTTGTGGTAAGCTGGTGGTTGCCCAGAGTGAAGACGCTGGGTTGGGCACATGTTCATTTACTGCTCCTGCTCCAGGGATAGCTGGAAGCAGAGAGGTGGTCAGTTCGGTTGTGAATACAATTCGGTCAATAGGCGGTCCTTTGAGGCTGTTGAAGCAGCTGATGGGAGAGACTCTTCACAACAAACCTCAGGTGAGGGGTTTGTTGTCTTGTGTGTGCAGGCTTGGAAAGTGGCTGCAGGAGGCTAGTGCTGTCTCTGAGGGGGGTCTCTCTGCTGCTCAGCATATTGTAATGCTGCATTTTTTAGCTGTGCTGTGTGGACTTTCTCACATTGTATTATGTGTTTTTCTTTGTGAGGAGGAAAAGGGCAGCAGTCTGCCATTGTGCATTTTAACTATGAACCGTCCCTCTGTTTTCTTTTTGTGAGGTGCCTTCTCAGACCACGGTCTTAATACTTTTGATGTTGGTGTTGGGACTGCTGTACCCCTGGATATTTTGTGTCAACAGCACCCCTGATCATGTCAAATGCTACCAAGAGAGGTATGAAGAGGCGGAAGGTGATGGTCTGTTTGGTTGGTGGCAGTGGTGGATGTTTTGTTTTGTGTTATGATGTGTGTTCTTTGGGAAAACTGATGGGGTACTTGGGTGTTGTGTTGTCGCCAGCCATGGGCTGACTCTTTATGGGGGGAGTGTTACGGACGGTGTCCTTATGTGTATATATATGGGAGTAATGTATGTTATCTGTTGTGTATATAGGCATGTTTTGTTTGTTGTTGTCTTGTCTCCCTCTTGTGTCTACATATCCCACTCTCAGGTTCCCAGTTGCAGCAGCAGCTGGTCAATCAGCAACTCACCCCGGTGCAGCGGCAGCTGAGACTCGTTCTGCAATCAACATCCACTCTCCCTTCATATACCCTTTGTGTTTCAGTGTTAGTTAGCTCCCTGGTTCGTTTGGTCTGTGGTTGTGGTAATTATACTTGGTCTGTGTCTGTGTGGGAGCTCATCTTTGTGTGGTCTGGTAATAGAGCTGGTGAAGGCTCTGGCACTTTGTGCTATTAGTTAGTTTAGGACTTTGGTATAGTTTTGTGCTGTTTGTGTGTTGTATAGAGCTGTGGCCTGTTTGGCATTAGTTTAGTTATTTGTACATTTCTGTTTTGTTCCTAACTTGTGTATTTCCTTGTCACCCAGCCTATGGTGATTGTTTTGCTTTGTTAACCTTTTGTTTCGCACACAGGGACATTGAGGGCAGGAAGATACCCTGGGGTCTACATCTGCATCACGTAGGAGAACTACTGTTAAAGACACCAGCTTTAGAGTGAGCACCACCTCCTGTACTTTGGGGCGTCCACACCTGTAAAGGGGGAGGTGGGCTTTTGTTTCCTTTTGATATTATTTGGTGCTCACTGGTAGGTCCTCTTTGCTCTCTGTGTTGCTGATCCTCATTTGTGTAAAATAAATATTGTTATTTTACAATCTGTCTCTGGTGTTTTGTGTCACTGCACCCTCACCTATCCTGTCTGTGGCCTAGTGTTGCGTCTCCCCACGGGGGCACGTAACACTGTACATTGGAGGAGGTTGGGGGGGGGGTAGGAGGAGTGGGAGACACTGTACAACTGAACAAGCAAAACTGTACATTGGAATATTGACAAGACCATACTTGGTCATTTACTGTACATTGGGGGGGTTGTGTTAGGACATTTACAGGGGCCAGTTTAGAATTGCAGTCTCCCGTAGGTGTTTTTTTAGAGTGTTTTTGAAAGTGGGTAGTGATTCACATTCCTTTACAGCTTTGGGTAGGGCGTTCCACATTGATGTGGCATAATTGCTAAACGTGTTTAGTCCCTTGTTTGAGCCGAATCTGGGTTTAACATGATTTGTGGAGCTCCCTCTGATGTTGTGATCGTGGTATTCACTGACCTTTGGGAAGTATTTTGACATGTACATGGGTACCTTGGTCGTGTAGTGTATCTTGTAGACCAGGCCCATTGCAAGTTGCTGTACTCTGTCGTCTACTCTAAGCCATCCTAGGTTGTCAAAGTGGGCAGGGGTGAGGTGGGTTCTAGGAGTAAGGTCAAGCAGTAGTCTGACCAGTTTGTTTTGAGATGTTTGTAATTTAGTTTTTAGCGCCTTTGAGGTGCTTTGGTACCATGAGGTGCATGCATAGTCGTAGTACCCTTGAATGAGTGCTCCTGCCAGAGTCTTCAGTGTATTCTTGTTTACCAGTGAGGAGATCCGGTACAAGAATCGTGTTCGTTGGTTGACTTTTTTTATTACATTGGATGCCATTTTGTCACAGGAAAGATTTGCCTCTAGGATGGAACCCAGGTAGGTAATATCTTCTTTCCTTGTGACAATATTGTCACCCACTGTAACTGAGAAGCCGTCTGTCTTGCTGAGTTTGTTATTTGAACCGAAGAGAATGGACTCTGTTTTGCCCATGTGTAATGATAGTTTGTTATCAGCGAGCCATATGCAGATTTTGCCTAGTTCTGAGCTGAGGGTTTTTTCAACCTGTAACTTGTTCTTGTCAGAGACCAGCAGGGCTGAGTCGTCCGCAAACAGGAACAAGTTGCAGTCACAAGCTGACGACATGTCATTTGCATAAATTAGGAACAGTAGCGGACCTAGTATGCTTCCTTGTGGAACACCACAGCTCACTGTGAGGGGGGGGATAGGGTACCGTTTACCTCCACCATCTGCTCTCTCCCCTCCAGGTAGGATTGCATCCAGCTCACTGATAGACTATCAAAACCAATTGCTTTTAGCTTGTCAATCAGAATGGTGTGATTGACAGTGTCGAAGGCCTTTTGTAGGTCCAGCATGACCATGCCGCAGTATTTGCCCGCGTCCACCTCTTGTTTGATGTGGTTGTTTAAATAGAGAAGGCATGTGTCAGTGGAGTGGGATGTTCTGAAGCCAGATTGGAATTTGTAGATTCGATTTTTTTCCGCAAGGTATTTTTCGACCTGTTCGTATACAATTTTTTCCATGACTTTCGAGATGGAGGTTAGGATAGAGAGAGAGAGAGAGAGACCAGTAGAAGGGCCTTCATAAATGCTATCTCTCTGCCCTATAGGAAGGCTGAGTTTACATTTACATTTAGTCATTCAGCTGATGCTTTTATCCAAAGCGACTTACAAGTTCTGTATGACAAGTCATCAGGAAGGGCACAACTCTTATCAGCTGAGTAACAGTGTTCATCAAAGTGTTGAGTACTACAGTGTAGGTTAGTTTATTAGGACAAGTGCACGACAGTAAGGTTAGTTAGGGTTCGATTATTATTATTATTATTATTTTTTTTCCCCTTCAGATAATGGTTGAAGAAGTGCATCTTTAGGCAACGGCAAAATATTGGAGGGGTTTCGGCTGTCCTAACTGGGGTGGGAAGTTCATTCCACCATTGTGGGGCAAGGAATGAGAAAAGGCAGGTTCTCCTTGATGACCCTCCCGGAGCTTGGATAGGAGTGGGTCTGAGACCGCCAGAAGATGCAGAGCGTAGGGGTCTTGAGGGTGTGTAGTTAGAGACCATTGACCGGAGGTAGGCGGGAGCGGTTCCCTTTGCCGCACAGTATGCCAGGTCAAGGGCCTTGAAGCGGATTTGTGCAGCAGTGCAGGTCCCTAAGATGTGGGGTGACATGGGCCAACTTCGGTAGGTTTGAGATCAGGGGCGTTTTTAGGGTTAGAAAACATTGGGGGCTTCAGCCCAGGGGGGTGGAGGGGGGTTTCCCCCCCCCCCTTTTTTTATTTTTTTTTTTTATTTTTTTTAAACACAGTAATACGCAATTTTAGAGTAATTAGAGATGAATACTGAAGAACTAGAATCATTAGAGGTTCTCAAAGTGAGGTCCATGTCCATGAGAGGGATCTGGGCAGTCCCCATAGAAAATTCAAAGTTAACAGGACCAAATCATCAGTTTCTTATTTATTTATTTAACCTTTATTTAGCCAGATAAAACCAGATTGATCTGGTCCAAGAGGCCCCAACAGGAGTACAAATATACATATATACACATATATATATATACATATACTGTACATACATACACACATATACACCAATAACAAAATAAAAACAGTTAAGAATCATACACATAAGCAAATAAACAAACAAACAAACATATGCACAGCCTATGTACAAAAGAAATAAACAGTTAATCTCTAGTCTTTACAGTTTTCTTCAATTGCATAAACACTCAAATCAAAAGTATTACACAATTATCAAAACATTACACTCAAGGAGCAAAACATAGGCCCAGATTTGCACCTCTATAAGCACAATGTCAGCCTCACACTTTTTGCAAAACAATACACAGAGCAAAAAAGTATCTTGCCAGATCCAGCTAGGCAAAGAGATAATGTCTAGTATTTTCTGTACTCTATTTAAATTTTTTCAAAATTGTTTTTGTTTTACTGTAATTTTAACCTGTAGGCCTACTGGATACAGTATTTTATGTTTGTCTGATATTTGCTGAGCTTACAGTGTTATGCACATAGTAGCATGAAAACTGGGACATGTTTTGTTGTGATTCTCCATGTTGAAATGTTGACTGATTTGGTTATATGGCGAGAAAATTTATATTTTCATCAGTCTGCATCATTGATTTGGGTATATGGAGAGAAAATGTTTTTTTTCCAGCAGTCTGCATCATTGATTTGGGTATATGTAGATAAATAAATAATATTTTCATCAGTCTACAGCATTGGTCTTGTGTAGTGTTTGGTGAATTTATTGTATATTTGCACATTCTCTGCGTACTTCACTTACAGTACTCTAATCACTGAGAAGTAGAATAGCTAAATGTGTTTTAGGTTAAGCACAGCAGTGTGAGTAACTGGTTCAAACAGAATTAAGTCATATAAAACGTGTTTCATATAGTAACAAAATGTAGTTTTTTTAAATTAGTGTATGGTTTTGACAAGTGTTTAATTTAGCAAAGGATCTGAGGTGTTCTGATAATTGTGTGTGTGGTTGTGCTAATTGTGTGTTTTGAAACACCGGGCCCCGTTTTAAAAATCATGCTTAAGCAATCGAAAAAAAAAGTCTCATAAAAAAGATATTAGATTTTGGGGTATTTTCCTGCCTTTGGTCCGCTTTGCATTCACATCTCAAATGCAGGGTTCACTTGCAAGAGTGAATGAGCTTTCACACCACCCCAAACCAACCGGACTATCCGAGGAAATGAACCAGGGTTCGATTAAAGCTTATTATAGTTTATCACAGTATCATGAGCATGTCTTTGTCAGTGGACACTGGACATGGGTATGGAGGCTCCAGGTGCTGCTGCGTTAACGTGCACATCTTCAATACCTATCTGTACTATTTAAAAGCACAGTGCAGGACACACTCAAAGGTTATCGCACCTCAGAGATGGCAGTGGACATGTATGACAGGACAAAGGCCATATGTAATGGCATCTTGTGGCACAAGCTCAGACCTCAGCTCAGGAGATCAGCTGAGACAGAGACTGTTCTATCCAGAGCTTGAGAGCAGGTTCTCATGAGTTGGATAACAACTTATGAGAGGCATACAGGCATGTTATCCAGCCTCAGACCAGTTTCTCTCAGTGGAATTGCTGCAACCCCTCGCCACACATTACAATATCCAACTATTGCCAGAGGAGATCACAGTTGCAAAGTGTTTCCTGGTCAGGACAGGCAGAGATGCAGTCCCTACTATCCAAAGTGTCTTTTCCCTCCTGGATGATGATGATAATAATAATAATAATAATAATAATAATAATAATAATAATAATAATAATAATAATAATAATAATAATAATAATAATAATAATAATAATAATAATAATAATAATAATAATAATAATAATAATAATAATAATAATAATAATAATAATAATAATAATAATAATAATAATAATAATAATAATAATAATAATAATAATAATAATAATAATAATAATAATAATAATAATAATAATAATAATAATAATAATGCATTTGATTTATAAGGCGCCTTTCAGGACACTAAAAAAAAAGTCCACAAATCGGTGAATGAAAAATTATAGGATCAAATGAAAACTACTTACTAAAAATGTTTAAAAGTACTAAAAACCAACAAAAAATACCAAACACTAACAAACATTCAGCAAAGACAATGGGGATGCTGACATAAAAAAAAAAAAAAAAAAAAAAAAAAAAATTTAAACTTTTTTTTTTTTTTTTTTTAGATCCGGGGCTAGGAGAAAAACATCCGGGGCTAAAGCCCCGGAAGCCCAGGGCTAACGACGCCACTGTCAGATCAGGCGGGCCGCTGCGTTCTGAATGAGTTGAAGAGGCTTGGTGGCAGTGGCCGGGAGGCCAGCAAGAAGTGCGTTGCAGTAGTCGAGGCGGGAAGTTGATATGGATGAACATTCTCAAACATTCTCCCTAATATTTCCTTTCATTGATCTTCATTGACATCTTGGTGCAGGCCTACATGTAAAACCTGAAAATTAGTTAAGATGGAAATTACAATAACCAGGATTCCTTTTTTTTGGGATAAGGGTATATTTAATATAAGGTATATTTTTAAAATCAACATTTTAAAACAATGTTCAATACAGGCTGCCGATGACTCTGCAGCAAGTCAGTCTCCTATTCGCCGTGGACGGAGCTGATGACATCACAGTCAGTATTGGTTCTCTTTCAGTGTTTATTTAAGTATGGTCCGGGGACAGCCAAGGCCCCTTGGGGAGTTCCTGGGGGGCCCCAGAGAAGAAAAGCTGAATCTGTCAGCTCTTGTATTTGTTAGAACAATGTATTGTTAGTTTGTGCAGCTCTCAGATGAAGGGGGTAAACCTCTAAATGTCTCTGTGGGAGTCAGTGACGTGCAACAAGTTTATAGCTCTGGGAGAGAGGTCGTGTTCACAAATATTGGCAGGGCAGTCCCATGTGCATTCTTTAATTGGGTGGCATTCCCCTTTATAATCTAAGTCAGCTCAAAAGCATTTCCTGTCCTCTAGTTGCATAGTATACAAGGACAACAGACAGCCCATCGCTCTCTCTCTCTCTCTCTCTCTCTCTCTCTACCACTCTGTCAGATGGCTGTATTGTGTGTCTGTCACTAATGGCTGAGGAATGTCACATTAGTCAGGGGCCGTATGCGTGACGCTGCGAACATTAAAACACTTTGACAAGGCTAATATGATATTACACACACACACACACATAGACACACACACACACACACACACTCAAAAGCACTGAGACAGGTCTGGTGACCTCATTGCCTCAGAGCTACAGAATGATAGAGTGCCTCCCACACACTCCAAACCCCAAATATGCCCCCCTGGCTAGATGGCATAGCTTATGTTTCAAAATAATTTCAACATTATAGAAATTACAAAACTGCCTGTTTGAGGATTTGAGCCAGGATCGTGTCAATACTGCGAAGGGAAAAGTGAAAAAAATGTCATTTATATTTTGATGTTTAGTTTCCATCCATCCAACCCACCCACGCTCCCCTGTCCCCATGCCCACCAAACCTGACACCGTCGGGGGATCAAGCAGAGTTCAGTCCCCCGTGGCCTGGTTCCCTTTCTCTCTCTCTCTGACTCACCGTCTGCCTGGGTTTATACCAGTCGATTACACCCTCACCCCTCACTTCACAACAGCCTAGAGGTAGACAGACAAATGAAAAAGTCTCCCTTGATCCAAGTGACACTTTGGATTACGTGTCTCTGTGTGTGTGTGTGTGTGTGTGTGTGTGTGTGCATGTGTGTGTGCATGTGCGCCCAAGCGTGCATGTGTGCATGCTCATCTCTCTTTTAGGGTGCTGTTTACATTACACACACTAACTCATGCAACCCGATCCCTTGCTTTGAGCAGTGTGCACCCCCCTGCCCCCAAAACCCCTCTCTCTCTCACACACACACACACACACATCTACCTCTCAACACGGTTCCTGGGAGCTATAGGATGAAACACATCGTTACCTCACCAAGACAGGCTGGCGTCAGTGTGTTTGGGTCAAGAGGCCAGTGGGGAGAGCAGACATGTTGTTGCCATATGTTCAACCCGGTGGTTCAACTCTCCACTGGCCTAAGGGGGCAGGGGGTTCTAGTAAAGAGTTCCTATAAGGTGACTGGAGTATAACCTCATTGCTGGGTTGAGGGCTACAAGAAACGCGCAGGGCTCGGTCCGCAACCGAAGTCACAGTTCGTAGCTACCTCATCTGGTAGATCGTCTATCGGGGGGGGGGGGGAGGGGTATTCGCCGGGTCTCTGGTCCCAGTCTCCTGCCTCCAGCTGGGGCCGCTGTCTGCGGGCAGGAAGTGGGACGGTGGGATTCCCACACTGTGCTAATTTCACACTGGCTATCTCCTAGAGAGCTGTGGCTCCTAGGAAAGATCTCCCCCCTTCCATGATCTCGCTATCCTCCTCCCCCCCCCCCCTTCGCCCACCTGTGGTCCCCCCCTACAACATGTGTTCTCCATGTGTGCTCGCCCTGTGTATGCCGCCTGCTGAAAGCATGGCAGGTGTGTGCAGGTGTTCCGCGCATCTCTCGCCACCTCAGACACAAACCTGTCCTCACTCTCTCCCACACATACGCATTTAGCTAAACACTGACGCATTGCCCACTCTCCCCGTTTAGAAGCTGTCCCAGCTTTTCTGATTAACTCCTCACGGGTTCACTCCCACACAATGGCTGTTGAAACAGTATCTATATCAAACTACGTGTCACAATCAGGCCTACGACAGGGTTTTCTTTTTATAAACAAAGCTTTATTATTTACACATAGCAAAAAGAAACAAGGCACAATTTTGGTACAGGAATCATATCGACATCTCAAGTTTGGATCAAATGTAAAAAGGCATATCTAAAATATCTCTTCTTCATAAAAAAAAGTGTCTGTGGTTCAAACAGATAAATGCACCGGTCATTCAAAAAGCTTTGGTTCAATTAAACAGGAAAGACTGTGGCAAGTGGTGTTGTCAGGCTTAAGTGGTCCTTTCATGTCCTACACCAACCTCTGGTCTGATGTTTGGTGCAGGTTGTGTGTGTGTGTGTGTGTGTGTGTGTGTGTGTGTGTGTGTGTAGACAGGAAAGTGTGAGTTTGGGGTGATGAGGGGAAGGGCGAGGAGAGGGTCACCTGTCGCCGAGGTCACAGCTAACACATCTCTCAGCGCCCGCGTCCACACAACACCACACACAGACAGCTGTCTCAACACATACAGCTGCTCATATACATGCATGCCATGTATGTAGAATATGGCGAGAGATGACATCCCCTCCCCATACACACACACACACACACCCCCAAGCAGCTGCAACATGGCTGCAGTCCCGGACCGGCCGGCACCAATGGGGGTTCTTGGGAATTAACTGCATGTCCAGCTGCCCTCTACACACACTTGACAGGAGCCTAACCATCAGACATGTGCATCGGATAATAGTTTTTAAAATCTATCGTAAAAAAAAAAAAGTAAACATTTTGGAAGGTACTTTGGGTGACATGTCATAACGGCAGTAAAACGCTGCCCTCAGTCCTCTCTCTTTCTCTCTTGGGCTTTGACGTGGAGCCGGGAGTCTGGTGGGATCACGTGCCCCGACCACACCAACGGGCCCCTACCGAACGGCCCCTGGCCAGGCAGGGAAGTCTTTAAGTGGGCGTCTCAGGGAGCAGGGAAGTCTCTCAGTGAACCGCGGGGGGAGTGTCTCAGGGAGCGGGACAGCATCCGGATGCTGTGTGTTTGTGCAACAGTGACATGCGGCTGAAGGTGCGAGAGCAGGATCCACACTGGTACTTCTTCACCTCGGAGTGGGTCTGCAGGTGGGCTCTCAGGTTGGAGCGGTCGGCGAACGCACGGTTACAGTGTTGGCAGGAGAAGGGACGCTCGCCTGCGGGGAGGAGGGAGAGAAAATGGTTAGCTTCAGGGGGTAGTGGTGGTGGTGTACCCAGTTTAACCACCTGTACATTGTATATTGTATGCTAAACCTTCTTTTCGTAGTACTGTACTTGTGCTGTATGATGACAATCTAATCTGAAAATAGTTCGCTTCAGGGGGAACAATTGAGCAGTCGTTAACAGGTCTTTAAAAGCCAAAAGGTCTACCCCCCCGGGTCATTGTTTTTCTAATGATAACCATGTGGGACAAAAGAAGATCCTCTCTAACGACTTGCCTAGAGAAGCTCCATCCTGGCTGACACTATTTGCATTGACTTGCTTATGCGGAGGCTTGAGATAAGACAACAGCCCCACGCTGAGCAACAACATTGGTTTACACCTCAGGATGCACCGTGAATATCAATGTAACGTCAACTGGACTAGCTAGCAAGAGGCTGAGGTAAACCTTCATTCCTCTGAAGGTAAACGCACATCGTGGCGTGCGGTGATCATTGCACTAGCGGCTACTTTTGTCTTTGCATAACAGAACATGAAAAGCCAACGGTCACCTTTTGTGTTCATCTCACCTGTGTGTGTTCGGATGTGTCCTCTGAGCAGCCAGGGTCTGGAGAAGGCCTTGCCACAGGTGGGGCACACACAGGGCAGGGTGTGAGAGCGGATGTGCATCTTCAGCGCTCCCAGGCTGGTGTACTCCTTGGGGCAGTGTTTGCAGTGGAAGGCCGGGCGCGGCGAGGCCTGGCCGGGCAGAGAGAGGACCTGCTCCCCCTGGGCACTGTGGGACAGCTGGTGGTGGGACAGGGCCATGGGGCTGCTGTAGCTCTTGGTGCACCGCGGGCAGTGGTAGACGTGCTGGGTGGCGTCCGGGCTGGGGGGGTCGGACGTCCGGCCTGCGTCCTCCTCGTCCTCTCCGCTGCTGCTGAAGGGAGAGCTGCTGAGGTCCAGGGGTCCCAGGGGCAGCGTGGTGGGGGAGACGGGGGTGATGGGTGAGAGCGGTGCAGGCAGGGTGTCCATGTTGAAGATGGGGACGGTGGGATAGCAGGTCAGGGCATAGCTGTTGTCCCTGGTCGGAAGTTCAGCCAGAGGATAGCGCTCTGGGACAAGTACTAGCAGGAGAAGGGAGGAGGAGACAAGGTCAGGTGGCTTTTCACTTACATGGACAGATAATCTAATTACACAGTAAACTTGTTTTCATTCTCGGTGTCCTGTTACAAACTCTGTATTCATCACCTCGCCTTGACCCAGTCCAGTTTATTCTATTAGCAAATGTTCTATTTTGAGCCAATTTTGAACAGGGTGGGTAAACACTCTGGATATTTCAATATTTTTTATTAATTATAATTCAATTATATATAATATAAGTTACCAGAGGGCAATGTGTGTTTTTTTTTTTGTTTTTGTTTCCAGTACATATTCATGCTAGTACGACCTATCACTAACTGCGATTATCTTTGAAGCTACAAGCCAGGACCGTGAGTCACTACAAACTGTTACACAATTTCTAAATTGCAGGTATCCAATGATCATACAATCTCTTAATTACGTTTTAGACAACGGGAAAACTTACCATTCTGACAGTGCAACTCGCTATACTTCGGTTTCTTGTTGGAGAAATACTTCTTGACGAGGAATGACCGAGGCATTTTTTTGTTAACTCTGTGTTTTCAAAATGAAAAGTCAACTTTTCGCTGGGTTGGTTTCCTGCCCCGATCCAATGATGATATTAAAAAAAACAGAAGCAGACTGATTCCAACGCTCCGCTCAACGAGCCGTATCTGAAAGATCCACAAGGCCACGGAACTTCTGAATGTTTTCCTGGGAAGATTTTGGAGCTCAGACCACTTCACCGATCAGTGAGTCGATAGATAAGTAAGTGAGTGGCTGTCTCTCCTCATATAAGGGCCAGCGGAGAGGAGCACTGGGGTGGGTGGGCAGAACTCCGCCCCCCTCAGACACACCCATACTGGAGAGACCCAAGAGCACCACACCACAGGTGTCCCATCTGCCGAGATGCTAATGATTCTGCATTCCAGACCAAGATCACCCACTTGTCACACAATAAGGTGCACAGGCATTTAGATGTGGAATGGTGACTGTGTAAGCTCATTTAAGCCAAATATAGATAGATATGGAATGGGATGTGTGTGTGTGTGTGTGTGCGTGTGTGTGTGTGTGTGTGTGTGTGCGTGTGTGTGTGTGTGTGTGCGCGTAAAGTTGGAGCGTCCTTTGCCGCCTTTGTTTATACATGCGGCATACTGCACCTGTGTATACTGTATATTTACTTACTCATAGTATTTCGATTATAGTCTATTGTAACCATATTTACTGTAATGCATACTATAACTGACAGGGCATACATACCCTCATCTGCACCTTGATTACTGTCTACTTGCTCATGTGCTTATATTCAGAGTGAATTCTATTGTTATATTGTTTACACTGCCTATTTTTTTTGTACTATAATATTGTATTGCCTGTATTATGTCTTCTACTATTACCATGCACCTGTACCCCCCCCCCCCCCCCCATGCCGCTATATGCCTGCATTTCCCCAATGGGCAATAAATCTTTGAAACGGAATATACAGCCAACAATATTAAAGATTGAGGTCCAAAGGAAGGGAGTGTTTATTTATGCTACTTATATGTCTGACAAAAATAATGTCCTATAGCGTCGATCAATAGAGAAAGCCAATGCTTTACTTTAATTGGGTCTTTATTAATGCACAAAGGCGCTTTTACGCACCGGGGCGAGGAGAGGTTTTTATGAAGGTGCAGAGGAGGACACATACACCGCCGCTCTCCTGTCCTCCGCACAAAAGAGCAGGGTCTCTCTCACCGCAGTTAACCCCGCGGGGAGCCGGTGCGTTTGGATGAAAGGGACCCTGTTCTCCCGCATGTGGTCACAGCGGGACTCAGGGGGAAATTAACCGAGCTGACAGGAACAATAATGACGACGTGAACCTAACGGCTTGACATCTCTGCGGTGCCCAAGGCGTGAAATGCAGCGACCCGGGCTTCACGTCTCCGGGGCATATTGGGCTCTACATGGGCTGAACACGCTGTGGCGTTGCTCGGTACGCTTTGGTGTGGGAACAGGGAACCCACGCTGAATAAGGTCTCCAGAGGCCAATTCCAGACATGTGTAGAGTGATAATAGGTGAGCATCAGGTGCCATCCGTTGTAACCATTAGTTTGGAATGTAGCGGCCCTAAGTGTCCTCCTTATTTAGCATAGCAAAAAGGGTAAAAGGCTCATTGATGGCAGGGTGAGGGGTGGGTGCGCACCTGTCTAAAGACGCCATTGTTCTGGCGCGTCGGAATGTCACGGCATGCCCAAAAGTTCACACGTCGTTAGAGCGCTTGTTTGACGCCGACGCCGCGCAGACTGGGGGTCACGGAGGGCAAAGCCCCTGTAAAAACAACAAGCAAACAGTTAAGACACACGTGAAAGTAGTTGTGTATTATTATCCCGACGATATGGACGGTAGATATACGCGTGAGAGACACATTGAGGCTATACGTACGGCATAGACAATACCTTTGGATAAAGGTAATAGGTTTTATATAAAAGATGGATGCAAAATGCAAGTTGACACACACTCTACCTATGTTTGCACTTTGCATTTTAGTTTTGTATATTGTATATCTTGTATAGCGTTTGGAATTTTACTATTTTACTCTTCCCTGTATGAAGCACAAGGAGTCATACAAAACCAAGCACTTCAATATAATGTACATGTACTTTATATATGACAAACTAAATCATTTCACTATAATGTACATGTACTTTATATATGACAAACTAAATCATTTCACTATAATGTACATGTGCTTTATATGTGACAAACAAAATAATTTCCACTATAATGTACATGTACTTTATATGTGACAAACAAAAGCATTTCACTATAATGTACATGTACTTTATATGTGACAAACAAGAGCATTTCACTATAATGTACAATGTACTTTATGTGACAAATAAACAAAAACAGCCAGTACGAAGAAAAAGTGACCATGAAAACATCCACCTGACTGGACACACACACAACAAGTGTAAAGTTGTAAGAGTGAAAACAGCTGATTACACACTAGTGCTATTTTGACTTGGGGAGGAGGTTGTCTGTGAGGCTAACTACTGGTAGTTTGTGTTCTGACAGGGTCAGTGTGACCTCATGACACACAGCGAGAAAGAGGACGTTTTAACAGCATTCTACCACGGAACAGATGTTCTCCCCTTTGGCCCCGGGGACAAGCCATCCTCTCTTCCCACACTGGGTTATGAGCCTCCATTAGGACGAGTCCCCCCGTCTGCCCCTTAAGGCGCACTGCACGCAAAAATGTTCACCTTAACAAGTAGCCCAATTGGATCTTGTATTGTATTAGTCTTACTATGATCTTATCTGTCGTGACACTTGTGGGGAGGAGACATTTGATTAGATTCAAATATATTGTCATAATACAGCATAACAGTATACAACAGAAATAAATTTGGCATCCAACCAGAGTGCAAATGTAGCAGTAAAGTGCAACAGCAATATACAATGTACAGGTGATTAATGGGTGCAACATATTCAAATGAGTACTACTGAGTGTAGTGCTAATCAGATGTGTGTACAGTGATACAGGTATAAAGACAGTATGGAGTCATACTGGCAGCAGCGTAAGAGAAGGATATGTACAGATATAGATATAGTATCTACACAGATGTGTAAAATGAAAAGTTTTAGTGCAGGTATGTGTAGACAGATGTGTATAAATATATATACAGTGAGAGTGAGAATAAGTATATATATATATATATATATATATATATATATATATATATATATATATATATATATATATATATATATATATATATATATATATATATATATATATGGTATAAACAGCATTATTGTACATGCTATCATATACAGAGCTATGGCTATGCAGGTGTATAGAGGGATAGGCTTGTATATATATATTCAGACAAATATGCAGTAAATATCAAATGTAAATGTGTGAGTTATGCTATTGGGATGAGATAATTCCACTAGTTTTGAGACCGTTCAGCTCATGTCAAGGGCGTTCTCAAAACAAGCAACTCAGTCCTGAAAGAAGAGGAGATAATTCCTAATTTCAAGGTGTCACTTGGGTTCAAATAGATTAAGTTATTTCACATCACTGACCAAAAGCCTTTCCCCTTTTCAAGACAAATACGATTTTAAGACTCAAGACGAGGGATGGAGTGAGATGGAGTTTTTTTTCTCCAGAGCAGCGCTCGTGTGTTCACAGGGGTGTAATTATGCACTCCAAGAGTTGTAGGAATTTGTATTGTGTTCGATTGAATTGGAGGAAAAGTAAACAGACTGAAGGAGCAGGAAGACGAGCTCTGAATCCTATGATTATCTGAATATTATGATATAATATTACTGACATGGTAATATTTTGCCCTATTTAACCCATGTCCAGATTTCGTGGATTGGTGGTGATTTTGCAGGTTGTTTTCCGCTCTAACGCTAACGCCTACAGAGAAGCTCCACAGTGAATGGTGCAGGTTCATTCAGATGTCTATGTCAGGCTCTGTGTTGCATATATTGTAAAAAAAGAAAATCCCTTTCTAATGACCTGTCAACAATGAGAGACGTTGTTGGAATCCAGAAGTCAGCCAACCACAACCACACAATCCCTATAAACACAACTCTGATATCAGACACAAATCAATACTCTGCAAACTCTTAGACATATCATTATTTTGTTATACTCTGCACCGTCTGCTTCTACCTATTGATATTTAAGATAAGATATACCTTTATTGATCCCCTTGGGGGAAATTCAGGCATCATAGCAGCATGGGGGGAGGGGGGGAGGCGAGGTACAGGTACATGTGATTGTAGAAGGTCATAAAATTATAGTACAGTGGAGAAGTAACAATAAAAATAGAATAAAAATAGGCATCTAATATCTAAACTAATATATATATATATAATCTAAAAATGCTAAATATATGCTCTGATTGAGTAAATATACAGTATACACATAAGGTGCAGTATGCATAAGGTATGTATGCCGTGATATACTTCATACGTTATACATTGTCAGTTTAGGTGGGAGTCAGACACACTATTTTTGGTAGGGGTTGTTCAAAGACTTGGACTGCCATCAGCAGTCACCGGCCCCCAGGGCGTTCCTCTAATCAGGGGGTGATAATACAGTGAGTAGCGTATTGAATCTGAAAGAACGCTTGATGATGCTGTGATTTGCCCCCTGTTTTTGATCATCTCACCACCCTCTGAAGTACAGCCAGTTCACCGGCGGCTCCCTGCTGAGAGAATCTCGTATGATTCCACTGTTTGGCTCGAGGAATCTCCAAGTAGGCTTTGGTGAAAGTGATTTGATCAAAAGTGCACCGTGTAGAGACAGAAGTGACTTCTTATCTACTGAGCGATTTATTGTTTGGTCCAAAAGGACATGTTGTATCTCACAGTTACCATGGCTACATCTTAGAGAGATTTTCTTTGTAAGTGTACTTTGTAAATGTAGTTTACCCTTTTTTGGAAGACCTTATCAGTTCTTAGGGGCCATTTCTTAACTGTTTGGTCATTGTTATGACATAGCATTAAGGCAACCGTTATTAATGTAGGTTCTTAACAGTACTTGGGTGACTTAATTTTGTACGTGTGTGTGTGTGTGTGTGTGTGTGTGTGTGTGTGTGTGTGTGTGTGTGTGTGTGTGTGTGTGTGTGTGTGTGTGTGTGTGTGTGTGTGTGTGTGTGTGTGTGTGTGTGTGTGTGTGTGTGTGTGTGTGTGTGTGTGTGTGTGTGTGTGTGTGTGTGAGTGTGTGTGTTGCCCTATAGGCCAGGGGCTCAGCAGGAGTCAGATAAGGTATCCCTGTGGAATGCAGGGCTGGTTGCATGGAGACACACTCCAACCTCCCACACACACACACACACACACACACACATGCACACACACACACACATGCACACACACACGCAGACACGTGCACACAGACACACACACATACACCATCTATCTGTTGCTCTCTTCCTCTACCACAAACCCACACACTGGCCTTACAGGTACTCGCACGCCATAGTTTAACTGCAGAGGTGATCCGTCCAGAAGTTCTCATGATGAACTCAAAAAGAAACTATGGAATTCAATTCAGTAGGAAACATCAATAGTGTCTTTAAAGAGACACTTCACCAAAAAAAAAACAATGCTGATTTACTTTGTATGTAATCTCACACACATCCAAATTTTTTTTAAAGTTTTGCACACATTAATTTAGTTTGACAGTTATAGGGCATATTCAGTCTAATTTACTCTCAATAACTGGCAAACTAAATGAATGGCGTTGGAACAATTCCCGCCCCTGAACGGTGCCAAACTCAATATTTTTCTTATCGCTGCTGTCGGGCCAAAACCTCATAACTCCATTTTTTGAATTTTTTTTGAATTATATAAATCAACTCCGTAGATCATCCTCCATATGTGTGTGTGGGTTTTACAAAGTTTAAACAATGGGAAAGCATTAAACCGATCATCTGTCTAAACCTCCTAACTCTATTCACCCTCAAATCTGTGTTAGTTTTTTTCATCTGCTGAAAAGTTGGGTTTTTGGAGTTATGAGGTTTTGTCCCGACAGCAGCGTTATGTTAAAAATAGATGAATAAAAATGGGCCACGCTAACACAGAGTTACCAACTTGGACCTGGTGGGTGGAATCCTGTGTTCTATCAGAGAGAGTCGCTGCATCCGTATAGCTATCGTCCCGGTTCTCTCTCGCCTACCTTCAGGCGACTATAGCATCTCCAACTGAGCATATGGCTGCAACATGAGTGTATTTCATCCATTTGGTTACATTATTGTACTGAAAACATCGGCCATATAGAGGCTGCTGGCATGGAGAGTTCTGTTGGCCATTTGATTGTGTGTAATAATTGTTCTTCCCTCTGTAGCCGTCGCTGGATCCTGGTGATTTTGGTGCTCGCTTCAGTGTCACACAGGATTCAAACATGTCAACCATGTCAACCATGTTGGAGCCGGAGGCGCTCGGGTTTAGATGCCCGACCCTATTTATAAATGTCATAGCTGCCGCCGTTGTTATTTTTGTTGTCTTAACCCTTGGCGCGGTGTTCAGATCTGTGGGACCCGTTTTCAGTGCAAGAGAAATTATACAATGAATTGTCTTTTAAACCTGAGACTCATTGGCCATGGTTAATTTTCCGTGAAAAACATATAAAAGAACACTTCCCTCGACACATTTACGTTACACACATGGTGTTCGGGTCCACTGGACCCAGAAGTGTGGAAATTGTAGGTGAAAAGTAAATAATGGTAAGAAATGTGTACCTTGACTTTTATTGATAAATGTGACCTAGCGGAGGTAAATATTAACCATACATGCTGTCTAGATTACGTCTAATTGAGATAAAGTTAACATCCGTTACGTATTTTTACATTAATTGTTTATTGTTTTAAAATCCCAATAATGTTGTAGGTCCACCAGACCTGTGGATATTGGGTGAGTAAAAAGAAAAAAAGAAAAAAAAACACACACACAAGGGTTAATTGTGGTTAATGTGTTTCGTACCCCCGACCCCCACCCCAGACATGCCTTGAATGAAGCAATTTTTGTAATTAAATAACTATAGCAAATATTTAAATGAAAGGATGAAAGAAACATGTCTGTTTGAAAACTGACTTTCCCAAAATAGACATGAGATATTTGAGGGACGGGGTACAACGCTCCCTCTGGGGTGAAAACATTACATTTGTCTTATTATCATCTAAAAACATGATGTCTGTTGACCTATTGTGAGAGCAGGGGAGAGGCTCACTCCAGCTCTCTGATTAAACACCACATTTTTCATGAAAAATACGGAAAGTTGGGAAGGTTATTTTCCCAGATCTTGTCTACCACCACGATTAAGAACCGCTATTTATACATAAAATAAAAATGATAAAATCACATTTGTGTCCAAAATCTCATAATGGACATTTTATTTTTATCCAAATATTTTTCTGAGAAATCAAACGAGAATTTCTTTACGTAATCTGATGAACCTAAACCTGTAAACGTACATCCTATAGGACCCTGATAACAAGCCCATAGAGACGCAGCTCCAAAACAATAAATTCTCCTCAGTAACCTGCTTAGCTGGAGACAGAGGTTATAGACTCACAGATCCAAAACACATTTCTCACAGAGGGATGACTCATTTTGATATCCTCGCTGGCCTACTAGGTGTACCTTTCCATTTGGCTCTTAAAAGGCCTGTTTGTGTATCTACCTTTGGTAAATAAATGGTAAATGGCTGCTTTTTTATATAGCGCTTTTATCCAAAGCGCTTTACAATTTGTTACTCACATTTTTACCCATTCACTCACACATTCACTCACACACCGATGGCGGAGGCAACCATGCAAGGTGCCAACCTACTCATCGGGAGCAATTAGGGGTTAAGTGTCTTGCTCAAGGACACATCGACATGCTTTACCATGTGCTGGAAAGCAAGACAAAAGGCAAGAGACATATCATTTGCATTGGAAGAGAGCATCTGCATGCAAATAGTACCCTGTCACACCCCTAATCAGCCACCTTTCTTCCTCACCTTGCTCTACAGCGGCCGTCTGAAGCTGTTAATCACACTTTTGTAAGGTGCTTGTTGAATATGAGTAATTTGCATTATGCCCATCCAATATGGCCCTCAGTAGCTGTTGAAACAACTATCCACCAGACATTATCAATCTGAAACTATCCACCCCTGTCTGTATTTACCTGCACATAACTATTTTATGTATCTGTATATACAAAAAATGTATCTATATCTTTCTATATTTCTTATATCTATATCTGTACATATCCTACTCTTACTAGTTACGCTGTTGGCCAGTATGACTACTAGTACCATACTGTCGTTATACCTGTATCACTGTACATTATTATCCTACAACTCTATCTGATTAGCACTACACTCAGTAGTACACATTTGTATATTTTGTACCCAGTTTTATCACCTGTACATTGCATATTGCTGTTGCACTTTACTGCTATACATTTGCACCCTGGTTGGATGCCAAACTTGTTTACGTTGTACTGTACTTGTGCTGCATAATGACAATACGTTTTAATCTATACTAATCTAATCTATTATACATATGTTTACTTGAGACTATGATTTCTCTTTCTTTCCTTTTCTCCTTATGTAAGGTGTAGAAGTTCTGCAAATGCAGACATTTACCCTTCTACTAACAGTGCAGTGCCTGTTCAAAGGGTGGCCATTTGGAATGCATGGCCATTTGAAACGGGTTGATTGCTTGGCCCCCGGAAGTTGTTTTGTTTCTGAGAGTTACAGTTCAAAGGTTACAGGCCAGAATGTAAAGTTTGTTGTTATAGCGCCACCATCAGGCCAAATGGCACCAACTTTGACTGCACTCAAAGTAATACATGCACTGAGCGATACACCTGCTAAGTGTGAAGTCGATCGGTTGAACAGTTCTTGAGATTAGCTTGGAACCACAGAATCCAGGGGGGAAGAAGAGTCACAGTTCAAAAGTTACAGGCCAAAACGTAAGGTTTGTTGATATAGTGCCACCATTTGGCCAAATTGCACCATATCCGACACTGTGCTCCCCTGGGTCCTTGGTGATACACCCGCCGAGTGTCACTCGGATGAACGGATCTTGAGAAATACGAGCTCCATAGACACACAGACACACACTCATCCAGCTGCTAACTGTGTTATGGTAGACTCAGACCTAAGCTTTATCAATCAACAAGTTGACAAAAACATAATTCTTCCAACTTAGATTTATACATTACATACAGTATAATATAAATACATACATTTATAAATCAAAAGGACACTGAAAAACAGATCCATATGCCTTTATCTCAAGCCGACTTGACTACTGTAATGCACTCCTCACTGGCCTCCCAGTTCAATACACAGAACTCCAACTCATTCAAAACTCTGCTGCTAGGCTATTAACTTGAACCAAGAGGAGAGATCACATCAGCCCAGTGTTAGCTACTCTGCACTGGCTTCTGGTAACATTTAGAATCGATTTCAAGGTCCTCCTCCTTATATACAAAGCACTAAATGGAACAGGACCAAGCTACATTGCCAATTCTCTTGTCAACTATGTGCCTCCTAGAACATTACGATCATCTACTACTGGTTTATTGAAGGTTCCAAACCACAGCCAAAAGAACATCAGGGATGCAGCCTTCACCAAAGTTATAGAACACCCTACCAATGGACATTAGGGAGGCTAGATATCTAAATATAAAAGAAAATAAGCAAAAAACTTACCTCTTCACCATAGCCTTTACATTCTGTTGCTTGAACCATCCAGACTGTGATTGTTCTGCTTGCTGTACTGTAGATGAAACCTATTTTATAGCGCTGCACTATTGCACTATTTTACTGTCTATTCTATTTTACTCCTTTATTACTCTCTATTTTAAAATTACCATAGAACTGTCAGACACCATTGAGTTGATTGAATAACGGAGGAAAAGGCAGAGTATATTGTCCCCAAGGGGATCAATAAAGGAATATCTCATCTTATCTTATCTTATATGAGAAAGACCTATGTCTCTGACAGCACTAAATATCTAAAATACTGCTTTGCTGAAGCACTTTGTAAACATCTAAAATACTGCTGTGCTGAAGCACTTTGTAAACATCTAAAATACTGCTGTGCTGAAGCACTTTGTAAACATCTAAAATACTGCTCTGTTGAAGCACTTTTTAAACATCTAAAATACTGCTCTGTTGAAGCACTTTGTAAACATCTAAAATACTGCTCTGTTGAAGTACTTTGTAAACATCTAAAATACTGCTCTGTTGAAGCACTTTGTAAACATCTAAAATACTGCTCTGTTGAAGCACTTTGTAAACATCTAAAATACTGCTCTGTTGAAGCACTTTGTAAACATCTAAAATACTGCTCTGTTGAAGCACTTTGTAAACATCTAAAATACTGCTCTGTTGAAGCACTTTTTAAACATCTAAAATACTGCTCTGTTGAAGCACTTTGTAAACATCTAAAATACTGCTCTGTTGAAGCACTTTGTAAACATCTAAAATACTGCTCTGTTGAAGCACTTTGTAAACATCTAAAATACTGCTGTACTGAAGCACTTTGTAAACATCTAAAATACTGCTCTGTTGAAGTACTTTGTAAACATCTAAAATACTGCTCTGTTGAAGCACTTTGTAAACATCTAAAATACTGCTGTGCTGAAGCACTTTGTAAACATCTAAAATACTGCTCTGTTGAAGCACTTTGTAAACATCTAAAATACTGCTGTACTGAAGCACTTTGTAAACATCTAAAATACTGCTCTGTTGAAGCACTTTGTAAACATCTAAAATACTGCTCTGTTGAAGCACTTTGTAAACATCTAAAATAATGCTCTGTTGAAACACTTTTTAAACAACTAAAATACTGCTGTACTGAAGCACTTTGTGATTGCTGTACTGTAGATTTGCACCATTGCATTATTTTATTCTATTTTACTAACAATTTTATTGCACTGCACTATTTTACTGTGTATCAGTGATAATCAAACAACAAACAAAGAGGCCTATTAAGATCTTAGATCCTAATATGAAAAACTATGTTCTATGCCTTACCTTGACTTTGTCTATTTTGCCGCTATCTATTTTATGCTTATTTTATGTCTGCACTTTATGCATTGCTCTTGATCTGTTGCTCTTGATTTTGTGCACGTTTTATGCCTGTCTTTATTTTTTTTTACTGCTGTGAAGCACTTTGAGCTGCAATTCTTATATGAAAGGTGCTATACAAATAAAGTTTATTATTATTATTAAGGCATTTGTTTGCTTCATTAAAGGGTGTGAATTTATAAGTGTTCTCTAGTCCGCTTTAAGGTTGTGGTGTCGCAGCAAAATCTTTCCCTGCACACTGCCGCGTGTGCATTCCGTTCCCCATCTGGGCTAACCCCCGGATCTCCTACAATCCTAAACCCGCCCATGCACACAGAGATTCCTTCCTTTATAGTTAGACGTAGAAAGGATTGGCAAAATTCTAAATTCTAATTTAAAGAGAATCTGTGGTCACTCACTGGACTAAGAGTAATAGGTGTGTGTGTGTGTGTGTGTGTGTGTGTGTGTGTGTGTGTGTGTGTGTGTGTGTGTGTGTGTGTGTGTGTGTGTGTGTGTGTGTGTGTGTGTGTGTGTGTGTGTGTGTGTGTGTGTGTGTGTGTGTGTGTGTGTGTGTGTGTGTGAGAGAGAGAGAGAGAGAGCGCATGTGCACTCATACAATCGTGTGTCTGTGTGTGTGTGTGTGTGTGTGTGTGTATATGTCAGTGTGCACTCGCTCCCTTTCAACATCAAAACCATCCTCCTCCCTTTCAGAGTCTTTGATCCTCCGCAGACAGGGAGACTGCAGGAAGTCTATCAGCAGCCACAGTCAAATGTCCACTGGGGACAGAGGCAGGGGTGTCAAAAGTACCCAGAAATTATACTTAAGTGAAAGTATGGGTACCGTCTCAAAATTTTATTCAAGTAAAAGTCAGAGTCTGGCTAAAAACACACTTGAGTAAAAGTCAAAAAGTTTCTACTTTAAAAAGTACTAAAAGGTAAAAGTAAAAACTATTTTTTATTCCTCTTCATCACTCGTACTATCGTTTGTGGCCATCTTCTGTAGCTTGTCACTCTGACTGTCTATTATTCTGATAGCAGGTGTTTAATCAAAGATCCACGTTTTCTAGTATGGGCGGGTTCATTTTCCACTGATGGGGATTTGATTGGCTGTTTTTAAATAAAGTGCGGCCGCAGGATTAATAACATTAATGTTAGTCCGGTCAGAGAAACTATATATACTAAATATACTAATTCAAATACTTGGACCTGCAAGATTTGTACTTTGTACTTTGTAGGTCTGCATTTTAAATGTAAGGAGTAAAAGAACGTTTTTTTTACGTTTTTTTTCTCTGAAATGTAATTGAGTAAAAGTATTTAAGTACTTAAGTACGAAGTACAATTACTCAAGTACTTTACACCCCTGAACAGAGGTGTGGGTGTGGGTGGTGCTCAGAAGAGGAATTAAAGAAGTCAGTAATATGAGGTGAGTAAGGTACAGGATACAGCTCTAGTTTTGATGATCGAGTGACGTGTATGTAGCAAATAAAGTGCCAGATGACCAGCAGCAGTGACCACAGACTAGCAAACTAGCACAACAGGCAGCATAAAAGAACGGCAGGTAATGTTGCCATCTCTGATTTCTTTGGGGGGGGGGGGGGCTCTCACAAATGCTTTTTGATTGGATATTACAATGAGACTTATTGGGAGAAGGGGGCATTTCTTTATTTGTAACTTACTGATTTGTTTTTATTTTAAACCCTGGGATATGGTTTGGGTAGACATGACAATATGTATGATAGCATGTACAATAATGCTGTATATGCCATATATATATATATATATATATATATATATATATACCTGCATATAATCCTATTTACATACCTGTAGATACTATATCTGTACATATACCTTACCTATTCTTACTAGTTACGCTGCTGACCCGACTTACTACCACAGCGTCTTTTTACCTTTATCACTGTACATACTAATACTATAACACTGTAGGCCTACATACATCTGATTAGCATTATTACTCAGTAGTACTCATTTATATATACTCCAGTTTAATCACCTGTATATTGTATATTTACTGTTACATTTGCACTCTGGTTAGATGCCAAACATATTTTTGTTGTACTGTACTTGTGCTGTATAATGACAATAAATCTGAATCTAATATGCACTTATATATTAACTGTGAAACTTGGGACAGTGGGGCGGCTGGGTGGCGCGGCTGGGTGGTGCGGCTGGGTGGCGCGGCTGGGTGGCGCAGCAGACATTGCGCTCGTCACCAACGCAAGAGACACCGGGTTCGACTCCGGCTGTCAGCGTTGCCTCCGGCTTGGGCCAGCCGTCATACTAACTCAATTGGCAGAGTTAGCGGGTGGAAGTCGATGGGTGGTAATCAGGACGTTGTGGACAGCGACTCCTACAGGTCGGTTGGGGACGCCTGCACAGCAGAGATAGGAAATGGCTGGGGTAGTGTGAGCCTCCCACGCGTTACACCTTGCCAATGAGAGTCCGCGCTGGCAGGTGAAAAGATGTGACAGGTTGCCTCCTTGTGTACCGGAGGGGACACGTGATGCAAGGCTTCTATCCTCCCTACAACCGGCCAGTGGGGGGCATATGCGAGCAACGTTCAAGACAGGGGAGGGAAGAATTGGCACAGTGGAATTGGGATGGGAGAAAAATAGAAAAAATAGGAGAAAAAGTGGATTAAAAAAAAAGAAACTTGGGACAGTGTTCTCTTTGAATTAGAGGTCAAAAGCAAGATTGTAAAGGTGGGTTTTGAGGGCTGATTTAAAAGATGTCGGGGTGTTTGCATCACGGATATGGCTGGGGAGGGCATTCCAGAGGGAAGGGGCAGCAGCAGCAAAGGCCCTGTCGCCCCAGGTCCGGAGCCTGGTCGTGGAAGGTGTTAGGAGGTTGGCATCAGCAGACCTAAGGCAACGGGTGGGCGTGTGACGGTGGAGGAGGTCGGACAGGTAGGGACGGGCAAGGTTGTTGAGGGCTTTAAATGTGATGAGAAGTATAGCGGTTCTGAGACCCCTGCACAAGAGGGTGGTGGTGGTGACCAAATCGAGGACCAAGTCTTCTGATCCTCATCTCCTGGCTCCTCAGTTTCACCCTGGTTGTTTCCCCACTGCTCCTCAGTAATTAAATCACCCTGGACTATAGCCACTGCAGCAAGATGTGCAACTACGGCCTTTCTCCTGCAGGGAGATCACACTCACACATCCAACTTTCCAAAACTAGGTGACGATGTTATTCTATCTCTCTTCGTGTTTGATTCTCTCTCCTTTCATCCTTTTTCTGTCTGTCTTGTATTAACGAGAGTCTGTGAATCCATATTTTCACATCACGACTGATCTCTCTCTCACCGTCTTACCCGCCGTTCCATCCACCCCTTACAGAGTACCACGGGAGGGAGGGTGGAGCATCATGCTCCTCTTCCCAGCCTTCGACCTCACTCTCCTGGGTGCCACCGCTCTCCTCAGCCTGGCGACCTTCCCCACCGCACGTCGCTTCTGCAACGCACACAGGGGCCCGGTATTCTCTAACCTGCGGGCTGCCAAGACCGTCTTCATCCTCACGGCTCTGCTGTACACCTCGGTGGCCCCAGTGGCGGTCTTGATGGTGGGCAGCGCCGCTGGCTTCGCCTGGTGCCACTTCGCCTGGTGCCACTTCTCCCTCTACACGCCTTCTGGATCCTGGCCTGCAGCAGCGGGTGGAACGTCCTCGTCAACAGCGCCAGAGACCGCCGCTTCCGTCGGAGGCCCCGGGAGCTGTTCCTGTGGAGGAGACGGTCCCTGTGGAGGGGGAGGAGTTATCGCTGCACACAGGTACCCCAACCGTCGGGTCGACTCACGTTTACGCGGCACGGCAATCGTCTGACTCTCACCGGGAGTAGGAAGGGAAACCGCCGTGAAACCCCAAGAGGACAGCACCACCACCATCCCCAGACAGGTGGCTATAATGAATTGAACGTCCAGTGACCATCTGACAGCACAGCAGCACGGGACAAGAGAGACAGACATTAGATACATTTAAAGGGCAATTCCACTCTGGGTCTCTATTTTAGTATTCACATTTTCAAAACTTCTTGTGGCCATCGGCTATCAGAAGGTCACGTTGAGTTGTAGTTTTATAATTCACAACATTGCGGTCTTGCAGAATGGAGCCTTTTCATCTGTTGTTCGACAGCAGACCTTGTGCTCACATCCCACCTTCCCTCCCCTGTTTGTCGTTTGATTGTCACTGATACACAGTAAAATAGTGCAGTGCAATAAAATAGTTAGTAAAATAGAATAAAATAATGCAATGGTGCATTGCAATAAAATAGTGCAAATCTACAGTACAGCAATCACAAAGTGCTTCAGTACAGCAGTATTTTAGATGTTTAAAAAGTGCTTCAACATTGTTTTAGACTGTAGACTAATATGTAGGCTGCCCATAAGATTTTGTTGTTCTCTGAGAATAAAGTGTAATCTAATGTAATCTAATCGTATCTAATTTAATCTAATCTTATCTAATCTAATCTAATCTAATCTAATATAATCTAATCTATCTAATCTAATCTAATCTAATCAGAATCATAAAGGTCTTTATTGCAAAGTAGTTTGCACTTACAAGGAATTTGATTTGGTTGTTTTTGGTGCGACATTAACAGAATAAAATAAAGGGTAGAATAAAATAAAATGGAATATAAACTAAATTAAAATAAAAGTACAATAGAATAGAATAGAATTATAAAATAAAATAGGCCAGGGCTGTACATAATCTAATCTAATCTAATAATATTTGTGTGAACAAAATCAGCTTTATAGAGCAGAACAAGTGTACACATACTCATTATGAGTGTCGGAAACAAATCTTTAAAACAAATCAAATTGGCCCATGTTGGTAGATTTTGTTTCTAAAGTATATCGTCTAATGAATTACTCATACATAAGAATGATAAATAGCCTAAATATGAAATTTGTGGGCTGTTTTGCATAATGGAGGAATAAGGAGTGGAAGCATTTTAAGAAGCCTATCAGATTTGATATACAACTTGGGAGTGATTTTGTTCCATCCAAAAACACTTTACACTTATTGAAGAAGTCCATGGGGTTTTTCCACTAAGAAAAGAAAACAGAATACAATTGGTGCATGTGCATTTTGGCTGGACTGAAATTACTTATCAGACAGGATTCTTGCAACGGGTAGAATATATCCCTTCAATGTATTTACAGTAATCAGATAATACTAAGGAATCATCTATTTCCTCATTGTGTTTTGATCGTGGGCACATCTTTCTGCACAAGGACGTCACGGCACTGAAGGCCTTTTGAGGGGAACAAACGCTCGTCCTGAGAGAAACACTCCTTCCTGTTGAAATAATGGGTTAAATCAATGCATAGCATGACTCTCACTCTTCAGGGAAATTTGTGTGTGTGTATGTGTGTGTGTGTGTGTGTGTGTGTGTGTGTGTGTGTGTGTGTGTGTGTGTGTGTGTGTGTGTGTGTGTGTGTGTGTGTGTGCGTGCGTGCGTGCGTGTGTGCGTGCGTGCGTACGTGCATGCGTGTGCATCTGTGTGCGTGCACTCCTTGTGTGTGTGTGTGTGTGTGTTTCTGTGTGCGTGTGTGTGTGTGCGTGTGTACAAGCATCTGTGTGCACTCGCATGCGTGTGTTCCTGTGCATGTGTTGCAATTACTGCAATTGCAATTACTATTTGATTATTTATTGATCAAGTGCGTCAATGCTGTTTGTTCATATTCACTCCACATAATAATATAATATTTTGGGCTATGCTGGGCATGATGCTTTGTACCAACCAGGCCTGACAGGATGACTGATACAGTGCTTTGATACAGGAGCAAACAACACCTCAGTATTCCCTGCTCTGATCAAAGGTGCTGAAAAGATGGCCTTGCCAGCTGAGGAAACACACACACCAACATGACTCTTAATAAACCATAGTGCACTATGACAACTAACGGCATTGTGAATCTTATTGCCCTTGCGTTTCAATCAATCACTCAATCAATCAAACTTTATTACAGACTCAGGTTCCAAAAAGCAAAACAGAAAAAAGCATTTCATATAAAAGTATTCTGTATTTTTGTATGACAACTAATAAAGAAACTTGAACTTGAGATAAAAAAAAATTTAAATAAAGGCAAAAGATAGAACAACAACAAACATAAATAAATTACATGAAAACACAATACAAAAAAATATATATTTTTTTATATCTTACAAAGAGATAACTGTACCGATGTTTTCACAGTTGGTATTGGTGTAGTGTAGTTAAACCTTGTGTTTGTTAAAAACTAAAGGGACCTAATTTCCATCAACAGTCATTAAGCCGGCAAAAAAAAGTATACAGAAGATGTCTTTAAACGGCTTGGAAGCCATCACTCCTGCAGCCACAAGCATCTCACGTGCACAACACCATCTAAGACGTGTCAGTCGGCTCATGGTTATCATTATAAGCTGCTTGACGTTTCTGTAAGCTTGCTTTTTTGTCGTTTGACCACAAGTCGTTTGACCACAAGTGTGCCGTATAGAGTGGTGTACAATATGCTGTGAACAGGGACATCTTCACTGCATCGCCTATAAATACCATCATCGTCACCATCATCATCTGACATTCAAATGGGTAAGATATTTGACACCAAGATTATTATTAATAATAATTTTGAAATCAGGACATTTTAAACATTCGTCTTCTTTGGTTTTACATATCATTACATATCATTATATATCATTACATGTCATCATTACATGTCATTACATATCATTACAAGACTGTAACTGGCATTATATTTGATATCCTGTTCCACAAGACTGAAGATCATCTGCATACATAATATGATTCACTAGAGTATTACCAATCATTAGACTTTCAATTGCTTGCACAAAGCATCCATATATAGATTAAAAAATAAAAAATAAAAAGGGATAATAACCCCAAATGGGGCTGAGGCACTATTGGCCCAGTATACTTGCATATTCTGATGGGAATACCAGTATGATACCAGTATGATACCAGTATGATACCAGTATGATACCAGTATGATAGCAGTATGATACCAGTATGATACCAGTATGACAGCAGTATGATACCAGTATTGATAGCAGTACCAGTATGATACCAGTATGATACCAGTATGATACCAGTATGATAGCAGTATGATACCAGTATGACAGCAGTATGATACCAGTATGATACCAGTATTGATAGCAGTACCAGTATGATAGCAGTATGATAGCAGTATGATAGCAGTATGATACCAGTATGATAGCAGTACCAGTATGATACCAGTATGATACCAGTATGATACCAGTATGATAGCAGTATGATACCAGTATGATAGCAGTATGATACCAGTATGATAGCAGTATGATACCAGTATGATAGCAGTATGATACCAGTATTGATAGCAGTATTGATAGCAGTACCAGTATGATACCAGTATGATAGCAGTATGATACCAGTATTGATAGCAGTATTGATAGCAGTACCAGTATGATACCAGTATGATAGCAGTATTGATAGCAGTACCAGTATGATACCAGTATGATAGCAGTATGATACCAGTATTGATAGCAGTATTGATAGCAGTACCAGTATGATACCAGTATGCCAGAATTCTCACAATGTATGTGGATACCCTTATTTGACTCTGAATTAAACAAATAACCTTCCATGATTAACAAGATCAAAGACTTTGGAAGCATTGATGAAAGAAAAAGACATAATTATATACACAAGTCAGTGCCACATTTAGCTTTAAAACCAAACTGGTTATCTGTGGAGTTAATGAACTAATTTAGGATTATTTCTAGAACCTTTGACAGTATGCTGGCCAGAGCTATGGGCCTATAGTTATCTAGACTGCCAACATTACCAGCCTTGGCACCAACAGTACAGACAATATTGAGTCTGGTAACAAGCCATGAATCATAAAGCCAGTCAAACAAACAGCAAGGAGAGGAGCTTTCTCAGACTGGCATATTTAAGGTGCTCAGCAGTAATATGATCTAGACCACTTGCTTTGTTATCAGACAGCTTGTTTATCGCTTGGTACACCTCATGTGACATAATTACCATTGAGTCATTACTCTCAATGTTGTCCACCTTATACAAATGACTTTGGACACAGTTGAATAATAAGGTACTATAATCCTGTCGCCATAACATAAGCAAAGTTGTCTGATCCGGAGATTTAATTTACACTGCATGGTGGAGATGTTGATGTAGAGACGTTAAGGGTCTTTTAGCAGCCTCTTAGCCATAGAATCAAGACAGGGGAGGGAGAATTGGAAACAGCGAAATTGGGATGGGAGAAAAATAGAAAATAAGGAGAAAAGGTGGATTAAAAAAAAGAAATACTGCCAGTAAGAAGACTAATGATTACGGTGACATTCTGTACACGCATGCCCTCCACCTTAAAACCTCTAGATGATGTGTATCATAGCACACTGTGCTTTATAACTGGAGATACATTTCTCACCCCCCCTCCCCCACCCACCCAACCCCCTCCAACGTACAGTTTCTTCCCCTTCGGATGTATATATTTTTTTATGATCTCTTTTTCTTACACAGTAGGGGAGAGTGGGGTGAGTAGTGCCAAGGGGCATGTAGTTCCACCCATGTTATTTAGAAAACCATAGAAGAAGTTGGTCATGTGACAACATATTTTTGAAGAGGCATCCATTTCACTCAACCTGCAGAGAAGGGAGACACATGGCTTGAGAGGTAAGCACATTTAAGTTCAAAAAACAGTTTTTTGCCCTCCAAAGTAAAATTTGTATGATCAAGGTTTTTTGATTGCTGTGTTTGAACAATTATAGACAACTTTGAAAACAGTTCACACATGTTTTAGTGCTTTAGTAAGCTACACCATGAGTCTATACAGTTAGCATGATGCTAGCTCAAAACAGCTGGGGGATGCATTTTTTTCAAAATGGTAGGCTTGGGGTGATTTGTGCCAAAGGGCCTGGGTTAAGTTGCCCCAACTTATTTTATTAACTATATATATTACTTTATTGTATTTTATTGTTATTGTACATTGCATTCTTGCATTTGATCACTAAAACTATGTGATATTCTTAATTTTAGACCAAAATCCATCATGCCACGCAGATATACAAACGGAAGACAGACAGGGTTTCAACTCCTCTTGAGAAGTTGGAAAGAGCAGTGAAAGAGGTGCAACGGGGGAATACTATATGTCAGGTTGGAAAGGAGATGAAGATCTGCAGGATGCTTTTACCGCCATTCGATTAAAATGATCTGTTTTAAGTAAAATTATCAATGGCACAATTTACCCCAGTGTATTCTCTCTAATGTCACAACTTACCCCGCACCGGGGGCAAGTTGTGCCACAAAACCACTTTTTTTTCTAAAGCTATATTTCTGAATCAGTTTATTTAAGATCCAAAGTGATTGTCCCCAGGGATGCACAACATCCTAAACTATATGTACATATTTTAGTTGCAGGCATTACTGTAATCCCCTTGCTTTAAAGGCACTTTAAGTAAAAAGTGGCACTACTCACCCCACTCTCCCCTACTGTATTATATTTGTATGTCTTGTATGTCATAAATGTCTTGATGAATTGAAAATGGAGGACCCTGATGTAAACAAGACTAAAGTCTTTTTCTGGTCTTCATCCTCTTAGCAGTTGTTTGTATTGCGCTGTACTGTATTGTACCCATTCTGCAATCTGTTAATGAAGTTTTCAATCAATCAATCAATATGCATTACAGTCCTTTTATCTATAAGGC
>NC_140181.1:88788439-88808439 GCF_963971535.1 Notolepis coatsorum | reverse complement strand
GCCCTATTACTTCCGGCCACTCGGTATAGGTTCCGGCACTCTAGCTCGTCACTCTACATAGCGATCGATTGCCAATAACTCGATAAACAACATGATTTGGACGTATATACCATTATACAAGCTGGAGATGGACCGGGTAATAATATATCCCATAATGATACAATTTCTACTCGACGATGATCGCCCAACGGCGCGCGGAGACTGGGGTGAGTTTCAGCGTGTAACGTTACCATCTTCGATACTACCTGCTTTTATCAACATTTGACCCACATTAGATGATTGGTATAACGCTGCCCACGGAATTATAAACGCCCCCTCGCCCATCCGGTCAACATCAGATGACGTGTAGTAACTTCTAGAAGTACGTCTAGTTGGAATTTTTTATATCGCGCTGATTGCCATCAAACTGTATTTCATCATCAATATAATGCATTTGGGGCTATATATCACGTTCTGGAGAAAGTTGCAGAAAGAGATGAAAACATACTTATACATTAGACCATACTTTACTATGAATATGTGAATGAAAAAGTTTAACGTTGCTACACAATGAACAATACATATAGGACTTTGAATGGGCCCTAATAATGGCAATGTAGCAATAGAATTTAAAAAGTTATAGCCCTGCAAAGAAGGGGACTTTCTCCATAGACAAATAGCGCTGGCAATCTATGGTATATCATTAATTTAACCCAAGGCAACCAAAGTGTTAATGATGATAATATTTTTTGTTGTCTTTATGAAGTGATAATGATTGTGATTAATTATCAGACAGGGGAACTGTCGTGGAAATATATTATCATGTTCTTATAGATCTATGTTGAGATATCATGTTATTCTCGAAGACACTCTGATGTCACGAGACCGCCGCCATCTTGGTATAGGGGGACCATACGGATTTCTACCATCAAATCCATGCATTGAGCTCCGTTTTTTTTTTACATGTTTTATCACATTCTTGTTCATTTCATAACATTTTCATACGATTTGTTTTGAAAATATTGAGGCCAACATGGCATTTCACTATTTCGAAAGCCTTTCTGGTGATTCTAAGGCGAGATATGAGTCAAAGAAACTCCCCCTGATTACCACGACCACAACATCAGAGCGAGTTAGCCGAACGTTAGCCACCAGCCACTTTTTCCTCTGTGATGGTATAAAACTTCCGATTTGGATTTCTGTTTTTGTCATTAGTATAACGCGTAACACAGCAGCTCTTTGGCATTGTGAAGGACTGAAGAAAAGTCTGCTTGGTTGTCTTTAATTTGCCGCTTTAACTATCCGTTGCTCCACTAAATAGTGTACACAATGTACCAGGCGGGGCAGTTTCCCCCCACGCTGCAGTTGCGTAGCAATAACAGACAGGAAGTTGACTTCAAGAATACAGCTTGACTCTCAGTATGACCAGGTTGACTGGTTAATGTGTGTATGTCTCTTTAAGAAGACTCCAAGGGACTGACATCTCGCCAGCCATAACTTCTTTGTTATTGTTCCCACTGACTGAGAACCATTTTTGTTTACCTTTGTCATCATATCTGATATATTATGTTATGTCTGACAACTGTGTATTTAACATATGTCTGAAACAGCGTTCTGGGTCAGTCTATGGCCAGACGCTAGTGGGTTAACATATATTGTCTCTGACTATAGACTGTCCTTTCAGACGTGGCCACGGTGAAATAACTTTTCTTCTTATTGTTAAATAAACGTTCTTCTTACTATTAATAATGACTCAGAATGATTTGTAAACGGCTCATCGTTTAGTCCTTTAATATTTCCCATTACAATAACCTTTAATCAGAGCAGCATAACTGGACCGCATACCACTTTAACATAACCTTTAATCAGAGCAGCAGAACTGGACCACATACCACTTTAACATAACCTTTAATCAGAGCAGTATAACTGGACCACGTAGACAGAACCTTTAGAGGTCAATGGATCGAGGATTGCATGCTCCCAATCACTGGAATACACAAATGTCATAGAATAGCATGTACTTTTACTTTTGATACGTAAGTACATTCAATATCAAATACTTATCTACTTTTACTTATGTAGAATTTTGAATGGATGCCTTTACTTTTACCAGAGTGTTATTTTATCTGGGTATTTCTACTTTTACTTAAAGGATAACTCCACTTTTTTTTAAATTAGCTTATTTAACATCTTCCCTGGAGTTAGACAAGAAGATGCATACCTTTTTTGTCTCTGTGCGTGCATTTTAGCTTTGGGAATAGACGCTCCGTTAGCATAGCTTAGCTTCATCACTGGAAGTGGGGGAGGACAGTAGCCTTACAGTGCCTTACAGTGTATTGCAAGGTCTGACATTGACCAAACTTGATATGCATGACCTTGGTGGGCTCTAGGTCAACTCCTGAAAAGGGGGTCAATGTCAGACTTTGCAATCAAAAGTTAGGGGGCTAATAACCCTTGCCATAATTTCAGTGCGCCCCTAACTTTTGATTGCAAGGTCTGACATTGACCCCCTTTTCAGGAGTTGACCTAGAGCCCACCAAGGTCATGCATATCAAGTTTGGTCAATGTCAGACCTTGCAATACACTGTAAGGCACTGTAAGGCTACTGTCCTCCCCCACTTCCAGTGATGAAGCTAAGCTATGCTAACGGAGCGTCTATTCCCAAAGCTAAAATGCACGCACAGAGACAAAAAAGGTATGCATCTTCTTGTCTAACTCCAGGGAAGATGTTAAATAAGCTAATTTAAAAAAAAAGTGGAGTTATCCTTTACTTAAGTAAAGGAACTGTGTACTTCTTCCACCACTGGGTACAACACATAGACATGTTCTAAAAAACCATACCATGCTTCAGAAACCTTCCGTCACCCCTGACATTGAAACCGCTCAACAATTGGGTTGTTCTGTTGTAGCTCAAAGGAGCAAATGCAATGTAGAATCCCTGGTGAGGTTGGGGAGGATCAATGTACAAAAGTTGCATTTGTATTATATATATATTTTTTTAGAGTGTCTGGTCAGTAACATGGGTCTCCCAGTCCCTCCGCTCTGCAGTAAACACTAAATAAATGTTCTGGTATCCCGTTCCCACATTATCCAATCACTGCAAAAATGGTCTGACAAAAATAAGAAATAAAAACTAGTTTTAAGCAAATGTGTCCTTGAAACAAGTAAAATAGTTTACTAGTGCAGTAAGCAAATTTGGCTTGGCAATGATTTATTAGTAAGTAAGTAAATTAAAATATCTAAGGTTCTCTCTCCTGATTGGATAATAAAAATAAATTCAATAATAATAAACGTTATTTGTATAGCATAAAATGAGCAATGCATAAAGTGCAGACATATAAAGCACCATTGCATGGTTACAGACATATAAAACGAGCAAAAAAAAAAAAAATAGATAGCAGCAAGGGAAGGCAAATCACAGTTTTTCATATTAGGATCTAATATCCCAATAGGCTTCTCTGTTTACGGGTGGATTCAGTTTTAAAATAAGCAGTAATAAAAATAATTAAATAGAATAGACAGAGTAAAAAATGGCAATAAAATAGTTAGTAAAATACAATAGACAGTAAAATTATGCAGTACTGCAGTGCGATAAAATAGTTCAATAAAATAAAATAGCCCTCATTTACAATACAATAAATCAGTGTTGATGTAATGAGTCTAGGCGGCCTAACAGAGCAGCACATCGCTCTTAACACTTTATAGAACAACAGAGCAGTGCATCACTCATAACACGTTGAGTTTCTTTACAAAGTTCAGTTCTAAATTACTTTATAGAACAGAGCAGTGCACCGCTCTTAACATGTTGAGTTTCATTACAAAGTTCAGTTCTAAATTACTTTATAGAACAACAGAGCAGTGCACCGCTTTTAACTGAACAATAGAGCAGTGCATCTCTCTTAACACTGAGTTTCTTTACAAAGTTCAGTTCAAATTGACCTTATAGAACAACAGAGCAGTAGGCCTACATCGCTCTTAACGCAGCGGAAATGGTGTTCAGTTCTAAATTACAGTGCATAAGAGGTAATAAGATAAAATTAGCATAGAACTGATACATGAATTTGACAGGAAGTGCATACAAGTAGGCAGAATAAGAATAGTGCAGGCAAAATACAATTTGTGTCAAAATATCAAGTCTCCCCGATGTCTCATTTAAATGCCTGAGCAAAGAGAAGATATACGTCTTTGAAGATATTTAGCGAGTTGGCTTCCCTGATGTTTTTGGGCAGTTTGTTCCATAGTTTTGGGGCGTAGTTGACAAAGGCTGCATCACCGATCTTCTTTTGGATAAGTGGGAAGGGATACCAGACATGTATTTAGTGTTTACTGCAGAGTGGAGGGGCTGGAAGACCCATGTTACTGACCAGACACTCAATATCAGTGATGGCTGTTGGAATGTAGAGCTATTTAACACTTATTTTAACAAATAAATACCACTAACAGCACGTAATATCAGGGGACACCATAGGTTCCCTATACCAATGTTGGGAAAGCCTGTTCTAAAGTATGGTATAGTGTCGTAATGGGTTTGATTGATTGATTGATTGATTGATTGAAAAGTTTATTAACAGATTGCAGAATGGGCACAGTACAGTACAGCTCAATACATACAATTGTTAAGGGGATGCAGACCAGAGAAAGACTTTCGTCTTGTTTACACCAGGGTCCCCCATTTTCAATTCATCATAACATATATGACATACATGACATACAGATAGACAGTACTGCTACATCTATACATTTATGACATATCAGATTTGCAAATACAGTACTGTTTGTGATACAAAAAGTGTCCAGAAAAAGAGTGTATATACATTTGACGTAGAAACTGTACATTGGAGGAGGTTGGGTGGGTGGGGTGGGGTTGGTGGGTGGGGGCTGTACATTGGAGGGGGGGGGGGGGGGGTTGGGGTAGGGGGGGGGACACTGTACACTGTACATTGGAATACTGACAAAGCCATACTTGGTAATTTACTGTACAACTGGGTTAAGACATTTGTAGGGGCCAGTTTCGAATTGCAGTCTCCCATAGGTGTTCTTTGAGAGTGTTTTTGAAGGTGGGTAGTGATTCACATTCCTTTACAGCTTTGGGTAGGGCGTTCCACATTGATGTGGCATAATTGCGAAACGTGTTTAGTCCCTTGTTTGAGCCGAATCTGGGTTTAACATGATTTGTGGAGCTCCCTCTGGTGTTGTGATCGTGGTATTCACTGACCTTTGGGAAGTATTTTGACATGTACATGGGTACCTTGGTCGCGTTGTGTATCTTGTAGACCAGGCCCATTGCAAGTTGCTGTACTCTGTCGTCTACTCTAAGCCATCCTAGGTTGTCAAAGTGGGCAGGGGTGAGGTGGGTTCTAGGAGTCAGGTCAAGCAGTAGTCTGACTAGCTTGTTTTGAGATGTTTGTAATTTGTTTTTTAGTGCCTTTGAGGTGCTTTGGTACCATGAGGTGCAAGCATAGTCGTAGTACCCCTGAATGAGTGCTCCTGCCAGAGTCTTCAGGGTATTCTTGTTTACCAGAGAGGAGATCCGGTACAAGAATCGAGTTTGTTGGTTGACTTTTTTTTATTACATTGGATGCCATTTTGTCACAGGAAAGATTAGCCTCTAGGATGGAACCTAGGTAGGTAATTTCATCTTTCTTTGTGACAATATTGTCACCCACTGTAACCGAGAAGCCGTCGGTCTTGCTGAGTTTGTTATTTGAACCGAAGAGTATGGACTCTGTTTTGCCCATGTGTAATGATAGTTTGTTGTCGGCGAGCCATATGCAGCCATATGGGTTCAGTTCTAACTTCTAGGTCGACGACTTCTATACTGTGAGAGTGCCTGCTTCATTCAACAGTTATGTCCAACTAGTCTTATATAAGATGCCAAAGTATCATAGACATAAATCAACCCCTATTCTCCTTTGCTAGTTTTGGTAGTGATTTACTATTTCAAGACTCAGATGGCCTCTCAATGTACAGTTTCTACGCCTAATGTATATACTCTTTTCTTTCTGGACTCTTTTTGTATCACAAATACAGTACTGTAATTGCAAATCTGGTATGTCATAAATGTATAGATGTAGCAGTACTGTCTATCTGTATGTCATGTATGTCATATATGTTACGATGAATTGGAAATGGGGGACCCTGGTGGAAACAAGACGAAAGTCTTTCTCTGGTCTGCATCCCCTTAACAATTGTATGTATTGAGCTGTACTGCACTGTACCCATTCTGCAATCTGTTAATAAAGTTTTCATTCATTCATTCATTCACACTCAGACAGACAGAGTCACTGCCTAGCAGAACACTATGAGATGCTGCCACCTACTGTCCATCTGAGGAACATGTCTGCTAGGGGAGGTGTTCTGTCCTGAACGCGTGTACCTTAATGACAAGCAAGCAGTGCAAAAATGCGGAAGCATTCGTCACCGCACGCCACTACGGTAAAGCGCCTTTCTTTTCAGGCCCGCTTTGGGAACCACAAGGGGGCGATAAAAGACCAGCAATACTCACTAAAACCATTTCTAGGTCAGTGCTAAGCAGTCTGATTGATTGATTGATTGAAAACTTTATTAACAGATTGCAGAATGGGTACAATACAGTACAGCTCAATACACACAATTGTTAAGGGGATGCAGACCAGAGAAAGACTTTCGTCTTGTTTACACCAGGGTCCCCCATTTTCAATTCATCAGGACATATATGACATACATGACATACAGATAGTCAGTACTGCTACATCTATACATTTATGACATACCAGATTTGCAAATACAGTACTGTTTGTGATACAGAAGGAGTCAAGAAAAGGGAGTATATACATTTGACGTAGAAACTGTACATTGGAGGAGGTTGGGTGGGGGGGGGTTGGGTACACTGGGATATTGACAACCATACTGGGTAATTTACATTGGAGGTGGTTGGGGGGGGGGGGGGGGCACACTGTATAAGCAAGCAAAACTGTACATTGAGGGGGGGGAGACTCTGTACAAACAAACAAAATTGTACATTGGACTATTGACAAAACCATACTAGGTAAATGACTGTACATTGGAGGGGGTTGGGTTAGGATATTTACAGGGGCCAGTGTTGAATTGCAGTCTCCCGTAGGTGTCTCTTGAGAGAGGTTTTGAAAGTGGGTAGTGATCCACATTCCTTTACAGCTTTGGGTAGGGCGTTCCACATTGATGTGGCATAATTGCGAAACGTGTTTAGTCCCTTATTTGAGCCGAATCTGGGTTTAACATGATTTGTGGAGCTCCCTCTGGTGTTGTGATCGTGGTATTCACTGACCTTTGGGAAGTATTTTGCCATGTACATGGGTACCTTGGTCGTGTAGTGTATCTTGTAGACCAGGCCCATTGCAAGTTGCTGTACTCTGTCATCTACTCTAAGCCATCCTAGGTTGTCAAAGTGGGCAGGGGTGAGGTGGGTTCTAGGAGTAAGGTCAAGCAGTAGTCTGACCAGTTTGTTTTGAGATGTTTGTAATTTTGTTTTTAGCGCCTTTGAGGTGCTTTGGTACCATGAGGTGCAAGCATAGTCGTAGTACCCCTGAATGAGTGCTCCTGCCAGAGTCTTCAGGGTATTCTTGTTTACCAGAGAGGAGATCCGGTACAAGAATCGAGTTCGTTGGTTGACTTTTTTTATTACATTGGATGCCATTTTGTCACAGGAGAGATTAGCCTCTAGGATGGAACCCAGGTAGGTAATTTCATCTTTCCTTGTGACAATATTGTCACCCACTGTAACTGAGAAGCCGTCGGTCTTGCTGAGTTTGTTATTTGAACCGAAGAGAATGGACTCTGTTTTGCCCATGTGTAATGATAGTTTGTTATCAGCGAGCCATATGCAGATTCTGCCTAGTTCCGAGCTGAGGGTTTTTTCAACCTGTAACTTGTTCTTGTCAGAGACCAGCAGGGCTGAGTCGTCCGCAAACAGGAACAAGTTGCAGTCACAAGCTGACGACATGTCATTTGCATAAATTAGGAACAGTAGCGGTCCTAGTATGCTTCCTTGTGGAACACCACAGCTCACTGTGAGGGGGGGGGATAGGGTACCGTTTACCTCCACCATCTGTTCCCTCCCCTCAAGGTAGGATTGCATCCAGCTCACTGATAGACTATCAAAACCAATTGCTTTTAGCTTGTCAATCAGAATGGAGTGATTGACCGTGTCAAAGGCCTTTTGTAGGTCCAGCATGACCATGCCGCAGTATTTGCCTGCGTCCACCTCTTGTTTGATGTGGTCATTCAAATAGAGAAGGCATGTGTCAGTGGAGTGGGATGTTCTGAAGCCAGATTGGAATTCGTAGATTAGATTTTTTTCCGCTAGGTACTTTTCGACCTGTTCGTAGTCACAACAGCATCTGTCTGCTTTTATGAATATAGATACCGGTAGGCAAGGGAGTCACATTTACATAATTTCAGTCTTTTATGTTGTTTTGTGTTTTTATTTGCTGTGGCCGGAGATAAATGTCCACCCTAGTGGTGGACAATAATTTAATGTAATCCAAAGAATTCTATTATATGAATCAAATTGAACCTTAAACATTGAGAGGCCCACACAGTTATGAATATGTCTCGATGGCATCAAAAGAGAGGTATTACTTGATGAAACCACACACACAAATGCACACACCTGCACCGTATGTTGAGACGAGGTTGAAAATGAGGATTTTGGCTAGATAGGAAAATGTATCAGAATAAGAATAGTCTTTATTGCCAAGTAAGCTTGCACATACAAGGAATTTGTCTTGGTTGTTTGGTGAATCAACATTAACAAACAATTAAAGTAGAATAAAATAAAATGGAATATATAAACTAAATTAGAATAAAGATACAATAGAATAGAATATAGGACAGGGCTGTACAATTGTGCAGGATTGTAGTAGAATATACACTAAATTAGAATAGAAATACAGTGGAACAGAATATGTAGCAGGGCTGTGCAATTATGAACAGTGTCATGTTCAGATGCTCACAGTTTTGAGTGAGGAACTCGGCAGAATCTGCACATGGCTTGCTGATAACAAACTATCATTACACATGGGTAAAACAGAGTCCATACTCTTCGGTTCAAATAACAAACTCAGCAAGACCGACGGCTTCTCAGTTACAGTGGGTGACAATATTGTCACAAGGAAAAATGAAATTACATACCTAGGTTCCATCCTAGAGGAAAATCTTTCCTGTGACAAAATGGCATCCAATGTAATAAAAAAAAGTCAACCAACGAACTAGATTATTGTACCTGTTAAAGTTAGAGGTTATATATGATTGCAAGTAACTGAGTAAGTAACTGTGTAACTGACTAACTGTCTAACTGTATATAACTGATTCCACAAGAGGGCGCTATAGGAGGAGCCGTTAATGCTGCCGCCAGGTAGAGGGTATTTAAGGAGATGTCGACTCCCCCTCTGTCTCTTGCACCTTCACTCTCAGAGGAGAAGGATGTATCATGTACTGCTGTGGAGCATGTGAAATAAACCAAGCCGTTTATGGCTAAAGATAGAAACCATGCCTCATGAACATATTATTGTCGCCCCATAGCCTACCTAGGGATACAGGGTGCATAGGGCAGATGGGGCTCATAGCCATGCAAGGCAACCCATCTAGGAGAAGGACACTCCGAACAAAAACCACGGGTGCTGCTTGCACCTGGCTTCGAGCCGTCTACCACCTGGAGGCATTGGAGTGAAGGGCGGATAAGGGATCATGCCTGAAACGGCCAAAGTAGGACTACGAGGAGTTGCGCCCCACAGTCTTTAAATTGCGCATTGTAAGGCCTAAAATATGGAGAACAAAGTCATTCCTAAACCTATACTTCCAGCGGCGGGAGTCCACAGGAACCAAGCAGAGGATGGGGGTGCTGGTCCTCTCCCCAGAGGCAGGGTCGGACTGGGGAAATAATTCATACCGGGAGATATAGCGTGAAATATAGCCCCAATCAGGCCACTTTTTAAGCGGGGGGTCTGGGGGTCCCCCACCAGGATTTTTTTTGTTACAAAGACTTAATTTCCTGCATTCTGGTGAATTTTAGTGCATGTGAATCACAAACTAATGAGCCAACAATTGCTTAGTACAATGTACTGTTATGGACCTCAAATAAAACCGTTGTGGCACTAGCAATGCTACTCTCTCCACCTTCAAAAAGAAAAAAGCAAGAGCACAACATATTTTCTATTTACTATTATAATACAGTTAACCACTCTCTCCTGTAAGGGCCTTTCTTTTTCTTTGTTTTATCCCTCTCTCCTCCACCCTTTCTCTTTCTTCCACTGTCCATCTTGACATCAACGTTAATTGACTTTCGCTCTCTGATCTCTCCCGAGTCCCTCACTACCTGGCTCACTGCCTGGCTGTTATTCTGCATCTGAGTGCCGTCTGCCATTCCATTCGCTGCCTCCGCTGTCAATCAGTTGTATCGCCTGGTCCCACCTCCACCAATCACAAGCGGCAGCACGGCTCCATTGTGTGTGTGTGTCTGCGTGAGGGAGAGAGTCAGATAGTTCTCCAACTCTGTCGCAGACAGTGAAATCCTGGTTGTTCCCCACCCACCTAGGTTATCTAACTATCGCGCCGCGCCGCCGCCACAACTAGAAACAATGGCCTGGCAAAAATAAAATAAAAAAATTATAATACATTTTTTTTTTTTTTTTTTTTTTTTTATAATTTTTTTTTTTTTAATCTGTGCAGGCCAGCCCACCGGGAAAACTCCCGGTTCTCCCGATGGCCAGTCCGGGCCTGCCCAGAGGACAGTATGACGATAGGACTCCAAACCCGGAAGGGAGGCTTCTATCTGATCACAGCACGCGGTCCAATGCACCCCTGCGTTGTCGGAGACCATTCACCATGGGAACCTTCAACGCAAACACAGTGAGAGAAGAAGCAAGATTGGAGGAACTGGCACACTGTGCAGAGGAAAGGGGAGTTGAGATCCTGGGAATCCAGGAGCATAGAAGAGTGCATGCTGAGGATCAGATAGTGTATCACAGAGTGGAGAGATGCTGGTTCATCACCTCATCAGCGTGGCGAAACGAGGCACAAGCTGCCACTGGCGGCGTGGGGCTATTGCTGAGTTATCGGGCACGTAAAGCTCTCCGTAGGGTACGCTATCACACCAACAGGATCCTTATTGCTGACTTTGATGGCAACCCAGTTACAACTGTCATAGTCGTGTACTCACCCACCAATATGTCACTAGCTGAGGAGGTGGAGAAGTTCAATGAGGACCTTGCAACAGCGGTCTATGATATCCCGGCTCACAACTTCCTAGCAATCCTTGGTGACTTCAACGCAAGGCTCGGACCAGAGGATGCACCTTTCACACACCACGAATCCACCAATCGCAATGGCGAATACCTGGCAGCCCTACTGATGGAACACGAGCTACTGGCTGCGAACACCATGTTCCAGAAAAAAAGGGGCAAGAGATGGACCTTCCAGGATCGGGCTACCGGTATGCAACGTCAACTGGACTACATACTAGTAAGACGAAGGTGGAGGAACTCCATCCTGAATGCTGAACCTTACAGTACGTTCAACTCTGTGGGCTCTGATCATCGAGTGGTCTCCATGAGGGTGCGACTGAGCCTCAGGGTCCCCAAACCAAGCCTGAAGACCCGGTATGACTGGAAGGCGTTCTCAGTCAACCCTGGCCTTCAAACTAGGTACGCAGTGGAAGTGAGGAATCGCTTTTCCACCTTTTTCCAGTTTTATCCAGTTTTATCCAGTTTTATCCTGTTTTTTTCCCACGTTTGTCCACCTTTTTTTCCCACTTTTTTCCCACCTTTTTCCACTTTTTCCACTTTTTTCCACTTTCTTCCCACATTTTTCCACTTTTTCCCTAAATAAACTCATCAACTCAACTCATCAACTCAACTCATCAACTCATCAACTCAACTCATCAACTCAACTCATCAACTCATCAACTCAACTCATCAACTCAACTCATCAACTCATCAACTCAACACATCAACTCATCAACTCAACTCAACTCAACTCATCAACTCAACTCATCAACTCAACTCATCAACTCAACTCATCAACTCATCAACTCATCAACTCAACTCATCAACTCAACTCATCAACTCATCAACTCAACTCATCAACTCAACTCATCAACTTTTTCCACCTTTTTCCACCTTTTGAATTTTTTCCGTTTTTTCCAGTTTTATCCAGTTTTATCCTGTTTTTTTCCCACGTTTGTCCACCTTTTTTCCCCCTTTTTTCCCACCTTTTTCCACTTTTTTTCCACTTTTTTTCCACTTTCTTCCCACATTTTTCCACTTTTTCCCTAAATAAACTCATCAACTCAACTCATCAACTCAACTCATCAACTCAACTCATCAACTCATCAACTCAACTCAACTCATCAACTCAACTCATCAACTCAACTCATCAACTCAACTCATCAACTCATCAACTCAACTCATCAACTCAACTCATCAACTCATCAACTCAACTCATCAACTCAACTCATCAACTCAACTCATCAACTCATCAACTCAACTCATCAACTTTTTCCACCTTTTTCCACCTTTTGAATTTTTTCCGTTTTTTCCACTTTTTCCACTTTTTCCAGTTTTATCCAGTTTTATCCAGTTTTATCCTGTTTTTCTCCCACGTTTGTCCACCTTTTTTCCCCACTTTTTCCACTTTTTTCCACTTTTATCCAGTTTTATCCACTTTTTTCCAGTTTTTTCCACTTTCCAAAAAGGTGGAAAAGGTGGAAAAAGGTGGAAAAAGGTGGAAAAAGGTGGAAAAAGTGGGAAAAGTGGAAAAAGTGGAAAAAAAGAAGAAAAGAAGAAAAGAAGAAAAGAAGAAAAGAAGAAAAGAAAAGAAACGCAACGTTTTCCAAATCGCTTCCATCATCAAAAACAAACCCTTGACCGGATCCACCTGGGCCCCAATTGGCCCACAATTGGCCCCCTAGTGGTCAATTTTAATTTGATTTTTAGGGACTATTTCAGGTCATTATATGGACATACAATGTACATTTCGTGATGATTGTTGCATCTATTTATGTACTTAGCCCCACCTTTTGAAGTTCATTGGTTAATATCGTGAAAACTAAAAAAGATATCAACAATCCTTTATCAACTAACTTTAATAAGAATATTTATCCAACATAGGCCTACTGTATACTGTTAGTTACCTTAACATTAGTTGATGAGTTATTAGTTATTTGTCATCTCGACGACATTGCAAATTAAATGTTAATTTCATTGTTCATTGCAAGAATAAATAAAGTAGTAGTAGTAGTAGTAGTAGTAGTAGTAGTAGTAGTAGTAGTAGTAGTAGTAGTAGTAGTAGTAGTAGTAGTAGTAGTAGTAGTAGTAGTACTAGTAGTAGTAGTAGTAGTAGTAGTAGTAGTAGTAGTAGTAGTAGTAGTAGTAGTAGTTGTAGTAGTAGTAGTACACACATTGGACATTTTGGAGTCATCTCTGTATTGGAGTCACTGATGATTTTTTATTTGAACATGCTTTCTTTGCACATCTTGGTACGATTCATGCTTAACCCTTTCACTACCACACTACAGAGGGTTAACGTTTCACTACCACACTATAGAAAGTTAACGCTTTCACTACCACACTACAAAGGGTTAACCCTTTCACTACCACACTACAGATGGTTGGTTAGTGAATGTGGCTGACCTCTCGGGACTAGTGTTCACGCTCTCGGGTCTCGGGACACAGAACACGTTAGTACGTTTTTATATCTGATTATCACTTGTCCTTTTCACAACAGAAGGATAGGTGACAATATTGTCACAAGGAAAGATGAAATTACCTACCTGGGTTCCATCCTAGATGCTAATCTTTCCTGTGACAAAATGGCATCCAATGTAATAAAAAAAAGTCAACCAACGAACTCGATTCTTGTACCGGATCTCCTCTCTGGTAAACAAGAATACCCTGAAGACTCTGGCAGGAGCACTCATTCAAGGGTACTACGACTATGCTTGCACCTCATGGTACCAAAGCACCTCAAAGGCACTAAAAACCAAATTACAAACATCTCAAAACAAACTAGTCAGACTACTGGTTGACCTGACTCCTAGAACCCACCTCACCCCTGCCCACTTTGACAACCTAGGATGGCTTAGAGTAGACGACAGAGTACAGCAACTTGCAATGGGCCTGATCTACAAAATACACTACACGACCAAGGTACCCATGTACATGTCAAAATACCACGACCACACCAGAGGGAGCTCCACAAATCATGTTAAACCCAGATTCGGCTCAAACAAGGGACTAAACACGTTTCGCAATTATGCCACATCAATGCGGAACGCCCTACCCAAAGCTGTAAAGGAATGTGAATCACTACCCACTTTCAAAAACACTCTCAAAGAACACCTACGGGAGACTGCAATTCGAAACTGGCCCCTACAAATGTCCTAAACCAGTTGTACAGTAAATGACCAAGTATGGCTTTGTCAGTATTCCAATGTACAGTGTACAGTGTCCCCCACCCACCCCCTACCCAACCCCCCCCCCCCCCCACCTCCAATGTACAGTCGTCCCACCCCACCCATCCAACCCCACCCCACCTACCCCACCTCCTCCAATGTACAGTTTCTACGTCAAATACACTCTTTTCTGAACAAATTTTTTTTATTATAATTTTTTTTTGACAATACAAACATTAACAGTAAATATCTCAATAAATCACAAGAATATACGTTCCTGTTTTGAATCAATAAATGTAGGTTACGAGATATATACATAATCCCCATTATCCCCATTATACAATACAGTACATACATATTATGCTCTTGCTCGTTCTTCTTCCCCCCCCTCAGGACTCCCCTTGGATAACCCATCCATTATTCGTTTCCAACCAGAGATTACAATTCATATGCTAACCTTTATTCTTTCCACCACTTCTAACCAGATTGCAATGCTGGCTTCATTGACATCTAATATTCTTGCTGTAGATATCTCTAAATAAATCACATCGAGATAGGTAAAAACCCATACCTTCCGGCACATTTTGTCCGGTTGAATCCATCGTGATGCTATCAACTTTTTAGCAGCCGTAAGACCGGACAAAACTAGTCTCTTTAGCTGTATAGTGGCTGCTAACTGTGAAACATCATTCAACAACAATACAGAAGGCATTACAGGTATGTTCAGAAATACAAATTCTGATAATTGCGTAGTGACTTCTTCCCAGAATATCTTAACAGGGGGGCATTCCCAATACATATGCATAAATGTACCTATATCACCTCTTAGACACAAGGAGCATAAAGAGTCTTGTTTAAGCCCCATTCGGTTCAATCTTATAGGTGTCAGGTAAGTCCTATGAATATAATTAAGATTAATCTGTTGATGGTCCGGGTTGCGTGACGCTAGTCGAACGTTTGCCCAGACTTCTTGCCAATCAAAATCTACTTTCAAGTCTGGTATATCCCTAATCCAGACTGAGTCTAGGGGAAGGATTCCATACGAAGACGTTAGTAAGTGATGATAAGTCAGATACGAAGCCTCTCAATGTCTCCCTTTCATAGAAGAATTTGTGATATCTGTGGTGCTCAAGTGGTATCTTTAATGGGACTCCATGAGCCTTCAAAGTTGCTAATAACTGTATATAGAAATAATAAGTGGAGCTAGTGAGGTTAAATTTGTTCTGAATTTCATGATAGCTACAGAAACCCCTTTCGTTGAATATATCTCCCAATGTATGTATGCCTTGCTTTTCCCATTTGGGATATCTGATAGGTCGTTGTGCAATAAGGAGTGCATTGTTATTAAATATGGGAGAATGGCTATGCCATTTGTGTTGGTTAGTGCATTTTTTCTGTGTGTCACGCCATATCCGAATCACATGTGTTATAAGAGGGCCAAATTTCAAGTCGCATTGCTTAATTGATAAATTGATGTATACTATATCCTGCAATCTATGTGGTGCCACTATGTTTCCTTCTAATGTTCTCCAGGATACAGATGCTTGAGGATCAAACCAGGTGCTCAGTGGTCTTAAAGAGTACGCTTTAAAATAGTGGTAGAAGTCTGGAAATGCTAGACCTCCGTCGGCTTTGTTTCTCTGTGCAGTAGATCTTTTTATTCGTGGAGGTTTGTTATTCCAAATAAATTTATATGCGGTGGAGTGTAATTTTTTCCAGTAATCAGCAGGAGGGGGTAACGGTAACATTGAGCTAAAGAAGTTGATTCTAGGTAAAACATCCATCTTAACTATTGATACTCGGGCCTGTACTGCATTTTTAAGTTTTGACCACCTGTCAAAGTCATTTGTGATCCTATCTAGAAGTCTTGTATAATTATATTTCACCGTTTGGCTTATAGTAGGGAATATTTCAACTCCAAGACATCTAAAATGTTCTACCATTGGTATATTTCCTGGAAGGAATGTTGCCTTCGCAGATACATTGTGGGAGGAAGGCCGATTTTGGCCAGTTTATCCTAAATCCCTATAGATTGCCAAAATCATCAATCAACTTGAGAAGATGAGGCAGTGAGGTGGTAGGATTTTGCATGAACAATATTACTTTGTCCGCATATAAACTAATATGATGTTGTGTGCCCTTAATTGAGATTGGCTCTATGGATTGGGATTGTCTTATATACTGTGCTAAAGGCTCTAAGGATAGAGCAAATAGTCCGGGACAGAGGGCAACCCTGTCTAGACGAGCGCGACACAGGAAAGAGTGTGGAGATGAATTGACCTGTTATTATCATGGCCGATGGGTCTTTGTATAACACTTTTATCATATTAATGTAACCGTTTCCTAACCCCATCCTTCCGAGTACTGCCCATAAATAAGACCATTCCAATCTATCAAAGGCTTTCATCGCATCCAAGGATAATAGAGCTGTAGGTGCAATGGCATCCTTACTGGCGTCTAACATATGTAGTAACCGTCTTATATTATCCGTTATTAGGCGGCCTTTTATAAATCCAGTCTGATCAGGATGAACTAAATATGTCATATGCTTTTGAAGTCTGATGGCTAGTACCTTAGCATACAGCTTAATATCAGTTCCGAGGAGGCTTAAGGGTCTATAACTACCACAATCGGTAGGGTCTTTGTCTTTTTTAAGGAGGACAGATATGAGTGCGATATTGTCGTTCTTATGGAAATTCCCATCTTTGATCGAGTATAAAATCACATCAAGTAATAGGGGTCCAATTACATCCCAACATGATAGGTACAGTTCTAGAGGTATACCATCCCATCCAGGAGCCTTACCAATTTGCATTTCAGATATAGCCTCCCTAAGTTCCTCTAGTGTAATAGGTGTGTCTAGCTGTTTAGCGTCTTCCTCTGAGAGTTTAGGTAGATTCATTTGATTAAGATATATATCCAGTTTATTTGGATCGAAAACCATTTCTGATTTGTACAAGTTGGAGTAAAACTCTTTGAAGGTGTCGTTAATTTCTTTGGGGTCTGTAACAAGTCCTTGTTGGTTCTTAATAGTAGGGATATCTGCAAATTTTGCGTTGGAGCGTATCTTCATAGCTAGTAGGTGACTTGGTTTAGAACCATGAAAGTAATAATGTTGTCTTGTGCTACGTATTTGAAATTCAGATTGTTGTCTTAAAATGGAGTTAATCTCCTTTTTTAACACATTAATTTGAGTCTCCAATCGAACCGAGTAGTTGTGTTGTAAAGAGGAGAACAACGAGGAGTAAAGCGTTTCCAGCTCTACCAATTTGGAACAACGATTCTTGCGTAGGTTGGAGGCAAAGACCGTAGTGTAATCCTTAATAAAACCCTTTACCGACATCCATAACATTCTGGGATCCTGTACTGAATTTGCATTACTCCGCAGGAATTTAATAAGTTCAACTTTGAATTGTATTATGTATTCATTGTTTTTCAGCAGTATCGAGTTAAATCGCCATCTTGGGGCTCGGGATGACAGTATACCAAATTAACCTTTCAGGAGTAAATAGCTGTGATCTGATTAGGCACCATTTCCACGTCAATTCCTTTACAATAATATAGTATCTGGCGTCACAACTTTGAATATCTTCAAATAAAAAGTTTTACCTCTAATAATAGCGCCCCCTTTAGGCCAAGTGGGGTCATATTTGTTGGAGAGTATTTACACACAACTTCTAATCAATGGGTCAAAGTTCATGTTGTTACCATTTACCATCTCACGGGAATTTCCAAAAGCATTTCTGAAGGAGATTTCTTTCTTTTTTAAGAAATTCACACAAAAACAATAGGGTTTCTGCAGTACTTTTTAGTAGTAAAAACTAAATATATACAAATATACAGCTGGATCAGAATATTGCAAAAATATATACAGTCGTTTTTAAAGTGACCTATTTGTAGTGTATTATGTATGTGGGTGTGTGAGAGAGTGTAAGTGAGGATGTGTAGTGTGTGTGTGTGTGTGTGTGTGTGTGTGTGTGTGTGTGTGTGTTCGTGCGTGTGTGTGTGTGTGTGTGTGTGTGTGCGTGAGTGCGTGCCTGTGTGTGTGCGTGAGTGCGTGCCTGTGTGTGTGTGTGTGTGTGTGTGTGTGTGTGTATGTGTGTGTGTGTGTGTGTGTGTGTGTGTGTGTGTGTGTGTGTGTGTGTGTGTGTGTGTGTGTGTGTGTGTGTGTGGAGATCAGTGTTGAGTGTTCTGATGGCCTGGGGGAAGAAGCAAGTCTAGTCTCTGTTTTTGCTGCATGAATGCGGAGGCGCCTGCCTCACCGCAGCAGTTTGAACAGATTGTTTTTTGGGGTGATGAGGGTCCTTCATTATCCTACAGGCTCTGGATCTGCACATCCTGGTGTATAAGTCCTGTAGGGGTGATAGTGCAATACCTGTAGTATGCTCTGCAGTGCTGAGCGAACTACTCTCAGCAGAGCCTTCCTGTCCTTGGCAGTGCAGTTGCCAAACCAGGCAGTGATATTTCCTGCACAATCCCTGCGGAGCTCGCCAGACGGCGGCTGACATCTTCACAACCCAAAGAAGATACCAGCGTCCTGTGCGTTCAGTAGAAAGCTATCCAGCTGCAAGCTAGCCTAGTTTAGCACAAATTAATGGAAGTGGATACGGATCAGTTAGCCTAGCTATTGGCCAAAAACCCCTCTCCCAGAATTTAAAGCTAGGCTAGCTGATCCCTATCCGCTTCCGATTCATTTGTGCTAAGCTATGCTAGCTTGCAGCCGGATAGCCTTCTACTAGCCCTCTGACCTAGAAGGGTTCTGTTTCATATAGGTGCGTCCTGCTAACTGGCCACTGCACGCCGAGCTAAAAGGAGACAACATCGATATCTGGTAACCTTTGTCTAGGTTGGGGTTCAGAGTATGCAAGCTGTTCCGCTTCAACTCCTAAAAGAGCAGTGACCCTGGGGTTTTCTACCTCTCTTCTTCTCTCAGGCTGTGCTGTGACAGCAGACTGAGAGGTTTACCGGAGCTTAACCCTCTTACTTCTCACTGGGTTCCTTTCTTGGACCATGTTCTATCTAAATGACAGGTCCAGACTGGTCTGAAGTTAGGGCTGAGGAAAGAGACATAACGATATTGTGATGTACCAAGCAGCCAGAAGATGAGGACACAGTGGTGCAGGCAAAAATAAGGGTTTTATTTAACCAAACAAAGGGTTCACAAATCCATAATTTCCAAAGAATATAAATGGGCCCAAAAAAATAGAAGGCAGAACAAATCAGACCTGAACTGAAGGGACGTCAACTTACAAAACCTGGGGGACAGTAGCTTGAGAGGTAGAGCAGTCGTCTGGCGATCCGGAGGTTCCTGGTTCGATTCCGGCTCCTCCCGGACAGCGTGCCGATGTGTCCTTGAGCAAGGCACTTAACCCCTAATTGCTCCTGATGAGCAGGTTGGCACCTTGCATGGTTGCCTCCGCCGTTGGTGAGTGAATGGGTAAAATGTGAGTAACAAATTGTGAAGCAAGCACTATATAAAAAAGCAGCCATTCACAAATGACAACTCAAGCTATATATAGGTCCTGGCCAGGAACATTAACGAAGCGTAATTAATACAATTAATATTCTACTAAATATTATCTTATATGCATATTACAGAAAAGAGCAATAAGGA
>NC_140181.1:88638439-88783439 GCF_963971535.1 Notolepis coatsorum | reverse complement strand
AATTTATATAGCGCTTGAGAGAATTCACAATAGTAATTTTACTTGTCTGTTGATGAATTTAAATATATGAACTGAGCTAACCGTATCTTGTGATCTTATGAAGGTTGATATGTTTAAAAAGGGTGCGTTAACTAATATGATGATAATTAAAAGCCAGTATAAACATTGATATGACAAGTGATGTAGATTGTATTGGTCACAATAAGGACTGTCCCAGCACATTTCACACATAGACCAAATTAGATTAGATTCAAATGTATTAAAATGATTATACAGCACAAGTACAGTACAATAAAAAGAAGTTTGGCATCCAACCAGAGTGCAAATGTAGCAGTAAAGTGCAACAGTAATATACAATGTACCTGGGCCCAGGAATTAAAAACTTTTAATCCCTATCTGATTGGATCAGATTTGGATTTTGGGTATAGTTGAAAACCGAAAAACAGGATTAGGATCACTTTGATATCCGATCAGATCAGGAAATAAAATCCAAGCTTTAATCTGGATCAAATCTTCAAAACGGGTAGTTCAAACCGACAACACAGGATTGGGATCAGTTTGAAAAAACCGACAACACAGGATTGGGATCAATTTGAAAAAACTGGATTATCTTGATCCCACCAGAGGGGTGGATTTCCCTGGGCCCAGTTGTTCAAAAGGTTTAATCTGGATAAAACTGATCCGGATTTGGAAATCCTATGTTTTGCTATCCAAGATCACGTAATCCAGTTTATTTTTGTGCCGTTTTTTCAAAGCAACATCGGATTGGATTACTCTGATCCGGATACAAACTTTTCAGGATTACAAAATCCGGATAACCAGTGCTCGAAATGGGATAGGCTATCACAATGTAGGCTACTAGCTATTATGTAGACAGGTAGAATAGGGTTATTTTTTTTAACAGAAAACAACACAATAAAACAAATTTTATTTTTATTCTTTTTTTTAAACCGGCCATCCTGAGACCTACAACAAATAAATAAAAATATACATTACTCACAAATCCTGTACATTGTGGATATTTAGAACAAGTTTCAAATAAAGATGTATTGAATTGAATAAAAAGGCTAAATGTCGGGGCGGTCAGGCAGTACCGCCCCGGTACTGTGCTTTATCGACTTCAAAAAGGCTTTTGACTCGATACACAGAGCCGTGATGATGAGGATACTCAAGGCCTACGGAGTCCCTCCCAATCTACTCCGGGCCATAGGGACCATGCACACGGGTACAAGGGCCAAGGTGGTAACCCCAGACGGCAACAGTGAAGAATTTGACATCCTGGCTGGAGTGATGCAAGGGGACACCCTTGCCCCCTTCCTTTTCGTCATAGTCCTCGACTATGCGCTCAGGAAGGCCATCAATGGACGGGAGCAAGAACTTGGTCTCACACAATAACCCCAAGGAGATCGAGACGACACCCCGCCATAGTCCTAACAGACCTTGTCTACGCGGACGACATCAGCCTGCTCTCTGACCACGTGGAGCAGGCACAGGAACTCCTGTGCAGAGTGGAGACGGAGTGCGCCAAGGTTGGCCTTAGGCTAAATGCCAAGAAAACCGAGGTCATAATGTATAACATCCTCCCGGATCATCCACCTCTAAGGACAACAGGAGGCTCTGCTCTAAAGGAAGTCGGTGATTTCAAATACCTGGGCTCATGGGTCAACTCGTCCGAGCAAGACCTTAAAGTGAGGAAGGCGCTTGCGTGGAGGGCTCTGAACGGCATGACCAGTGTGTGGAAATCCAACCTCCCCCGTCAAATCAAGCTCAACTTCGTTCATGCAACAGTTGAGTCTGTCCTTTTGTATGGCAGTGAATGCTGGACCTTGAAGCCCACCCTGCAGAAGTCCTTGGATGGGTGCTACACCAGAATGATGCGTGTGGTGCTCAACATCAACAGGGATGAGCATGTCACTAATGCAAACTTGTATGGGGGGGTGCTAAGGGTGAGTCAGGAGAATGAGGCTGGCAGGTCACTGCCAGAGACATCATGAGATGCCAACCAGCAAACTTGTGCTGTGGGAACCAACACACGGGCATCGATCACGAGGACGTCCCACATTAACCTACGTGGACGTACTCAGGAGAGATGCGGGAACAGAATGCACCGGCGAGCTAGCCAGATGCATGGAGGATCGGGATGACTGGAAGCACCGATGGAGGGCCGGTCCGAGGACGACCTAGATAGTCAGGTGGCGTAGCGGAGATTGCGTTCGTCACCAATGCCGGAGACGCTGGATTCGCCTGTTCGAATACAGCTCCCGGCGTTGCTATCAGCTTGGCTGGCCGCTCACACTAATACAATTGGCAGTATTAGAGGGTGGGAAAGCTGAAGGGTGGGTCCTGGGCGTTGTGGACAGCGACCCCTACAGTTCGGTCGGGGCGCCTGCTCAACGAGGGTAGGATCTAGGGAGAGATAGTGCGGCCTCCCACACGCTACACTCTCCCCGGTGAGAATCTGCACGGCCAGGCTGGCCTGCCGGCAAGCTGCACATGCGTCGGAGGAAAGCATGTGACAGTCTCCGGTCTCTCGGACCAACAGTAGGGGAAAGTACACAACAACCAGGAAGGGTGGGATGGGAGAAAAATCGGGAAAAAGATAATAAAAAAAAAAAAAAAAAAAAAAAAAAAGGCTAAATGTCCAATACTTACCAAAAATAAATAACTTTAGAGTCCTTCATCATCTGCAGTGGAGAGCCCAGCTTGTACAAGCTTGGCTTTTAGCAGGCGGATCTCAAGTCTAGCCTTGTTTTGCTGTAGTCAGGTAAGAGTCAGTTGTTCCTCTGCCAGACGAGTCAGTACTTCCGCCCTTTCAGTCTCTCTTTGCAGAAGTGCCTTATAATCACCATCTCTGTTTGCCAAAGGACACTTCAAGCCTCTTTTCTGAGCTCCTGTGGCAACTACTGGCTCTACCAGTAGTTGTCATAAATGTATAGATGTATAGATGTAGCAGTACTGTCTATCTGTATGTCGTGTGTGTCATATGATGAATTGAAAATGGGGGACCCTGATGGAAACAAGACGAAAGTCTTTCTCAGGTCTGCATCCTCTTAACAATTGTATGTATTGAGCTGTACTGTACTGTACCCATTCTGCAATCTGTTAATAAACTTTTCAATCAATCAATCAATCAATCAATCAAACCAGTGAGCAGCATATTACAGACATGGATTGCCGGTAGTAGCCTGTTGACCTCATTGGTCAACTATAAAAACATTTTTTTAAAAAGGGCGCCCCAGTGGCAAACCACATAACGCGCTGAGTCGCGGCACGGTTGACCCGGGTTCGATTCCCGGACCCGTCGTTATTTGCCTAATGTCTTCCCCCCACTCTGTCTCCCGTTCCTCCTCTCTCTCTCTCTACTGGACTGCCCAGTAGTAAAAAGCGATAAACGCTAAAAAATTTATCTTAATTTTATTTTTTTTATTCAAAGACGTTGGTAATGTCATGTCAAGTCCCAGTCCGACATTCAACACAAGACGTGGAAGCAGATGTAGCTAGATACCTACTGTAACTAGTTTAGTAATAGTGCATTTGCCAGTGCTGATGGGCAACAAGACAAGTATGTTGAAACGTTAGCTAGCACTATATAAAATTACTGACTATTCTGACAGAGAACGTTGTCAAATTGGTCATTAGTTCCATGGTGTTGGTGTAATCAGAGGGTTGCACGCCGGGCAACCAAGCTTTTGTGAGCAGAAGCACGTGGACGCACATGCACGGATTCAACATCAGGGAGACCAAATCTACACTCCGCCCCTAGATGTGCACTCGTACACAGTGCACGCACACACACACACACACACATATACCGTTACTTCCTGTCATTGGCATACGTTCTTTTTTTTTTACTAACATCTTAGTGCCTCATTAGCTTAGGGATTAAGGATACATGAAGTATTAACTACACCATAATAAGGGCAGCTAAGTGGCGCAGTGGGCAAGGCGCTCGCCACCAATGCAGGAGATAGATTCGATTTATTGTCCTTTAATTTTGCACTCATGACATTAGTTGCTTGCCGTTTAATCAACATCGAAAGACCCCCCACTTCCTCCCAGACATCCATTCCAAGAGCCTGTTCGCTTTCCAGGTCTCTCTCTCTCTCTGTGTCTCTCTCCCTCTCTGTCTGTGTGTCTCTCTCTCTGTGTCTGTGTGTGTGTCTCTCTCTCTCTCTCTCTCTCTCTCTCTCTCTCTCTCTCTCTCTCTCTCCCTCTCAACAGCTTGGAATGATGGAATCATCCATGATAAATTAACTTTGACTTGAATGAATGCCCATTCTTTCTCTAGAACAATACAGATTGACAAACGTTTCATTATGCACTATACAACTAAGGTTAATAAGTTATAATTAAGATATCAATTGTATAAGATTTATAATAAAGACAGGACTTTACTAAAGGTTGACACTCAGTAATTTCTTCCAGAACAAGCTTAAAATAGCAAAGGATATATGGTTGATCATTTGTCTGTCTATATCGTGTCTGTTTGTCTCTCTCTCTCTCTCTCTCTCTCTCTCTCTCTCTCTCTCTCTCTCTCTCTCTCTCACACCTTTGTAAAACACTCCGTCCGTTCGAAAAACCCTGACGAAGGTTGAATCACTTTATGATGTCATAATAGAACATTCTAGAACATTTGTGATGTCACAGTATGATGTCATAATCAAAAAAATTAACATTTGTGTATCTATTCAACAATTCTCTCAGAATATCTCATTGTGAATCTTGAAACAGTACTGAACAGATAGATTGTACAACATAGATTGAAGCCTGCATTTCTCAACCAAGGTGCCTTGCCTACCGTTTTGCTGTGGAAAGGTGAGTGTCCACAACGGCTAGCTAGCTGTTCTACTTGAATACTGAATGTTAATATTGAATCAGACAATATTGAATACTGAATGTTAATTCAGGTTGACAGTTGACATCATTTGACAGTTGACAGGGGGCTGGAAAGTTGATTTAATAAAAGAAAAAAGACTCATTTAATCAGATTAATCACTTTATTCAAATTGAGGATTTAGTTTGAGGGGGAAAAAAGAAAAAAAATAATTTATAAAAGAAAATGAGAATAATTATTTTAATTTAATTTCTTTTATTAAAAACGAAGGTTCGAACGTCTGATCGAAAAACCCTGGCGAAGTTTGAATCACTTTATTCAAATTGAGGATTTAGTTTGAGGATATGAAAAAGAAAAAATGACAGTTTATAATTTATATATTATTTGTGTTCAATACTGACAGCTGTTTGGGGGATTATTTTATGAGGCCAAAATATTTTGAATTTGCTGTACTGAAAGGCTGAATACGTATCATAATGTCTACTTTATATATTTGATCATTAGCGGATGAACAAATTAAGTGAAAATCATATGAATAAATGTATACTGTATAATCCAAATATTGGATACACATTTTAAAGTTTCATTACATTTTGTGACTGAAATCCACCCTGAATCCACCATTCTACTGGGATCAGTTTAATCCTGATTTTTTGGATCAAAGTGATCCCAATCCTACTAAAAGCTTTTGAACAACGCATACTGAAGGTTTCAAAAACCGGATCAAAACCAAGATTTGATTACGTAATCCAATCCGATTTCAGAATCCTTTTTTTCTTTTGAACAACCCATTTTCAAGATTTGATCAAATCTGTTATCCGAAATCCGATCGGATTACTTTTGAACAACTGGGCCCTGGATTACCAGAACAAAATGTAGTATGCAATTTATTTTAAAATATTTTAAATACATTAAATCTTTTATTTGTTTGGTCACATTTGTGGTGGCCTATTTAAAAAGAATATTATTTTTGTTTATGCTCATAAAAGTATCACAACAAAGATTGTCAATCACAAATGTAATTTAGATTAAAGAAAAAATATCTTCAACAAAAAAAAAGTCCATCATCTGTCATCACTCATCACCTTCAGCAAACTGAAACCTCACTTAAATGCAGCCCCTCAAAGCACGCCTGGATGATCAGCTGCCTTTGAATGCATGTTTTTTTGTTGTTACCCTAGTGGGAGTATTTTATTTTATTACAATTCCATTATGATTTTATGTCCTTTATGTATTTAACAATATAATTAGACATTAGATGTCTCTGCAATGTGGTCTCTTGTCTTCCTTGTATTCTTTTTCCTATCCACTAGATGGAGATCGGTAGGATTAAAGCACTGATATGATCTAGCAATCTTGAAAAGTCTGAATCTGGATCAGGGTGATCCTATCCTGGATTGCTTTGAAATACCGGGACAAAATCTGGCAGAGTTGTCTGATCCTGGATCACAAAAAATGGGATTTAAAAATCTGATCGGATCAGATAGGGATTAAAGGTTGCCCATGGCCCAGGAGTTCAAAACATTGAATCCCTATTGATTGATTGATTGAAACATTTTATTAACAGATTGCAGAATGGGTACAGTACAGTACAGCTCAATACACACAATTGTTAAGGGGATGCAGACCAGAGAAAGACTTTTGTATCGTTTACATCAGGGTCCCCCATTTTCAATTCATAATGAGTTGAAATTAATGAATACAAATCTGATCCAATCAGATAGGGATTACAAGTTTTGAACTCCTGGGCCCAGGTGATTAAACTGGGTACAAAATATACAAATTAGTACTACTGAGTGTAGTGCTAATCAGATGTATGCACAGAGTTGTAGTATGATATGTACAGTGATACAGGTATAAAGACAGTATGGTAGTAGTCATACTGTCCAGCAGTGTAACTAGTAAGAGTAGGATATGTACATATATAGATATAGTATCTACATCCTGTATATGTAAAAGGATTATATGCAGGTAAATACAGACAGGTGTGGATAGATATATATGTGGTGAGAATAAATATCCCCCCCCCTGAATTTCCCCAAGGGGATCAATAAAGGAATATCTTATCTAATATATATATATATATGCTATCATACAGAGCTAAGTGTTATTTGCAGGTGTATAAGTAAGTATATAGAGGGGTTATATGCAGGTATATTCAGACAAATATGTATATATATATATATATATATATGCGGTAAATATAAGAATATAAATGCAATTTATATATGGTATACATATACATAGTGATTGTACATGCTATCATACAAAGTAAATGCATAGACATATGGATAGTATGAGGTGGGTCATCTGGCGTCCAACACCAGAGGACAAACTACTCCCATGTTACTTTGCTATGTACAACATACACATATCCATGGTGCTGAGACAGAGACTCAAATGTTCCCAGATGTAATGGTCTTCGTCAGGTGACGAGGACCCCTTGTGGGATTGAAAAATTCATTAAATCTGTCAACATAAGACATTTAATTGTGAGCCATAGGGTCCTCTTTGAGCTATTCCCATGTTAACATGTCAACCAGCGCAAACCTATGCAGACCCACGACGCTACCTGCGCATGTGAGTGACAAAACGTCCCCTTTAGACTGTTCCTGAGTAAGAAAGACTCACTTAGAAAAGGCAGTGGCATTTACACAGACACTGGGGTAGGAGGGTGGAGGAGCAAGACACATCCATGAACTCAGGGATGTAAGAATTTCACCTATTAGGTCTGATCGTTCACTAAACATCAGGTCTAAATAGCAGAGGAGTTCTCTGTTCCACCCATAATATTCTACTATCCTCTCCCCCTCTTCCATCCTCTCCTCTACCCTCTTCTCCCCTCCCCTCCTCTTCCCTCTCCTCCCCTTTTCTCCCCTTTTCTTCCCTCCTCCCTCCTCTTCTTCCCACTCATCTTCTCCCCTCCTCTTTTCTCTTCTCCCTCCACTGTAAGAAAAAAAGCTGCAAGAAAATGGTAAATGTCTGGCGTTGCCAAATACTTACTGTCAAATTACAGTAAAATAAAATACATTTACAGATTACAACCTTTATTTAATTGTTAATATTTTGATAAAAGGTAATTTACTGTATTTGTATGGCATTTAGACTTAAAGTAGAAAAACAAAAGTAATCTGTAACATAATACAGTGAATTTCCTGTGAAAAAACTTTTTTTTTTTACAGTGTACCCTCCGCTTCTCTCCCTTTCCCTACCCTCTTCTCCCCTTCCCTCCTCTCTCCTCTCCTCTCTATGGCTGTTACATCATCATGTTTATCCCAATAATATCCTCCTACAAGGCAACCCCCTCAGATCTTTATCAACGTCAAATTCCTTCAGCAAATACCTCTGGAGGGGGGAGCCCCAGGAACGCTGTTGGTAGTAATGACTGTCTTCTTTACAGGATTTGTTCTCATGTGTATTCAACGGACCAAAGCGACTCCACAAAACTTTATTCTGCCAAATGACATCACAAACATGAACCCAACTTGTTGTTTCAAGTTTGACAAAACCCCACACGCAAGACTTCTGATTGAGTCAACCTATTCATCACCACACCCATGTTCTGGAAAGGAAAAGTCACAGACAAGCGGCAGTGTTTATAAACTTTAGGGCTTGGCTGGCTTTACGTTTCAGCCTTCAGGTGCCTCGAGGTCAGCCACGGCAGGGGCATGCCAACATATATCGGCTGTTGAAAGAAAACGTGTAGAGAGGGAAAGGGAGAGGGAGAGGGAGAGGGAGAGGGAGAGGGAGAGGGAGAGGGAGAGGGAAAGAGGGAGAGAGAGAGAGAGAGAGGGAGAGAGAGAGAGAGAGAGAGAGAGAGAGAGAGAGAGAGAGAGAGAGAGAGAGAGAGAGAGAGAGAGGGGAGAGAGGGGGAGAGAGAGAGAGAGAGAGAGCGAGAGAGAGTGGATGGAAGAGAGACCAACACTTTGAACAGACACTGCTGTGACCTCTCACCCAATTCTCCGACCAGCCCAACAGCATGAGTTCTGTGAAGTTGAGCAAATTCTGCGAAAGCACTGGTATCTGTGGAAATCTGAGAGAAATGAAAGGAGGAAGGATGAATTCAATCCTCTCAGTCTCTGTCCTTGAGCTGCACAGCCAAGCCCACTGATCACAGTATCAAATAACAGCGACTGTGATAATGATTAAACAAAAACAAACAAACAATATATGTATGTATTATAAGTTATAACAAACGTATTCCATTCATTGAAATCGTAGTTCACATCTCCAAAGGTAATTGCTGTGCGCTTAAACACATACTATTGCTATTATTGTGACTGATATTGACAATACACGGCATAAGGGGCGTGATGTAACAAGTTGGACCAGGCCCTGTGACTACTCCCAAGTCATGATTCATTTCAGTACAAACAGTGCCATCAGCTCAGCGTGCGAGCTAAAGGTCTGCTGTGTTTGTACTATTACCATGGTACAGATATCATAGCGGTACAAAGAGGTGAATGTGTGTGTGTGTGTGTGTGTGTGTGTGTGTGTGTGTGTGTGTGTGTGTGTGTGTGTGTGTGTGTGTGTGTGTGTGTGTGTGTGTGTGTGTGTGTGTGTGTGTGTGTGTGTGTGTGTGTGTGTGTGTGTGTGTGTGTGTGTGTGTGTGTGTGTGTGTGTGTGTGTGTGTGTGTGTGTGTGTGTGTGTGTGTGTGTGTGTGTGTGTGTGTGTGTGTGTGTGTGTGTGTGTGTGCGTGCGTGCGTGCGCGCGTGTGTGTGTGTGTGTGTGTGCGTGTGTGTGTGTTGCTTAGCACCTGGTAACTGTATAGGCTGAAACCTTATCATCTGTCCTTTAGATGTCTACGGCTCGCATTGCGCTGGTGCGTACAGTCCTTGGGCTGGTCTCTCCTCTCCTCCCTCACCGTTGAGCATGACGAGAGACTGGCAGGAAAAGTTACTTATTTAAACATTATTTGTTTTAGATGTAGTTCCACACACGGTAGGTGGGGGAAAACCTCCTATCTGCACTTTGAGAGGCACTAATACCTGGTCGGTATTGTGAACACATAATATAGTAATGTAGTCCAAAAACAGTGTATTGTATTGGGTATCCTTAAAAAAAGTGCATTCTGTAAGAAAACAACAATTATTTTTAGTTTTCTCAAAAAAGCTAACAAGGTTTTGCTCTTCGGCCATCGATATGACATTAGGATTTTGCGGAATGAACATTCTAATGATTATATCACATGGCTAAGATAGAATTAACTCTGGGAAACTGTTACCAAAAGAAAAAGACCTGAAAGGGTTAAATCGAACACATACACGCACACACACACACAGGTGTGGGTTTACACACGCACGCACACACACATTCCTGACATTACGGTGTCTGGGGTGCTGCAATACTGTAATCATCTGGTCATAAACATGACGGTGTATATCCTGTGTTGTTGTACACCTGGGGGTTGTGTTGAGTCGTGACGGTGACGTCACTGAAAGGATCCCAATAGCGGAGTGAACATAATACATGACGTCAACAATAGACTATAAATCCTGTGTGAGGTGGTCAGTACTGCTACGGATCTGGATCTGCATTGGAATCCTGCGCTTAATCCATGTTTTTATCTCTTTACGTTTACATTTAGTCATTTTAGCTGATACTTTTATCCAGACTTACAAGTTCTGTACAACAGGTCAGCAGGAAGGGTACAACTCTTTCAGCTGAGTAACAATGTTCGTCAAACAGTGTTGTACTTGGGTGCTGCAGTAATGACATAATTAGTGGGTAGTAATATAAAATAGAATAGAATAGAATAGAATAGAATAGAATAGAATATAAATACTTTTATTATCCCGAGGGAAATTTGACACTGCAAATCGCTCAACATTTAAACATTTAAACATTTAGAACAGGTCACGAATAAGAATAATAAAACAAATCAAATCAAGTTGCCTAAGATAAGAGTAGAGTAAAATAGAATAAAAATGGAATAAAATATACAGTAAATAAATACAGTAAAAATATACTGAGGTCTACAGTAGGTGTAATATTGCACAGTGCTGTTTCAAAACTAAGTGTGAGGTTTTGTCCGCTGCTCACCAACTTTCTCTGTCTTCTTTAAGCCTACTGTTAGGAATTCCCTACTCACTCTCTCTAGCCCCCACCCTCTCGTTCTTTACTCTCAGTGGCCACACCTGGACTATTATCAATTACCTCTCGCACCTGTGGTGGCAGGCTAATTAGTCCCCCTGTGGGCTTTAAATACCAGGGCGCTTCCCCTCGTTTCGGCGTGGGGTCGTGTTGTATACTTGCCGAGTCATATTCTCTAAACATCTAGACTCTTTCGGGAGATCCTCTGTCTGCCTATGCTGTTCCATTCTCCGGCGTCGAGATGTTTGCTCCAGCCTTCGCCAGCTGTCGCCGTTGCCTGTGGGGGAGACTGGTCTGCGCTCCCTGTACTTCCACGGGAGGCACCCCAGCGTTCCACTGCAGACCCCCGCGCAGCTGTTCGTCCTGACGCACATCCAGACCAGCGCAGACGCTCTCCAGTCCTCAGCGCGCAACGCGCATCTTCCAAGGACGCTCGAGCTTGGCACGCTCTCCAGACCAGCGCGCAACGCGCATCTTCCAAGGACGCTCGAGCTTGGCACGCTCTCCCGACCAGCGCGCAGACGCGCATCTCCTAGACCTTCGAGCTTGGCACGCTCTCCCGACCAGCGCGCAGACGCGCATCTCCTAGACCTTCGAGCTTGGCACGCTCTCCCGACCAGCGCGCAGACGCGCATCTCCTAGACCTTCGAGCTTGGCACGCTCTCCAGACCTCAGCGCGCCGACGCGCATCTTCCAGACCTTCGTGCTTGGCACACTCCTCCACGCAGACGCACCAGATGCGTCTCTCGGTTCCGGTGCGCACTCCAAGTGGTGGCGCACCACTCTGTCCTCGGCTCGGACAGCCGGCTTCCCGGTGGCGACACCCTCGCCACCGCCGCCTGTTCCAGCACCACTCTGTTCCTCGGCTCGGACAGCCAGCTACCCGGTGGCGACACCCTCGCCGCCGCTGCTGTTCCTGCACCATTACGCATACGCCTGGGTGAGTTTTGATTGTTAAGTCACTCATCCAGCGTGTTGCCTCCTGGGTGAGTTTTGATTGTTAAGTCACTCACCCAGCGTTGTGCCTCCTGGGTGAGTTTGACTGTTAAGTCACTCACCCAGCGTAATGCCTGTTTTGTTCTCTCGTGGATATTATACCCTCGCCACCGCCGCCTGTTCCAGCACCACTCTGTCCTCGGCTCGGACAGCCGGCTACCCGGTGGCGACACCCTCGCCACCGCCGCCTGTTCCAGCACCACTCTGTTCTCGGCTCGGACAGCCAGCTACCCGGTGGCGACACCCTCGCCGCCGCTGCTGTTCCTGCACCATTACGCATACGTCTGGGTGAGTTTTGACTGTCTAGATCATCTCCGTTTTCGTGTGTTTCTAACACTGAAGAATTACCACCTTTTAATCTGACAGTCACTCACCCAGCGTTGTGCCTCTGTTTGTTTCACTTGGATATTATTTTGGACGTTACATCTCCCACTGTGTGTTTGTTCACACCAAAGATAGTATTCTCTTTGTATTTGTTTTGGTACTTTGCTCTTTGTGTATTTTTCACGAAGATAGTTTTACTTTGTTTAACTTTGGTATTTGGACTGGTCACCTCTCCTGCATCTGCTCTGTTTTTCCCCTTTGTACATTAACCCTCTCCTCTCTCCCTCTCGGCCGCCGTTACCCACCTCGGAGATCTGCCGAGAGTTCTGCAGAGCGGCCCAGGTTTTCCCACCAGTCCTCCCAGTCCTCCCTGTCCCCAGCCCGCCTCCGCGGGCCTCTGTCCCTAGTTCTCCTAGTCCCTAGTCCTCTGTCCCTAGTTCTCCTAGTCCCTAGTCCTCTATCCCTAGTTCTCCTAGTCCCTAGTCCTCTATCCCTAGCTCTCCTAGTCCCTAGTCCTCTGTCCCTAGTTCTCCTTGTCCCTAGTTCTCCTAGTCTCTAGTTCCTCTGTCCCTAGGCGTTCCCTTAACCTTCCCTTAGGCGTTTCCCTTTACCTTCCCATAGTGTTCCCTTTTCCTGCCCGCCTCTTAAAGGCACCTTACCTTCCCCTCTTGTGTTATTCCAGTGTTTTGTGTTTTCTCCCTTAAAGGGACAGTGCCCTTTTTCCCTGTTCTCAATAAATATCTGTTTCTTGGCAAACCATCATACCTGTCTTGTGTTGTGCGATTGGGGTCGGTTACAAACCATAACAGTACGACCCCACCAAATCGACGACCCCAGCCAGCACAGACGGTGTATGTTGAGTTTGCCTTTTTTTTTTTCTTGTTCCCTTTAGCTTCCTTGTTAGCCTGTTAGCTCCCCTGTTAGCTTGTTGGTCTCCCCGGTTAGCTCCCCTGTTTAGCTTGTTAGTCTCCCCGGTTAGCTCCCCTCTTAGCCCTGTTTGACCCCCCTGCAGCTTGTTAGGCCTCTACTACCAGCATGGCCCTGTCTGCTAGCTTTGCCCCGGCGGCTAGCACAGCCTCTATGTTAATGCAGCCTTACTGCTGGCATAGGCCCTGTAGCTAGCCATGCCCTGGCAGCTAACCCAGTCCCTCAGCAGAGCCCCAGTCTGCTAGCTTAGCCCCGGCTGCTAGCACAGCCTCTATGTTTATGCAGCCCTTGCTGCTGGCATGGGCCCTGTAGCTAGCCATGCCCTGGCAGCTAACCCAGTTCCCTCTGCATGGCCCCAGTCTGCTAGCTTGGCCCCGGCTGTTAGCACAGCCTCTATGTTAATGCAGCCTTGCAGCTAGCATAGGCCCTGTAGCTAGCCAGGCCCAAGCAGCTAACCCGGTCCCTCTGCATGGCCTCCACTTTTTTGTGTAGTTTATCCCACTGCTAGGACTGCCCTTTCAGCTAGCAAGGTCAGTTTATCTCCCACTGCTAGGACTGCCCTTCAGCTAGCAAGGTCAGTTTATCTCACACAGCTAGGACTGTCCTTCCAGCTAGCTTGTTCTCTCATGCTGGTCCAGCCCTGTCTGCCAGCCTAGCTCCGGCAGCTAGCGCAGCCTCTATGTTAATGTAGCAGTACAGCTGGCATAGGCCCTGTAGCTATCAGTGCCTTGGCAGCTACCCTTTCCCCCTGCTAGCCTAGCTCGACAGCTAGCGCAGCCTCTATGTTGATGTAGCAGTACAGCTAGCATAGGCCCTGTAGCTATCAGTGCCTTGGCAGCTACCCTTTCCCCCTGCTAGCCTAGCTCGGCAGCTAGCGCAGCCTCTATGTTGATGTAGCAGTACAGCTAGCATAGGCCCTGTAGCTATCAGTGCCCTGGCAGCTACCCTTTCCCTCTGCTAGCCTAGCTCCGGCAGCTTGCGCAGCCTCTATGTTGATGTAGCAGTACAGCTAGCATAGGCCCTGTAGCTATCAGTGCCCTGGCAGCTAACCTTCCCTCTGCTAGCCTAGCTCCGGCAGCTTGCGCAGCCTCTATGTTGATGTAACAGTACAGCTAGCATAGGCCCTGTAGCTCGGTGCCCTGGCGGCTACCCTTTCCCTCTGCTAGCCCTTTCCCGGTGCTACCATGGTTACCCCTTAGCTACCCTGCTTGCCCCTCAGTTCCTCTAGACCAGTTCCTCCTGACCCGGTTCCTCTAGGCCCGGTTTCCTCTAGGCCAGTTCCTCCTGTTGCCCCTCTGCTACCCTAGTTACCCCTCAGCGACCCTGTTTCTTTTGCTAGCCCCACTCTTGTGGTGGCTTCCCCTGCTGGCTTGGCCAGTACCTTTTGTTTTTGTCTTGTTTTGCCCCCTGCCACTCTGTCTGTATTTGTTTTGGGTCGCCAGGTGGCTCCCGTTGAGGGGGGGGTACTGTGAGGTTTTGTCCGCTGCTCACCAACTTTCTCTGTCTTCTTTAAGCCTACTGTTAGGAATTCCCTACTCACTCTCTCTAGCCCCCACCCTCTCGTTCTTTACTCTCAGTGGCCACACCTGGACTATTATCAATTACCTCTCGCACCTGTGGTGGCAGGCTAATTAGTCCCCCTGTGGGCTTTAAATACCAGGGCGCTTCCCCTCGTTTCGGCGTGGGGTCGTGTTGTATACTTGCCGAGTCATATTCTCTAAACATCTAGACTCTTTCGGGAGATCCTCTGTCTGCCTATGCTGTTCCATTCTCCGGTGTCGAGATGTTTGCTCCAGCCTTCGCCAGCTGTCGCCGTTGCCTGTGGGGGAGACTGGTCTGCGCTCCCTGTACTTCCACGGGAGGCACCCCAGCGTTCCACTGCAGACCCCCGCGCAGCTGTTCGTCCTGACGCACATCCAGACCAGCGCAGACGCTCTCCAGTCCTCAGCGCGCAACGCGCATCTTCCAAGGACGCTCGAGCTTGGCACGCTCTCCAGACCAGCGCGCAACGCGCATCTTCCAAGGACGCTCGAGCTTGGCACGCTCTCCCGACCAGCGCGCAGACGCGCATCTCCTAGACCTTCGAGCTTGGCACGCTCTCCCGACCAGCGCGCAGACGCGCATCTCCTAGACCTTCGAGCTTGGCACGCTCTCCCGACCAGCGCGCAGACGCGCATCTCCTAGACCTTCGAGCTTGGCACGCTCTCCAGACCTCAGCGCGCCGACGCGCATCTTCCAGACCTTCGTGCTTGGCACACTCCTCCACGCAGACGCACCAGATGCGTCTCTCGGTTCCGGTGCGCACTCCAAGTGGTGGCGCACCACTCTGTCCTCGGCTCGGACAGCCGGCTTCCCGGTGGCGACACCCTCGCCACCGCCGCCTGTTCCAGCACCACTCTGTTCCTCGGCTCGGACAGCCAGCTACCCGGTGGCGACACCCTCGCCGCCGCTGCTGTTCCTGCACCATTACGCATACGCCTGGGTGAGTTTTGATTGTTAAGTCACTCATCCAGCGTGTTGCCTCCTGGGTGAGTTTTGATTGTTAAGTCACTCACCCAGCGTTGTGCCTCCTGGGTGAGTTTGACTGTTAAGTCACTCACCCAGCGTAATGCCTGTTTTGTTCTCTCGTGGATATTATACCCTCGCCACCGCCGCCTGTTCCAGCACCACTCTGTCCTCGGCTCGGACAGCCGGCTACCCGGTGGCGACACCCTCGCCACCGCCGCCTGTTCCAGCACCACTCTGTTCTCGGCTCGGACAGCCAGCTACCCGGTGGCGACACCCTCGCCGCCGCTGCTGTTCCTGCACCATTACGCATACGTCTGGGTGAGTTTTGACTGTCTAGATCATCTCCGTTTTCGTGTGTTTCTAACACTGAAGAATTACCACCTTTTAATCTGACAGTCACTCACCCAGCGTTGTGCCTCTGTTTGTTTCACTTGGATATTATTTTGGACGTTACATCTCCCACTGTGTGTTTGTTCACACCAAAGATAGTATTCTCTTTGTATTTGTTTTGGTACTTTGCTCTTTGTGTATTTTTCACGAAGATAGTTTTACTTTGTTTAACTTTGGTATTTGGACTGGTCACCTCTCCTGCATCTGCTCTGTTTTTCCCCTTTGTACATTAACCCTCTCCTCTCTCCCTCTCGGCCGCCGTTACCCACCTCGGAGATCTGCCGAGAGTTCTGCAGAGCGGCCCAGGTTTTCCCACCAGTCCTCCCAGTCCTCCCTGTCCCCAGCCCGCCTCCGCGGGCCTCTGTCCCTAGTTCTCCTAGTCCCTAGTCCTCTGTCCCTAGTTCTCCTAGTCCCTAGTCCTCTATCCCTAGTTCTCCTAGTCCCTAGTCCTCTATCCCTAGCTCTCCTAGTCCCTAGTCCTCTGTCCCTAGTTCTCCTTGTCCCTAGTTCTCCTAGTCTCTAGTTCCTCTGTCCCTAGGCGTTCCCTTAACCTTCCCTTAGGCGTTTCCCTTTACCTTCCCATAGTGTTCCCTTTTCCTGCCCGCCTCTTAAAGGCACCTTACCTTCCCCTCTTGTGTTATTCCAGTGTTTTGTGTTTTCTCCCTTAAAGGGACAGTGCCCTTTTTCCCTGTTCTCAATAAATATCTGTTTCTTGGCAAACCATCATACCTGTCTTGTGTTGTGCGATTGGGGTCGGTTACAAACCATAACACTAAGTCCAGGAAGATGGTAACTGTCACTCTGTGCTCAGTGATGCAGTGAGGCATAGTGATGCATTGTATAGTCTGATGGCTGTTGGAATGAAGGACTTCCTGTGCCGTTCAGTGCTGCATTTAGGTAGTGTGAGCCTGGCACTGAACATGCTCCTCCTGTCAGCCAAGTGTGTGTATAGTCGGAGGGGTTTTCCCTGATGGCCTGGAGCTTAGCAAGGCTCCTCCTCTCCGCCACCCTCGCTAGGCAAGGAAGACTATTTAGTAGCAAAGTGCATTGTAGTAAAAGACGATGGTTAGTGTATTTTTTCTTCTTCTTTCATTTCAGATATTGATTGAAGGCGTGTGTTTTTAGTCGACGGTGGAAAATTGGTCGAGTTTCGGCTGTCCTGACTGCAGGTGGGAAGTTAACTTCACCATTGTGGAGCGAGGACAGAGAATAGCCTACTTCTTTATTTTATTACTGTACTATCAATCTGCTTTTTCTAGTTGTTATTAGGTACATTACCTTACCTTTGTACATTTGCTTCCACGTATTTTCCATGTAGGTTAATTCTCTCATCTTATCTTATGTCAGCGGAGGGTAGGCTTGGTCTAAAGCAGTGGTTCTCAAACTACGGGTCGCAACCCAAAGTGGGGTCGTGGGTAGGTGACAGTGGGTGTAATGACAACGCATTGGCAAGTACATTTTTTATTTTTTTTGTTCTGGCAACATATTTTGGCGAAATATGCCTCGTTTTATAAATGTGTATTGATAACATAGTTATCAATACACACTACAGACGGTTAACCTAATTCAGTGCAAACGGAACCTAAGTGTAAAAGCCAATCACCAGAGTGAGTATGATAAGGTCCAGAGCTCCAATCCAGCAATGAGGTGATGTAGGGTGGGAGATCACCAATACTGGCCTTATACAGAAACAGATGCCAGTGCAAGTCACGTCTCTCTGCCAGAGAGGACCACCCAGCCTTAGCATATAGGATATAATGATGGGTACCATAACTGTCACCAGTGATACATCTAAGGGCAAAATGATATACAGAGTCCAGAGACTTTAGAGTGGAAGTAGCAGCATGTCTATAAAATACGTCTCCATTACACAAAACAGACACAAAAACAGCTTCAATGACCTTCCTTCTGCTAAACATGAAAACTGGTTTTGTTCCTGTACAAAAAGCCAACCTTGTGACGCAGTTTACTTATTATCTACATGGCATTTAAATGTAAATTTATCATCAAGCCAGATGCCAAGATATCTATATTGTTTAACTCTCTCGATATCAGATCCACTCAGAGTGGATATATGCAAATCATCACAAACAGCACCCTTGGCTCTAGAGAACAGCATGAACTTTGTTTTTATTTTTATTTAGAACCAGTTTAAGATTAACATTAGGTCAATGATTTATGAATAAAATATACATAAAAAATAGGGAAACAAGTCCAGGCTGAGCAGGTTGGCACCTTGCATGGTTGCCTCCGCCGTCTGTGTGTGAGTGAATGGGTCTAATGTGAGGAACAAATTGTAAAGCGCTTTGGATAAAAGCGCTATATAAATGCACCATTTACCATTTTACCTTTCACTACCACACTAGAAGGTTAACCTTTCACTACCACACTACAGACGGTTAACCTAATTCAGTACAAACTCTAGGAACTAAGTGTAACGTCGACAACAGTTCGCCAGGGTCCTCTGTTCTGTGCTTTGATTTCCAGCTGTTTCCATGTCAGTCCGCTCTGTGTGATGTCTGTCTCCAAGTCCCTGCGCCAGGTATTCTTGGGCCGGCCTCTCTTCCTTTTGCCTTGGGGGTTCCATCTAAGGGCCTGTCTGGTGGTGCTGGTGTTTGGTTTGCGTAGTGTGTGGCCAATCCATCCCCACTTTCTTCTCTTGATTTGTTCTTCCACTGGTTGTTCGCCCGTTCTCTGCCAGAGATCATTGTTACTGATGGTATCTGGCCAGTGGATGTTCAGGATCCGCCTCAGGCATCTGTTGATGAATGACTGCACTCTAGTCATTGTGATCTTGGTTGTCCTGGACGTCTCTGATCCGTATAAGAGTACTGGCTTGATGTTGGATTTGAATAGTCTGATCTTTGTCTGCTGACTGATTACCTTGGAGCTCCAGATGTTCTTTAGTTGGATGTATGATGCCCTTGCCTTGCTGATTCTTGCTCTGACATCTGCCTCCGTGCCACCCTTCTTATCTATGATGCTACCTAGGTAGGTGAAGGATTCTACTTCCTCAAGTGCTGTTCCTTCCAGGTTTACTGGGTCTTTGTTGTTTGTGTTGATCTTGAGTATTTTGGTCTTTCCTTGATGGATGTTGAGGCCTAGTTGTGTTGAGGTGTCTGCCAGTATGTTAGTCTTCTTCTGCATCTGTTGTCGACTGTGGGATAGTAGGGCAAGGTCGTCTGCGAAGTCTAGGTCATTCACTGACCTTTGGGAATTATTTTGACATGTACATGGGTATCTTAATCTTGTAGTCTATCTTGTAGACCAGGCCCATTGCAAGTTGCTGTACTCTGTCTTCTACTCTAAGCCATCCTAGGTAGTCAAAGTGGGCAGGGGTGAGGTGGGTTCTAGGAGTAAGGTCAAGTAGTAGTCTGACCAGTTTGTTTTGTGATGTTTGTAATCTTGTTTTTAGCGCCTTTGAGGTGCTTTGGTACCATGAGGTGCAAGTATAGTCGTAGTACCCTTGAATGAGTGCTCCTGCCAGAGTCTTCAGGGTATTCTTGTTTACCAGAGAGGAGATCCGGTTATCCTTTCACTACCACACTATAGAGGTTAACCTTTCACTACCACACTACAGACGGTTAACCTAATTCAGTGCAAACTCTAGGAACCTAAGTGTAAAAGCCAATCACCAGAGCGAGTATGATAAGGTCCAGAGCTCCAATCCAGCAATGAGGTGATGTAGGGTGGGAGATCACCAATACTGGCCTTATACAGAAACAGATGCCAATGATATTTTAACTTTTTCTTTTTTCTTTAGTATTATTAGTTTAGAGTTATATTTATTATTTATTATTGTTGTATCATTGTTATTACTATTGTTGGTGTGCTATTATTGATATTGTTGATGTTGTGTTTTTGTTTTGTGGAAGTTAAACATTTTAAATACATTTTATTACAAAAAGAAACAGATGCCGGGCACCCAAGTGGCGACCCATGTAACGTGCTGCGTCGCGAAGCGGCCGACCTGGGTTCGATTCCCGGACCCGGCGTCCTTTGCCGAATGTCTTCCCCCCGCTCTGTCTCCCATTCTTCCTCTCTCTCTCTCTCTCTACCGGACTGCCCGGTAGTACAAACAAATAAAAATCTACCAAAAACATACAAAATAAATAAAAAAGAAACAGATGCCAATGCAAGTCACGTCTCTCTGCCAGAGAGGACCACCCAACCATGTCATATAGGAATGAATGAATGAATGAATGAATGAATGAAAACTTTATTTAACAGATTGCAGAATGGGTACAATACAGTACGGCTCAATACATACAATTGTTAAGGGGATGCAGACCTGAGAAAGACGTTTGTCTTGTTTCCATCAGGGTCCCCCATTTTCAATTCATATAGACATTTATGACATACACAACATACATGACATTTATGGCATAGGGACATATAGGTATTTAGTACTGATACATTTGTGACATAAACGGTATTCAAATATACAGTACTGTTACCCCTAGATCCTGACAGAGTATATACATATGATGGGGAGGGGACTGTACATTAGGAGGGGGTGGGTGGGTGGGAGAGAAATATACATACAGTGGGGAGGGAATATATACATGCGGTGGGGAGTAGAGGAGACTGTCTATTAGGAGGTGGTGGGGGGTTTGGGCATTTACGGTGGCCAGTTTCGAATTGCAGCCTCCCGTAGGTGCTCTTTAAGAGCGGTTTTGAATGTGGGCAGGGATTCACATTCCTTTACAGCTTTGGGTAGGGCGTTCCACATTGTTGTGGCATAATTGCGAAACGTGTTTAGTCCCTTGTTTGAGCCGAATCTGGGTTTAACATGATTTGTTGAGCTTCCTCTGGTGTAGTGGTTGTGGTATTCACTGACCTTTGGGAAGTATTTTGATATAATGATGGGTACCATAACTGTCACCAGTGATACATCTAAGGGCAGAATGATATACAGAGTCCAGAGACTTTAGAGTGGAAGTAGCAGCATGTCTATAAAATACGTCTCCATTACACAAAACAGACACAAAAACAGCTTCAATGACCTTCCTTCTGCTAAACATATATGAAAACTGGTTTTGTTTCTGTACAAAAAGCCAACCTTGTGACACAGTTTACTTATTATCCACATGGCATTTAAATGTAAATTTATCATCAAGCCAGATGCCAAGATATATTGTTTAACTCTCTCGATATCAGATCCATTCAGAGTGGATATATGCAAATCATCAAACAGTACCCTTGGCTCTAGAGAACAGCATGAACTTTGTTTTATTTTCATTTAGAACCAGTTTAAGATTAACATTAGGTCAATGATTTATGAATAAAATATACATAAAAATTAGGGAAACAAGTCCAGACTGAGCAGGTTGGCACCTTGCATGGTTGCCTCCGCCGTCAGTGTGTGAGTGAATGGGTCAAATGTGAGGAACAAATTGTAAAGCGCTTTGGATAAAAGCGCTATATAAATGCACCATTTACCATTTTACCTTTCACTACCACACTATAGAAGGTTAACCTTTCACTACCACACTACAGACGGTTAACCTAATTCAGTGCAAACTCTATAGGAACTAAGTGTAAAAGCCAAATCATCACAAACAGCACCGTCGGCTCTAGAGAACAGCATGAACTTTGTTTTTATTTTCATTTCGAACCAGTTTAAGATTAACATTAGTTCAATGATTTATGAATAAAATATACAGAAACATTGTAATATAACATACAGTATACAATATTAACACTTATTTTGGTCAGAGTAGAACATAATAGCAGACATTCAGACCACAATCTATTTCAGCCGGCATACCAATTGTGATCGGCTCGGGACCCCCACTGACACCACCCACTGTGTTACATTACCACACCACTATATATTTGTACATACACTCAAAACTGTGAGCATCTGAACATGACACTGTTCATACTTTTTGCACAATACTGCCCGGTTACATCTATTCCACTGTATTTTTATTCTAATACTGTTAGGGTTTGTAACCGACCTCAAACGCAACGGCACAGAGAGAGTTGTTCATAGTTAGCCAAAGCAAGGGCGTATTTATTTTCAGAGTTACAAGATGGAATGAAGTTGAGCAACCGAACAAACAGGGAATCTGGCATGTGAAGATTGTTGCGGCTCTGCAGATACTCCCAGTAGGTGGTGGTGAGGAATTGGCTTGTGACGTCTGAAGCGGCTCTGCAGATCCTCCCAGCTTTCACTCCCGGTGGAAACGGAGAGAGAGAGAAATCTGAGTTAGCCCAGCGCACAACAGAAACAGAGAGGTGAGGTGACTGATCCAGTATATATCCAAGTGACTTGATCTTTGGTGTACCACACACAGTTAGCAGAGTCCAGAGAAAAAACAATACGGTAATCCAAAGTGTAAATCCAACACAAAAATAGGTGAGAACAGTACAAACAAAAACGGGATCTCTTCGGTGTTTCACAAACACACAAAAACTGATGATCCAAAAGAACTGTTTCCAAAAACTCACCAGAGCGCAACGCGTAAAGCGGGCAGATAACAAGGCGCAGCTCAGAACGGGAAACCAGGTTCTCCACAGGGATTCTCCACAAAAGTCCTGGAGAGCAAAAGACAGCACACAGCGACGGGGAAAGCAGGCAAATGCAGGAGTATTCAGAACGATCCAACATCGATAGTAGGGGGATCAGGGTATATAAAGCCACAGGGGCGCTGATTACAAACTGTGACAGCTGCGGGATGAGATTGATACTTGCTTCAAAAGCGTGTGGCGAGGAAAGCACCAATCAACACGGCACGCATTAATCACATAGTACCTTAAAGGAACGGAGCGTGTGGCGGGGAACGGACCAATCATCACAGTACTTTAAGAAGCCTGTGGTGGGGAAAGAACCAATCCTCACAAATACTAATATACTGTATATACTACATCCTGCACAATTGTACAGCCCTGTCTGTACAATTTATTGTACTTTTATTAAAATTGTGTTTATATATTCCATTTTATTTTATTCTACCTTAACACTTTGAGCGCCACGCCTGGTTTTCCTTTTTACCGGCTGAATGCCACCATCGGCGCCAATGTTAACGTTAATATTGCCTAATCTATGTTTTAAATTATGGCTATGTGTCTAATCTGCCCATCGCATTATCAAAGACTATTTTCCAGTCAGTGCTGTCAAGGCAGATTGTTTTTTTATCGGGTCGTTTCCGTTTCAGAGCAGTTAGAAAAGCCCCCGTTTTGATATAAAAAACAGCTCATTCTGGAGCATTCTATGAAAATCGTCTTTTAGTGGAATATTCCACAACGTTGATATTCGTCTGCCTTTTTAGAATCGTTTTCAAATAAACGCTAGATGATCAATATTATACGTGCACACAAGCACATTACGGCCGCGCACGGATAATCGCCTCGTTGATTTCCTCTCGGACTTTTACAGTGAAACCGAAAGAAGACATTTCACAAAACAGCTTATATCTTCATCAAACTTACTCTGATTATCCTAACACTGATAACATAGAGTCCTTACCTGACATCAGATGGTATCCAACTGGTATATTCCAATTCCTGATCACCATTCGAAAAAATCGATACGTGTATGGATCCAACGCGATACTGTAGAACTCCATGATCAGCGGGATCTGAGGTTCCAGAATGAACTGTGGTAACCCCGGCTGGATCAGTGAACTGGAAAATGTAGAGTACCGGATTGTTTTCCCCATTCATTTTCATTGAGTCCATTCCAAAATCACTTATGTCATCTGGGAGACGACAGGGGGCGCTTTTTTCCACAGTGATCGCCGGCGCCGCTCGGCTATACTCGGGTAGGCTCGGGTGATACAATCATTTTTCAGATCGCTAAAAAATAAAAAATAAAAAAATTCCGAGAAATCTCGTGAGTGGCATTCAACGTCACTATTAAAAACCCGAGATATCTCGTGAGTGGCACTCAAAGTGTTTGTCTTTATTCTACCTTACTTGTCTGTTAATGTCGCACCAAACAAAACAAATTCCTTGTATGTGCAAACTTACTTGGCAATAAAGACCTTTCTGATTCTGATAGACTCACTAGAGGTTGACACCTGAGGCAGGCAGCAGTATGTGGATGTCAACATAGCCTACTACTACACACACCCAGTCATTCAGGACTCCCTGGAAGAAGAGATCTTGTAACTCAATGGGACTTTCCTGGATAGATAAAGGATAAATAAAATTTAAAAAAAAATTTACGATGGTCTCGCATTTGCATGATGTGAGTAGTAGTAGTGGGACGGAGCATGATGGGCTGTGGCCTGTGGGCACTGTTGAGTTGGAAGTGACCATAACCTCGTTCCCAGCTTTATAAAGTGACCACCAAGGCTTTCAAAACTCTTCCGCCTCTCATTGGCTAGCGAAATGCTGCATTCAGACAGCACCGATTCCGATTGGTTTGTCTATGTGGAGTGGCACTCAAGGCCCTCCCAGCTGGGAGAGGAGGAGGGTGAAAGGAGGGATGGTGAGGGGGAGGGGAGAGAGGACTATTTACAAATTGTCACTTGACTGGGACACTGTAGATAATGAATCCTTATTGTAGATTGTGACAATCATGTATTTGTCCATTAATGGTGTTATCACCAACTTTAGTAGGTGACCTTCTCTGTGTCATAAGAGGACAGATACTGTGATGAACGTTTTTAGGAATATGAATTTAAGTAATACTCATTTCTTGCATTGTAACACTGATGTGCTATATTTGTGTTGTACATGATGTTTAAGACATTCTGTCACCTCTTCAAAATGTCCATGGAATATAATAGAAGACCATTTGTGTACAGTGACTAATTGGAACAGAGAGGGGACAAGAGTCAAGACAGTTCAATACAGAAGGATGAGAACATTAAACTATCTGTAGCTTAAAGCCCCTCTGTCTATGGGTTCTGTCTCTAATTAGGCGTGAGGTTGATAGTTCGATAAGAGTTCTGTCAACAGACCTTCACTTCTCCTTGTTTCAGCAGGCCTTTAGTTGGAGCTATAAGGGCACGCAGACCCAGAGTCAGTTTACCCTCCCCCAGTTGAAACGTAGAGCAGTCAGGAGCGGGACAAGAGGGCTGATCAGGGATCAGAGTCGGGAGCAAAGTCACCATTTCCATCTGGGTGCAGGTTGACAGCTCACATTGTGCCCAACCCCCACCCTGTTACCAAGAGGCTCGGCTCGCATCCTGTGTAATATTCTGATTGGCCAGTGCCTGCCGTGGGCGGGGCGATGGGCGTCACCGAGAGTATTGTGATCTCACAATCAGCTGTTTTGTATGTTCTACATTCTGATCCGTGGATCAGCTGGAGGCAGCAATAAACACAAGGATATTCTGCAGGGGGGAGATAGAATAAGAGGGAAAGCTGCAGATGTTTTAATCTGACACAGCAGTGTAAAGACCTTCTTCTAAGAAGAAATTAAGCCTTTTATTTTTTTTTAATTATTATAGTGTTTTAACTACCTCACCTAAGGCTACCTAAAGCTATGCTTTAAGAATTGTCGTTTCTACTGTGTGTGTGATCTCGTTTACAACTTGAATTAAATCGCAAAGGCAGGTAAGATATGGTTTTCTTTGCTTGAGTTTGGTACTTGGGAGTGTTTATGGTTATAAAATAGGCTATAAGCTATACCTATACTGTACAGCTGTTCCCTGCCTATTGATAGAATATGGTGCATTCCTCATATCTGCATAATGGTAATCGGGCTTGAGTCATAATCGAGATTGTGGAAACAGAATCGTTATTATGACGGGATTGTTACATTACATTTTATGTTGTGTCTGTATACATTCTAGGTTGTTGTTGTGCATCATATGTCCGTGTAATAGGTCATGGTTAGATTGGAAAGCTGTGTTGCACAACCCAACTGGTTCGACGCTTCGACGTCCTATATTCCCCCAAAACGACATCCATATAGCCTACATACGACGACACAGCCATTGTGTGTTAAATAAATTGCACCAAATGTTGAATCGTCTAGAGATGGCCGATGTTATTATCTTTTCTACAGTGGTGGCGGGTGTTGATGTAGGGCAGGCTCTACAGCGAGTTCATAATAGCATTGACACGCATTGGCTATTATCCGTTTAATACCATTCATCTTTACAAAGATATATGATGTACTCGACGTCTTTTGTATGTGGTCCTCCTCCGCTGCTGAGCCAAACTGTCATTGCGTTGACCCCTCGGCTGTGCCGACAGCTTATTACACGGATCATTCATGTCTATAATAACCTGAAACAAAGACTCTTTGTCGCTCAGCTCGAATAGCTCTTATTTTGCCACCTCTAATGATCTCAGCGTATCTTGCAGCATTTCGAGTGTAAACATTGCTTGCTCGGACCTTTTTTTTCTTTTCATTTACATTTTCCCCCTCTCATGATAATTATGTCAAGGGCTTTTCACTCCAAGCGAAGCCATTATTATTATTACCATAGAAAACAATCACTTATAATCCTTCTCATTCGGTATACCCATTCCGTACAGTGCTATGAAGATATTACTTTGATGTATTTTACATTCCAAATGTTCCCCTCTATTTTTTTTCTTTTTTCTTTTTTTTTCTCCTGGTCGCCTCGGGAGGCTGGGCCGACTTTCGCAGCGCCTGTGACGTCACAACATGTCGTCATGAGCGTCTTGTTTTTATTTTGCCTTTCCCCTCCCATCTCCCCGGCCCCTCCCACTTTAAAGGGACCTTACGGGCCAGAGCTTTCCGTGGCGTCCTCCATTTGTTACTTGTATTTAATTGTAGCCTATACGTATAACTAATAATGTAAGGTATTCTATCAATCTATAGGTTTTTCATTCTGAGCAGAACCTTTATGTCCAGTGGTGGAAGAAGTACACAGTTCCTTTCCCTGTAAGAGTAGAAATACCCAGATAAATGAGTACCCTGGTCAAAGTAAAAGTCCTCCATTCAAATTCTAATTCAGTAAAAGCAGAGAAGTATTTGCTATTGAATGTACTTACAGTACGTATCTAAAGTAAAAGTATGTATTCTACATTTTGTGTATTCCAGTGCTTGGGAGCGTTCAATCCTCAATCCATTGACCTCTAAAGGTTATGTTAAAGTGTTGTGTGGTCCCGTTATGCTGCTCTGGTTAAAGTGGTATGTGGTCCAGTTATGCTGCTCTGATTACATCCTCTGGAAGTTGACAGGCTTCAAATGTGAAAGTATATAATCTTCCAAAAAAAAATGCCCTGTTTTCTATGCAAAATCTAGTAACTGATGGGTTCAGATTAACGTAGTGGAGTAAAAAGTACACTATCTCCTTTGAAATGTAGTGGAGTAAAAGTATAAAGTTCCCTAAAATGAAAATACTCATGTAAAGTAAAGTAGCAAAAATGTTTACTTGAGTAAAAATATGTACTTTATTTACTTTCCACCACTGATCATGCCCCACACAGTCTTGCCCTTTACGTGTCTTCATTCTGCCTTGAAGTAAAGCTAGTCCACACAGGGTTTCTATACCGCTCTAATACCTTCAATATGAAATTGCAATTGCCATGCCAAATATTACCGGGCCAATATGGTCTCAATAACAGGTTGGTGGACACAGGTTCATTGATCGGTTCCCTCAGGCAACACCTAATCGATTTTACTCTAAAGGACGTTTTTTTTTACTATAGTGGAATTGATCAGTGCAGCTGCCTGGCACCACACGGCCGTTCTGATGATGTTGTGAACACAACAAGCGTGGTAGGTAGCCTACATCACATGATGACATGTCTTACAACATAGCAGCCTGATGGGAGTATTGGTTTTAATGGGTTTCCCTGGGATGGTTCCTTGTATGCGTTATATCAGAGTCTATTATTTGTTGTTGTTTGTTATTATTACCGGCTGGTTATATTTATACCAGAGACATAGAACTGATGTGCCTACTGTGCAACAAACTGATAAATTGCCTTATCAAAGAAGTGGTAAGTGGCACTCCTTTAATGGTGTGTGTGTGTGCGTGCGCATGCATGTACTTACTTACTTACTTACATGCAACTGGTGAATGGGGCAAGAAAGCAACACAATCCACCCCAGTTTCTCTATTTTCATTTTATTTTCATTTACTTACAGAGACAATTCACATTGATAAACATTTCTGTGGCAGTTTTAGCCAGCCAGTTTCTTTTCAGCTGCAGTCCCCGCCGGGCAAGATGCTCCTAAAAAAACAAACAATACATTACTATCACTGTTTGTTTGCACTTGCACTTATAAGAATGCAAAGTAGCTCTGAGGACTTCTCATTTGCTTAGCCGTCATGGCCTTATGACTTGTCTTTGTCTGGGACTGGAGGAATGTCTGAAAAACATCCCCCGTGGTCAGGGTGGGACCTCAGCACCACGTAACCACCTCCTAGTGTCCTGTGTACTACCACTAGAATAATGATACCCACCAACCATGAGCATTTCTTTACAGCACGACACAAGGCTGAATCAGAAGGAACTTGTGTTTATTCAGTGTTTATTAAAAAACAGCAGAAAGCCTGCTTTGATAATGATGATAATGAAACGGTTTAAATAGTGTGAGAGAGAGGTGTTCACCTTGGCTGCCTCCCTACTGTGGGTGCCCCTTCTCTCTCACCCATCCCCTCTCTTTCTTTCTTTCTCTCCCTCACACACAAAAAAAAGTTTGTTTGTGTGTGCGTGCGTGTGTACAGTATGTGTGCATGTATGTGTGTCCTTACAGCTGAGGCCATGTCCCCTTGTGGCCCAGGTGTCACTGCCACCATGGCTACCATCCAAACAATCAGGGAGTGTCAACTTCCAAATAGGCTTCTGTGAATACATTCCCTTCATCTTCCTGCATAAATCACCTCTAACACAGTTATTCTACCTTCATGCTCCCCCCTGTTACTTACATACCTGATCTGTTATTCTTCTCTCTTCTTCGGTAAGGATGGGGATGTTTCGCTCCTTCAATTAGGAGTATCATGTTGTATTTCAAATGATATATTTTCAGGGTGGTGGTCTTTTTAAAAAGGAAAGCTTATTTTGATATGGGACACACTAGGGCTGTCCCCGACTAAGGATTTGGATAGTCGACTATGATTGGACGAAATTTGCCGATAGTCGACTATTAGTCGACTATAAAAATAAAAAATAAAAAGTATAATATATTTTTTTGCGTGTAGAATTCTGTTTTGTAATGTATCATTCCATTTGGGCTGTGGGGGTGCTTAATATCTGAAGGAGTCGACTGAAGGCTTCTTGTCCTCTGCAAAAGCATGCAATTGGTCCACTGATGGATACATCTTGATATTTGTCTAGTCTAGTGTGTTCATTAGATGGGTGAAATCCTCTTTCAGTGCCTCTGTGCCTGTTTTCTTAGGCAGTTAGCCTCTGGTATGCGTGCCATTAGCGTTAGCCACGCTTTTAGGCCTATTTTCTTTTGGAAAGAATGATACAAAAAAAAATATTAATAATTCTTTTTTTGTATATATATTTTTTTATTCGACTAAGAGGTTGGCAGTCGACTACGGCTCCTTTCGACCGATTAGTCGACTATTCGACTAATAGGGGTCAGCCCTAGGACACACACACACACTCCAATTAATCAAATTAATCAATGTTGATTCTTGTAGATTTAATCCTTCAAGTTGAGGGTTTTTTTCAAACGTTTCCTCAGAATTCGGTTTTGTAATTATAGAACTCTATTCACCTTATGTTTCTATGCAACAAGGACACCAGTAACTTGCTGCTTCAGTAATCCAACTTCCCACCTGCGAGTGACACAGTATCTACAAAGGGATAGGCAATATTTTTTATAAAAAACAGCAAGTCACTTTCTTCACAATTATCTTTGCTACAAGGAGAACGAGCCAGCTAAGCAGTTTTGTCCACGTAGATGTATTATTTATTCAGTTAATATCTCCACTAGCCAGCATCTTCATCGTGAAGTTCAGCAACCAGAAATATAAACAGCAAAACTGGGCAGGACAAAATAAGGTGACTATAGCTCTCACTGAATGTTCAGTTCTAAAAATATCTTTACTCTAATCTGTAACCACACACCAGATCACACAGATCTCAGACATTGTTGTTCTTCAGTCACTATCTCTCTCTCTCTCTCTCTCTCTCTCTCTCTCTCTCTCTCTCTCTCTCTCTCTCTCTCTCTCTCTCTCTCTCTCTCTCCTCTCTCTCTCTCTCTCTCTCTCTCTCTCTCTCTCTCTCTCTCTCTCTCCTCTCTCTCTCTCTCTCTCTCTCTCTCTCTCTCTCTCTCTCTCTCTCTCTCTCTCTCTCTCTCCTCTCTCTCTCTCTCTCTCTCTCTCTCTCCTTCTCTGTCCATGTGTATATTTGACTCTTTATCTCACTGTCTCCCTCGTGTTCCATTCTGGAATGCACATGGTGCAATAAATCCGTGTAACTCAGTGTTCCCCAGCATGATCCAACTAGCGTTTACTAGTGGGAAATAAACAGACTGTCCAGGGGAATGATATGTCCAGTTCTCTGTGTCCAATATGTTCCTGGAGTTGCAAGATGACACACACATACACACAAATAGACATTGATCGTGATTGGCCGGTTTGTGTGTCTGTCATCATAATAACCCCTGGACGTTGAAACATCTGTGCAACATTACATCATCATCAGATTTAGGTCAGGCACCTGCCACCATAGGATCGTGGCTATCGTTAAAGTCATATCTTTGACGATCACAAAAGGTTAGGTTATGTTTATACAAGACCATACTGTACATATCCTACTCTTACTAGTTACGCTGCTGGCCAGTATGACTACTACCATACTATCTTTACACCTGTATCACTGTCCATATTATACTACAACTCTGTATACATCTGATTAGCACTACACTCAATAGTACTAATTTATATATTTTATACCCAGTTTAATCACCTGTACATTGTATATTGCTGTTACACTTTACTGCTACATTTGCACTCTGGTTGGATGCCAAACATAATTTTGTTGTACTGCACGTGTGCTGTATAATGACAATACATTTGAATCTAATCTAATCTAATTGAACCTTTTTAAGGTGAAAGATCAGTTCAACGCAACGTGGATACCTTCTAGCCATGACCCCCTAGCCACAGTCCACTCTGTCTTTATTTGTTCTGTCGGTCCACTCTTTCTATTGGTCTATTGTCGCTGTGTCTTTGTATCACATCCTACCCTCTCGCGTCTGTTCGCCGGCCCGGCCTGTCCATCTGTCCGAAGAGTTTGCTGATTGGTTAAGCAAATTTAGAGGGGGAGGGGTAACAATGCCATTGTTCCTTCCCCACCAAACTCCTTACATGGTAACAGCAGTTTCCTGGCTCTAATCTTATTTCCTTCATTACTACAGAGCTGGATGCTCTTCTTCTTGCCAATGTGTTTCCCAATGCAGTGGTTCTACTTGAAGTACAGTATCACTACGTTGGAGCCGGACTGTGGGTACCATCTTACATCCTGGCAAACAGACCTGAATAGCATTTTTACTGGTGTGACCACACAGATCGTATGCATAGATAAGATATTCCTTTATTGATCCCCTTGGGGACATCCCGGCATCATAGTAGCACAGGGGAGTGGAGGAGGGGAGGTACAGGTATGGGCATGGTAATAGTAGAATACATAAATACAGGCAATAAAATGATAGTAGGCCCTACAGTATAAAAGTAAAAAAAAGCAGTGTAAACAATATAATTAACTCTGAATATAAGCCCTATCAGTTATATTATACATTACAATAAATATGGTCAATAACACTTAGAATCGGAATATATGCTATGAGTAAGTAAAGTATACAGTATGCACAGGTGCAGTATACATAAGGTACCCTAACTGGCATGATATACGCCATACGTTGTACGTTGTAGTCAGTGCATGTTAAGTGAGAGTCAGACACACACTATTCGCATCCTCGGTGACATCACCAAAAAGTGATGAAGTTCTCTGCTACAGGCCTCATAGGGCTACAGGTATACACACTTTGCAAGACTCGAGATTGAGATTCCACAACCCCTACTGACCTAAGAGGAAAGATGTCAGACCAAATCAAATCAAATGTATTTGTAGAGCCCAAGATCACATGGAATTGTCCCCATGGGCCATACAAGTTAAGAAGAAACATCACATTGGATCAAGAACAAAAACCACCATTAAATCCAAATATGCAACACTCCCAGACTCCCCAATGAAGATAAGGAACGGCTCACTAAAAACCTAGCAATGGGGGGGGGGGCACATGGAGGAGAGAAACCTCAGATGGGCTGTTCAAAGGATCCCCCAACTGGATGTCAGTGATAATATAGTGTTGCTATGGATGATAGATGGATGGAGAATAGAACAGGCAATAATTGGTGTAGAGGAGCCAAAGCTATATATTTAGGTTATTGTATTATATGAATGTTTATGTTTATTTTTATAACCTTACATTGAAACGGCATTAGGAATATTGATTGGATTGGGCGGCTACATGGCGTAGTGGGCAAGGCGCTCGCCACGAATGCGGAGACGCTGGGCTCGCCTGTTCGAGCCCAGCGCTCCACATTGCTTTCAGTTTAGCTGGTCGTTCATACTAATACACATTGGCCGTATTAGGGGGTGGGAAGCTGATGGGTGGGGATCGGGCGTTGTGGACAGCGACTCCTACAGGTCGGTTGGTGCGCCTGCGTAGTAGAATCAGGAAGTGTCGGGGGCAGCGTGAGCCTCCCACGCGTTACTCCTCGCCAATGAGGGATCGAGCTGCGCAGGTGAAAAGATGCGACTGCTGTTACCTCAAGTACCGGAGGGGACTTGTGCTATGTATGACTTAGTCCACATTGCAGCCGGCTTGTGGGAGGCAAGAAACAGCGTTCGTGACAGGGGAGGGTTGAATTGGATGATACGAAATTGGGATGGGAGAAAATATAGAAAAATGGGAGAAAAAGTGGATAAAAAAAAAAAAGGAATATTGATTGGATTTAGATAAAGTTATTGAACCGTCTTATTTGTCATAATAGAACATTCTAGAACATTCGTGATGTCACAGTATGATATCATAATAGAACATTCTAGAACATTTGTGATGTCACAGTATGATGTCATAATCAAACATTATATATTCAACAATTCTCTCAGAAGAGGTCATTGTGCGAAACAGTGCTGAGCACTACTGAACAGATAGACTAAACAACAGATAGATTGAAGCCTGCATTTCTAGACCAGGGTGCCTTGCCTACCGTTTCGCTGTGGAAAGAGCCGGCAAGTTGATTTACGGCTTTCAGGTGTGTAGGGGGAATTTTGTCATGTGTCGAGTTGGCGGTGATTTTTGAGACTGGGAAAATACAGTTTTAGGATAGCTTTAGGATCACTTCTGTAAAGAAAGACTTCGCTGTGGAAGAGAAATAAACCTTGTAATGAAACACATATATATACATACATGGTAGCAATAGTATCAAGGTACATAAGATTTGTTTTAAATTAAAATAAATAGAGCTAAGAACAACAACAACAACAACAACAACAACAACAACAACAACAACAACAACAACAACAACAACAACAACAACAACAACAAACAAAAGCATAGGAAACCGAGCGCTGGTATGAAAATAAGATAAAGGCTAAAAGTCATATTCCCCAGGGGGCAGGAGAACCACTCAGATACAGTTGAAGTACAGCAGGCATGGTTAGATGCCGCGTTAGACCACACTAACAGAACTGGTCTGACAGCCAATGACAAAAAGAAGATGCTGGAAATGGAAAGTTCTGTTTAAAGTTTATTTTCACATTGTTCTTGGGAAAGTAAGTGATTTCCACGGTCTGCTTTATTCTCAGCATAATAAACTGTTGGATGAATGCCATGTTTCTGAGAATAGGCAAGCTGTGACAAAGTCACTCCCACGTAAAGGGAAACAAATGGGACTTCTTGTATTTGGTTCCAAGCAAATCGTTGATGCTGTCTTCTTCAGCTCAGTGATCAAGCCAGAAGCCACGCTGTTTGTCTTGAAACAGAGCTGTTGTTGGTCGGTGCCATCAGCCCTGCGAGAACCATTTGAACTGTGATGCTTAATAATAATAATAGCTTCATTTTATATAGCGCCTTTCAAAAGACCCAAGGTCGCTTTACATAGGGGGGGAAATAACAAAAGTAACAAACATAGTGGACAGACACAACATAAAAAGTGAGAAATTAGGGGTTAAAGGCCAAGTTGAAGAGGTGGGTTTTGAGAATTCTTTTTACGTTTTTTTTTTTTTTTTTTTTTAGCAGTTTTTTGAATGAGTCGAGTTGGGGCATTGCGGAGTTCTGCAGGGAGGGAGTTCCAGAGGGTGGGAGCTGCCACACTGAAAGCTCTGTCCCCGAAGGTCCGCAGTATGGTTCTCGGGGATAGAGAGCTGACCAGTGTCCATGGATCTCAGGGACCGTGACTGAGTGTAGGTGGAGGAGGTCAGTGAGGTACTGAGGTGCCAGAGCGTGGAGAAATTTGTAGGTGAGCAGGAGGGTTTTTTAGGTGATGCAGGATTTGATGGGGAGCCAGTGGAGGTGGATGAGGGTGGGGGTGATGTGCTGCCAGGGTTTGGTGCGGGTTAGAACCCTGGCAGCTGAATTTTTAACATACTGGAGCCTGTCCAGGGTTTTGCTTGGGACCCCGGACAGGACCCCGTTGCAGTAGTCCAGGCGGGAGGTGACGAAGGCATGGATGAGGGTCTCCGCTGTGGAGTCAGAAAGTGAGGGTCGGAGTCTGGAGATATTTCTGAGATGGAAGAAGGCGGATTTGGTGACGGAACTGACATGGGCTTGGTAGGAAAGGGTAGAGTCCAGGATAACGCCCAGGTTGCGGACCTTTGGGGAGGGGCAGATGGAGCAGCCGTCTATGTCGAGGGTGAGATCCCCAACCTTCCGGAGCAGGGCCTTGGGAGCCACAACCATGAGCTCAGTTTTATTGTTGTTGAGTTTGAGAAGGTTAGATGATATCCAGGTTTTTATTTCATGAAGGCAGTTGACAAGGGAGCGTGGGGGGAGCTGGGTGGATGGTTTGGTGGAGAGGTAGAGTTGTGTGTCGTCGGCGTAGGAGTGGAAGCTGAGGCCATGGAGGCGTATAATCTGACCGAGGGGGAGCATGTAAATGGTGAAGAGAATTGGGCCAAGTACAGAACCTTGGGGGACACCTTGGTTGACTGGGGCCGAGGTGGCACTGGAATCGCCGATGGTGATAAACTGTGTCCGGGTGGTGAGGTAGGATTGAAACCAGGAGAGTGCTGAGCCAGTGATGCCAAGGTTGTCGGATAAGCGGTTGAGGAGGATAGAATGGGAGACTGTGTCGAAGGCTGCAGAAAGGTCCAGGAGGATGAGGATGTTGATGTGGTCAGAGTCAGCTGCAAGGAGGAGGTCGTTGGTGATTTTGACGAGCGCGGTCTCTGTGCTGTGGTGAGTTCTGAAGCCGGATTGAAAAGGCTCATAGAGCTCATGGTTGGACATGTATTGTTGGAGTTGGGCGGCCACTGCTCTTTCCAAGATTTTACTGAGGAAAGGAAGGTTGGAGATTGGACGGTAGTTGTTTAGCTCATCTGGGTCGAGGCCGGGCTTCTTGAGGATGGGAGTGACAGAGGCTGTTTTAAAGCAGGAGGGGACGAGACCAGGCTTAAGTGAGGAGTTGATGATTGTTGACCATGGTGGGGCAGAGAGCAGGGAAGCGGATCATGACCAGGGTAGTAGGCATGGGGTCGAGTAAACAAGTGGAGGCTTTGGCTGAAGCTTGGCAACTTGAGGACCATCCACCGGGGAGACGGAGGAGAGGCTGCATTGGGGGGGACACCCAGGAGGAAGAGCAGGTGAGGGGGAGGAGGGGGGCACCACTAGCTGCTGGTAGATTGTGTTAACCTTGTCCTGGAAGAAAACAAGGAACCTGGAGCAGAGGTTGTGGGCACCAGATGGGCGGGGGGGATCGAGGGGGCGGAGTAGCCGGTTGATGGTGGAGAAGAGTATCCTGGGGTGGTTTTGCTGGTTACCGATGAGGGTGGAATAGTATTTTGTTTTGGCCTTGGAGAGAGCTAGCTTGTAGGTCTGCACATGGTCCTTATAAGCCTCGAGGTGGACAGTGAGGCCAGATCTTTTATGGAGCCTCTCCAATTGGCGACCGACAGCCTTCAGGGAGCGAAGTTCAGTGGTGAACCAAGGGGCAGGACGGGTGTAGGTGACAGTCCGAGTTTTGATGGGGGCAAGAGAGTCCAAGCTGCGGGATAAGGCGGAGTTGTAGTGGGCAGTCAGACCATCCACCTGGGTGCTGGGGGGAGCTGAAGCCAGGTGGATGGTTAGCAGGTTGGTCAGAGCTGGTGCACTGACTGTTTTGATGTTCCTGTATGTGATGGTGCATGCATTTCGAAGCTTGGGTAGGGAAGCAGAACACTGCAGAACACTTAGAGGGGCATTTAGTCCATCTTTATTAACCTGAAACCCACCATTCCCAGCGATTATCTGTTGTGACAAGTGAGAGAGAGCTCAGCCACATCGCCCCCCCTGGGAAACTACCAGAGAGCAGACCTCTAGGGAACACAGAGACCTCTAGAGAACACTGCAGAACACTGTGTCCACAACTTTCTCTTGTTGAAAATAGTTCAGGAAATAGCCTCTGCAGTTCACCAGTGCTCTCCACCAGGTGACGTCATCCGGCTGGGTTTCTCAGGGGGCCGACACTGGAGACACTCAACACATTGGTAAAGGACATGTCCTCTCCACAGCAGAACACAGGATTCAGGTTTAAGAAATCAGCAAAATGCCCCTTTAACAAAAGGTCTGCTGACAATGAACCACCTGACCTTCTCCGTTCTGACCACAGCCTCCCCCCTCTCTCTCTTTCTTTATCTCTCTCTCTCTCCATCTTATGTCCTTGCAGGCCTTTGCTCTAAACCAAGTGAACCTTACATTTGCACTACTGAAAGCTCCATCCACTCCAGTGACCAAGTCAAACACCAAGCAAACCAGCGAAGGGCTTCAAGTGAAAAAGAGACGTAAGAAACCAGTAGACAAAAGTATTAAAGACAAATAAGCAACGAGTAACAACTAAAGACAAACAAGTCACTTCAAAGGCAGCTACAGCTTTTATCCGCTTTGAGGACGACAAAGACGCAAGCACCTGAGTCATCGACCGCCTGACCCCCGACCCCTTATCGACGACAGACCAGAGAGCAGGAGTAGCCATGTTTCAGCGTCTGAGCAACCTGCTATTCGGGGAGGTGGAGGAGGTGGCCGCGGAGCTGAAGGGACCCAACCCCTGTATGACAGAGGCCGACGAGGAGGGCTGGATGCTGGTCAATCTACCCGGTGAGTCCCCCCTTCACGACCAGGAGGGCGCAGGGGGAGGGGTTGGTGCAGCACTAGAATAGAATAGATGGAGTGGGTAGGAAATGGTTCAAAGGGTTTAGGCTGCTGTGAAGGTATTTCCGTGTGCCTGCCTGGTATTTTATTGGGAGTCAGTGAAGGTTGTGGAGGACTAACATTTGATTGCTAAAGGCGGGTGGTACGTTGCAGTAGGGTGAAGATGTTGTTAGGAGAGAATAACCACGGGTAGACTGGTGTTTTAATCCCATGGCTGCCATAAACCTTGTATGTACGTTTGTCCTTCAGGAAGATGGAACAGGCTTGTTTATCTTCTGCTCCATCCACCTTGTTTATGATCTCAGACGAAGCCCATTGACCGTATTCACACAGCTGCCATTTTGCTCGGGTTGGGTTTTCTTCCTTTTCCACAATATTCCCAACCCGAGCATGACGTGAGAGCAAAAGGGCCGGCGCGTGAATGTGGTCAATGGCGACAGTGTAGAAATTTGTTTCTGAGTCCATGCAAAAGTCAACCAAATGATTTAAGCCCGCCTCCTACCCCCCCCCCCCCCCCCATAGGGATACCCTTCAGGCAGCAGAGTCTGTGTGAGCTTTATGTCACTGACACACAACCATCAGCTTCGAGGTTCAACACAACTAATGATATGATTCTTATTCTTTATTTTCTGTGTTGTTTCCTCACCCCTCCCCCCTCTGCTCCCCCCCTCCCCCCCCCCCCCCCCGATTTTATTTAAACACCCTCGTATTTCCCACACTGGTGTGTGTGTGCGCGTGCGTATGTGCCCCCGCCCCCCCCAATTGTCCTTACTTTATTGCATGGCTTTTATACAAACCTACCCCCTCTGCATCATCGTCTTCGCAAACTCCCACCCTCCTGACCCATAAACATCTATCCGTCATTGGCCAAACCTGTCCCTGATCCCACCCCGGCCCGCCATGCGCTCAGGGGGAGCAGCCTGTCCTGCGGCGAACGCCGAGGGCGAGACGGAGGCTCCGCCCGTAGCGCAATCATTCCCAGACAACAACGACGACCAATCAAATCGTCCCGACACGCCTACGAGGACCGAGAGCCCCGTTCCGCACCCGCCTCACAAGCGCCGCAGGACGCATAAAGGTCGGGCGCGGGAGGCGTTGTCAGACCCCCTTTCCTGTTCCGGCGTTAGCCCGTTAGCCCACCTCCCCAGGCGGGCCAGGCTGTCCACCCCGCCTGTGTCCTCCCCCGGCTCTGGGAGTGAGTGTGGAGGCAGTGGGGGTAGCGGTAGTAGGGCGGGCTCAGAGAGAGGCTGCATGGATGAGAGCTGGTTTGTCACCCCTCCCCCCTGTTTCACTGCAGAGGGAGCCACGATCGAGAACAGCCCCATGGAGGACCTGCTCATAGAGCACCCCAGCATGTCCGTCTACGTCTCCCCCGGCAACCTGTCCATGCTCTCCAACAGCAGCCTGTCTGTAGTGGGAGAGGAGAGCATCATTAGCCTGGCGAGTAGCATGAGGTGAGACGCGATCGACGCTCCACACAGGTTTCACCAGAACCTTCTCTTCTTTCTGTCTGTAATCGTTGTTTCTTCCCCCCCCCATCCCCTATCTGTCTCCATCAGCAGGGTGACCGAACCGGCCTCCGTCCCGGTAGCCGCCCACGGCACCATGCCCACCAGGGTGACCCGCGGGGTAACCGCGCAGGCCGGAGCTCTGGCCAAGGTCACCCAGATGGCCAGGGTGCAGCGCGGCAAGGCGCGCACCGAGAGGCGCCACCTGGGCCGCAACCGCATCCAGCGCCAGAACCGCACCACCAGGGAGCAGGTCCCTCGCCACGCGGGCCACGCCAGAACCAGCTTCCTGCAGCAGCCCAGCCAGCGCCACTTCTGCCACTGAGCTCTCCCCGCCACCGGGGGGCGACGTTCACTCAGAGGGCATTCGTAGTACACAGTACATTTCACAGAGTTAATTTGACTCAAACTGAGTAAAACTTTACTCAGTTTTGAGTAAAATGTACTCAGTTTCAGTCAAATTTACTCTGCGAAATTTACTGTGTACAAAACCCAACAACACACAGAACTGAACACACACCTATAGGAAGAGGTTACATGCTACACACTATACATTTATCAAACAGGCAGACACAGGTAGCCTAGACTAGAGGCTTTAGACACAAGTGGATCCCACATGCTACCTTACGTTGCCCCAAGCTTTTATTAAACAAAACCCTCTTAAAGAAAGTCAGACAAAACAGTATCCTAACAATTATAAACAAAACTCCAAAAAACATTTATAAAAAGTTGTACTTACTTACTGAAACATGTGCAAAACAACAAAAAAAAAGTTTAGTTTTATACACTTTTTCTCCCTTCTGAGTGAAAAAAATCACTCTTCTTTCACCCCTAAAGCATGTCTTTTCTTGATTCCACTCATCCATTTAACCCTTGGAATCCCCTGTTAGGTGTACAAGATAGTGATTAGAAAGAATGAAAACACAGCGGGCTCTCTCTGTCTGGAGGAACAGGCTTCCCTTTAGGGACGACTAGCGCACGAGAGAACACAGGAAAAGCCAAGGCTTTGGAATCTCTCCAAAGAAAACGTCTCATTGCGTTCTTGAAGGTTACAGAGGGTCGTATGTCGTATGCCGGGATGTTGAGAGGATGAACAAACCAAATGAAAGTTTATTTTATTGTCACCGCTTTTTTAACATGAAGTGCTTGTTTTTCCCGGCTCCTCAACCATAGTACAAAAATACACAACAATCTATACAATACAGGGTAAAAAAAAACAAAAAAAAACAGCAGATAAAATATAAAAAAGAAATGATCATACAGTAGCTGCTGTGTGTTTAAGTGTGCTGGTGTGGTGTGCAAGTCACTTAAGGTGCTTTTTGTGTATGCTCATGTGATAATTTAGTCTTTCTGTCAGTAGTCTGTTTGCCCGGTGGAGTAAAAGATGGGGGGGGGGGGAAATGAATTAGTCCTTCTTACAGGACGATAGTGAAAACAGAAAGGAGGTCAAGTGTAGCATAGTCCCATGTGCAGCCTTTAAGCTAGCTCTCCCAATTCAGTGACTTTGCTTGCATCAGCACAGCATCATATCAAACTGTTTCAAGGCCATAAACTCTAAACTTGTTGTCCTCTCTTCGTAGAGAGGACGGTACAAACACGTGCTTAGCGTGGCAGAACACAACAGAGTTGGCCAGCCTTGTGAGACAGGAAACCGTGTGTCAGCGGCCCGGCCGTGTCTATGCTGTGAGCGCAAACATGACAAGCATTGATCTGCAAAGAGTTACCACATCTATATGCAGTAGATCAGCGGGCTGTTCTTAAGGAAGTGGGATGACAGCCAGATTAAAAGAATACCTTTTACTTGGGGGCATACAATATAATCGTTGCTGTTTATTGTTTATGGCAGGAGCTTGCCTGTAGGGTTATAGTAGGTACAGGGCGGTATAGATGGCAACTCTTTATTTTGGTTTGTTACATTATCTTTAGTGAGCCTAACATCTCTCTCTCTCTCTCTCTGCCCAACATCCCGACCAAAGGAGAGCCTGTTCCTAGTAGGAGAGAAAGAGTCACGCAGGCTATGAAATAGCCAACGCGTGTAAAAAGGGATCACTGTGGAGAGAACAACACAAGCCCCTTTTGAATCAGTGCAGAAGAGAAATGCGCCCGGCACACAGCAGCCATTAAACACCATGACGTGTGCTGAGAATTAACCCTTTTATTGAAACGATGAGTGGAACTGGAGGATCCATGTATCAAACCCTTTCATTTAAACAAGTTACTCACTACCCTATTCAACCCTAATATCATACACACACACACACACACACACAACCTTTTGCTCTGTTCTCAACTCAACATCCTCCATCCTCTCTCTCTCTCTCTCTCATTAGCACACCCAGCCTCCTACCAGTGTCCACTTCTAAGATCTAGCTTACTGATATGTATTCAACAATAATAGTAAACAATGGTGCTGAAGTGTATGATTATATACAAATGTTTGTAAATTATTTGAGACATGGATGTAAGTTTGCACTGTCATACATTGTTGTGAGTCGAAGGTTTTAGTGTGCAGTGTGCAGTTTTTTTAGTTTTTTTCCCTCTTTTAAATTTTTTTTTATCGTCCACGTGTGAAAGAATGTGTAATGATGACACGTAAAAGCTAAAAGAAAAAAAAACACTTAAAAACATAAAATAACGCTCACTTCTCTTGTAAATATTAAAGTACAGTTTGTATAACGCTCCATTAGATGTGGAAGCCACTGGGGGAGGCCGCTCCATTGTGACTGATTAGAATCCCGTCTCTGTCTCTGCCGACTAGGGAACCACGGACGTGTCAATTGCCAAAAGTGGTGTCCTTTCCCTCTCCTCCAGTATGCACTTAGATGCCCCCTAAAACCTCTGCCCTACACAGGAACAAAGCCGTTACTGAGTGTTAAACTCAGGAAAAGAACATCTTTTGTTATGATCAAAATGTACCCTAGTTTTTACTCAGAGACACAACGTAATAAAGATGTAATATGATGATAAAACATTACTTTAATATGGCAGAAATGACTAAATTCAACAAAATATTGAGTTCCCCCCCTCCTTTGCAGGGCAGAACTAGGCTCAGAATCTATGTGCCATAGGCTAACACTGCCCTCTAGAGGCATATGGTGGAAACAACACAGCTCACGTCGGGAGGGAGGGCAGGTACCATCAGCTGACACATTGTGACAGGAGCGTAATGTTATGTGTGTCGGTCTGGAGGAGGGACAGACTCAGAGTGACGACCCCTTCCATTTGTTTCAGAAGAGTCCTATCTGTTTCATTCAGTTGATACATAGTTGTACTGAGTCCCCCCCCCCCTACCCCCACAATCACAAACTACAATTTTCCAGACAGTACTGCCAATTATCCTCTATAAATGATTGTTTTATTCAGAATATCTATGAATTTATGATATAATTATGAATATTCTATATTTGTTTTTTTCTGTTGCAGTTTTAAAGATGACTGTGTAATCTGTTGAATACTCAGAATGAGGCAGTGGATCAATCTTACGTGATGAGTCATAACACACGCACACACATATTCATCTCCACTATTTCTTCCCTAATTACTAGTGTATAGTTACCACCCTAACTGGTTGTGCCTCTGGGGTCACAGGTCTTGCACAGAAACCATTCTAGTGGGAGGAAGGAGACCTGTGTGTGTGTTTGTATGTGACTGACGATCATCACAGTGGCTGATCCACCGCTGCGAACCCAGTCCTCTTATTGTTGTCATTCCCCTGTCACCCGTCTCACCGATGTAATCTGAAAAGGTATTGTGTTCGGAGTATAGTTTGTGTGTGTGTGTGTGTGTGATTCCTGATGGGTGTGGTCTTAGGGTGGAAGAGGGTGTGTAGCCACCAGGCGTGGGCGTGACTGTCGAGCTAGTCTAGTGTGATGTGAGGCGTGGGGTGGTGGGGATTAGGAAGGAAATAATGAAACAAAAGACATGTAAATGTATCATGAAAAAAAAGAGTATTTTTCCCATATTATAGTTATTAGAACATTGTTCACATAGTATGATATTTAAAACTGAATGGGGGATGAATGTCAGTGGGGAGTTTTTTGTTTCTTTTATTCGCTTTGTGCCCTGAAATGATGGCAGCTTAAAAAAAAACACTTTGGGGTCACCCCCCCCCCCCCCCCCATGTTACATCTCAACAAGGACACCCCTTCCCCCATAAAAAAAAGAAATATATAGACATATAAAAAGATTGGTGTATCTGATATCTATGGTGATCGTGCCTTTCACTATTTCTGCATGGTTTTTGTGATGTACTGAATTCTTTCCGTCCCCAAAATGGACGGTGGTCCATTGACAGGCAAGACCTATGCAAAAACCAACGGGTGGGGTTTGTATACCCAACATCCATTCAGAAAATGCCAGGTACCCAACAAACAAAAAAAACAACAACAACAATAATAAACACTCAGGTTGACACCTGAATCTCGTCTTGTCATTTGTGTGTGTGTGTGGGGGGGGGTGGGGGGGTGTAAGTGAGTCAGAATCAGAAAGGTCTTTATTGCCAAGTAGTTTACACATACATACAAGGAGTTTGATTTGGTCGTTTGGTGCGACATTAACGGGCAGACAATTATGGTAGAATAAAATTGAATATAAACTCAATTAAAATAGAAGGAGAATAGAATAGAATTATAAAATAGGCCAGGGCTGTACAATTGTGCACGGTGTGGTCAAGTATATATACACTAATTAGAATAAAAATGAATTAATGATCATTACATTTATATAGCACTTTTCTAGACACTCAAAGCGCTCCCCACAATGTAGGGGGGAAATTGCCTCCTTCACCACCACTGGTAGCACCCAACCTTGGGCTACGCAGGCTCAACAGCTACCATACACTGGCACCAGGCACACATCACACTACACAATGGCTGAACAGCTCAGGAGACAGGGATTGATATCAGCCAATTAAGGGGAAGGGATGATTAGGTGGCCTTGATGTCAGAGACCTGATTGGGAATTTGGCCAGGAACATCGGGGAACCCCCTACTCTTGGATGAAAACTTTATTTAACAGATTGCAGAATGGGTACAATACAGTACGGCTCAATACACACAATTGTTAAGGGGATGCAGACCAGAGAAAGACGTTTGTCTTGTTTACATCAGGGTCTCCCATTTTCAATTCATCGTGACATTTATGACATCATGACATGACATTTATGTCATAGGGACATACGTGACATACAGGTATACTGTTACATTTGTGACATATACGATATGCAAATATACAGTACTGTTACCCAGAGATCCTAACAGAAAATATATACATATGATGGGGAGGAGACTGTACATTAGGAGGGGGTGGGTGGGTGGGAGAAAATATATACATACAGTGGGGAGGAGACTGTATTAGGAGGGGGGGGGGGGGGGTTTGGACATTTACGGTGGCCAGTTTCGAATTGCAGCCTCCCATTGGTGCTCTTTAAGACCTTTGGGAAGTATTTCGACATGTACATGGGTATTGTGGCAGTGGCGGTTCTAGACCCTTTTTAGGGGGGCTGAAGCCCCTAAATGTAATATTAGCCCCCCTAAGATTAAAAATAATAAAAAAAAAAAAAAAATGTAATAAATTTTTGTTTATGTTTTATTATTATTGTTATTATTATTATTATTATTATTATTATTATTATTATTATTATTATTATTATTATTATTATTATTATTACAGACATGGATTGCCGGTAGTAGCCTGTTGACCTCATTGGTCAACTATATATTTTTTTTTAAAAGGGCACCCCAGTGGCGAACCACATTCCCGGACCCGTCGTTATTCGCCGAATGTCTTCCCCCCACTCTGTCTCCCGTTCCTCCTCTCGCTCTCTCTACCGGACTGCCCAGTAGGAAAAAGCGATAAACGCTAAAAAAAAATCTTTAAAAAAAATACAAAGACGTTGGTAATGTCATGTCCCAGTCCGACATTCAACACAAGACGTGGAAGCAGATGTAGCTACTACCTACTGTAACTAGTTTAGTAATAGATGTAGCTGCTACCTACTGTAACTAGTTTAGTAATAGTGCTACCTACTGTAACTAGTTTAGTAATAGTGCATTTGCCAGTGCTGATGGGAAACAAGACAAGTATGTTGAAACGTTAGCTAGCACTATATAATATTACTGACTATTGTGACAGAGAATGTTGTCAAATTGGTCATTAGTTCCATGGTGTTGGTGTAATCAGAGGTGCGTTGCTCATGGGACGGGGTTGCACGCCGGGCAACCAAGCTTTTGTGAGCAGAAGCACGTGCACGCACATGCACGCAAGAACGCGCTGCACTCGACTCGTCGCGTGTACCTGGCTACCTTGCATAAGCATAACAATTCATGGCAATCACATTCACAGGTTTGGTGTGAACGGTGCTCTGCCTGAGTCAGACCATCGTTCACACCAAACCTGAGGAATGTGCTGCAATTTTCTTTTAAATAAATAAAATAGAAAATTCTAATAATAAAAAAAAAATTGCATTCGGCTAAGAGGTTGGCAGTCGACTACGGCTCCTTTCGATCGATTAGTCGACTATTCGACTAATAGGGGTCAGCCTTAGACGACACAGAAGCAAATCTTCATTCAAACAGCAATGGCAGGCAGCTCGCACAGTAGAAGCAATCGTCCGTGTTATCTGATTTGGAGAGTATTCCTTCATTAAAAGGACAACAAAAAACGTTTCTGAAGGCTTATATTGTCAGAGAATAGGCTACGGTGTCAGAGAATTAGGATAATTAGGCTACGCTACGGTATGCTCCAAATGGCATTGAGTTTTTCTCGTTCGATGTCACGGATAGGCTAGGGCAGGGGTTCCCAAAGTCGGGGTCGCGACCCACAGGAGGGTCGCGAGCCGCCGCGGGGGGGTCGCCAGATGATTTCCAAAAAAAATAAAAAAAATAATCACATTTTTTTTTATTTATTTTTTTTGCAGTCAGGCCACTGAACTTAGAAGCAGGCCAGGACAGTGTTTCTAGTTGCAGCAGCGCAATAGTTAGAGATAACCTAGGTGGGGAACAACCAGGAGATCACTGCAACTCACACAAGTTGGAGAACTATCTCTCTCTCTCTCTCTCTCTCTCTTGCTCTCACACACACACACACAAAAGGAGCTACTATTCCTAATTTATGCAAATGACATGTCGTCAGCTTGTGACTGCAACTTGTTCCTGTTTGCGGACGACTCAGCCCTGCTGGTCTCTGACAAGAACAAGTTACAGGTTGAAAAAGCCCTCAGCTCGGAACTAGGCAAAATCTGCATATGGCTCGCCGACAACAAACTATCATTACACATGGGCAAAACAGAGTCCATTCTCTTCGGTTCAAATAACAAACTCAGCAAGACCGACGGCTTCTCGGTTACACTGTGGGTGACAATATTATCACAAGGAAAGATGAAATTACCTACCTGGGTTCCATCCTAGAGGCTAATCTTTCCTGTGACAAAATGGCATCCAATGTAATAAAAAAAAGTCAACCAACGAACGCGATTCTTGTACCGGATCTCCTCTCTGGTAAACAAGAATACCCTGAAGACTCTAGCAGGAGCACTCATTCAAGGGTACTACGACTATGCTTGCACCTCATGGTACCAAAGCACCTCAAAGGCACTAAAAAACAAATTACAAACATCTCAAAACAAGCTAGTCAGACTACTGCTTGACCTGACTCCTAGAACCCACCTCACCCCTGCCCACTTTGACAACCTAGGATGGCTTAGAGTAGACGACAGAGTACAGCAACTTGCAATGGGCCTGGTCTACAAGATACACTACGCGACCAAGGTACCCATGTACATGTCAAAATACTTCCCAAAGGTCAGTGAATACCACGATCACAACACCAGAGGGAGCTCCACAAATCATGTAAAACCCAGATTCGGCTCAAACAAGGGACTAAACACATTTCGCAATTATGCCACATCAATGTGGAACGCCCTACCTAAAGCTGTAAAGGAATGTGAATCACTACCCACTTTCAAAAACACTCTCAAAAAACACCTACGTGAGACTGCAATTCGAAACTGGCCCCTACAAATGTCCTAACCTAGTTGTACAGTAAATGACCAAGTAAGGCTTTGTCAGTATTCCAATGTACAGTGTAAAATGTGTGTGTGTCCCCTACCCAACCCCCCCCCCCCCCCCACCTCCAATGTACAGCCCTCACCCACCCACCCAACCCCACCCCACCCACCCAACCTCCTCCAATGTACAGTTTCTATGCCAAATGTATATACACTCTTTTTCTGGACACTTTTGTATCACAAACAGTACTGTATTTGCAAATCTGATATGTCATAAATGTATAGATGTAGCAGTACTGTCTATCTGTATGTCATGTATGTCATATATGTTATGATGAATTGAAAATGGGGGACCCTGATGTAAACAAGACGAAAGTCTTTCTCTGGTCTGCATCCCCTTAACAATTGTATGTACTGAGCTGTACTGTACTGTACCTGTAACTGAGGGGTACAATTCCCTGACTGTATTGTTAGATATGGTATTTAATACCACTACCTCTTGTACTTTAACTTCTGGCCATCCAGTACATGATATATATATGATGAACACTTTCCCACCTGATGAAACGAAGTCCACACAAATGTACAAATCGAATATTTAATATAGCAAAGGGTATATACAACGTTCACTTGTTTACACTTATGATTTGAAATATGCACTTGTATGGCAAATGAGCATTCGTAGGCAAATCAACATTGAATGTCCAATCTCTGGTTACGCAGGGAGTAAGTATACAACCTGGATATTTAGGAACTATAGCGATGGTACTTAAATGATTATAGCTGGATACACTAAGGGGGGGGGGGGTCCCGCTGGTTGTAAGACAGTAGGAGGGGGGGGTTAGAGAAGCCGCTGGCGGTATCCCATCTGGCCGCGAATTTCTTGGGAGAATTCAAAGTCTTGAACACGGTGCCCACAGAACCTCGGTCCGCAGACGAATACAGCTGGACCCTCTGGTGGACGGTAGCTGCCGGTCCACAACGGAGAGACGTGAGGCGACCTCACTGGTGTAGAGCGCCGTCTCACCTGGAGTCCTCTCCGGGGGGTAGTTCCAACACTCCGCAGTGTTGGCCGTTATCCATGGAATAATCAAAGCACCCAAAGCATAATCCAAGCCGTGGAAGGCTCGCCGTCGTCCGGGTAGAGTAATCCAATATACAGGTCCAGTCGCCCTGGCCCGGAGCTCCTCGGATGCAAGCACCACTAGGGGTCTGCCCAGCCTGGTTAAGCGTCCAGATAACGTCAGGAACGATGGGGGTACTGATAACTTTATAACTCTAACCGACCGATGCACCATACATAAATAGACTATTATTAGCTTAATAGAATACGTCCAACTCGACGGTATAGTGCCAAACTATGACTATTCAACTATTAATCCACACGATATCTCAATGCCTATTCTGAGGCCAAGTAGGCCTTACTACACCACACGTGCGTCGTGGGTGAGGCTTCGCGTCTGTCACTCTGTTGGAGGGTAAAGAACTGGACTAAAAGGAAAGTTCTACTTTACTTGCGCCATATATATATGCGCTATGAACAAATAGTACCATTCGTATTTCGCCAGACGTATTCCTACGCGGAACCGGGGCTTGCCACGACATGTTGGGCGGCACGATTGAACTTGAACCTAGGGGTATGGCAACCTGGCGCCAGGTTCTCGTCCAATGGTAGAATGAAACTATTATGGGCTGTTTAGTAGACTAAAGGGATATTCAGTGCATATTGTACAAGGAATATACAGGGGATATCAGACGATATACAAACACTATTTAAATATATATATATAAATAAATATATATATTCGGTTTAATCTGATCCTTCACAACAGCCGCCCCCTAATTAGTCCCACCTAATTAGCTAAGCAGAGACAGATTAACCGCACTGTCTACCACTCAAGGTCCGCTGTAAGGGTCAGTCAACTCACAAAGTCATGGGGTCATGGTCATCATCGATAGTATCTGGGAGTCGGGGCAGTTCTATGAGCCTCGCCACGGGTCGTGTGTAAGTGCGCCCGTGGACGAGTACTTCAGCTGCTCGGACCTTGCCATCGGCACCGGTGATCACTTTGCTTACGCGGCCAGCCGGCCACATAGCTCTGGGTAGTGACTGGTCGATAATCATGACGACTGTTCCTTCTGTCAAATTGTCTCTCTCTTTTACCCACTTCTGGCGGGTCTGTAGAGACGGTAGGTAGTGGAGTAGGAAGCTGCTCCAAAACTTGTCAGCTAGTACTTGACTGTACCTCCACATTCTTCGGCCGTTCGCTTCTTCAGGCCTGTACATTGTCTGGGGTAGCGCGGGGTCCAGCCGCCCCATTAGGAGTGTGTTGGGGGTGACTGGGTCGACATCTGCTACATCACTGGAGACGTAACCGAGGGGCTTTGAGTTCAATACTCCCTCGATCTCCGTGAGGACTGTCATTAGGACTTCCTCCGCCACAGTCTGGGCCCCAAGCACGGCGTACAGGGCTGTCTTTATAGAACGTACTTCTCGTTCCCAGGTTCCACCGAAGTGGGGTGCGTTCGGGGGATTAAACTGGAAGTCAATCTGGGATGGAGCGAGGTGGGTCTTAAGTTCTGGGCCCATAGCTTGGAAGCTCTCTCTCAGCTCTCTTTCTCCGCCTTTGAAGTTTGTCCTGTGATCAGACAACAATGTAGACGGTTTTCCTTTCCGTGATGTGAATCTTCGGAAGGCCATAAGGAATGAGTCTGTGCTCATGGTCGGAAGGAGCTCGATATGTATCGCTCTGGTGGTCATGCATTTGAATACAATACCCCACCGCTTCTCGGTTCCTCTTCCTCTCTTTATATACAACGGGCCAAAGCAGTCCATGCCTGTGGAGTGGAATGGCTTGTCGCCGAGTCGGAGGCGACAGGGGGGTAAGTCAGCCATCCGTGGTATGCTGGGCTGCGCGCGCCACTTACGGCAGTCTAGACAGGTTCGCTGGAAGCGCCGCACTGCTTCTCTCCCTTGCAGTATCCAATAACGACGTCTGATCTCCGCGAAGACTCTCTCTGCTCCTGCGTGGTGTACATCCTCGTCGTATTTCTTTATGATCAGCTCTGTGACCTTGTGTCGGCTGTTCAAGACGATCGGGTACTTAATATCATCCGGTAGATCGGGGGCTCTCCGCAGGCGACCACCCACTCTGATGAGATTATGGGCGTCACTCTCTGGTGCCAGGTGGAGCAGTCTGCTGTCTGATGGGACGGGGTTTCCTCCCTGTAGACAGTCTAGCTCATCGGGGAACGAGTCTCTCTGGGCTCGTTGTAGTAGAAGAAGTTCTGCTTCTTCGTAGTCAGCTGCTGACATGTCAGTGGTGGACTGAATCTCTGGGTGGTGCCGCAGGAATGTTCTTTGCTGCGCACTCTCTAGGGTAATGCAGTCATCTATGTTGGGGTCTGTGGAGGCGACTGTGCTCAGTCCACAGAACATAGGTTTCTTGTTCTCAGCCTCCTCGTTACTTGCTTCCCGTGGGGTGGGCGTAGGCCACTCTCCTTCCGGGAGCTTGAGGAATTCTGGTCCGTCACTGTAGATGTTGCGACGGGTTAGGTCATCCAGAGACATTCCCCGGGTGATGACGTCAGCTGGGTTGTGTTTGGTGTCCACATACCGCCAGCTCGCTGCTTCTGTTAACTCTTGAATCTCGGTGACTCTGACTCCCACGAAGACTTTGTATCTGCATGAATCAGACTTGATCCATGTGAGTACTGTCGTGGAATCTGACCACAAGATTGTTCTGTGCACCGGAATGGTGAGTTCACGTTGGATTAACGTGGCTAGATGCGCTCCTGCTAGGGCTGCGCAGAGCTCTAGACGTGGGATAGATTGTTGCTTACGTGGGGCTATTCTTGAGCGGGCCAGGATGAAAGCAGTGTGTATTTTTCCTCCCTTCTCTTGGGCACGCAAGTAGGCCACCGATCCATAGGCTACTTCGGAGGCGTCGCTGAAGACGTGTAGATCAATCTCGCATGTCTCTGGCCTCACTGTGGATGGGAAGTAGCTGCGGCGTATATTGACGCCTGGGAGTGAGCGGAGTTCCGTCTCCCACTCTCTCCATGTTGAGGCAAGGTGTGCGGGTATTGGGTCGTCCCAGCCCTGGTCCTTGTCCCATAGTGCTCGTACAATCATCTTTGCCCGGGGGGTGTAAGGTAGAATACATCCCAACGGGTCATATTGTCTGGCGAGTGTTCTGTACACACTCCGTCTGGTGGTCGGTATCGCCGTCGACCTTCCCTGCTCTGGAGCCAAGGGTTTGTGTCTATAGTGGAGCGAGTCTGTTTTGAAGCGCCAGACTAGTCCTAGTGTCATTTCTTGGGCTTCTCCTGGGATGGTCGCCATCCAGGTCTCGCTGCTGGCAGCCTTGTCCGCGGGGGAGAGGCTGCGCAATACGTGCGGGTCACTGCTGGCCCACTGCCTGAGATCAAAGCCGCCTTTGATCAGGGAGGCGCGTAGCTTGATTAGGAGAGCCTCGGCTTCTTCTTGAGTCGAAACGCTTTGTAAACAGTTGTCCACGTAGAAACTGTTCTTCACACTCTGTTGGACCTCTTCATCTGCTGTTGGGTCCTCTGCGACGTGTTTCTGTAGTGCAAATGTAGCACAGCACGGGCTGCATGTGGTTCCGAAGGGGAGTACTTCCCACTGGTAGATGGCTGGGTTCTCATCTCCGATCCTCTCTCTCCATAGGAACCGCAGCAGGGGCTTGTCCTCCTCTACTAGTCTCACCTGTAAGAACATCCCTTTGATATCCCCGCTGATAGCCACCTTGTCCTGGCGGAAGCGCAGTAGCACGCCTAGTAGGGAGGGGCCGAGTGTGGGGCCGGGCAAGAGCTCTTTATTCAGATTTTGGGATCCGATCTGGTAGCTGCAGTTAAACACAATGCGATCCTTGCCGTTGTGATGGACCTTGTGATGCGGCACGTACCATGATTCGGTCGTCTGATCGGCCTCTTTAATGTCAATCTTTGTTACGTGTCCCGCTGTGATTAGCTTCTCAATCTCAGCGCGGTACACACTCTCTTGAGCGGGGTCTTTGGCTAGGCGCCGCTCCGTGTTCAATAGATAGCGCTCCGTGGCGTCTTTCTTTGCGTGAAAGGTGGGCATTCCCTCTCGCCTCAGGAGTGGAGTTGCGTATCTCATCACTCCGCCGACTGTGACTCTCTTTGTCCCCTGCTCGAGTAGGTTGATGGCGTAAATGTCTTCTTTAGAACGAATATCTTTCCTTTCGTTCTTAAAGGGCATTGTCTCTAGTGTCCATAGCCTCTCGACATGCTGCAGGAGAGTGGTGTCTTCTTCTGTCGTTCTGGAGTGGAGGCAGCTAGTGGCTGCTGTTCGGTTGAGAGATTTAGCGAGGGGGCCTTGTAGGGTCCACCCTAGGCGGGTCTCGACTGCTGCAGGACAGCCTCGGGGTCCTGTATGGACCCGGTCAATCGGGACTATGAGTTCTGCATGGTCGGAGCCTATCAGCAGGGTCGGGGTAGCGCCGTCTATGAGCGGGATAGGTAATTGGCGCAGGTGCACATATTTATCCATCAACTTGGCGACAGGGTAGGTGTACTGCGATAGTCCTATTTCTTGGCTGGTGAAAGCATTTGTAATCTTATACCGTCGCTCTGGCTGCCCGTTTGCTGCGATAGTGAAGGAGACATTCTCGCCCTTTATCGTCTTTAAATCTCTTCTTATTGTCCGAATCGTCATTTCGTTCTTGCTCCCCCGCAGTCCCAGCTGGGCCGCAGCGGACGCGAGCAGAAGGGTCTTCTCTGACCCGTCATCAAGGACGGCGTAAGTGTCCATGACTTTATCTTGGTAGCTCAATGTCACACGGACTACCTTTAAGAGCACTTGGGCGCCGCTGCTGCTGGCGGGGTCAATGTACATGACACTTGCCTTGGTGCCGCTCGATGGTGCAGGTGGAGGCCGTCTTCTGTTACTTTCGTGGAGTATATCTAGATGGGCTCCGTCGCACCGGCTGCACCTTTTCTTTAGGCGGCATTCGGCTGCCATGTGTGGCCGCGCACATCGGTAACAGCGCCTGTTGGACTTTATCCATTGACTCACTTCTTCTGCATTCATCTTTGTGAATAGGTCACATTGTGACAGCCAGTGTTCTTTCTCACAGTAGGGACACGCTATCTTCCACTTCTCTTTTCTCGAGGGGGTGCTGTGACTCTTACTGCTCGGTACTGACTCTGATTGGTGCATGACAGTCACCGATCTTCTTCCATCATTTATTCTCCTGGGTCCCTCTCTGGAGCTTGGCGTGCTCCGCCCGAATGTATCCAGTCGTAAGCTGCTGACTTCTCTCGCCAGGAAGTCGGCTAGATCAAGGAGGGATGGCTCGGGGCCGTTGGGATCCCGGTAGTCTCTCTGCCGCCTAAAACGCTCCTGTCTTGCGGGTGGCAGCTTCTCCAAAATCCTCTCGACGTTAGAGTTGGCGTATAGCTCATGCATGCCCTTTTCCCGTTGCGCTCCCAGCATCCCTACCAGGGACTGCACTTTGATTGACAGGTCGTCTAATGAGCGATTGTCTGTGGCTGGGGGTAGGCGATCAATATGCCTTATCTCTTGGATTACGTAATCCCATATACGTCCATATCTCTGGTCCAGCGCCGCTAGGGCCGCTGTGTATGGTGTCGAAGAGGTGGCATAGGCTAGCGCTATATTGTGCGCTCGCGGTACTTTCAGGTGCTTCAGTAATATTGCATACTTGTGGCGTTCATCAGCGACATCCACCATCATTGTCTCTAAGCACATCCGGAGCTCCGTGTACTGTGCTCGACTCTCATAGGCGAAGTCTGGAAATGACGGCGTGGCAATGTATGACGCCGTGGATGGCTGATACATCGGCGAGCGTTGGGGGAGAGACCTCCTGGGTGAGTCCCCTCTTGCGCCTCACTGTGGGCTGGTACTGACAGGGTACCATGGCCCGCTGGTCCAGGTGCTATTCCTCGGGGCTGGTCGTGCGTCGTGCTCACCCGTGAATAGAGTCGGGGGTCTGTAGCGCAGCGCCGCGGGGGTATAGCCTGGGCTGTACTGGACCTCCTGGTCCGGTGGAGTACTGTGCTGTCGTCGGGCTTGGTTCTCCTCCTCTCCCTCTTCTTCCTCTATCAGATCTTCCAGATCCTGTAATCGTTTATTTAGCTTCTCCGCAGTGTATGCCGCTCCTTCCTTGTAGCTGGGTCTCGCTTGGACCGGTCTGGGAAGGGGGTCTGCGGGGGGTATAGGCTCGGTCTGTTGGTCAAGTTCAGGGTCGCTTGCTCGTTGAGGAGACGCTGCCCTTGACTGTTGTCTCGACGAGTTCCTTGAACCCCTGGCGGAGGGAGAGGGTGTTGCCTTGCGGATCAGCTGCTCCATTAGCTGCGCTTGTAACTTGTCGCGCTCGACTTCGCGCTTGGTGAGATCTGCTTCTCTTTGGGCACCGGCAGCGGCGCGCTGGGCGTCGGCCCGGTCTCTTGCCATATTCTCTTCCGTCTGAAGGCGTCTCATCTCCAGGCGTGTGCGCTCTTCTTCGCTCCGTTGTTGCGCTTGGAGTTGTTCGCGCTCGCTGAGCGCCTGTGCTTGGAGACGGTCGCGTTCACCCTGAAGTCGATCGCATTCGGTAGAGGCTGTCAGGCTGACGAGGAACGCCTGTTGTAGCATCCTCTCCGCTTCGCTGGGGGAAGGCGGTTGTGGAGGTGAGCCGCTCCTGCGTGAGCCGCTCCTGGGGGTACTCGTTGGGGAGTCCTGGAGCTCTATTTCCTCGGCGCTCTCCTCCTCTTCTTCCGTGCAGAGTTCTCTCTCTGTAGGGTTGTCTTCCTCCCGGGGCTGGTCGGGGACTACTTCTTCGGTAGTGGCGGGGGGTAAAGGCATGTCAGCTCCCTCCTGGTCCCCACCGTGAGCTTGGTCAGTTACATTAGGACCTACTAGGGCCTCTGTGTTCGGGGAAACCTGATCGTTAAGGTCAGACATAATTTTACTTTCTACTTTTACCGCGTTTACCGTTTGTCGAAGGCTAGGTAGTTGACTGACAGTGTAATCCTCTAAGTACTGAGGTGGCTGTCGTCTGCGCCGCGGGCGTTCTAGGTTAGGAGGACCGTTTCGTGGAGTGTTCATCATAGGCCATTTCAATATTAATAACACTATATTAATATTACACTAGTTACCCTCCGGCTCGAAGGACCAATTGTAACTGAGGGGTACAATTCCCTGACTGTATTGTTAGATATGGTATTTAATACCACTACCTCTTGTACTTTAACTTCTGGCCATCCAGTACATGATATATATATGATGAACACTTTCCCACCTGATGAAACGAAGTCCACACAAATGTACAAATCGAATATTTAATATAGCAAAGGGTATATACAACGTTCACTTGTTTACACTTATGATTTGAAATATGCACTTGTATGGCAAATGAGCATTCGTAGGCAAATCAACATTGAATGTCCAATCTCTGGTTACGCAGGGAGTAAGTATACAACCTGGATATTTAGGAACTATAGCGATGGTACTTAAATGATTAGAGCTGGATACACTAAGGGGGGGGGGGTCCCGCTGGTTGTAAGACAGTAGGAGGGGGGGGTTAGAGAAGCCGCTGGCGGTATCCCATCTGGCCGACGATTTCTTGGGAGAATTCAAAGTCTTGAACACGGTGCCCACAGAACCTCGGTCCGCAGACGAATACAGCTGGACCCTCTGGTGGACGGTAGCTGCCGGTCCACAACGGAGAGACGTGAGGCGACCTCACTGGTGTAGAGCGCCGTCTCACCTGGAGTCCTCTCCGGGGGGTAGTTCCAACACTCCGCAGTGTTGGCCGTTATCCATGGAATAATCAAAGCACCCAAAGCATAATCCAAGCCGTGGAAGGCTCGCCGTCGTCCGGGTAGAGTAATCCAATATACAGGTCCAGTCGCCCTGGCCCGGAGCTCCTCGGATGCAAGCACCACTAGGGGTCTGCCCAGCCTGGTTAAGCGTCCAGATAACGTCAGGAACGATGGGGGTACTGATAACTTTATAACTCTAACCGACCGATGCACCATACATAAATAGACTATTATTAGCTTAATAGAATACGTCCAACTCGACGGTATAGTGCCAAACTATGACTATTCAACTATTAATCCACACGATATCTCAATGCCTATTCTGAGGCCAAGTAGGCCTTACTACACCACACGTGCGTCGTGGGTGAGGCTTCGCGTCTGTCACTCTGTTGGAGGGTAAAGAACTGGACTAAAAGGAAAGTTCTACTTTACTTGCGCCATATATATATGCGCTATGAACAAATAGTACCATTCGTATTTCGCCAGACGTATTCCTACGCGGAACCGGGGCTTGCCACGACATGTTGGGCGGCACGATTGAACTTGAACCTAGGGGTATGGCAACCTGGCGCCAGGTTCTCGTCCAATGGTAGAATGAAACTATTATGGGCTGTTTAGTAGACTAAAGGGATATTCAGTGCATATTGTACAAGGAATATACAGGGGATATCAGACGATATACAAACACTATTTAAATATATATATATAAATAAATATATATATTCGGTTTAATCTGATCCTTCACAACAGTACCCATTCTGCAATCTGTTAATAAACTTTTCAATCAATCAATCAATCAAGCTGCATGTGATTGGTGGAGGCGGGACCCTTACAAAAAACTGTTGTTGCTAATCATTGACACATGCTAGCCTGTAATAATCCCCCCCAGAAAAATCTACTTTGCATTTGATATATTGCAAATATATGCCATCACGCACACTGGCATTTAAAGGGTTAGAATTATAAAATTAATATGTGGTGTTATGATCAGGGCTGCAGTTGAATAAAAGATTGTATTATTTTCAATCTGACATTACAAAAAAACTGAAAATCCATCAAAATCAGTGTTGCTAATCATACATATGCTAGCCTGTTTTTTAACAATAATTTGTGATTCCATCACAAACACTGGCATTTAAAGGGTACAAATAAAAAAATGCCTGCACCAGAATGCAGGAAATGAAGTCTTTGTAACAAGAAATGTCCTGGTGGGGGACCCCCAGACCCCCTGCTTAAAAAGTGGCCTGACTGGGGCTATATTTTGCACTATATTTCCTGGCCTGAATGATTTCCCCAGTCCGGCCCTGGTTAAAAGCCTCCAATGCTTATTTGTGTGTGTGCGTTTGAATGTGTGCATGTTTCAACCATACATTTCCATTTATATAAAAAAAAAAAAAAAAAATGTACCTCCTATAATAGTGGGGGTCGTGGCTCTCTGACCCCGTTATTTTTGGGTCGCGGCCTGAAAAGTTTGGGAACCCCTGGGCTAGGGGACACAAATTCAGCCTGAGACGTTCAGAGTCACTCCGGCCCGCGCGCACACACACTATTGTCACCTATGTGTGTCGTTGCGCTCTGGGTAGTGTATCTGTAGTAGAGCACTGTGTAGGCTACATCATCTGGACGGACTTTCTGTGCGAGCAAGCATGCGTACTATGGAATTTAATCCTGCCGGCGCCACTGCCGGCCCACACACCGGCCCACACACCGACTCACACACTGGCCCACACACCAGCCCACATTAGTGGCCCATACACCGACTCACACACTGGCCCACACACTGGCCCACACACCGGCCCACATTAGTGGCCTACACACCGACTCACACTGGCCCACACCGGCCCGCCGTACAGACCATGTAGCTTGGGAGATGACTGAAATCACTGCAAGAGCTAGTAGGCTATTTTTAAGATAAGATAAGATAAGATATTCCTTTATTGATCCCCTTGGGGAAATTCAGGCATCATAGCAGCATGGGGGGGAGGGGGGGGTACAGGTAGTAAAACAACACAGTGTACAGCATCTTAAGCATCTTTCTGTGGCAATTTTCATTTTTACATCTAATTTTTTCAGCCCTACCCTACCAAAGTGGGCAGATCGGAGTGGACTAAATGGGCCAGTCGAACCCCCCCCCATCAAAATTTTTTTTTATTTTGGTCCAGCCCACTTTACTTCCGGCCCATCGGGATTCATCCCGAACGTCCCGATGGCCAGTCCGGGCCTGGATGGATATACGAAAATGTGAGTCTCTCTCCCTCTCTTTCTCTCTCTCTCTCGAACGCAGTGAGCGCTCCGTAATATGATCATGATCATTATGATCGACTGGAATAAAAAATTATAATAATAGGTTTACTACTTACATACTGTAGTTGTTTCCTTAATACTGTAGTTGTTCATTAATGTTACCTAAATGTCATAAGTGAATTATATAGAAACAACTCACCAAAATTGACTATTGCACAACTGATTTGACAAAAAAATCCACCAAGGGGGGGGGGGCTTTACCCCCCTGCCCCGCACCCTCCCTTGCCTGACCATGGCATTTAGTGAAATGTACTAATCTAGGGGCTGAGCCCCCCTAAAGGTCTGATGCTAGAACCGCCCCTGCTGTGTGGTGTAGTGTATCTTGTAGACCAGGCCCATTGCAAATTGCTGTACTCTGTCGTCTACTCTAAGCCATCCTAGGTTGTCAAAGTGGGCAGGAGTGAGGTGGGTTTTAGGAGTAAGGTCAAGCAGTAGTCTGACCAGTTTGTTTTGTGATGTTTGTAATCTTGTTTTTAGTGCCTTTGAGGTGCTTTGGTACCATGAGGTGCAAGCATAGTCGTAGTACCCTTGAATGAGTGCTCCTGCCAGAGTCTTCAGGGTATTCTTGTTTACCAGAGAGGAGATCCGGTACAAGAATCTAGTTAGTTGGTTGACTTTTTTGATTACATTGGATGCCATTTTGTCACAGGAAAGATTTGCCTCTAGGATGGAACCCAGGTATGCAATTTCATCTTTCCTTGTGACAATATTGTCACCCACTGTAACCGAGAAGCCGTCGGTCTTGCTGAGTTTGTTAATTGATCCGAAGAGAATGGACTCTGTTTTACCCAGGTGTAATGATAGTTTGTTGTCAGCGAGCCAGGTGCAGGTGGCCTTGATGTCAGAGACCTGTTTGGGAATTTGGCCAGGAACAACATATCAAAATAACAACACAGTGGGATGGAATCTTTAACAGAGAGTGAGAGAGTGATAGATTAGTGGGAGGAGGTTTATGTAGTTCTAGAGGGGGGGGTCATTATGGACAATGGCTGTGGGAGAGGGGGGGGCTGTGGGGGACGGGGGAGGTGATGTGATACTTTGTTGAGAGTGGGGTAGTTGAAACAAGGGCGTGGACGGTAATGAGATGTTGGCTGAGTGGCGAGGATGGGCGGGTGGTATTAATGCCTCACGTTGAATGGGCTTAGAAGAACAGGGTCTTAAAATCGAAACATTCTCATGATAGGATACTTTTTTAGAATAGGAATAAGTGTTCAAACTAATTCCAACTGCTTGAGCTGCTGACTGAATCATATTATTATTTTTCCCTTATCTCTCTCTCAGCTCACACCAAGACCCTATTATGTATAGTTACCATTCAGAATAGGGTGTCAAGTCCCACTGCAAAGAAAGATGAACGGACATAATGACCCTCAGTATGTAACTGGAGCAGGTGCTGCTGCTGCGCCATTATCCTCCTAAAAACCTGTTTATCAACTAGGCTATTTGCCTGAGAGGCTTCAGTCGCAGCAGCAGTAGTAGCAATACGACACAAGGAGTAATGTAGTATGTAGCGAGTTTGTGATTACATTCAATCGGTTATCAAGACGTGCACGTTCATCTACAGTACAGCAATATTAGGCATATATGAGTGTATGTCCACGACTTGTCAGGTGAAGTGATTTATTTATATCTGCATTTTTAGGCGACGTCTGAACTGTATCTTTAAGGTGGTGACATTCTCCCCGTGATGTCATCGATTTCTTGTCCTGATCGTCTATGCTGGTCCTGATGAAGGCGGCCGAGGAACAACCTGCCGGGGAATAGGAGGACATTTAATTCACAATAAACAATAACACTACACATCTCCATCTCCGCGACGGTAAGTAAACGCGATCAATGGGCAACAATGATTTTGCCGCATAGATGAGAGATGCGCGTCACTTGATGCCATGGTTGCTATGGTGCGCATCTAAATGTCGTTAAAAGTACACGGAATACCCTATACGTAACGTACCAACTGTCAATGACAAACATTGTTATTATTGTTGCTTTATAGCTCGTTTGATTTGATAACCCAATTTCCAGTCGCAGCTTTTTTAGCCAGCATAACCGGTTTTGTCGCCATGTCAACAATGCTCGCCTGGCCGGTTAGTCGACATGCAAACCAAGGCTATAATTTGGCCAAACGTAGGTGATTTTGTGCCGAAAACGAGGAGGACTCACTAAATCCACTGCGTTCCCTCATTTCGCAGGTGTGACGAGTGGACCGCTCGCCTGGTGAAGACGCCACATCATCCGGGGAACCGCTCGGCGACGTCTCGCCGTAACAAGTGTTACATTGTTACCCAATAACAATAACAAGTGTTACATTGTTACCCAATAACAAGTGTTACATTGTTACCCAATACCAAGTGCATCGCTGACCATTACGGACGGTCCACGGATATATCTATATATAACCCTGCGAACATGGAATAGGCCGCGTTGCATGATCTGCACAGCGACCTTTAACCTCCCGTGTGATTTGATTGATTACGAGTTCATTGCCTAATTGAGTGTGACCGTGCAAACGTCGTCATGTACAATCCCGCCAGCGAGGCCGTGACCGGCTACTCTAGTCAGTCTAGTGGGCCGATGGCCGATAAAGATGCCTGCAGTCAGGAGACAACCTTGGGCAGCGCCTACTCACCGGTGGACTACATGAGCATCACTAGCTTCCCGAGGCTGCCGGAGGACGACGTGACGTCTGGGGACAACAACACGCTTAAATCTCGCAAGGATGACGATAACTTCCTGACTGAGCAGGATACAGGTGAGTTGTGGGATGGTGTGAATGGTACCACAATTAGGGTCTGAGGGTAATTGTGTGTATTGAGCCGTACTGTATTGTACCCATTCTGCAATCTGTTAATTCAATCAATCAATCAATGATCCGTGTGGTTCTGTAAAGGTTCAAGGGGTAGATGGCATGATTAGGGGTTCGATTCCCACTCGGGTCAACCGTGCTTAGAATGTACGCGCCAGGGGCAAACCGGATGTGGCCCAAGGAAAGGCTTCTCCCAATAATGAATAGTTAGCATGTTGACCCTCTTATGTGTGTTTGCCTGTCAAATGTTTGTGTGTCAACATGTGATCCGGTAGTTGTATGCTGAATTAACCCTTTCACTACCACACTACAGACGGTTAACCTTTCACTACCACACTACAGTTGGTTAACCTTTCACTACCACACTACAGACGGTTAACATTTCACTACCACACTACAGAAGGTTAACCTTTCACTACCACACTACAGAAGGTTAACCTTTCACTACCACAGAAGGTTAACCTTTCACTACCACACTACAGACGGTTAACCTTTCAACCTTTCACTACCACACTACAGAAGGTTAACCTTTCACTACCACACTACAGACGGTTAACCTTTCACTACCACACTACAGAAGGTTAACCTTTCACTACCACATTACAGACGGTTAACCTTTCACTACCACACTACAGAAGGTTAACCTTTCACTACCACATTACAGACGGTTAACCTTTCACTACCACACTACAGACGGTTAACCTTTCACTACCACACTACAGACGGTTAACCTTTCACTACCACACTACAGACGGTTAACCTTTCACTACCACACTACAGAAGGTGAACCTTTCACTACCACACTACAGAAGGTTAACCTTTCACTACCACAGAAGGTTAACCTTTCACTACCACACTACAGACGGTTAACCTTTCAACCTTTCACTACCACACTACAGAAGGTTAACCTTTCACTACCACACTACAGACGGTTAACCTTTCACTACCACACTACAGAAGGTTAACCTTTCACTCCCACATTACAGACGGTTAACCTTTCACTACCACACTACAGAAGGTTAACCTTTCACTACCACACTACAGACGGTTAACCTTTCACTACCACACTACAGACGGTTAACCTTTCACTACCACACTACAGACGGTTAACCTTTCACTACCACACTACAGAAGGTTAACCTTTCACTACCACACTACTAAGAGAATAATCAAAGACTTGTTAAGGGGATGCAGACCAGAGAAAGACGTTTGTCTTTTTTACATCAGGGTCCCCCATTTTCAATTCATAGTGACATTTATGACATACACAACATACATGACATCATGACATTTATGGCATAGGGACATACATGACATACAGGTATATAGTACTGTTACATTTGTGACATATACGATATGCAAATATACAGTACTGTTACCCATAGATCCTAACAGAGAATACATATGATGGGGAGGAGACTGCACAATAGGAGGGGGGGGGGGGGTTGGACATTTACGGTGGGCAGTTTTGAATTGCAGCCTCCCGTAGGTGCTCTTTAAGAGCGGTTTTGAATGTGGATAGGGATTCACATCTTTTTACGGCTGTGGGTAGGGCATTCCACATTGTTGTGGCATAATTGCGAAATGTGTTTAGTCCCTTGTTTGTGCCAAATCTGGGTTGCACATGATTTGTGGAACTCCCTCTGGTGTTGTGGTTGTGGTATTCACTGACCTTTGGGAAGTATTTCGACATGTACATGGGTACCTGTGTGGTGTAGTGTATCTTGTAGACCAGGCCCATTGCAAGTTGCTGTACTCTGTCGTCTACTCTAAGCCATCCTAGGTAGTCAAAGTGGGCAGGGGTGAGGTGGGTTCTAGGAGTAAGGTCAAGTAGTAGTCTGACCAGTTTGTTTTGTGATGTTTGTAATCTTGTTTTTAGCGCCTTTTCAGGTGCTTTGGTACCATCAGATGCAAGCATAGTCGTAGTACCCTTGAATGAGTGCTCCTGCCAGAGTTTTCAGGGTATTCTTGTTTACCAGAGAGGAGATCCGGTACAAGAATCTAGTTCGTTGGTTGACTTTTTTGATTACATTGGATGACATTTTTGTCACAGGAAAGATTTGCTTCTAGGATGGAACCCAGGTATGTAATTTCATCTTTCCTTGCGACAATATTGTCACCCACTGTAACTGAGAAGCCGGCGGTCTTGCTGAATTTGTTATTTGATCAGAAGAGAATGGACTCTGTTTTACCCAGGTGTAACTTGTTCTTGTCAGAGACCAGCAGGGCTGAGTCGTCCGCGAACAAGAACAAGTTGCAATCACAAGCTGACGACATGTCATTTGCATAAATTAGGAACAGTAGCGGTCCTAGTATGCTTCCTTGTGGAACACCACAGCTCACTGAGGGGGGGGGGGGGGTAGAGTACCGTTTACCTCCACCATCTGTTCTCTCCCCTCCAGGTAGGATTGCATCCAGCTATCAGAATCCACACGCACACACTCACCGTAACACCCACTCTACTCACTTTAAACACTTTAACACACTTTATATTTATTAACAAAGAGATTTGCACTACAATTCATACCTCATTGCACCTTACCCTAAGTTGTACCTGATCCCATTGCTGCATTGTACCTCACTGTTACTCTCTCTTTTTTTACTCTGTATTGTATATTGTATATATTGATTGACTGAACACTTTTTGTTTACGTACTCTTGACTTTTTCTATTTGATACTTTTCATCTATTTTATCTAGCACACTCAGGAGCTCATACAGAAAAATAAAATTCATGGAAAAGTATTCTGTATTTTACCATGACAACTATTAAAGAAACTTGAACTACAGACGGTTAACCTTTCACTACCACACTACAGACGGTTAACCTTTCACTACAGACGGTTAACCATTCATTACAAATGGTTAACCTTTCACTACAGACGGTTAACCTTTCATTACAAATGGTTAACCTTTCACTATAGAAGGTTAACCTTTCACTACCACACTACAGATGGTTAAGCTTTCACTACCACACTACAGAAGGTTAACCTTTCACTACCACACTACAGACGGTTAAGCTTTCACTACCACACTACAGAAGGTTAACCATTCACTACCACACTACAGACGGTTAACCTTTCACTACCACACTACAGAAGGTTAACCTTTCACAACCACACTACAGACGGTTCTGTAGTGTGTGGTAGTGAAAGGGTTAACCTGTAGTGTGGTTGTGAAAGGGTTAAAGCCAAAGGGACACAAAGTGAACCTGCCTATGCACCGGAGGAAAGCATTTACCTAACATACTGACATGAGCAAAATGAGGTTGGGGTGTGAGAGAGAGAGAGAGAGAGAGAGATTCTTAATATGCTGGTAACGGTACATTTCCGGGTCTACCGCCCAGCCACACTATCGACCATCTGTTAAAAGGAGGGGCCCTCATTAGGATGTTGTACCTGCCTGGGTCCCGTTTGCATGGTAGCCTACTGCAAAGCACTTTATATAAAGGTGTGTTATTTGATTTACACTACCTCATCACACATACACACACACAATCACCTGACTCACTCTGTATACTCTGTGTGTGTGTGTGTGTGTGTGTGTGTGTGTATGTGTGTGCGTGGGCGGGCATGTGTTATCGTGCTGATCTGCATCATTTATTATTTCCTCCTGGTGTGTTCCAGACCCAGACCTGTTCCTGAAGTCTGCCCGCCTGCAGCGCCTGCCCTCCTCGGCCTCCGACCTGGCCAGCCATGACATCTCGCCCCTGCGGGAGACGACCAGAGACCCCCTGGCCGAGGACTGCGCCTGCCAGAGGGACGGACTGACGGTCATCATCACAGCCTGTCTCACCTTCGCCACTGGAGTCACCGTCGCTCTCATCATGCAGATCTACTTCGGAGACCCACAGGTGTGTGTGTGCGTGAGAGAGCGAGAGAGAATGTGTGTGAGAGAATGTATGTGTGTGAGAGAGAGAGAGAGAGACTGTATATTGGGGTGGTTGGGAGGAGGGTTTGGACATTTACCGGGGCCAGTTTCGAATTGCGGCCTCCCGTAGGTGTTTTTTTTAGAGCGGTTTTGAAGGTGGGTAGGGAGTCACATTATTTTTATATTATTTAATTATTAAATAATAATAATTATTATTATTATTATACCACCAACCCTTTGATCATTGGACGCCCCGCTCTACCCCAGAGCCATAGCCGCCCCATGGGTACCTTAGTGGTGTAGTGTATCTTGTAGACCAGGCCCATTGCAAGTTGCTGTACTCTGTCGTCTACTCTAAGCCATCCTAGGTTGTCAAAGTGGGCAGGGGTGAGGTGGGTTTTAGGAGTAAGGTCAAGCAGTAGTCTAACCAGTTTGTTTTGTGATGTTTGTAATCTTGTTTTTAGTGCCTTTGAGGTGCTTTGGTACCATGAGTGCAAGCATAGTCGTAGTACCCTTGAATGAGTGCTCCTGTTAGTCTTCAGGGTATTCTTGTTTACCAGAGAGGAGATCCGGTACAAGTATCTTGTTCGTTGGTTGACATTTTTGATTACATTGGATGCCATTTTGTCACAGGAAAGATTTGCCTCTAGGATGGAACCCGGTATCTAATTTCATCTTTCCTTGTGACTATTGTCACCCACTGTAACTGAGAAGCTGTTGGCCTTGCTGAGTTTGTTATTTGAACCGAAGAGAATGGACTCTGTTTTACCCGGGTGTAATAGTTTGTTATCAGCGAGCCAGGTGCAGATTCTGCTGAGTTCAGAGCTGAGGGCTTTTTCAACCTGTAACTTGTCCCTGTCAGAGACCAGCAGGGCTGAGTCGTCCGCAAACAGGAACAAGTTGCAGTCACAAGCTGATGACATGTCATTTGCATAAATTGAGAGGGAGAGGGAGAGGGAGAGGGAGAGGGAGGGAGAGGGAGAGGGAGAGGGAGAGGGAGAGAGAGAGAGAGAGAGCTGAGGGCTTTTTCAACCTGTAACTTGTCCCTGTCAGAGACCAGCAGGGCTGAGTCGTCCGCAAACGGGAACAAGTTGCAGTCACAAGCTGATGACATGTCATTTGCATAAATTGAGAGGGAGAGGGAGAGGGAGAGGGAGAGAGAGAGAGAGAGAGAGAGAGAGAGACTTCTTTAATTTAGTCCACTCTGTCGTTCCGTACTCACTCACAACCGTCTGTCTAGTCTTGTTTGTTTAGATAGATACTTCCACTAAATAATCTTCCTCGTCTAAATTATTACCTACTATACTACCATGTCTCTTAGTCTATTACTATGCACTCAACACTGCAGCAGCCACGTTTCAACACTGTTTGATGAACATTGTTACTCAGCTGAAAGAGTTGTACCCTTCCTGCTGACCTGTACACAACTTGTATCTCTCTTTGGATAAAATCTTCAGCTAAATGACTAAATGTAAAATGTAAATGTAGATGGATAGACAGACAGACAGATGAATAGATATTTTTATTTGTCCACTTTCATTGAAATTTGTCTTTGGCTCCACCATGGTTGCAATCAACAAGACAACACAGTACAAACACCACACGGGGGCACAAAAGACATTGGCCCAAAACAGCCCAATACATGAGAGAAACAACAACACAGAGAATTCATCAGAGCAATGGCACGTGGGATGAAAGTGAAAATGTCTTTTGGGGCTTGCATTGACTTCGCATGCATCCGTCTCTCTCTCTCACACCCTTCAGTTATGTTGTTTGTTAAAGTTGAGCATAAAACATTTTCAGATCTTCAACCAGGGGGCGGTGGTGACTGACGTGGCTCAGTGCACGTCTCTGGGCTTCAGCGTTCTGGAGAAGCAGGGCTCCAGCGTGGACGCCGCCCTGGTGGCCGCTCTCTGCCTGGGCATCGTCAACCCACACACCTCTGGCATCGGAGGGTGAGTGACGGGAAGCACACCTGCTTTGGTGCTCAAACAGGACTGAGGTTATGAGACTTACGAAATAAAAGATTTCAGAATACAGACGAATCCAATAGACTCTATTCCAGATTGAGACATACCTTTTATGAGTTTTTTTTTTTTTAATAAAAGATGATGTATGAATGGAATACGTAGCCTATATGTCTTCAACAGGACTGAAGATAGGGTTACGAGATCATAGAAAACATATATTATGGATACATCAACTAAGATGTATCCAGAAATAATTCATAAGGCTTGCCACTACTTCTAATCACCTTGAACCATCTGCTCGCAACTTAAAATACTATCAATCTTTGATATTAATGTATACCAGATGATATGTATTTTTATGTTTAACTGCACTTTTAATTTAGATTTATTTCCTATTGTTTTCCATAATTTTTTCATATCAAACTCCAGTATTCATTCATATCCAACAAGGCAATCAAACAATATTCATCGTAATTTCTTCCGCACAACATTAGGTCAGTTCAGTATAAGATTTAGAGGTCCTACTATTTGGAATTCAAAACTCTCCATAATAAAAATGTGCTCATCTATTTCATCACTCAAATCCAAGCTTAAATATACACTGTTAAATTAATAGCTTCACTATGTGGGACCGCCTGTAAAAAAATAAATAAAAATCAAATAAAAAAACCTTGCTCAAATTAATAGCTTCAATCTCATAAAACCATTAATGTCACTTTGTTTTACAGTTTCATGTTAATTTGTTGAGACTAATTATTAATGTTGTTTTTATAATTTATTATTATTACTTTGATTATTATTGTTATCATTATTATTATCTTAATATTATGAAAATTGTTTTATGAACTTATTTCAAATAAAATAAATAAAAACCTATATAAGACTCTTAGGGTTCATGTTTTCTACAGCGGAGGGGTGATGCTGGTGCACGACATCCGTAAGAACGAGACCAGAGTAATCGACTTCAGAGAGACTGCGCCGACTGCCATCCACGAGGACATGCTCCAGGGAAACCTTGGCGTCAAGGTGAGGGTTTGTTCCTGTTCCTGCCTCAGTACCTGCGTATACAGTGGAGCGAGAGAAGAGGATGTTCCACCTATGAAATGTTCCACCTATGAACTATGGGAGATCTACCCGCTCACTGTTTGTTGTTGCATTCCAGCCTGGTCTGCTGGTTGGAGTACCGGGCATGCTCAGTGGGATGCACCAAGCACACCAGCTCTACGGCAGGTACTGGATCCCTTTCACCACGTCTGTTTATTTTCCCTCGTCTTCTGGATTATCTGCACTGTGTCCTTCTTCCTATCCATCCATCCTTCGTTTGTTCTTTCCTTTCTTCCTACCTTCCTTCTTTCCTTCCTTCTGTCCATCCTTCCTTCCTTCCTCCCTACCTTCCTCCCTTCCTGTGTTCCTTCGACCTACCTTCCTGCCTTTCCTTCCTTCTATCCTTCTATCCTTCCTTCTTTAATTCCTTGCTTCTATGTTTCCTTCCTTCCTGCCTTCCTTCTTTCTTTCCTTCTATCCTTCCTTTCTTTCCTTCCTTCTTTCATTCCTTCCTTCTATATTTCTTTCCTTCCTGCGTTCCTTCTTTCCTTCCATTCTTCTTCAAATAAAGACCTGCGACAGGTCCTGCATTATTATTATATTCTTTCATTCCTTCATTCTATCTAGCTTTCCTTCCTTCCTTCCTTCCTTCCTTCCTTCCTTCCTTCCTTCCTTCCTTCCTTCCTTCCTTCCTTCCTTCCTTCCTTCCTTCCTTCCTGTGTAGTTTTGCTAGACCAGTTTTCCTGAAGACAAAACTAAATGTAACAGAGAGAGCGGCCACTAGATACACAACAACAACAACGACACAGTGTTCAGTCTGCAGAGCTTCCTCTGCATCGCTCCTCATCCAGAGAGTCACGTTAGAAAACAGTCATTCATGATCCAGTGAACTGATCTATGTAGTGTGTTTGTCTCAGTGTTGAGCACTAAACTGTGGGGAGGGGAGGGGGGGTCCAATCTCAGTGATGTTACCGTCATCAGCTGTGTTGAAGGAGACAGTGACGTTTGTTCCTTTTCTCGCCCAGAGAGCGTTGGGCTGCAATTACTGTGATGCTATGTAATTATCGCGGTTCCTCAGCTGTTAAGAGGCCGTGGTGTCGGAGCACTGGGGAGACTTGCCTGACGCATGCATGGAGAAGTGTTTTGCTGAGTCACTGTGAGCGATGAGCCTGTGAAACGAATCCTTTTTAAAGGAAGGCGATCAGAATTGCATTCATGAGGTAAACGCACACACAGTCCTAAAGTGCATGGCCTTTTTGTTGTGGTCCTCAGAATGGCGTGGAAGGATGTGGTTACCATGGCAGCAGATGTGGCCAGAAACGGGTTTAACGTAACTCATGACCTGGGTAAGTATAGAGTAATTTTGCACAGATCACTGAATTAAATTAAGTCGTTATTTTGACTGTTGATGCTTTTTTTTAAACCCTTTCACTACCACACTACAGAAGGTTAACCCTTTACTATCACACTACAGAGTAGTGAAAGGGTTAACCCTTTGTCGTGTGGCAGTGAAAGGGTTAACCTTCTGTGTTGTCGCAATGAAAGGGTTAACCGGTTGGTAGTGAAAGGGTTAACACATTGGGCGCCGGGGGTTGTGCCCATCATTGTACCAAGTCTGCCACCGTTGAAAGCCTATGGAGATGTTTACCTTCTTTGCAGGGCTATAACTTTTTAAATTGTATTGCTATATTGACATTACTATGGCCCATTCAACATCGATTATCTATCGTTCAGGATGTGGGAACGTTATATTTTTTCATTCATTCATTGTGTTAATACCGTCTAGAATATAAGTGTTTTTAAGGTTTTCTGCTGTAATTCCAAAAACGAGAGTCATAGGCCCTGACGCATAATATGATAGATTATCGATTGGCGTTTCTTTCCTATACACGCTATATTAAAAAATTCAAACGTATATGATCGGTATACATTATGCTTCATCATGCGTGAAGGAAAGGGGGGGGGGTCGTTTATAATTCCTTGATCGTCAGTAACAGCTTTATTTAGTATGGGTTGATATATTGATCAGATGGTTTGCAGTGAAATGAATAAACAATCGGGCTGAAAATAATGTTACTGTCCTCTTACCGTACGCCAATGAGACTGGAGGAAAAATATCCCAATTATTTGACGCCGATCTCCTAGATCCATTTCCGGTTTGTATGGCGCAATAAACGCCAAAATCATATAGATTATTAAGTTTAGAAAGCGATCCAAATGCATTATAGTGTTTGTATGGATCCACGTAACAAGATATTACTGCCGGAGGGATTTCCTCGATGCACCAGCGCCACTTCCGGTTTTGGCGAGAGTGTAACTCGCCCGACCATCCACCAGGCGGCGGTATTGAGGCGTTGCAATCTCATACAGGGTCCCGCTGCAGTCTGGAGGTTGGCTGGATGAATTATGAATGCCATGGCGAAAAAATTAAATATTGATCCCAAAAATGGCGTAAGTCGTTCTTGGCGTTCAACGCATGGCGGGCAAAAACGGCCTAACTCGTTCTTGGCGACCAATGTGTTAATGCTGTGTTATTGAACAATAATAACAACAATTGAGAACAGTAATGCTCTCGAACGACTTAGATGTATTGAATGCGCAGATGACCATAAGGGGGGAGACAGTGGCTCAGGACGTAGAGCGGTTGTCTGGTAATCCAGAGGTTCCCGGTTAGATTCCCGCTCTTCCCGGGCAGTGTGTCGGAAGTGTCCTTGAGCAAGACAATTAACCCCTAACTGCTCCCGATGAGCAGGTTGGCACCTTGCATGTTGCCTCCGCCGTCGGTGTGTGTGAATGTGTGAGTGAATGTGAGGAACAAATTGTAAAGCGCTTTGGATACAATTATTTGACTATTTATAATAACAACAATTGAACAGTAATGCTACTCCTGAATGACTTCACGATGACTGGTAGGTTTAGTGAATGCGTAGATTACAACAACAACACTAAAGCAAACATCAGTGGAAGCCGAGGCATAACCTCGACCGTACGTTCTGCTCTCTCACCAGCCGAGGCTCTGGCTAAAGTCAAAGAGAACAACGTGTCGGACGCATTCCGGGACCTCTTCCTCCCCAACGGCCAGCCTCCCCTCGCCGGCCTGTTCACCAGGCGTGTGGACCTGGCGGCCATTTTGGATGCAGTCGCAGCCGGCGGGATTGCGGACTTCTACAGTGGAAACCTGACGCAGGAAATGGCAACTGCGGTAAGGGAGCGCAGCTCTGTCTCGCCGGCATATGTGATTTATATAAGTGGTCATGAATAGTGTATAGCTTCCACTCTGAGACGCATGAGGCTCTAATGGAATCCTCTGGTCCCTTGGCCTCTTGCCTCTTACCTATGTTTTTTTTCTTTTTTCTTGGAATACAAAAGTGTAGGCTTTAACCCTTTCACTACCACACTACAGAAGGTTAACCTTTCACTACCACACTAGACGGTTAACCGTCTGTAGTGTGGTAGTGAAAGGGTTAACCTTCTGTAGTGTGGTAGTGACCCTTCGTTGTGTGTCAGTGAAAGGGTTAACCTTCTGTATTGTCCCAGTGAAAGGGTTAACCATTTGGTAGTGTGGTAGTGAAAGGTTTAAATGCAAGGTCTAATCTACTCAAAATCACGTCTTCTTTTTACACTGTTAATGTCAACATGATGAATGTTGGTTGCGCAAAGTGTGACAAATGAGCATTCAGTTCATGCAGTTATAGTAATTAGATTCCTCTCTCTCTCCCTCTCTCCTTTGCCTCAAGCAAAGGTTTTTTTTTCTGCTTTTCTGCACCTTTGTGTGTTTTTGAGTGTGGTACCAAAGCCCTTTAGCCAGTGAGTGTGAAAGGTTCAATCATTTACAAACTCGTGCTTCCATAGAGGTGAGGTGGAGAAATCAGTTTTTTTCCATAAGCCCCGAGGAGAGGAAAAAAACCTTGGGGTGATGTTATTTTTACCCCCGAAAGACTATCCTGAAATAAGACATTACGACATTACCTTTTTAAATGCACACGGCATGTGTTTTTGAACAGGTGCGAGCAAACGGAGGAGTGCTGTCTGAAGACGACTTTGGAAACTACAGCACAGTCTTACAGCAGCCAGCGGAGAGCATCTACCAGGGTAAATACCAGTCCAGACACTGTGTAGATCAGATGTATTAGTGCTGTGGGCTGGACGCCCCACATATTGATCGATGACCTCATCGTTCCTCCACCACTGAAGACATATAGGCTGCACGGTGGTGCAGTGGTTAAAACTGTCGCCTCACAGCAAGAAGGTCCTGGGTTCTATTCCCGCTCTGGGACCAGTTTGCCCGGGTTGCCAGGTACCCAGGTGGATTATCTCCCGGGCTTTCCTGTGTGGAGTTTGCATGTTCTCCCCCCTGTGCTCGCAAGGGTTTCCCCTCCAGAAAAAGAGTTAAACCCAATGGGAAAACATGCAGAACAGATTGCTAACACTGTCGGAGATGGACAGGAGCACTTTGATTGGTCCCCGGGTGCTGCCCCATGCCGCAACCCATGTCTTGGGGGTCAAGCGCAGAGACAAAATGTCATCGCCCCCCCCCCCCCCCCCCCCCCCCCCCCCCCCAGACATGTGTGTTTTCTATGTGTGTCGCCCATCGCATGTGCGTTTCGCTGCACGACTACGTTCCAATGAACAAAGACGTCTTCAAAAAGTCCAGCTTAATCTTTAATCTGTAATGTTTCTGTCTCATTGATGATTTGTTATTGTAGGACACCATGTGATGGCAGCCCCCGCTCCCCATGCAGGCACAGCCCTGATCACAGCGCTCAACATCCTGGAAGGTTACAACATCACCAGCCAGGTGGCCCGCAACAGCACCTACTATCATTGGATTGCAGAGGTAATATCAGCGGCGCCCTCATGAGCACAGCCAACTCTCAGTAGGCTGAGTGATTGTTAAGGAACACTCACCTTGTAATCCAATATGAAGCTGCTAACATGGACGATGAATAGGGAAAGATTTTATAGACGACACTGGGAGCACCCAGGGGAATGATGTTCTTGGATCCATTTAGGTACATTTTCTGTTTCAGAACTGAGACCACTACTATAGAAAAAAGAAAACAAACATTCTGTGGGTCCACAAAATCAAGTCTCCCATTCATTGTATTCATATACGTTTCTGGCTTTGGGAGAGAGTAGCTCAAATATTGATTGAACTGTCTTAGGCCATGGAGATAACATGGAATTGTCTATTTGAGTGGTGTTCCCCTTTAGTAGTGTAACCCAAGGCAATAACAATAAACAATAAATTACAACCCTCAATCGGCACCATGATCAGGAGCCGCGGCTTCGTTTATTCCCACGTTTCCAAAAGTACCGGGTTCGCCTGTCCTTCCCCAAGCCGGTGCTTTTCAACACCTCATTCAGGTCCAACGCATCAGTCAACTGCTTGTGCTTTGTGCAGGAAAAGCAGGTGGTTGAGGCGTTGTTCCATCACAGTCGAGCGAAGGCTTGAGGAACTCGGTTAGGCACAGTTAGGCACAGTTTCTCAGGTAGAGCCGTGGTAGCTTGTGGACCTGCTAGACAGTCCTGCTGCATTTATTGTGCAGCTATTTTGGTAACTTTTTTGATGCTGGTATTTGTCAAAGGGCTGGAGAGCATAGGTGACCAAACGTCCCGATTTGTGCGGGGCAGTCCCGCATTTTAGCCCTCTGTCCCGCATGCCGCAACAGAAGAAAAATGTCCTGCATTTCAATAAGTGTCCCGCATTTCAATAAACAATTTTTAATATATGAATCATTATTGTTTTTGTCCTCATCAATCCCCAACCATGCACTAATGCAGGGGTTCCCAAACTTTTCAGGCCGGGACCCAGAAAATAAGGCGTCAGAGAGCCGCGGCCCAATGCACATCGTCAGGCTTTTTTTTCTTTTTTTTTGCCAGGCGACCGATTTCTTTTGCCAAATATCACTTCAATCCTATTAAGTTAGTTCAAGTTAGTTATTCATTTATATGTGCTATTTATGAGAGGGCTAACTTGTTGCAAAATAATAATGATAATAATAATAGCCTCATTAAAATACTATTGTTGCTTCGGTTGTTTTCAGCGTTTTATGTGCATAATCTGTTATTTAGTTTGAAATGTTCGTTGAAATAAGTAGATTTTTAGTTTTTGTTTATTTATTAAGTTAATATAAAACCATATAGTCACATTTTAGAATACAATAGAATATAATTTTAGAATACAACTAGAAACACTGTCCTGGCCTGCTTCTAAGTTCAGTGGCCTGACATTTTTTTTTTTTTTTTTTTTTTTTTTTTGGAAATCATCTCGCGGCCCACCTTTGGGTCGCGACCCCGACTTTGGGAACCACTGCACTAATGCACCGCAAGTACTGTGCGTTACATAGCCAGCGCGAGTGCATACATAGCACCTGGCGCGAGCTGTTTGTGTTGTCACGCAAGCTGTTTGTCTGCACTTCAGTGTCATATTACAAGAGACATCATGTGTACATCTTAACTATAGCCATAGGACTTGGGAACCTCTAGGGGTCGGTACCGTCGGTAGGTAATTTAACAGCATGTTGGATTGCATGGTATGGTCTTCTATATAATTCCCGTTTTATACCGTGGTGAATATAAGTCAAGTCAAGAGTTTTATTTGTCACGGCATACAAGTATACAAGTATGGTTTTAGAGCGGTTTAGGGTAATTCCTGGGAGGCTAGTAATAGCCTGCAACGTGTATTATATTAAATCCATTGGCATTTCGTCCCTACACACGCTACACTTAAAAATTCAAATCCATATGATCGGTATTATGTTCCATCATGAATGCATGAAGGGGGGGGTCGTTTCTGATTAATTGATTGTCAATAACAGCATTCGTTAGTACAACATACGCTGATCAGGGTGATGGCTATGAAAATTTACGTTAAATTTCTCTTACCTGTGGCCGGTGGGATTCCAAAAAGAATATTCCAATTATTTGATTGCCATCTGGTAGATCGTATGTCCATTTGGCCCACGACATAACCCACCACAGCATAATTAATCGGGGGTCCTGAAAACGATTCAATGCGATCGGGTGAAGCCCTAGGTTCACGTTATTAGAAAAGTCCGCCCGGACCAATATAATCGACGCACAGGCCAATACAGAGTTTCAAAGGAAGTGCAATACCGGCCGCATCCCACCAGGCGGCGGTATTGGACTTTTGCGATCTCGGACTCGTTCCCTATGATAACACCAGGCTCCCTGGATGGATAATGAATGGAAATAGCGAATAAAAGAAATAACGATCAAATAACGTATATATACGTGGTTGGCGTTCAAAGGATGGCGCGCAATAACGTATATAATCGTTGTTGGCAGGGAAAGAGTTAAATGTTTATATTTTGATGAAAATGATGAATACATTATATAAACATGATTCTTGCATAGTATGCAGTACTGTCCCGCAATTTCAACAAATGCATTTGGATCATACGGATTTGGTCACCCTAGGAGAGCATCGTCAGCCGCGTGAAGAGCCTCGCATGTCTTCGTCTCCCGTGCATCTCGCCCACGTGTCCTTCTCATCTGATTCAGCACAGCAGAGAGACTGAACCCAGAACATCTGCTTAATACAGTTTTGGTTCGGCACCTATTTTGATGTAAATTACGTTCCTTCCCGCTTGTAATGTAAATTAGACACTTTGCGAATAAACCCACTCCTGGAAACCTGTAGAGAACAGAAACCCCACATCCCCCCACAGAAAAGGCTTTTAAATGGAGCCAGACCGAGAGGATTTGCTGGTCCTGGCTACATGTAAAAATAATCTTTGTGTCCCCCTATTTCTGGCTCCCAGTAGGTAATATATTAATATTACTTATTTATATTAATTATAATTAATATATAATAATTTAGGGGGCAACAGGGAATCGAACCTGGGTCGTCCAGACCACAGGCGACAACGCTAACCAATCAACTAAAGGGTCCGACCGTTAGCCAAGGGCTAGCGAGTCTACTCTGTAAGAAAAAGAACTGCAAGAAAACGGTACATTTCTGGCATCAATGGTTGCCAAATACTTACTGTGAAATTACAGTAAAATCAAATACATTTACAGATTACAACCTTTATTTAATGGTTAATATTTTGATAAAAGGTCATTTACTGTATTTTTATGGCATTTACACTTAAAGTAGAAAAACAAAAGTAATCTGTAAAATAATACAGTGAATTTCCTGTGAAAAAACATTAATGTTTTACAGTGTAGGTATCCGTGGTCGGTACATTAAATTGTACTTGTATACAATATGTTTGTTTTGAATTGTATTTCTTCAAGTGGTATTAAGTTGATTTTATACGCGTCTCTCACAGTCTGTGAAGATTGCTCTGGCCCTGGCTAGTGGACTGGGAGACCCCATGTACGACTCTAATGTCTCAGAGATCGTCACACAGATGCTGAGGTAGGTTCTGTAAATCTTTACACTGTAAATCCATTCTAAATACATTGAGAGAGATCTTGTTTTAACCCTTGTCTTTTACTCCCCTCCGTCTCCCAGTAAGACCCAGGCCGGTCTGCTCCGCCAGATGATCAACGACTCGCAGGCGTTTCCCGCCAGTCATTACACTCCGGTCTTTGCCCTGGAGGAGGGGGCTGTGGCCAGCCAGGTCATGGTGATGGGGCCAGACGACTTCATCGTGTCAGTCATGAGGTATGGTGTGTTTCAGTAGGGCTGGGCCATTCAGATTCAGATTCAGATTATTTTATTGTCAATTTTTTTTATTTTTTATTTTTTATTATTATTATTATAATTTTTTGTCCACTTTTTCTCCCCATTTTCTATTTTTCTCCCATCCCAATTTGGTATTATCCAATTCTTCCCTCCCCTGTCTTGAACGTTGCTAGACTATGCCTCCCACTGGTCGGCTGTAGTGAGGACAGAAGCCTTGCATCACGTGTCCCCTCCGGTACACGAGGAGGCAGCCTGTCTTTTCACCGCAGCAGCTCGAACTCTCAGTGGCGAGGAGTAACACGTGGGAGGCTCACGCTGCCCCCGCTACTTCCTGTTTCCGTCGCACCGGCGTCACCGACCTGTAGGAGTCGCTGTCCACAACGTCCAATCCCCACCCACCGGCTTTCCCACCCTCTAACACTTGCCAATTGTGTTAGTATGAACGACCGGCCAGCCGGTAGCAACGCCGAGAGCTGGGCTCGAAACCAGCGTCTCCTGCGTTAGTGGCGAGCACCTTGCCCTCTGCGCCAATCAGCCGCCCTTATTAGTTTTTGTTAATGTACATACATTTAGAAAAATGGGAGTTTTTACCGGCTCCTCAACTATAAAAAAACTATAAACTAAACATAATACGTTTATTCTATCTATACAAACTATGTTATGCTAACTGTATAAATAAGCTATAAACGATAGACTATAAACTAAAACTATAGACTAAACATCTATCTATACAAACTTGTACAATACAAGGTACAGTATATGTTAGCAGCAGTGTGTGCGTGTGATATAGGGTGCAGGGTGTTATATTACGATATTCAGAAGCACCTTCCTCCGATAACAATATAGATCGTATGTGTTTTAGGTATGGAAAACCACACTGTTTATCATATAGGATTGCAGGGTAATATGAAATGTGATACTCAATAAACCTGTAAGGCCGCATTCATTTTAGATGCAACAATGTGGCTCCAGCAGGTCGGTGCGGTTGTGCGAGTGTGTATCGCTACGTGCTGTGAGCTTTAACCCCTCCCCCAAGTCATCGTCTTCCGCTCGGATTGTCAGCTTATGTGATTGGCCACCGCGGCACGAGGAGGGGTTGTGTTGCGGAAAAAGTGGCTGCTCGGTGGTTGTTGTTTTGTTTTTTTGCCAACCACACTGTAACTGTCAGAGTCCAAACTACACTACCCATGACCCTCATCTGCAACTGTGTATACTGTTGACTTTTACTCATAGTATACGGTATTCGGATTCTTTTAGATTCTATTGCCTATATTTGTTGTAACATACTGTATATTATGACTGATGGGGTATACAGACCCTCATATGCACCTTTGTTTATACTGAACAAACTTCCCACCACAGATAGGACAGCCGAAACCCGACCATCTTTCAACGTCGACTAAAGACACACTTCTTCAATCAATATCTGAAATGAAAAAGAAAAAAACTATAATAATACTAACCTTCTTACTGTCCTCTACTATCATGCACTCCTCCTAATATACTAACATGTCTCTATTACTATGCACTCAACACTGCAGCACTCAAGTTTCAACACTTTGATGAACATTGTTACTCAGCTGAAAGAGTTGTACCCTTCCTGCTGACTTGTCGTACAGAACTTGTAAGTCGCTTTGGACAAAAGCGTCAGCTAAATGACTAAATGTAAATGTTTAATTTTCTCATATTTTATATTCAGATTAAGTTTTATTACCTATAATTTACCAGATTAATGTATTACCTATATTTATGTCTTTCTTCTATTACCCCCGTGCTGCTATGACGCTTGAATTTCCCCAAGGGGATCAATAAAGGGATAACTTATCTTATCTTATATAATTAGCACACCATTTACTGTATTTGAGCAATAATCCATTTACAGGCAAGGGTATATAAAAAATATTTTTCAATCTTCACTGAAATCCATTTTGTGTTTTTCCATAATGTTTGTCCAGCTCCCTAAATCAACCGTTTGGCAGCGGGATAGTTACCCCCTCAGGCATCCTGCTGAACAGCCAGATCCTGGACTTCTCCTGGCCCAATAAAACCCAGAGTTCCTCTCCACCGAACCCGGTACTGTCACCTTACAAAGTTTATTATTATTATTACCTTTCACACACCTGCTTTAGTGCTGTATTTAATCAACAGGTCAGATATAGACCATAGACCTACCTACAAATGGAGCACCTTTAAATACACTTGAAAAACTGCTGCTATTAAAGTTGAATTACTTACATGTGTACACGTATGTATCTTTATTCAAATGTTTTGCACAATTCTCTCGTTTATTGAGTTTTACATTTTCTACATAGTATATTTGATTACAACGTTGCAATGTGACATAGCTCTGTTCACACATCTTTTTATTCCAGTAGGCCTATATTTGAATTAAGTTAAGTGCTTAAGTTTGATATGTTTTGATTGTTTTAACACTGGCTTTGGCAATGTAAACGTATGTTTCCCATGTCAATAAAGAATTTAATTTAATTTAATTGATGGAAGACGCATCATGCCATTCCTACGTGTCACCTCTCAGTGACTCATGGTGTCTCCTCGGTCATCATCATTTCTGTTCTCTGTTGTTTTGTAGCTTAACAACCTCCAGCCTGGGAAGAGGCCCCTGTCCTTCCTGATGCCCACAGCGGTGAGACCCGCCCTGGGGTTGTGCGGCACTTACGTAGCCCTGGGATCCTCCAACGGAGAGAGAGCCCTCAGCGGGATCACGCAGGTATTTCACTAACTGATAGAATTGATTGATGGATTGACTGAAATGTAAAGGAGGGAAGAATCCATCTAAACTCAGTTTACATACCTTTTTTATTTGTGAAATAGTGTTAATTCGTCTTTTTAAGCCGATAGAGAATCTTAATTATTAAGATTCATAGTGTAAGTTATAGTTAATTGTATCATCATTGTTGGCATGAAGGTCATCATTGACTGGAGTTGATAATTTTTCCACCTAATAATATTTAGCTTTTTATTTTAAACAATATTTCAACTTATGAATTAATCGCATGCGTCCCGTTATAATCGCGCTCCTGTTGGGTCGTTGGGTTGGTCAGAGGAGTCATTAGCCATGGCTTCAGTGGATAACCCTGATCACCTGCATTTAAGTGATATATTTTAATTACAGATACCCCAGTAATAACATTACAATTGAATTCAATAAAATTAGGCCTTTGTAATAAGCCATCAGTCTTCAACAGCCCCTCCCTGGAGACGAAGACCCACAAAACTCTTCTGCACAATAATTGTGTGTTCCTCCCGGCCACTGGGCAATGACATTTATCAGCCAAATGCACATTGCAGATTATCTGTACATTGACCGAGTGGAATCCCTTTCTATTCACATAGCTGAATTGGTTGATTGATGGTGCTTTGATGGCTACAGTACATGTATATTGTTCTGATGATGTTGGCGTAAAACCCTCTCTTGATCTCGGCCTGCTGTTCCCATTAGGGATGTCCGATATTATCGGCCTACCGAAATTATCGGCCAATATCTGCATTAAAATGTGATATCGGAAAATATCGGTATCTGTTTTCAAAAAAAAAAGAAAAAAATAATTTACATTTCTATAACCTTTATTTACCCAGGCAAGCAAGTAAGAACAAATTCTGATTTTATTTATTGTCAAAAGTATGCATAATGTTGTGTTAATTCCACAACAAGAGATATGTAATGTTAATTACCTGAAATTATTCCATTTTTTGGGGGGGGAAACCCTGCATATATCGGTATCGGTTGATATCGGTTGATATCGGTATCGGAAATTAAGAGTTGGACAATATCGGTATATCGGTATCGGTAAAAAAGCCAATATCGAGCATCCCTAGTTCCTATGTTTTATATGGGAATTGTATGTAGTTGGGGGTTAGGGAAATGATGGCATCCAACACTGCGGGCATAATCCTGCTTATCGGGGGTTGGGATACCCGATACATCTCCAATCTCACGCTGGAACGTGCTGGTGGCCAAAAAGTCCCAGGGTGGAGAGAATTTATATTCACAGGGATGGCATTTGTGCGCTTTGTTTCACACTCCAATTTGGGTCCCAATTTGCGGCACAAATCAAAGAGAATGTGTCTCGGGTAGCGGACTCTACTTATGTGCTCTCGGCAAATAGATCTGCCCCATCTCTGAAAACACACTCCCTGCGGCACAAATAAAAAGAAATCCAGCACCTTGTGACAAGTCTTCCGATAACGCAAGATAAGCCATGCTTACACACCGACAATGGAGGCAACCATACAAGGTGCTAACCTGCGCATCAGGAGCAATTAGGGTTTTAAGTGTCTTGGTCAAGGACACTTCGACGCACTGCCCAGGAGGAGTGGGAATTGAACCGGGAACCTCCCGATTACCAGACGACTGCTCTACCTCTTGGAAAGACCTATTCCAAATGCTATTTATAGAGTTTGACAACAATTAAACTCATGTCTCTATTTTACAATGAACTATAATCAATTAATAAATGTATCAAACAGAACACGTGGGTGTTGAAACTCTAATGGATGAAAGCTTATTCCGTCTATTGCCGTTTTCCTATTCTACCACTTGGTGCCATATGTACGCACAATCGGAACTGGCACGTTCATATTGATAAATCCCACACGTTGCTTAGAAATGATCGTACGCACGGTTTACGCACATTTCTGCATTGATAAATGAGGGCCCAGGGTCGAGAACCCCTCAGGAGTCACCTCAGGAGGAGTGAATCAGACTGAGAATCAAGTAGTGAGAAACAACTAAATGAGTAGATTGTCAATTGCTTAAATATAACGGTAAATTTACTTTATAAAAATATATTTAAAAACCATGTGGGTTATGGAGTACCTAATAAAAAAAAAAACGAGGTTATTTTTCTCATTCTTAACATGCATACACATACATCATCCTTTTTAGGATGATTTGCCCACCGGCACTTTGGCGACCACTAGTGGCTCGGTGTGCATATTTTGTAATACAATATATATATCGAATTGAAGCCCCATTTGTTGCCTGTCATAGCCCTTTCAGGTGACAACATTTTAAGCCATACGAATTGCTGGGGAAATACTACTTCTGGACTACTAACTACTACAGAGAAACTTGAGTAACAAGTTTTTCTACAACTCAAGTTCAGACCTATGTTACTCTATTTCATTAGCACTAAAAGTGATCTTTCTTTATTGTATCATAAACTTCAGAATATTATCTTTCAAAAGAGACCAGGCTCATGCATGTGCTATAAGTATAAAAAAAGTATGCAGTCCTCAAAAACTAAAACTAAAATGGCCACTTTTGGGGGCGCAGGTATATTAACACTTTAATCGCCAAAGGACGCCTTAACTCGTCATTCCCCGCCATGCTAATTCTGCCAATAACAACGTAACACGTCATTGAGATCAATATTTCAAAAATCTGTGATCGCAATCATATTTCTCCCGCGGAGACTTGAGATCTATTGTTGATCCCCTCTCAACTCTCCAACGGTTCAAGAGCGCCATCTGGTGGCCGATCGGCGGATCGCCCAAACCGGAAACGGAAACTGGTGCTTATCCAAATTCGGTCCGATCACTCGCTATAGGTCCCGGGACTCGAGCTAGACACAATGGATAGCGATCCGTTACCAATAACTCGATAAACAACATGATTTGGACGTATATACTATTATACAACCTGGAGATGGATCGCATATTTCAACATCCCATAATAGGAATATTTTTGCTCCACGCTCATCGCCCAACGGCCCGAGGAGACTGGGGTAAGTTTCAGCGGTTTTTTTTACCGTGTACAAACTGCTCTAATGATCATATCACCCACACTAGATGAATCATCTAACGTTGGCCACGGAATTATAAACGACCCCCCCCCCCCCCCCCATCCGGTCAACATCAGATGATAAGTAGTAACTTCTAGAAGCACGTCCATTTGACATTTTTTATCTCGCGCCGATCCCTATCAAACTGTATTTGATCATCAATATAATGCATTTAGGGCTATAAATCACGTTCTGCAGAATGCTGCAGAAAACCATAAAAACATATTTATACTTTAGACCGTATTTTAGTATGAATACCGGTATGTGAATGAAAAAGTATAACGTTCCTACATCCTGAACGATAGATAATTGACGTTGAATGAAAGCCTGGCAAAGAAAGTGTTAAGACCTAAGGGCTCAATAGAGTTAAATTCATGGATCCAGAACCCCTCTTGATTGATTGATTGATTGAAAACTTTAACAGATTGCAGAATGGGTACAATACAGTACAGCTCAATACACACAATTGTTAAGGGGATGCAGACCAGAGAAAGACTTTCGTCTTGTTTACATCAGGGAGTATATACATTTGACGTAAAAACTGTACATTGGGGGAGGTTGGGTAGGTGGGGTGGGTGGGGGGGGGGCTGTACATTGGAGGTGGTGGGGTGGGGGGGGGGTTGGGCAGGAGGGATGGGGGGAACACTGTACAACTGTACAAGCAAAACTGTACATTGGAATATTGACAACCATACTTGGTCATTTACTGTACATTGGAGGGGGTTGGGTTAGGACATTTACATGGGCCAGTTTTGAATTGCAGTCTCCCGTAGGTGTTCTTTGAGTGTTTTTGAAAGTGGGTAGTGATTCACATTCCTTTACAGCTTTGGGTAGGGCGTTCCACATTGATGTGGCGAAACGTGTTTAGTCCCTTGTTTGAGCCGAATCTGGGTTTAACATGATTTGTGGAGCTCCCTCTGGTGTTGTGATCGTGGTATTCACTGACCTTTGGGAAGTATTTTGACATGTACATGGTCGTGTAGTGTATCTTGTAGACCAGGCCCATTGCAAGTTGCTGTACTCTGTCGTCTACTCTAAGCCATCCTAGGTTGTCAAAGTGGGCAGGGGTGAGGTGGGTTCTAGGAGTAAGGTCAAGCAGTAGTCTGACCAGTTTGTTTTGAGATGTTTGTAATTTAGTTCTTAGCGCCTTTGAGGTGCTTTGGTACCATGAGGTGCAAGCATAGTCGTAGTACCCTTGAATGAGTGCTCCTGCCAGAGTCCTCAGGGTGTTATTGTTTACCAGAGAGGAGATCCGGTACAAGAATCGAGTTTGTTGGTTGACTTTTTTTTATTACATTGGATGCCATTTTGGCACAGGAAAGATTAGCATCTAGGATGGAGCCCAGGTAGGTAATTTCATCTTTCCTTGTGACAATATTGTCACCCACTGTAACTGAGAAGCCGTCGGTCTTGCTGAGTTTGTTATTTGAACCGAAGAGAATGGACTCTGTTTTGCCCATGTGTAATGATAGTTTGTTATCAGCGAGCCATATGCAGATTTTGCCTAGTTCCGAGCTGAGTTTTTTTTCAACCTGTAACTTGTTCTTGTCAGAGACCAGCAGGGCTGAGTCGTCTGCGAACAAGAACAAGTTGCAGTCACAAGCTGACGACATGTAATTTGCATAAATTAGGAACAGTAGCGGTCCTAGTATGCTTCCTTGTGGAACGCCACAGCTCACTGTGAGGGGGGGGGATAGGGTACCGTTTACCTCCACCATCTGTTCTCTCCCCTCTAGGTAGGATTGCATCCATCTCACTGATAGACTATCAAAACCCATTGCTTTTAGCTTGTCAATCAGAATGGAGTGATTGACAGTGTCGAAGGCTTTTTGTAGGTCCAGCATGACCATGCCGCAGTATTTGCCCGCGTCCACCTCTTGTTTGATGTGGTCGTTCAAATAGAGAAGGCATGTGTCAGTGGAGTGGGATGTTCTGAAGCCAGATTGGAATTCGTAGATTAGATTTTTTTCCGCTAGGTACTTTTCAATCTGTTCGTAGACTATTTTTTCCATGACTTTCGAGATGGAGGTAAGAATAGAAACAGGGCGGTAGTTGCCTGGGTCTAATTTACTGCCCTTTTTGTGCAGAGGGGTCACTCTCGCAATTTTGAAGTCCTTGGGGTCGTGTCCCTGTTTTATGGAGAGGTTTATTATGTGTGTGATGACTGGGGCGATGGCGGCTGCTGAGTCTCTGAGGAATTTGGAGGGGATGTTGTCATGGCCAGTGGCCTTGTTAGGTTGGAGGGCGCTCAGTTTTTTGAGTACCTCATCGGTTGTTACCATTTCCAGTTTGAAGTCGTCTTTGCGGACCCCTAGGTTTTTGTAGTAAGCTACTATGTGTTCTACCCCATAATGCCCTGAGTGGGAGGGTAGTTTGTTTACCAGTGTTGTGGCTATGTTTGTGAAAAAAATATTTAAGTAATTGGCTACATCTAGCTTGTCTGTGATGAGTGTGTTGTTCGTCTTTATGTTTATGTTTGAGTCTGGTTTTAAGTTTTTTACTGCAGCCTAGTTGATTGTTGAGTAATTTCCAAAGTTCACATGGTTTGTTTTTGTTTTCCTCAGTTTTGTCATTGATGAAGTTCTTTTTTGCTGTTTTGATCATGGAGTTTACGTCGTTTCTTAGTCTGTTTCTTTCCAGTTTGAGTTCAGTCACGTGGGCTTGGAGTTCACTGCTCGTGCTTTTTGTAAGCTTTGACTGACTTTTACGAAACTCAGAGCATTTTTTGTCTCTGGTTTTCATAGCGGCCAATATTTCGGAGTGCATCCACGGCTCAGCGCGATTTTTTACCCTGGTGGTTCTTAGGGGGGGCCATGTCGTTTAGTGTTGTTGAAAATTTGGTTTTGAAACCAAGCCATGTTTCTTTTACCAGTGTACCATTGAGCTCATCTGACCAGTCCAGACTCTCCAGTTCAAGGTTAAAGGCCTCGCTAGAGTAGGTTTTTAGGTCTCTAGATGTGACTGTTTTGTGACAGCCGGCCTTATGTTTTAGCTTTTTGCGGGTACAGAATATCATATAATGATCACTTAGCCCGCATGCTATAACCCCTTTATTGGAGATTTTGGACTTGTCAGAGGTCAAGATGAGGTCAATGGTAGTCCGAGTTGATTCACATATACGTGTGGGTTGGGTGATTAGCTGGCTGAGGCCGTGCAGATCACTAAAACCTATTGAAGGTTTTGAAGATTGTGCATCTTTTTGTTGCATATCCGTGTTCCAATCCCCAATAAGAATCTTTTCAGCATCCTCAGCTCCAGCTAAGCACCCATCCAGAGTATCATAAAAGCCAGTTTGATCTGGCGGTCTGTAGATTGTGCCGACTAGAACAGATTTAGCCCTTTCAAATAGAATTTCCACCCATACGGTTTCAATTGTCTCATGATGTAGGTCAGTACGGTCTCTTCTTAGTAAGTTATTAATCATAAAATCTATCCGTGTGTCATATCAAATCATTTCACATCAAATATACATATTTTTTCAATACCCCATAGGTATTGCACTAACCATAATGGTGCGTGATCATATCATACATATTGTTATTGCGTATCTCTGCCTTATGTTCCGCTATTCTGACGTTAAGGCCTCTTTTTGTCTGCCCTACATAGACTAGACCACATGGGACATTTGAGCATGTAACATGTGTAGAGTTACAGTTAATGAAGGACTTGATGTTGTATTCTTTACCCGTGCGAGGGTATGGAAAGTATTTAGTGTCATTGGAATTAGAGTGTTGAACACAGTGTCCACATCTAAAAGAACAAAACACAGGTGGTGTAGGCAGCCTGCCAGGTGACCATGTAGGTTGAATCATACTATGAACCACTGTAGTCTTTGATGGAAGGAGATCTTCTGAAGGAAAAGAGGGCTTTTCACACAAATATTCTTTAACCCTTTCACTACCACACTACAGAAGGTTAACACTTTCACTACCATACTATAGAAGGTTAACCCTTTCACTACCACACTAACAGAAGGTGAACCTTTCACTACCACACTACAGAAGGTGAACCTTTCACTATCACACTACAGAAGGTTAACCCTTTCACTACCACACTACAGAAGGTTAACCTTTCACTACCACACTACAGAAGGTGAACCTTTCACTACCACACTACAGAAGGTTAACCCTTTCACTACCACACTACAGAAGGTTAACCCTTTCACTATCATTATAGAAGGTTAACCTTTTCACTACCAGACTATAGAAGGTTAACCTTTCACTACCACACTACAGACGGTTAACCCTGTACTGACCATATACTGACCCTGTACTGACCATATACTGACAGCGTACTAACCCTATACCGACCCCATACTGACCCTATACTCACCCCATACTGACCATTTACTAACCCTATACTGACTCCATACTGACCATGTACTAACCCTATGCTGACCCTATACTGACCCCATACTGACCATGTACTAACCCTATACTGACCCCATACTGACCATGTACTAACCCTATACTGACTCCATACTGACCCTATACTAACCCCATACTGACCCTATACTGACCCTGTACTAACCCTATACTGACCATGTACTAACCCTATGCTGACCCTATACTGACCATGTACTAACCCTATACTGACCCTGTACTGACCCTGTACTGACCCTATACTGACCCCATACTGACCATGTACTAACCCTGTACTGACCCTATACTGACCCCATACTGACCATGTACTAACCCTATACTGACCCTGTACTGACCCTATACTGACCCTGTACTGACTCTGTACTGACCCTGTACTGACCATGTACTAACCCTATACTGACCCTGTACTAACCCTGTACTAACCCTGTATTGACCCTGTACTGACCCTATACTGACTCATCGTGCATATTGAAAAAGATTCAGAGGAATAATAATTTGGGTTAATATTAGTAGAAACTCTGGTATTTCAGTAAGGAGTGAATGAATGAAATGAATGAATGAATGAATGAAAACTTTATTTAACAGATTGCAGAATGGGTACAATACAGTACGGCTCAATACATACAATTGTTAAGGGGATGCAGACCTGAGAAAGACGTTTGTCTTGTTTCCATCAGGGTCCCCCATTTTCAATTCATATAGACATATATGACATACATGACATACAGATAGTCAGTACTGCTACATCTATACATTTATGACATACCAGATTTGCAAATACAGTACTGTTTGTGATACAGAAGGAGTCAAGAAAAGGGAGTATATACATTTGACGTAGAAAACTGTACATTGGAGGAGGTTGGGTGGGGGGGGTTGGGTACATTGGGATATTGACAACCATACTGGGTAATTTACATTGGAGGTGGTTGGGGGGGGGGGGGGGCCGGGGGGCACACTGTATCAACAAGTAACACTGTACATTGAGGGGGGGGGGGGTTGGGTTAGGATATTTACAGGGGCCAGTGTTGAATTGCAGTCTCCCGTAGGTGTCTCTTGAGAGAGGTTTTGAAAGTGGGTAGTAAGAGGCTCTAGACCAGCAACATGGGGAATACATGGAGATAAACTCTGCACATCTAGTGTTGCCACAGTAGCTTGTGGGCCTGCTAGAAGGTCCTGCTTGCATCTCCCGCCGCTGCCAGCGAGTGTCGACAAGCGTAGCTATTTTGGTTACTTTTTTGATGCACATAATGTCAAAAGGCTCAAGAGAATTGTCAGCTGTTTCTGGATCCATAAAGTTGAACTTTATTGAGCCCTTAGGTCTAAATGAGGAAAAGACTATCTTGTTTTTTTTTACAAGGTACCCATAGCCCATGTGGTTTTTTAATATACAAAGCCGATTTGCTGTTATATTCTGGTTCTGGATCCAGTAATTGGTCTCAGTGGAGCTAGATTATCTTCATAGTTTATGGGGTTTTAATGTACAAAACCAATTTGTTTCCAATCCCACATATTCTCATCTCCCCCATAGGTGTTAACTGTTCACTCAGAAGAGAGACATTTTCTGGATGTAAGGCTGCGGTTACATTAGGGCCAGAACGATTTGTTTCAGTTTCGTTTTTCCGAACGCTACGTAATGGCAGGCAAGTTAGACATCGTTTTGCCTCCTGAGCACAGAGTGATGTATATAGTACAATGCCAAAGCAGTAGGTGGCGATGTAGTTCAAACATGAAGGCCATTTTCAACCAATCAGAAAGGTTGAACGCGCCACTACACTTCCTGCTAAAAAAAAAACAGTCCACCATCTTTAAATACATCGCATGAGCCATTTTAGCAACGTAGCATTTATTTTTCAGCAAGAAACAAAGTGCAATAAACAAAACGGATACATTCACTGTGTGTTCTGCCTCTCATTTGTTGATGAAACAAAACCAACATCAACACAATTTACCACCAAGAGCGGATAGTTTAGTCTCACAAAAATATCTCAGATGTTGTTAGCTACATGCTAATGTGAATGGCATTCTCCACGTATATAGTTAGCATCGAGGCTATTAACGTAGTAACGTTAACGCTAGTAGAAATGGATGAAAACTTCATTTAACAGATTGCAGAATGGGTACAATACGGTTCAATACACACAATTGTTAAGGGTATGCAGACTGTTGTAGTTTGGACTGGGCTCCTTATAACAATAACTTGACAACACATGGTAGCCGCAGCTACTTGGGACAGCTCTGCTGTAAACACTGGAAATAACCGTGCGTGTTACACATGGATAAGCAATCTGAGGAGGACGCAGCTGATATCCTGTATAGCCTCCCCATATGGCCGGTTGGTGTCGGGAGACAGCAAATTATATTAATTATAGCGCGATATTGCAAGTGACTCCCAGAAATAGTTCTGATGTTTGGACTAATGGACGGAGTCAAGGTCCAGCCAGGGGAGAATTTGGCGTCTGTCTCTACTACGCATGGGCATTGGGCAGAACGGCTCTGTATCTGATCTGCGCAAATTACATGGCACTGTTGTCGGCGAGTTTTCAAAACGAAAACACCCTTTCAGCGTTGCCGCTAGAAAAACGCATTTTCCTGCCAAAACGGCGTTTCCTTTTAACTTGGACATGCAAACGTAATCATTCGAAAATACAACGTTGCTGTTTTCCCCCAGTGTAACCATGGCCTCAGTGGAGCCCTTAGATGTGAATTATATTTACCTCTCCATTGCTTATGTGGGTTGGTTGCTTCTAACATACAAAGTCAATCTGCTGTCTTGTATTCATGCAGTTGACAATCCATTGATCTCTTTGTCTATCGGTGTGGTAAAGGGCATCGCTATGTGTACTAATTGCTGATCCAGCCTGCTGGCTTCCAGTTTTGGGAAGGGTTCAAATTAGACTGTTTCCAATGCTGTATTACTCTAGAAGACACTGTTGTGTCAACACATCAGTGATTAAAGTCTTTCTAAGATGATATATATTTTTTTTGTATCTACTTTTTCTCCCATTTTCTAATTTTCTCCCATCCCAATTTCGTATCGGTCAATTCTACCCTCCCCTGTCTCGAACGCTGTTAGGCCATGCCTCCCACAAGCCGGCTGCAATGTGGACGAAGCCTTACATCACGTTTCCCCTCCGGTACTCGAGGAAGCAGCCGTCGCATCTTTTCACCTGCACAGCGCGATCTCTCAGCGGCGGGGGTCTGCGTGGGAGAGCACGCCGCCCCCGTCGCTTCCTGATTCTGCTGCGCAGGCGCACCAACCGACCTGTAGGAGTCGCTGTCCACAACGTCCGATCCCCACCCATCAGCTTCCCACCCCCTAATACTGCCAATTGTATTAGTATGAACGACCAGCCAAGCTGATAGCAATGTGCAGAGCTGGGCTCGAACCCAGCGTCTCCTGCATTGGTGGTGAGCGCCTTGCCCACTGCACCACCCAGCCGCCCCTAAGATGATACTTTTTGATGATTACTGTGGTCCAAGTCTGAGAAGCACCGGCCCTCATCTGATAAACAGGTTAAAGGTCACGGTCATATTCATTTATATAGCACATTTAAAATCAACCGAAGTTGCACCAAAGTGGTTTACGGTATAAAGAAACAGAGAAATACAATATAAAATGCACAAGTCAATGCAATACAATAAATACACTAAATAGTCACAACAGGACCAGAGATGTATGGCTTAACAAACCTCAAAAAGCCAATGAAAACAAGTGAGTTTTCAGCCGTGACTTAAAGATATCTAGGGTCTGGGCAGACTGAATTTGTAGTGGCAGACTATTCCACGACTTGGGGGCAGCCACCGCAACAGCTTGGTCACCTTTAGTCTTTAGCCTAGAGCTAGACCTTGGGACATCTAAGTACCACATTCGATGAGGTTTAGTGTGAACTCGGAATCGAATACCTATTTCACTGCTGTGTCGAAACGTGCACCTTATTAAAGTCTGTCAAAGATGATCCGTGTGCTCCAGTACTTACATTTTTTAGCTATTCAATTCTACTCAAAGTGGTCTTAAAATGTAACCTGCAGGAACCCTGGAATGACATGGGAGTCATTACAATTCAAAATGCTTCATCTGTTTCCAGGTGCTGATGAGCATCCTTTCGTCCCGTAAGAACCTGAGTGACAGTTTAGCCTACGGGAGGCTCCACCCCCAGCTGCAGCCTGACACCCTTCTAATAGACTGTGAGTATTTCCTAGAGAGCCTTCTCAAGTTTCAAGTGTCAAGTATTGTTTTATTTGTCACATATAAGGTACATGTACAATTGTACATTATAGTGAAATGCTTGGTTCTGTATGAGCCTCCTGAGATTGTGCTTCATACAGTAAAAGACCAAACACTATACAAAATATACAAAACTAAAATGCAAAAATGACGTAGGTAGAAGAGGTAGTGCAAATGTGTAAACATGAATAAATAAAATATGGTGTAGTGTTTAAAATGTATAAAGTGAATGTTTAAAGCATGTGGATGTTGTGTGCAATGAGTGTAGAATGGAAGAGTTAGTGTTACATAGAGTCCACATTGAGCATCCTGATGGCCTGGGCCCAGGAGTTCAAAACGTTTCATCCCTATCTGATCCGATCAGATTTTTAAATCCCATTTTTTGTGATCCAGGATCAGACAACTCGGACAGATTTTGTCCCGGTATTTCAAAGCAATCCAGGATAGGATCGCCCTGATCCAGATTCAGACTATCTCCATCTAGTGGATATGGGGGGGGGGGGGGGGGATGACAAGGACCACATTGCAGAGACATCTATAATGTCTAATTATATTTTTAAATACATAAAGGACATAAAATCACAATGGAATTGTAATAAGAAAAATACTCTCACTAGGGTAACAACAAAAAAAACATTAATTCAAAGGCAGCTGATCATCCAGGCGTGCTTTGAGGGGCTGAATTCTAAGTGAGGTTTCAGTTTGCTGAAGGTGATGAGTGATGACAGATGTGACTTTTTTTTGTTGAAGATATTTTTTCTTTAATCTAAATTACATTTGTGATTGACAATCTTTGTTGTGATACTTTTATGAGCATAAACATTTATGTCATCAGCATTTGGTTGAAAACAAAATAGGCCACTACAAATGTGACAAAGATAAAAAAATGTATTGATTTGCCATGAAGGCTAAAATGTTTTATTTCAGCTAACAAACTTTGCCATCTTATTTATATTTTTATAAATTGTATAGTACATTTTGCTCTGGTAATCCACTGGAAATCCACCCCTCTGGTGGGATCAAGATAATCCAGTTTTTTGGGATCAAACTGATCCCAATCCTGTGTTGTCGCTTTGAACTACCCGTTTTGAAGATTTGATCCAGATTAAAGCTTGGATTTGATTTCCAGATCTGATCGGATATCAAAGTGATCCTAATCCTGTTTTTTTTGTTTTGAACTACCCAAAATCCAAATCTGATCCAATCAGATAGGGATTAAAGGTTTTGAACTCCTGGGCCCTGGGGATAGAAGCTCCTTTTGAGTCGCTCTGTATTGGCCATGAGACTTTGGTAGCACTTGCCCCGACTGCAGCAGTGCAAAGAGGCAGTTGTTTGGCTGGCTAGAATCCTTGATCATTCTCTTAGCCTTGGCTCTGCATTACCTTCTATGGTGTAGTTGACTTTGGACAACTCATAACAAGCTGGCAAACTGAAAAAACATGTGAAAAAGGTTTTATATCTCATGAAATGATTGTACATATGATTACTGTGTTGAAATGCAAATAAGTAACTTTGTATATAGTTCGTTTATCATGAATGAATGATTTTATTTCGGTCTTCTTTTACAAAGCAATGTACAGTAGTAGAACATTTATGAACGAAAGAAAATGATCGAATAGGTGTAGGCTGAAGCCGAGGCTTATAATTGCCTACCCTTTTTACATTATTTACAAAAAAGAAACATAATTCAGTACATTTTGCAAAAACAAAAGGTTACAAAAGTTTCATAGTTTTATATAGAAAACATATACAGAAAATGTCACTATTTTAATAGTCATGTTATAATAAAATATCATTAGGATAATAATAAGGTTTTATATTTATGTATCACCTTATATTTGAATAATTTCTTAAATGTATGTATCGAACTACACATTTTTACTTCTTTTGTCAAAGTTATTCCATAGTTTTACCCCTTTAACAGATGTACGTCGGCTTTTTATATTTGTCCTTGCCTTTGCGATATTGAATACACAATCATGCTTCTAGGGTAGATCTTACCCTCCGGAACGGGATCTTCCTCGCGCTGGTTTCCTTCTCCATTCTTACCACTCTCCTCTGCTTCTCTCCCGCCACCCCTCCCTTTCTTCAGCGGAGTTCCTGGAGGAGGACATGGAGCTGCTACAGGCCAAAGGTCACAAGGTCGAGAGGATAGATGTCCTCTCATTGGTGGAGGGCACCAGGAGGACCAATGACCTCATCATCGGGGTGAACGACCCTCGCAGCGCCGACGCCTCGGCCCTCACTATGTCCAAGAACGTGCCCTAGCCCCCCCTCCCTCCCCTCGCGTGGGATAGGGGAAGAAGAGGTCGCACGTTGGGGTACGGAACTGGGAAATGGAAATGAAGGGGCGCTTTCACACCTGCCTTCTTTTTAATGTGATCGAATCTAAACCCTGAAGCGTTCGCCCCCCCTTGGTTCAATCTGTTTGGAGGAGTGAAAACTCCCGCAATCAATGTTGGAAACCGCACCAAACGATTGCACGCTGGTTCCCTTGAAGGAGGTCGTCTCCGCCCCCTTCCAGGTCAACCCTGGAGCGTTTCATCTGAATTGAGAATACGATCTGACCAAAGAAAATAGCCCCCTAAAAATCAAATGCACTGAAGCTGATTTTTATTATTATTAATATTATTAATTTATTAGCTTGTAGAGTATGGTTTATTTGTCAATTGGCAATTTTAAACAAAATCAAGCCAATGAAAAATTGCAACAAAAGTACAATTTTGACTTCTTATTCAGACCTTTTCAAATTAAGTGTGAAAGCGCCCACAGAGATCCACATCCCTGGACCCTGAAGAAGAAGATAAGTGTATGGGGTGACGTAGAGATGTTTGAGAAGGGTACAGAGTAAATATAAGGGAGGAACATTTATTCTAAGGAGGCTGGTCCACCAATACGCTAAACAAAGAAAATGAAGGAAATAACAACAATCTGATGTAAACATAATAGTAAATGTGAAGAAACTCTGGGATGACTTGGACAGCCGCCACGGCATGACAATGATGGAGTTTCTTCTTCCAACACACTGACGCACGCACACTTAGGCTGTGATGTATTCCCCTCTAGTCACAATGGACCATGTTCAAAAAGTATGTCAGTCTCCTGGATGATGTCATTCAGTCCTCCTGGCCCCTACTGCACAGTGCAACACACCAGTCTACCACAAGTCTGCTAAAGGGGAACTACGCCCCATTTTCTGAATTTATACACGTTATTCCTGTGGTTTAAGACACAGGAATAAGATATCTGTGAACATGATCGACAGTCTCCCAAATCCATAAATGGACGATGGACGATAGAATAAAGCTCACATTAAAAAAAGAAAACAAACAAATCAGTCTCCCATTCTGGAGCAGCTCCAGACTTTATACTAAATTATATCACAGGTTTGAGTGTTGATTCTCTGGTTTCTGGCTTTAGGAAAGAGTAGCTCATGTTCACAAATATTGATTGAACTGTCATTGAATGTAACATATTGGAATTCTTAATTGGCGGGGGGGGGCAGGCACGTTGTTAACCTTCAAGTTCCTACGTATGGCTATGAATTCAACCTGATGCTCAAAAACTGGTTCAATTGAGCGATTAACATTAGATTTAAGGAGGAGCTTTATCGTATATCGCAGATTTAACAAAGGGAAAATGAAAATATGTCGAATTATAATCTAGCACACGGTTATGCTAAGAGGCCTTTGCATATCGATGAAAACAAGAGTTATTTACATGGTATGGAGAGGCAGCCAGACCTGGTGCTTGAAAACTAAAGTAGTAACGGGTATGAAAGAGCTAATGGCGTGAGAGCAGGAAGCTGGTAAATACTGTACATGGTCCCAATATTAGAGCACCACATTCCACCTGTCATGCTTTTTAAGTTTCCAACACATTTAACTCTCGTTAACAAGCAGGCACACAAAACCAGGTGTGAAAAAAGAACAAAGAAAAACCACAGCTATATAACCGTTTCAAAGATGTGGTTTTGGCCATGCGTTGTTGCACCTTAACTAGGCTGCATTGCCACACCTTTAACTAGGCTCATCCTAACCTACGCTCATAGAAGCTAACACTCTTGTGCTTTCTCATGGCGTGACCGTCCCTTGATGTTGTCTGGTACAGCTGTTGAAGATTAAACCTGTTATGAACAATCACTAGCTTCCTCGAGGCCATGTTAATACTTTAGACATTACTCACACGAAGGGATGAAATACGCCACATCCCGGCCAGTGGGTGTCCTCACATGAATGACGTTTTTCTTCTATTAAATAGGTTTTGAATGTTGCTAATGGTACGGTGAAACTAAATGCATTTAAATATATTTATTTTGTATTTAAGATGAGCTAAAGTTGTTGTAGAATTATTTTTTTCTCTTTTTAAAACTGCGGTTAATCTTTTTTTTTTTTTTTTTTTTAAGGATCGGTTAACTATTCTTAAAGTGCTGAATGTTCAATGGCAGTTTGAGTATAATTTGATCTATTTTTATATGGACTTCTGTTTGTAGGCTTTACATTTCATTTGCACTGTGAAGACACAAAATGCATTTGCTTGGCACAACCCAGAAATGGATGCATCTCTTTTGTTTTCTGTGTACCTTGAGTATTGTATTTTAGACATAGTATATAGTGGAAGAAATATGTACCTCCACATTTTGTAAAGCACCACAACCTGAATGGCCAGGGCTTACTAACTGAACAATAAGCCCATAACCCAAATGTATCTTTTTCTTTTGTTATTAGTACACTGTTTGGTGATGCTTGTTGCCTTTTCTTATAGAGCAGTGTTTCTTAAACTATGGGTCGGGGGCCAAAATGTGTCACATGCCAGTTATTTTTGGGTGTTCGCCTGACAAGAGTACCTGCATGTTTTAAAGAACCTGGGTTGCTTAACAAATAACGTTACTCAACTTGGGTCCCAGGCTCAAAGTGTTGTACGAGTGTGAGTCACTTGCATACAGAGCATCTTGTCTTAAGGCCACCTGTTTGCACTGTACCTAATGTTTGATTTCATGTGCATTATTTATTTTGTACTTTGTATCTGAATTTTAATTGAAAGGACCACTGTACAGACCTAAGAAATAAAATATTTACACATATGTGTTAACGAGGAGGATTAATGTTTCGGTTTTCTGTTATTGGGGACCCTGAGGAACAATGGACCGCTCGCAAACCCCGCCCTCTTTCCCCTTGATCCTTCAATCGCAACTGTTGCTTCCCTGGATAAGAAAAGAAGGCAGGGTTTGCGAGTGGTCCATTTGGGGCGTTTGGGGTGTCAATTGGCTCACTGACAATAGCCTGGGTTTTATATAGTTTTATGGGGAGAGGTAGTAGGCTATGTCACCTACCCACAGTGGACCTTTAAGGGCTTAGTATTGGACCATTTTACAATGGTAAAAATCCACAAACATGCTGCCTGCATTTTTATTAAGACTCCTATAGTGGATACAAATAAGGGGCTATGGTTCTAATTTGTATTGTCCAGTTGGCTAATAGCCTATGTATGTCTGGAGCTTACTGACTGGTCTGTTTTTTAGTGAAGCATGTGATGATTTGGATGAATTTACTGACACAATATCCTCGTACATCAACTTCTCGGAAGACTGGTGTATTCCATCAAAGATGGTGACTGTCTATATGGCAATAATAAGCCATGGTTTAATAAAGAGGTTAAAATTATCTGGGTTAAGAAGAATCAGGCTTTTAAAAGTGGATATGTAGATCTCTAAGATTGCCAGGTATGAATCCACAGAGAGTCCCGACACTGGAAAACCTCCTGTGTGGTCCCTGTCCCTCAAGTGCCTGTGTCCCAGCACGTCCAAGGACTACAGGCCGGTGGCTCTAACCTCTCATATAATGAAGACCATGGAGAGGTTAGTCCTGGAGCAACTCCGCCCGGTGACCAAACCCCACCTAGACCCACTCCAGTTCGCCTACCAGCCCAGACTGGGGGTAGAGGATGCTGTCATCTACCTGCTGAACCGAGCCTTCACTCACCTAGACAAGCCGGGGAGCACTGTGAGAGTCATGTTCTTTGACTTCTCCAGTGCTTTTGATACCATAAGGCCTGGGCTGCTGGGTGAGAAGTTGGAGGCGATGCAGGTAGAGGCCCCCCTGGTGTCCTGGGTTGTTGACTATCTGACGGGCAGACCACAGTATGTGCGCCTACGGAGCTGTGTGTCAGACAGACTGGTCAGCAACACCGGGGCCCCGCAGGGGACAGTCCTCTCCCTTCCTCTTCACCGTCTACACCAACGACTTCCACTAGTATCGGTCAGAGTCCTGCCACCTTCAGAAGTTTTCTGATGACTCTGCGATAGTGGGATGTATAAAGGACTGTGACGAGAGGGAATACCGGGAACTGGTAGTGGACTTCGTCACATGGTGCGATAAAAACCACCTGCAGCTAAATGTGGCGAAGACCAGGGAACTGGTGGTGGAGCTGGGGAGGAGGAGTGCACCTGTGACCCCCGTTTCCATCAGGGGAGTCGATGTGGACATGGTTGAGGAGTACAAATACCTCGATGTGCACATCGACAACAAACTGAACGGGTCAAAACACGCAGAGGCACTGTACAAGAAGGGCCAGAGCCGACTCTACTTCCTCAGAAGGCTGAGATCCTTCAATGTCTGTACAAGGATGTTGAGGATGTTCTATGAGTCAGTGGTGGCGGGCGCCTTCTTGTACGCTGTGACCTGCTGGGGCAGCGGACTGAGAGCAGGGGACACAAACAGGCTGGATAAGCTGGTCAGGAAGGCCAGTAGCGTGGTTGGGGTGGAGCTGAACTCCCTAGCGAGGAGAGGAGGAGCCTTGCTAAGCTCCAGGCCATCAGGGAAAACCCCTCCCACCCACTATACACAGACTTGGCTGACAGGAGGAGCATGTTCAGTGCTAGGCTCACACTACCTAAATGCAGCACTGAACGGCACAGGAAGTCCTTCATTCCAACAGCCAATGCATCACTGTGCCTCACTGCATCACTGAGCACAGAGTGACAGTTACCATCTTCCTGGACTCTTACTTTTGAAACAGCACTGTGCAATATTACACCTACTGTAGACTTCAGTATATATGTGTATTTTTATTCTTATTCTTAGGCTATTTGATTTGTTTTGTTATTCTTATTCGTGACCTATTCTGGCCAAATGTTTAATGTTGAGCGATTTGCAGTGTCAAATTTCCCTCAGGATAATAAAAGTATTTCTATTATATTCTATTCTATAATTTGAACGAAGGCTAAGTACAGAGATAGTCTTGAGGACAAATTGAAATCTGGGGACACAAAAGGGGTTTGGCAGGGTCTACATATGATTACTGGGTTCAAGAATAAACAGTCAGCTCAGGATGCGGACCTCCTATACTCCCTGACAAGCTTAATGAATTTCATTGCAGATTTGATGTACACTGACCAACCTAGGGTAGCTGATAAGAGTGGGGTCTGTAACCCCCCCCCCCTTGTAGTCGAGGAGCACCAAGTTAGAGCCTTACTCCGCAAACAAAATGTTAGGAAGGCTGCACGGCCAGACAATGTGTCTACTTTTACCCTGAAAAATGGTGCTGACCAACTTGCTTCTGTTTTTACAGACCTTTTTAATTGGTCTCTCAGCACACTTAAAGTCCCGGCATGCTATAAATCTGCCATAGTCATACCTGTGCCCAAGAAATCTAGCACTGCTTGTCTGAATGATTACAGGCCCGTCGCTCTGACCTCTGTCATTATGAAGGTGTTTGAGCGGCTTGTCTGTGATCATTTATCTAGTATTGTTAAACTAGACATGTATCAGTTTGCCTATCAGCCCAACAGGTCTGTAGAGGATGCTGTATCATTGTGTTTACACACCATCCTGCAGCACCTGGAGGCCGTTTATTGATTTCAGTTCAGCGTTTAACACGATTGTGCCTTTTAAATTATTTGAAAAACTTAAATTGCTAGGAATCGATGAGTCTCTGTGCTATTTTATTCTAGATTTTCTCTCAGATAGAGAACAAGTGGTTAAAATAGGTAATTATGTTCTCTAGATCCAGGACCTTGAACACTGGGGGCCCCCCAGAGCTGTGTTCTCTCTCCTCTGCTCTACTGTCTATACACTAATGACTGTGCCTCCCACTCTGATTCTGTCAGATTCTTTAACCTGTTAAGCCTCTAGGTCCCCCAATTGGGGGACCCTGCTTTTCTTTATCATAAATCGATCAATAGAGACCGTATTAGATCCCCAATTATCATATCATGGGGTATCATTGGAAAGCCACACTCATTGGCTACAACCCTGTCCAACATTCTTCAAGATCGCCAAATGATTGACGGAGCTAGAGCCCCCGGAGGTTAGGGGTGGTAATGTGTACTTTGGCGCACGCCTCACATATCGGCATGTAATCCAACCGCTGAATGGATTTTGTCACCTGAAAGGACAATTGAGGGGAGCTCCCGTAGCTCACCGCATATCTCGGCGCTATTTCTGCGTCGGGGAAAACCGTGCTCGTCACGGATCTGGGGGACACGAGTTCGATTCCCGTACCCGCCGTCATTTCTCAGAATGTCTTCCCCTGCTCTACATCCCATTTCAACCTGTTTCTGTCGGTCATGCTTGACCAGAAAAGCGATAAACGCTAAAAAATAAAGTTTAAAAAAAAGAAAGGGCAATTGACAGGCAACAAATATGGCTATAATTCTATCGATATAGTGTATTAAAAGAAATGCACACCCGAGCCGCTAGAGGTCAGCAAAGTGGCGCATCGCGAATCGTCCTCATGAGGGCCCACATGTGGGCCCTTGGATGTTAAGAGTTAATGTTTTTATTTTTAGTAAAGACAATTTTAGAGTAAAGACCATAACCCTATCAAAACAGCAGTCAAAGTGTATATTTTCATTTTTACCGATGTTTTGTAAGATTTACAGAAAATAAGAATTTATCGGAAAATGCTAATTATATCTCTTTTATCGTAAAACCGTGAGGAAATGACTAAATCCAGATTTAACCCTGCCATTGGAAAGAGGAGCATTTTCCCTAGATGTATGATTTGGCCATAATAAGGTCATGGTCAAGTTCAAGGTCAAATATGAATTTATAATTAAAATCGATTATCATTTATTGATCTACAAATCCTTCTGTTTAATCATCTTCCCTTTATTCATTTGCTTAGATTTTCTGTACACTTGATCTCAATAAGGTGGTGAATGAGCTCAGTGAGAAAGCTTGGTTCGCACACAATTGTAACATAGTGTTATTCACCGGCACAGATGCAAAAAGATATCATCATTTATAGTCTCCTTTTTTTCATTACAATTTACTCAAGCCTAGTAACAGACACAATCTTTCTGACACTGGGAATACCCCCAGGTCCCTAGATGTCCCTAGATACCAAGAACATGCAAATTGACCTTGTAGAAGTGGAGCAATCTTCCATTTACTTAGGCATGTACATTTAGGCGAAATTTCTGAAAATAGGGCTACAGTTTAACATTAAATACGCGGATGACACAACAGTAGTGGGATTAATTAAGAACGAGGATGAATCGGTCTATAGAGCTGAAGTTGATGGTGCAAGGAGAATGACCTGCTCTTAAACATCTCTAAGACGAAGGAAATGATAGTTGACTTCCAGCGCGGGGAGGCAGTCCACCCTCCTCTGTTCATAAATGGCCGGCAGGTGGAGAGAGTAGATTGTTTTAAATTCCTTGGCATCACCATATGTGAACATTTAAAATGGGAAGCTAACACCAGCCTCATAATTAGCAAGGTCCACCAGAGGCTCCACTCCCTGCCAGGGAGGCGATACTCAGCTTCTACAGAGCCACTGTGGAGAGCGTCCTCACCTTCTCAATGACGGTATGGTACGGTAACACAACCGTCCATGATAGGGGACAGCTAGAAAAGACTGTACGCACAGCGTCAAAAATCATTGGCTTTGATCTTCCTTCTGTGGCCTCCATATACACACATCAGGCGGAAATGGGAGAAGGTGATCGGTGACCCCTCTCACCCTGCTTACTACCTTTTTAACCCCCTTTCCTCTGGTAGAAGACTACAAAGTCTCAGGTGTAGGACATCTCGTTTTAAAAATAGAATGAATGAATGAATGAATGAATGAATGAATGAATGAATGAATGAATGAATGAATGAATGAATGAATGAATGAATGAATGAAAACTTTATTTAACAGATTGCAGAATGGGCACAATACAGTACGGCTCAATACACACAATTGTTAAGGGGATGCAGACCAGAGAAAGACGTTTGTCTTGTTTACATCAGGGCCCCACATTTTCAATTCATAGTGATTGATTCATTGATAGCACATCCCGAGGTTGTCCGTCACCTGAACCCAAGCCCTAATGCTTTGTACCATAAGGGCTAGCACCAGCCGACAGGCACTTTAAATTGGAACACTGAGCTCTTTTAGGCACTGTAGCATTTTTTATTGTTTGTGAAATACTTCTATTGTAGGGATTGCATTGCATGTATTCTTGTATGTTTTTATACTGTATGGTTGGCACCAGAACTGTTAACAGAACTCACTTTAGGGCGACAATAATGTGGTCAAGAGGCATGGTTTCTATCTTGTGCCTGAACTGGCGTGGCTTCTTTTATTCACATATAAGCAGCAGTTGTACAACTCTTCTCTCTTTGAGAGACGTTGGAGGAGAGAACGAAAGGGGTGGGCACCTTTCCTTTTATAGTTGCCCTAAGGTAGAATACCTGGGTGGCTACGCCCAGAGCGCCCTCCAGTGGGGACAGATATATATGCACCAAGGCAATCACTGGTGGAGACAATTGTCTACACAGGTAAACAGTTACTAGTGTAAACAGTCATATGTACAGTTAGACAGTTACTAACAATCCTATACAGAGTCTCTTATCTCAACACTCCCACTTTTTAGTATACCGGCTGACTTCTTGGAAAAACATTTTAACAAAGGAAATAATATATATAAGCTCAAAAGCATCCATAGGGTATGACATTCAACACCTTCACATTAAACATGACCCTTGCAAATCACATCAGTTTTAATTTGGAAACAGGTTCCCTCATAGTATCTATTACTCTGTTGTCCGTTGGACAGTAAACCGGTGTCATTCTTTCTCATCTGATGGCATACCTGATGAGATGATATTATTTATAATGACATGTTTACATCTATATTGACACCTCAGGTCCCTAGTAATAACAATGGTCCCCTGGTTGTCCTTATAAACAACAGTCTCCATATATACACAATGTTCATCATTTTAAACGGTTTAGACAGAACGCCCATTCTTCAAAAAACACCATATTTGGTAGAGAGGATATATTTCAATTACCTACTGCATCTTGAACAATGCATTCATAACCTTATCTTCATCACTTCGAGCAGTTGCTCTAGATAAACACATTTTCATTGTCATAGCTAGAGATATATACTCAGCTTCACAGGCTGATAGTATCCCTGTAGGCTCTAATCCTTTAAGCCTTTGCTGTCTTTTCTGAAAAATCGCTGTCCGTCTGCAGCACCTCTGGGATAACGAAAAACATATTTTTGACGTAGTTCAATGATTCTCTGTGGGATCAACAAAAAGAATACTATGACATTCTTACTCACTACAGAACATAGGTCAGGGCGAGTACAGGCTGTCCAACAGAATGAAGTTACCCACAGTTTATCTATACATTTCTTACTTCAGTCAAAACATCTCAGGACCTTCTCCCCCATATCTCTTCTGGGATATTTTTACACAGTTGACAGACTGTTTGAAGTCCATACCTATAAAATGGTTTAACCTGCCTAGGTCTTTCTTTTGTGGTCTGGAGCGATGATCAAATCCTCCACTTCTGTATTTTTAAACATAGATCATCTCTGTACTTTAACATTGTAAACCACCCACCTTTGTACTTAAACATGGGGTTAAACATATGATCCATTTCAGCATTTTAAACCTGGTAACTCATCCACCTCTGTACTTAAACATGGGACCAAATATATGGCTAAATTCTTCAGCATTCAATCAATTTCCTATGAACCATACTTTGTATTTACCGTGGTCTTCAATACCTTCCTGGATTGGATACCCCCATCTCCCTCCCACTGACTGCCTGCCCTCTAGTAACTTGGTTGGATACATCCATTTTCCCTCCCACTGTATGCATGCACTCTTCGGGGGACATTGTGGCCTCTTTAAAGGTCGGGTTTACCCCACTGACTACCCTGTAGTAGTGCTCAACGGGGATAGGTGTGTTGTCCTCCTCGTCACTCCCTTCCCTGGCATAGCCTGTCAGACGTTCTGGGGGTCTGTGTTACCTTGTGGAATACCTCCCACAGCTTGAGGCGCTTGACGTCACCCTCAGGTGCTTCTCGTCATCGCCCTCTGGGGGTTGCTGACTGTCTGTCTGCGCAACTGTACTGAGTACACTGGGGTGTTGTGTTTCTATTTCTACACACCTTGTCCTGGAGTCCAGCTCTGGCTCCTCTGTCTGTGTCTCGCCCTCACTGTATATTAAAGCACCTGTTTCTGGTGTAAGCGGCTTCTTGTACCGCATAATGCCACAGGCTCTTTGGTAAGTTACTATCTGCTAGCTTACATCTAGCCATTTCGGAAAGGGTGTGCCATTCCCTCTGCCACCCCGCTCTGGTGTGTTAGGATATGGACATGACGTCTCATGTCTTATCTTATACCTTCCCAACAGTGATGGGAACTCTCTGTTTGTGAACTCGGTTTCATGGTCGGACCTCAAACATCTTACTGTACCATAAGGAGCTACGTCTGCCAGGAATTTTTCCGTGGCCTGGAGTATGTCACTCTTTTCTTTGATAAAGTAAACAAACACTGCCCCTGTACACACGTCTGTAAAAGACTGTACATATCCAAAACCTCCTATGGACTCGTTGCTTACTGGGCCGACTAGGTCCATGTCAACTAGTGCAAGTGGTACCCCTACTCTGTCTGTGGGACTTCTGTACCTCGGTTGGGTAAACTTCCCCGTTTTGCACATTGCACAATTTTTGTCAGGTCTACGCTTCTCCCCCTCAATGTGCATACCCTCTGACACTACTTGCAGTTTCAGTAAATCCTCGTAATTACAATGACCCATAATCTCGTGCCATGTCTGAATATCGTGACTGGCCATCCCGCTATACACATCATCATTATCGTTACACTGGTCGTAGTCATTACACTCCATTTTCAGATAAAATACTCTCTGGTACATCTTTATGTCAAACCGGGTACCGTCAGGTTCTACAAGAAAATGTTTACCTTTATCGAAGAATACCTTGGCGCCGCTTGCAGTAGCAGCTATTACAGAGAATAGTCCTTGTGGGAACGATGGTACATATAGAGCGTTCTTTAGCGTCACCGTACGCCGGCGCCCCCTGCTGTCCGTGAGGCATACCTGTGCGTCTCCCCTCTCTTGTGCCAATCCGTAGATGCGTCTACCATCTGCCAGCTCCTTGCAGTGCCTCTCCGAGTGGAAAGTGTCGTCAAAGTTCTTGAACCGACTCCTGTCGTTGATGACATGGGACGACGCCCGTGTCCACGATCAGTCTCCTTCTCTGGGCCCGCTGCATCTGGGCCGGTCCGGCGATGCCCGCCGTCCGCGCTCCAAAAGCGCAGTCTTCTTGTCCCGTTGTCCTCCGGGCGTCGCCTCGACTCGCGTCGCCGCCATCGATTCTCCGGGCGTCATCTCGATTCATCTCCCGTCGATAGTCGCCGCCGTCGTGTCCGCTGTCGTCATACTGTCCACAGCTGTTATCTTGTCCATAGTCGCCATTCCGTCCATGGCTTTCGTCTCGCCTGTAGTCACCATTTTGTCCGTGGCTTTGTCCGTGGCTATGCCCGGCTTTGTGCATTCGCTTCTCCGATGGCCTTTATCTCTGCATCGCCAACACGCCAGGTCCGTCGTAGTCCTGGTTCTCTCTCTTGGCGTCTCTCGAGCCTTTAGCACCCTCTCCCCCTCTTCCGCGGGGGCTGGGTGGGTGTCTTCTGAGGCCTCGAAGTTCCTTAACTTAGCCTTGAACTGTCCCAACGTAATGTCCGTTGAACCGTGTGTTATCAGGAGTGTGAACGGTTTGTACAGCTCCGGTAGTCCTCTCATCATCATCGCCATCATTAGCCCATCGCTCGGTGCTTCTCCGGCACTCCTCAATGGCGTCGTGATTTGCTCCGCTCTGTTGACGTATTCGGTCACAGTTTCGGTGATCCCCTTCCTCAGGCCCGTTAGTGCTGTGTAGAGGGCCACGACTCTGGGTCTTCCTCGCCCGATGAAATGCTCTCTCAGTACCGCCAGGCTTTCTCTGCCTCTGTCTTTAGTGTCGCGGAATATCAGCCCCAGGCTGGTGTCGTCAAGCATCTGCGCTAACTCACAGTACGCGTTAGCATTCCGCTGGTCGTCCAGGGCTTGCTCTTCCGCTGTCAGTTCTCCGGTGGGGGCCCCCAGGATTGTCTCCTTCAGCCCTGCTCTGTGCATGCAGCACAGCATGCGCTCTTCCCAGAGTTCGTAGTTCTCTGCTTTTCCAGTGAATGTCAACCACTTGTCTCTTCTCTGGTTTTCCATACTCTTCGTTAATGGTATGCTTAGCTTTTACTCTGGTCGGCCTAGCGACTAGCCACGCGGTGCTCCCGGCGCTATCCTAGCCTATAACTTCAGCTAAGCTTGATACAGTACCTCCAATATTTCGCCCAGGCGTTATCTGGGCCCATAACCTGTTAACAGAACTCAGTTTAGGGCGACAATAATGTGGTCAAGAGGCATGGTTTCTATCTTGTGCCTGAACTGGCGTGTACAACAGCAGTTGTACAACACTCTTCTCTCTTTGAGAGACGTTGGAGGAGAGAACGAAAGGGGTGGGCACCTTTCCTTTTATAGTTGCCCTAAGGTAGAATACCTGGGTGGCTACGCCCAGAGCGCCCTCCAGTGGGGACAGATATATATGCACCAAGGCAATCACTGGTGGAGACAATTGTCTACACAGGTAAACAGTTACTAGTGTAAACAGTCATATGTACAGTTAGACAGTTACTAACAATCCTATACAGAGTCTCTTAAATCAACAAGAACAAATCCCAATCAACCGTGTTGAAATGTCAATACAGTTTTATATCTATCTATAATGTAATTCACCAATAAGTGTACAATCAACAATGTTATGATCTAGTATAGTTGGATAGTGTGTATAGTCCCTATGGTACCTAAAAGGTTTGATTGATTGAAAACTTTATTAACAGATTGCAGAATGGGTACAGTACAGTTCAATACATACAATTGTTAAAGGGATGCAGAACAGAGAAAGACTTTCGTCTTGTTTACATCAGGGTCCCCCATTTTCAATTCATCATAAAATTGGTAAGGTGTCAGAAAATGTGTTTAATTTAGTTATTTCATGTCCCAGTGAGCATGATGAGATATTGTACCAATGCCTTTTTTCCATTAGAAAGTTGTGAGAACTGCAGATGAAAACACCCTGACACTCCTTTGGGTGATAACGTCTCGGAACAGAGATATCTAGGAACGTTCAACCGTGCGTTTGTTTTCACGGTCGCCCCGCTGTCTTCTTGTTTTGTTAGCTACCATTAGCTAGCTAGCAGATGTCGAATGGTTGGACTTATCGCCGAATGAATATGTTTGGTAAGAATTTAACGTGACTTGCTACTCCGTCTGTTTTGTATGTTGTTGAACAGATTCACGAGAACTCTATTTTGAGTCGCTAGGTAGCAAATTAGCTAACGAGGTCTGTAATTTTCAATGAATTCACGATGAATTAACTGCTAACTAGCGAGCTAACGTTAGCCAGCCTCTCGGGTAGTTAGCAGGCCCGTTGATATGATTGCGTACTGTAGCGCATAACGTTAGCAAGTCCCTTTACTTTAGTATCTTGCCTTGTCGGGTGTAAACAGATTTAGCAGACTCTTTTGCTAAGGTGATTTTAGCTAATGTCGATCATATTATATTGTTATAACGTTAGTTGGGTTATTGGAAAACACTAAGTTTATCAGGAGCCGATGTGGAAGGCCGAGGCCCCTGTGCTATGCCCGATGATAATATGGCTAAGCTAACGTTAGCTAATGTTCGCTAATTTGACGATAGATAACGTGAGTGTAAACCGCTAACCATCATCATAACGTTATGTAACTTGAGATCAATGACAGAGTAACATTAGTTAGTTAATTGGCTGGCGTCATAACGTCAACATTATATTTGTCCTTACAACTCAACTGCGTTAAATCCACGTTATTAACCGCTATGATGCTTTCCTAGCTGCTAAACTATTGCTGCGCGTCAGTTGTCAGGTAACACAGCGAACCGTAAACCAGATGATGTTGTCATGTTGTTGCATAACAGTAGCTAGAGTGTATGGCTATATTGGTTGATCATGGATTATTCAGAGTGGAACCATCACAATTATTGTTGACCTTGTCTAGATCGAAGCCTTGCTAGGCCAAAGCTAACCGGCAGATTGAGAAGCTACTAATTGAGTGGCAAAGGTTCAGTGGTTACATACTGAAGACCAAACAAATATAGAGCAAAACCATGTGTGTGATCTATTACCCTATTGTGTTTATACTGGATATAATACGTTGTTGACGTCATTGTCTTATTACAGCATAAACAGTTGAACCTCTGCCAGGCCACTCCTAAGAAGAGGGGCAGGATGGCACATCTGCATACCCCACCACCACTGTCCCAGGAGACAGAATTCTTGGAAGCTGATAATGACTCGGATAGGGACTCTGGAGTCGGAGAGGATGCGGGAGAGGAGGCTGGCTACGATCACCACGGTAACAGCGGAACACACCACCAGAGGGAGAGCTTCTATGATGAGCGAGATGAAGACGAAGGGGGAGATTTCACGATTTTTGTCGCTTTTGGGGGAAATATGGAGGACGAGGACTTCCAAGAAAAACTTGACACTGTCCTGAGTGGGATACCCAGCATGCTCGAATTAGGTTAGTATTTCAACGAAAGACATTTTGCCAGACGGCTTTCACTTACTCTCTCTGTACCCTTTCCAACTCTTTGTAAATGGTGTGTGGTACACGGTGAAAGCAATCCCAGAGCCTTCCCTTTCCCTGCCCTTCCCAGCCACACATTTTCATCGTTTCACTTTGGTCTTGTCTTGATTTGATTTGATATGTTTATTTGCAAAGGGATCGTGCAAGTTAATGAACAAAACTCCAATGCTTTACAACAATGTAGTAAAAGCTTGTAAACAAGCCAGATTATAGCCGAGGCTAGTTGTCCCTTAAGAGATGTTACCTGGAATCGTAAAACATCTAAACAAACATTTGATTATAACAATGACAGTAGTACTAATACATGTGTACAACAAATCACAATAACACTTTAATACATAATATTTTCAGTAATTAATTCAATGCTATCTTTAAAACATACTTCTCAACTATTTGTCTGTGCAGGTTTGATTTGTCACCAGTAATTTATTTTAGTTGTGTGTTTAATTTTAAAGGTGCTGAGCATGGGGCATTCTCTGATTTCATGTGCCAGGCTGTTCCAAAAAAATTGCCACCCTTTAGTTTATCGATAGGACGATCCTCTGTAATATTTCTCTTCTCTTTCCTTCTGTGCTCTCCTCGTCCTCGCCTCGTCTCCCTCCATCCCCTCCTCTCATCAGAGTCGGAGAGGCTGCAGCCGCAGCGCGTGGAACCTTGGAACAGCGTGCGCGTCACCTTCAACATTCCCCGCGATGCCGCTGAGCGCCTCCGCCTCCTGGCCCAGAACAACCAGCAGCAGCTCAGAGACCTGGGCATCCTCTCCGTGCAGATAGAGGGTATGGGCCTCAGTGTTGCTGATGCATACAATCTCTCTGTCCTCTCAAACGCTTACGTTGTTGGCGTTAGATTCAGATTTAGATAAAAATTGATTGCCATCATACAGCACAAGTACAGTAGAACGAAAAGAAGTTTGGCATCCAACCAAACTAGCACCACTGAGTAGTGCTAATCAGATGTATGTACAGAGTTGTAGTATAATAAATAAAGACGGTATGACTACTACTGGCCAGCAGCGTAACTAGTAAGAGTAGGATATGTACAGATATAGATATAGTAAGGGACTATGTGCAGGTAAGTACAGGTGAGAATAGGTATATATGTGGTGAGAATAAATATATATATATACAGCATTAACACTAATACTTTGATCTGTTGTCTTTTGCACTTAACACATTCACGGCCAGGGGTCGCTGTTTACCTTCTGTATAGAAAGCCAGTGCTGTAAGTCAATGGGGCGCTTTGTTCACTTGCGAGTGCTTAAAATATATCTTATATTATAGCTATGGGTCTAATATACCCGTCGATTGTCAGTGAGTTGCTTCCAGTCAACATGCACAAAACGGATTGTTTTTTCATCCATACATTTCCGTTTTATACCGTTTTGAATATGAGTATAGTTTTGGTGATTCTTAGTAATCCCAGGAGGTTGGCCGTCAAGCGTCGGCTCCCAATCACGTATATATATATGGTTGGCCAGGAATGTGTTAACAAGGACTGTTATTGATGTGATGCATTCATCGTGACGTGTTAAAAAAAAAAAAGTAAATTTTTTTTTAAAATGTATTTGTCTTTTACACACGAAACAGGACAAAACACAATACAGTAATAATAAACAACTTACAGTACAACAACAGTAATAATAATAACAATAATGACAATAACTGGACCTTTACGGTGGCCAGTTTTGAATTGCAGCCTCCCGTAGGTGCTCTTTAAGAGCGGTTTTGAATGTGGGTAGGGATTCACATCTTTTTACGCTGTGGGTAGGACGTTCCACATTGTTGTGGCATAATTGCGAAATATCTATATCTTGTATCTGGCTCCATCCATACAGGCTATAATAGGTCCTTTAGTGTCCTTAAAGTGAGCTGCCCGACCTTATCCTCAGCTCAGATATGACAGTTGAAAGTGGGCAGGAGAAAAGGACTTCCTCTTCTCTGGTTCACCTGCCGGCGTTGAGACTGAAGGGTGTCACCGCGCGTCACAGTATGTCACTGGGTCGCCAGTATGCCTCCTAAAGTGTCTAAACAGAAGTACAGGCAACAGAATATAAACAAAACTATAATACCACAGACATTACAAAAGCCATTTCACAAAAAAAGTCCTTCCCACACCCCCACCCCAGGACCCCTCAGGACCAACACCCAGACGCTGCATCGCCGCTAGATCATGGCCTTTACTTTCTCGGCCGCTGAGGCCCATAGTTCAATGTTGGACTCCCCAACTCCAATCACCCGAGCAGTGGAGATCTCCATATAAATTACATCCAAAAGTGTCTGAGACCAATTGATCATTGTAAGTTTCTCAGGTTGTTTCCACCTCATGGCTATCAATTTCTTGGCTGCTGTAACGCCTGCCAGAATGATTCTTCTTTGCTGTATGGAGGCCGGCAGTAGTGTGACCAGTGTGTGGAAATCCAACCTCCCCCGTCAAATCAAGCTCAACTTCTTTCATGCAACAGTTGAGTCTGTCCTTTTGTATGGCAGTGAATGCTGGACCTTGAAGCCCACCCTGCAGAAGTCCTTGGATGGGTGCTACACCAGAATGATGCGTGTGGTGCTCAACATCAACAGGGATGAGCATGTCACTAATGCAAACTTGTATGGGGGGGTGCTAAAGGTGAGCGATAAAGTGGCAGTCAGGAGAATGAGGCTGGCAGGTCACTGCCAGAGACACCATGAGATGCCAACCAGCAAACTTGTACTGTGGGAACCAACACACGGGCATCGATCACGAGGACGTCCCACGTTAACCTATGTGGACGTACTCAGGAGAGATGTGGGAACAGAAAGCACCGGCGAGCTAGCCAGATGCATGGAGGATCGGGATGACTGGAAGCACCGATGGAGGGCCCGTCCGAGGACGACCTAGATAGAGTAGTGATATATCATTTAGGAGTAGTGTTGCTGCTGCAAGTGGAATTGTCAGGTTACATATGTTTGAAAGTTTAGTTGTTATAGATTTCCAAAAACGAGCCACCGGTGGGCATTCCCAAAACATGTGCATATAAGTGCCAGTGGCCCTCAGAGTACCGGACCGCAAATGACATCACGTCATAAATCATTCTCTCTAGACTGTCTGACATAATTTGTTCAAACGTATTCAAGAGTAAACATCCTAACCACGTCACAACAGCAGTCATAGTGTATATTTTCAGCAATACGTTTGTTTACCAATAGGTTAAAGTGTTATTAGTGAGATTTTAGTTTTTTAAATGTGTTGTATTTATCACGGAGATTCTGCATTTTGAATTAGCGGCCGTCGCTGAATGATGACGATTGTAGTCATTTTGAGAAGAGACATCCAGAGCTCTGAATGAGCGTTGGAATTTCGAAGAACTACACTACCCAACGGCTTCTAGCTGCCTTCAAGCAAATTAATTGTGTATGGATTTTTTTTATTACTCTGGATTATATACCACACAACTGAACGTTATTGGCATATATTGGAGCGCAGTTAGTTTGTCTCCCCTATTGTGAACATTTAGCAACCATCCGATTTGAAATCAGTTTAAAAATGGCGGAGCTGTCGCAAGAATAAAAAATCTACTGTACATACAGTAGATTTCATTCTCTGTTCTTCATGCACGCCTGGTGATATTAAATCCAAATTGAACTCTGCCATTGGAAAGAGTAGATTTGGCCCGATCCATAGTGTGCAAGTTGGCTATAATAAGGTAATTTATAGGCCTCATATTCTATATTTTATAATAATATTTCAAATTGCATGGGTCCGGATGGCAGAATTCAGTACTGTATCTACAAAACCTTCTGTTTAATCGTCTTCCCTTTATTCATTTCCTTAGACTTTTTGTACACGTGATCTCAAGAAGGTACTGAACGAGCTCAGTGGCAGTTTCTTATGTCTGGTCATTTTTAGCATGGTATTATTCACTGTCAAAGATGCAAAGAAAAATCATAATTCATATTCCCCTTTGTTTCATCACAATTTAAGCAAGCCTAGTAATAGACACAATATTTCTGACACTGGGAATACATTCACTGAGGTCCATAGATATCCCTAGATACCAAGAACATGCAAATGGACCTTGTAGAAGTGGAGCAATCTTCTATTTATTTAGGTATGTATTTTAGGCAGATTTTCAGAAAATAAGGCTTAAGAGGTTAAGGTTACGGGAAGCCAATGTAACATTACCCCAAATATCATCCCAGTCAAACTTGGGGTCTAATTCTGGGATGTCCTCTCGCCAGACTATATCTAATAATTAGGGCTGTCCCCGACTAAGGATTTGGATGGTCGACTAGGATTGGCCAAAATTTGCCGTTAGTCGACTATTGGTCAGGAAAAAATAAATAAAACGTATAATATTTTTAAACTTTTTTTTGTTTTTAATTATTTTTTTTTAATTTGTTTTCATTCCATTTGGGTTGTGGGGGTGCTTAATGTCTGAAGGAGTCGACTGAAGGCTTCTTGTCCTCTGCAAAAGCATGCAATTGGTCCACTGATGGATACATCTTGATATTTGTCTAGTCTAGTGTGTTCATTAGACGGGTGAAATCCTCTTTCAGTGCCTCTGTGCCTGTTTTCATAGGCAGTTAGCCTCTGGTATGCCTGCCATTAGCGTTAGCCACGCTTCTATGCCTCTTTTCTTTTGGAAAGAATGATAAAAAAAAAATATATATTTTTTTAAAATTATATTCGACTAAGAGGTTGGCCAGTCAACTACGGCTCTTTTCGACCGATTAGTCGACTAATCGATTAATAGGGGTCAGCCCTACTAATAATAGGTTTTTATATGTGGATTTGATTAAGAGTGTATAGAAATCTGAGACAAAACCCCTTGAGGTTGTTCTGCCTCTGATATGTTTAAAAAAAGGATGTGGATGTAGTGTTTTGAGCCCACGGAACCCCATGTGCCCTGAGCGCCGCCCTTAGCTGTAAGTAGAAGTAAAAGGACACGACGGCAGGTCATAAAAGTCTCTTAGTTCTTGAAACACGCAAAAACTGGTCTTATACACATCCCCCAGAGTGTGTACTCTTTTCCTTTCCCACTGAGGGTTGTTAATGGGTTTATGCCCTGAAAGGCGCTATATAAATATAAGATATTATTAACAAGTAATTGTTGGTTATGAAATATTGGAGAGTCGAGGTGCCATGGGCACTTGATAGTACAAGATCTCTGTATGTTACGCCATGTTTGAATCACATCATGGGAGATGACATGACCATATTGTAATTTACATTTTGTGATACGGGTGTTTCGAGTATACTATATCCTGTAATCTTTTCTGATAGAATGCTGCTTCCTCTAAGGTACGCCATTTCGGGATCAAACCAGTTTATCAGGGGTCTCAATTAGAAGGACCAGAAATATAATTTAAAATCAGGGATTGCTAAACCCCGTCCTGTTTCCTACGTTGAGTGGTGGTTCTTTTGATTCTTGGTCATTTGTTCCAAATTAATTTAGATACCATAGCTTGTATCTTGCGCCAGTGGTCTACTGGAGGGGGTAAGGGGAGCATTGAGCTAACAAAGTTTTTCCTTACTATGGATGCTCTGACTTGTAGTGAATTGAGAAGGTTCAACCATCTATTGAGATCCTGAAGTATTTCGTTATAAGTGCCTGTAAAGCACTATGTCTAACTGTCTGATTTATTTAAGGTATTTAAAATGTTTGACTATGGGGATGTCGCCGGTAGTTGCACCGTTCTGGCCAATTAATTCAGAGGTAAACAGGCTGATTTGGGCCAATTCATTTTGAAGCCTGATAGTTCACCGAATTCATCAATTATCCTGAGTAAATTTGTGGCCGACTGGGAGGGGTCCTTCATAAAAATTAGTAAGTCTGCATAAAGAGCAATTTTGTGTGGGGTATCTTTAATTGTTATTGGGACGATTTCTTCTGTTTGTCTTATAAATTGGGCTAATGGTTCGAGGGAAAGAGTGAAAAGTCCGGGACTCAAAGGGCAACCCTGTCTAGAAGACCTAGAGACCGGGAAGAGAGGAGAGCATATTTTGCCTGTCATTATCATTGCTGACGGGGAGGCGTAAAGTACTTTAATCATATGTATACATTTCTTTCCAAGTCCCATAGCCTCCAGTACCGTCCATAGATATGACCATTCTAGTCTATCGAAGGCCTTCATGGCATCCAAAGACAGAACTGTTATATTGTCCTTACTGTTTGTCAATTACATGTAATAATCTTCTAAGGTAATCCGTGGCTAATCGTCCCTGAATAAAACCAGTTTGATCACAGTGTACTAGCACCATCATATACTTTCGTAGATGGCGGGCCAGGACTTTGACAAATATTTTAAGGTCAGCACCGAGAAGATTTAGGGGCCTATAGCTACCACAGTCGTTTGGGTCCTTGTCCTTCTTGAGTAGTAGAGAAATAAGAGCCATATTTACATCCCTCGAAAATCCCCCTTGTTCAATGGAATGTTCAATCATCTCATGTAACATTGGGCCCAATGGGTCCCAAAACACTAAGGGCTAGATCCACAAAGAATGGATTGCACGGAGCAAGTTGCACCCTTACTTAAAATTCATTATGAATTGAAAATGGGGGACCCTGATCTAAACAAGACAAAAGTCTTTCTCTGGTCTGCATCCCCTTAACAATTGTGTGTATTGAGCCGTACTGTATTGTACCCATTCTGCAATCTGTTAATAAAGTTTTCATTCAATGAATCAATCTGCACAGTGATTGATTGAATGAAAATTTTATTAACAGATTGCAGAATTGGTACAATACAGTACGGCTCAATACACACAATTGTTATGGGGATGCAGACCAGAGAAAGACGTTCGTCTTGTTTACATCAGGGTCCCCCATTTTCAATTCATAAGGAATTTTAAGTAAGGGTGCAACTTGCTCTGTGCAATCCATTCTTTGTAAGTATAATTCGGGTGGAATTCCATCCCAGCCGGGTGCTTTGCCCCTCTGCACCTCAGTGATTGCTTCTTTAACCCTAGCCCTATTTTCTGAAAATCCGCCTTAAAATACATGGAATAAATGGAAGATTGCCCCACTTCTACAAGGTCCATTTGCATGTCCCTGGTATCTAGGGACATCTATGGATCTCAGGGAATGTATTCCCAGTGTCAGAAATATTGTGTCTGTTACTAGGCTTTAGGGTTGCACGGTATACCTGTATTAGTATAGTACCGCGGTACTAGAGTGTTCGAAATGATACTAACGTTTGGGGGAAAAACGTTACTTTTTTATTTTTTTATTTATTCATTTATGCATGCAAATGCCTTCCTATTGGAGCACAGCGCTGCTGTCAGTGGTGACGTTGCACTAGTTTACCGGAAGCAACCTTCTGGAATGAAGAACAACAAACTCTAGTTGAGACGAGAGCCGGCATAGCTCGTCCAACGAACGTTGGCATCGGTGGCACGACCGCAGCGCCGATAGGAGCCCATGCGGCGCCGGCTGTCGTGGCCATCGGCAGTCGCAGTGAGGATCCCCGTCGACCGACGCCGGCCGGCCAGCCAGCCCCGACCAGAGTTGCAGCTCGCCGGCTATACGGGCCGGGCCCGGCCAAGTTCGCTTCACGTGGGGTGCGCGCGCTAGCCAGCCAACGCCAATCAACAAAGATCCTCACCGCGACTAGTTAGTTATCATAACCATCGGCAGTCGCGGTGAGGATCTTTGTTGACCAGCGTTGGCCGGCCAGCACACCCCGCACAGGGCGAACCCGGCCGGCCCGCAAAGCCGGCGAGCTATGGTTCTAGTCGGAGCCAGCCAGCCGGCGCCGGTCGACGGAGACCCTCGATGGTTGTGGTGGCCGGCGTCACGTGCCGCAGCGGCTCCCATCAGCACCGCGGTCATGCCGTCGATGCCAACATTCGCTGGACGAGCCATGCCGGCCCCCGTGACTACAGTTCCTTATACGAGCATTAGAAAATGTCCACAATGCTATTAGCAAGAATAGAAAATAAATTGAAATGCCTAATAATAGCCTAAACTGCCGTGCTGAAAGATAGTAAACACAGCATCTCTATGGCTTAGGCACAAACGTGATTAATACAGAGACATTTGACAATTGCCCATTAATGGTTCATACATACTGTATAAAGACAACGGAAATCTATTTTATTTTTGTTAAACAGCCTACAATATGACATAACCTAGTTCTAGATTATGATAGGCTATAATCAGTCTCACTCATCAAAATGTTTTCTAGGTAACTTATGGTATCTCAAACTAATTAGGCCCTCTGCTATGACAAATGTATAATAATACAACCATACTTTTTCTACCCCTTGAATTTTTTTTAACTACAGAAGTCTGCTGCATTTGGCTCACAGAGTGACTCCCCCCACTCAGAAGCAACCTAACCTCTGCTTTTTTTTAGCAGCATATTAAGTACACAAATTAGTCCAAAGATGATAAAAGGCTCAACAGGGCAGTCACAGAGTTCATCTGTATGGACCAAGTTCCAATATATATACAGTTGAGAAAGCTGGGTTCAGAAACCTTGTACAGCAACTGTTTTGAGTGCAAAAAAAGTTCTCCAGCATTTTGAATGCCATTGCTTTTAATTACATTTATTTATTCTCGTCATTGTTGTGTTTTAAAATAAAGAACAATAATGACATCCGAGAGTGTTTCCCTGATTTTGAGGAAAAGTATCGAAAAGTATCGAAATTAATATTGGTATAGTATCGAAACTAAAATGTTGGTATCGGAGGCGCCCAAGTGGCGAACCATGTAACGCGCTGCGTCGCGGCACGGCCGTCATTTGCCGAATGTCTTCCCGCCACTCTGTCTCCCGCTCTTCCTCTCTCTCTCTCTCTCTCTCTCTACTGGACTGCCCAGTAGAAAAAAGCGATAAACGCTAAAAAATTAATATTTAAAAAAAAATTGGTATCGTGACATCCCTACTAGGCTTGAGTAAATTGTAATGAACCAAAGGAGAATATAAATTTATTTAATTTTTTCATCTTTGACATTGAATAACACCATGCTAAAATTGACCAGACATGATTGAAAAGAGATCATGTGTACAAAAAATCTAAGCAAATGAAAAAAAGGGAAGATGATTAAACAGAAGGTTTTGTAGATGCAGTACTGAATTCTGCCATTCGGACACATGCAATTTGAAATATGATTATAGAATATCAGGCCTATAAATAACCTTATTATAGCCAAGTCGCACATCTATGAATCGGGCGACTGGGGTGACCGTGATCTCTGAGAATGTTCCGGGTTTTCTGTGTGTAGAGGTTGTCCATGGCTGGCAACTCAGTCCTGGTGATATGTTGTGCTGACTTCACCACCCTTTGCAGAGCCTTGCGGTCGGTAGCTGAGCAGTTGCCATACCAGGCAGTGATGCAGCCAGTCAGGAAACTCTATAGTGCACCGGTAAAAGTTGCAGAGTATCCTGGAATCTAGGGCTGGGCGATATGGAAAAAAATCATATCGCGATAACGATATGATAATTTTATTTAATTTCTCGATATCGATAATTATCGAATTGTTATAAGTATAATTTTTTTTTTTTTTTTTTCTTTAAACAGATGTATGTTTATTTTGCAGCAATTCTTTGTCATTGCCGCCATCTTTAGTGTTACATCCCCTCACACTCCAGTTCTCAGGCTGCAGCTGGTTTAAAAGCTAAAGTAAACCGGCTTCTCTGCTGGCTGTGGCTCCAGAGGAGTTGAACAGTTCTGGCTCTGCTAGTTTATTTTCGATCTTTTGGCGCTTTTTTGGTGGACAAACCACCGCACATGTGCACTGTGACTCGTGACTGGAGTCTAGTTCTGCTAGCACACATAGCCTACTGTGTACAGACGGTTTCAAAATGTATTTTAAATTAGAAAGCAAACAAAATAAATGGACAAGAGAAAAATAAATCTGAATTTGGTCAGTATTGTCATTTGGACAAGCAAAGCCATTACTTTAAGTTGCAGGCAAGAAAGACAAGTCTGTCCACTGTCTCTGGTTTTAAAACTGTCCTGTTGCAGGTAAAAAAAAAAAAAACGATTTTTCGATTTTTTTTTAAATTTCGATATTCGATATCGATTATTAAAATATATCGCGATAGTTATCGTTATATCGCCCAGCCCTACTGGAATCCATGCTGAATCTCCTCAGCCTATGGAGGAAGAAAAGCTGTTGTCTCGCTGTCTTGACAACGATGCTGTTGTGGTGAGACCAGGACAGGTCCTCGCTGATGTTGACCCAGAGGAACCTGCCGATGTGAATGGGGGCGTACTCTCTCCCCTGGGACTTCCTGTAGTCCACAATGAGCTTCGTTTAGCTGACGTTGAGGTGGAGGTTGTTATCCTGGCACCATGTTGCCAGTGCACTCACTTCCCCTCTATACTTCGACTCGTCATTGCCAGTGATCAGGCCAATGATTGTTGTGTCGTCAGCAAACATGATGATGTTGTTGGAGCTCTATGTGGCCACACAGTCATGTGTGAACACGGAGTACAGGAGGAGGCTGAGTATGCAGCCCAGGGGGGCACCAGTGCTGAGAGTCAGTGTGGAGGAGTTGATGGAGCCCATCCTCACAGCCTGGGGTCTGCCTGTCAGGAAATCCTGGATCCAGCTGCACAGGGCTGGGTTGAATCCTAGGTCCCCGAGTTTGATGGTGAGGGCACAATGGTGTTGAATGCTGAGCTGTAGTCAATAAACGGCATTCTCACATATGTGTCCCTCTGGTCCAGGTGGGAGAGGGCGGTGTGGAGGGCGATGTCGTCGTCTGTAGACCTGTTTGGGCTGTAGGTGAACTGTAGTGGGTCCAATGTGTCCAGTAGGGAGGAGGTGATGTGTTGGCTTGTGATAGACAGGTTGGATCTTCCAATGACAGGTCCACAGGTCCAATCACCGGTTGGATCTTCCAAGTATTATTATAAAAATGTTTAAGTGCCTGTCATTTTCCAATAAAAGAAGGAAGGGTCACCATGTAGCGCGTGAAGACCGTGAACGCACATTGGTGCCAACTGCCAAGTGTGGAAACTTTCAGTTTGGCCGACATTGAGTTGAACGGGATCAGCCATCTCCTCATTTATGACCCATCATTTAAACAGGTTATTACCTCGGGTGTCAGAATTGCCTGCAATTGATGACCCTTCCTCCTTTTTATGTTTTCCTTGGTTGTAACAAACCCTCTGGTACATCAGGTCACCAGATGAGTGCTTCGGCTATAACCTTAACCCTTTCACTGCCACACAACAGAAGGTTAACCCTTTACTATCACACAACCGACGGTCGGGTCGTGTGGCAGTGAAAGGGTTAAAAATAGACTGAAAAGCTTCAGGGCCACACTTCTGTTGTTGTTGTTGTTGTTTGAAGTTGGTGAAAGGAGTAGCACAGTTTTTACAATGTGTGGCAAAAAGTGCTCACCAGTGAGACCATAAGTGAGGCTCCCCCTACCGATTTGCTGCAGACACAATAGCCCTCTGACCCACAGACACATAGCCGTGGCGTGTATAGTTGTTTACAGACCACAGAACAGACCTGCTAGCTGGACATTGTCCAGAGGACCCACACTAGTTGTCTTTAACTCTTCTAACAGTGAGTCACCCATATTCTGCCTTTTTGGGTGCTTGTGTAGCAGCCATGTCGCCTGAGTTGGATAATATTAAATGAATGTGCAGGCAGACATGTCTGCTTTTGCTGTGGTGATAAGAACCTTTTGTATGGCAGTGAATGCTGGACCTTGAAGCCCACCCTGCAGAAGTCCTTGGATGGGTGCTACACCAGAATGATGCGTGTGGTGCTCAACATCAACAGGGATGAGCATGTCACTAATGCAAACTTGTATGGGGGGGTGCTAAAGGTGAGCGATAAAGTGGCAGTCAGGAGAATGAGGCTGGCAGGTCACTGCCAGAGACACCATGAGATGCCAACCAGCAAACTTGTGCTGTGGGAACCAACACACGGGCATCGATCACGAGGACGTCCCACATTAACCTACGTGGACGTACTCAGGAGAGATGCGGGAACAGAAAGCACCGGCGAGCTAGCCAGATGCATGGAGGATCGGGATGACTGGAAGCACCGATGGAGGGCCCGTCCGAGGACGACCTAGATAGATAGATAGATAGATAAGAACGATGTGCCTGGTTATTCTTTTTTTTTAAATCCTTTTTCCCCCTCCCTTTTCCTCCGTTTTTCTCCCATCCCCATGTTAGTCGTTATGCCAATTCCCAATCCCCTTCCTGGTTGCTGCGCACCTACCCCCTACGGTCGGTCTGGGAGAGTGGAGGCTATCACGTGCTTCCTCCGACACACGTCCAGCCAATCAACCGCTTCTTTTCACCTGGCAGCACGGACTCACTGAGAGGGTGTAACGTGTGGAAGGATCACACTACCCCCCTTAGATCCTTTCCTCGCTGAGCAGGCGCCCCGACCGAACCGCAGGAGTCGCTGTTTACAACGACCAGGACCCACCCACCAGCTTTCCCACCCTAACACTGCCAATTGTGTTTAGTATGAACGACCAGCCAAGCTGGTAGCAATGCCGAGAGCTGGGCTCGAACCCAGCATCTCCTGCACTAGTGGCGAGCGCCTTGCCCACTGCGCCACTTAGCCGCCCGTGCCTGGTTATTCTTGATGGACGGCTTGTTCCGGTCTCTGCTTGTGTGCGCCGTGCAGTCGCGGTGTGGTGCGTTGTTGTAGTCTATTTGTGGTTAACATCGCAGTGGTGAACTATGTGTCATATATTCATCATGCCTCGTTGGGTTTCATGTTCTTCATGCCGTACTGTTGTTATATTAGTCGTACGGCAGTCTGGCCGTGCCTCCTTGTAAACAGCGTAATGTAAACTGAACCGTCGGTCACAATTGCCTCCTGGTGTGCCTCCCTCCTGTATTCTGATTCAGACTCTATTTAATTTTTTTCAATTACGCTACAACACAAATAACGCCCACTTTTTGTCATTTTTTTAATAAATTGTAAATGGTGCATTTATATAGCACTTTTATCCAAAGCGCTTTAAAATTTGTTCCTCACATTTACCCGTTCACTCACACCGATGGCGGAGGCAACCATGCAAGGTCTCCCCAACAATGCCTTTCTATATTTTTCTCCCATCCCCCAATTTAGTCGTTATGCCAATTCCCTTCCTGGTCATTGCTCACATTGCCCTACTGTCGGTCTAGGGAGGCTGTAGACTATCGCATGCCTCCTCTGATACATGTGGAGTCGCCAGCCGCTTCTTTTCACCTGCCAGTGAGGAGTTTCACTGGGAGAACGTAACGTGCAGAGGTTCACGCTATCTCCCCCAGATCCCCTCCCTGCTGAACAGGCGCCCCCCCGACCGACCAGTAGGAGTCGCTGTTTGCAATGACCAGGACACATACCCCACCGGCTTCCCACCCGCGAACACTGCCAATTGTGTTCGTAGGGAAAAGGTAGGACTTACAAGAGCCCCTAGACACTCCTAGGCTATGTTCTTATTTGAAGTGTTGAAAGCCCTTTATCTGGTTATTGATAAGCACAGTCTTGCATTGCTCACACATCTATCAATAATGCCATAGACGCAACCTTTTCAGACAAATGTGGAGAGGAGTCATAATCGTCTTACCATAGGCTGTTACAGAATGACAACATTCAAGGAATCATCCTTTAGAGTTGGCATTTTGTTTAAGATATCAATGGATGACTATGAAGGAACATTGGTACAAAGCACAAGTTACCCAAACTGTCAATCCGACCCAGGTCCAAGACCCAAGTGCGTCAAACGGCCACCACGTGCCTCCCGATCATTACATAAAAGTTTCATAAAAAACAAGTTATTTCCAATTTGACTGGCCAACACAGGCTTTGATCCCGAAAGGATCAGAGATTAGTCATGATCATCCCCCAAGTCTCTTGATTATGTGGACTCGGTATCACCTTGTATAATTATTTTGTAGTTTAATCAAAGAAAATATTACAAGATTACTTGTGGTCTTCAGGGGGGGTGGGGCATTTGGTTATCTCCTCCATTCAACTCCCCCATCTGTTGAAAGTCAACTATTATCTGCAGTTCCATCAAGTCACAGCATACAAATGGGTCTCCCATCAACCTAACGCAACGCACCTACCGTCTTCACAGAGATGGTGGTAACTAAGCGCTATAAAGGGGCATCATGCCAGCATCACTGCCAGCTTCATAGGTGATCATGGCAGCAGTAATTGTTGCCAGACGCAGGCATCGTAATGCCAGGCGTGCCCGTGAAAGAATATTTCGAAGGAGAATATCACTTTTTCATTTAAGTGAGACCGAAATCATCCGGAGACACAGGTTGCCAGCTCAAGCAATCCTTGATCTACTGGATGAAATCAAGGATGATATTGAGCCAGCCACCCAGAGATCCCATGCAATCGTATTTATTATTTAAATATTGTTATTTAATGTTGTCGGTTTTCCCAATGTTGTCGGCGTTATTGATTGATTGATTTTGAAACGAGATTTTGATTTTGCATCATGCTGCAACTTTTATTTGTGTTATGCATTGCTCTTGCTGCTTGTTTTATTATGTATTCATTATATAAAGCACATTGAACTGCAATCCTTGTATGAAAGGTGCTATATAAATAAAGACTATTATTATTATTATAATGAAAAATACTGTTATCTCTATGCCTCATTTCGGGTTTATTTTTCCCCTTCCTGATATCTGCCAACAGCTCTGTCAGGTGCAGACTGCTCCGCGAGCAAACTGTGCTGGAGCAGATCAGGAGCTAACTGCACACATATGGGCGTATCTGCGCTAAACCACATTGCATGCGTGCACCACGAAGGATAATAATGATGATCTAGCGTTGATTTCAGGAAGATCCGATAATCAGGCGAAAAATGACAGCGTGTTTATTGAATTACACAAAAATGCTGTTTTCGTGTCTTTTCCCTGGAATTACTCAGAAGCAACCAAACTATATTCATATTCAAAACGGAAATGTACGGATGAAAAAATAATAATTTTTTTGCACGTTGACCAGAAGCAACTCAATGAGACTCGACGGCGTTATTTGACCCATAGCTATACTATAAAATATAGGTTTAGCTCTACAAACTACAACTACGTTTACATGGGGTTAATGAACCCGGAAGGGGCGTGGCACTCAATGTGTTACGGGTGCAATTAGCAATTAGCACCGCGCAAGGGCCAATTATAGCCCTCCTTTGCTACCGAGTGGACATTTTGTAATATTTGTCATCCGCGACAGTGGCTTGGGAGGTAGAGCAGTTGTCTGGTAATCCAGAAGTTCCCGGTTCGATTCCCGGGCAGTGTGTCGAAGTGTCCTTGAGCAAGACATTTAACCCCTAATTGCTCCAGATGAGCAGGTTGGCACCTTGCATGGTTGCCTCCGCCATTGTTGTGTGAGTGAATGGGTGAATGTGAGGAACTAAATTGTAAAGCGCTGCCGCTTTGGATAAAATAGATATATAAATGCAGTCCATTTGTTGTGTTTAGGTGAAGGAGCCATCAATGTGGCAATGGGTCAGAACAGAAGCCAAGTGAATGGACCAATTGGAGCCCCCGGGCAGTTGAGGATGGATGTGGGCTTCCCCGGCCAGCCAGGTCCAGGTATGATACTATGGTCTTAAAGGTGACTGGAGTTCAGATTCAACCCCTTGTATCTGTAAAGGGGGACTGAAACTTGTGATCAGATTTGAGAGAAAAGTTTGGTATTAGTTGTACACCGTGGCATCTACACAGCACATGCAAGTAAGCACACAACGATGGATCCTTTTTCATTTCTGTAGGCTTCTACTGGCATGTTATAAATGGCTCATCTGAAGTAGATTTAGATAGTTTCGTTGTTGGGCTCATGTAAAATATTCAGTTGGGCTTATTTCAAAATTCTTGAATGAAAATTATACTCAAAATCAAACTCTAGATTATATGCATTTCATAAAAATTTAATGATATAAAAAATACACCAGAGACTGTACATTTTTAACAGATATTAGACTTAGTACTAAATACTTGATTGTTTATAAGCATAATGACAAATCATCGAACTCTAGATTATATGCATTTCATAAAAATGTTATGATATAAAAAATACACCAGACTGTACATTTTAACAAATATTAGACTTGGTACTAAATACTTGATTGTTTATACGCATAATGACAAATCCATATTTCTGTTTGTTAGGAGGCATGAGGATGGCAAACCCATCAATGGTTCCCCCTGGTCCTAGCATGGCAGGTCAGGCTATGGTTCCAGGTGGCAGTGGACAGATGCACCCCCGAGTCCCGAGACCATCCTCACAGACAGGTTTGGGAGATCATTTATTTTCTTCTCAAATTGCTCTGTAGTTACTTAACAATGTGATCTTCGTGGCAGTTAGTTAAGCGGCTGACGTTATGCTCCTTCCTCAGACGTGATGGATCCCATGGTGTCTGGTATGTCGGTTCAGCAACAGCAGCAGCAACTCCAGCACCAGCAGGTAGGCCCCCACGGTCCCGGCCCCATGCCCCCCCAGGCAGCCCACCACATGCAGGCGCTGCAGGCCGCCAGGCAGCTCAACCCCGCCGCCCTGCAGCAGCTTCAACAACAACAGCAGCAGCACCAACAACAGCAGCAGCAGCAACAGGCCCAGCACCAAGCTCAGCTCTCTCAGCTCGGACCCAGACCCCCGTTCAACCCCTCGGGCCAGATGGCCGTGCCTCCTGGCTGGAACCAACTGCCCTCTGGCGTCCTCCAGCCTCCTGCCGCACAGGGAGGCCCCGCCTGGAGAAAGCCCCCACCCCAAGCCCAGATGGGCCAACGCCCACCTTCCCTCGCCACAATTCAGACTCCCAACCATCCTCCACCCCCTTACCCTTTTGGCAGCCAGCAGGCTGGGCAGGTGTTCAATCCCATGGGACAGGCACAGTTACAGCAGCAGGCGGGGATGGGACAGTTTGCAGCACCCCAGCCTAAAGGCCCCCAGACTGGGCCTGGAGGGGTCGTAGGACCCCCAAGACCCCCTCCACCCCTTCCACCCACCTCCGGACCGCAGGGGAACCTCACGGCGAAGTCCCCTGGTTCCTCCTCGTCCCCTTTTCAACAGGGCTCACCTGGGACCCCTCCTATGATGGCCCAGCGACCTACAACCCCACAGAATTTCCCCCAGGGGGTAGGGTCCCCTGGGAGGGCAGTCCTCGGACAACAGGGTAACATGCAGCAAGGGTTCATGGGAATGCCCCAGCATGGGCAGCCAGGGGCTCAGGTTCATCCAGGCGGAATGGCAGGGATGCCTAAACGTCCCTTGGGGTTCCCGAATATGCCAGGGAACCAGAACTTTGTCCAGGGTCAGGTGGCTGCTAGTACCCCGGGAACCCCTGGAGGAGGAACAAACCAGCAGCTACAGAGCAGCCAAGTCATGACTCACACAGGAGCTCAGCCCCCAGTCTCCACACCCAACACACTGCAGGGACCAACCCACGCCCAGCCCAATAGTATGGGCGTCCACAGCGGTATGGCAGGCCAGTCTCCCGGTACCACCGCTGGGCAGAGCATAGCCCAGCCACAGCCTGGCCTGCAGACCCAGATGATGGGCCTCCAGCATCAGGCCCAGCCCGTGCCCTCCTCCCCCAGCCAGATGGTTCAGAGTCAGGGTGGCGGTCAGACCATCCTCTCCAGGCCCCTCAACCAAGGGCAGAGAGGCGGGATGACCCCACCCAAGCAAATGATGCCTCAACAAGGCCAGGGGGTGATGCATGGGCAGGGTCAGATGGTTGGAGGCCAAGGGCACCAGGCCATGCTCCTACAACAACAACAACAACAACAACAACAGCAGCAACAACAACAACAGCAGCAGCAGCAGAACTCAATGATGGAACAAATGGTTGCCAACCAGATGCAGGGCAACAAGCAGGCATTCGGGGGTAAGGTTCCTGCTGGGGTCATGCCAGGCCAGATGATGCGGGGTCCCTCTCCAAATGTCCCAGGGAACCTGGCTCAGTTCCAGACCCAAGTCGGCCAGCAGCAGATGACCCCGCAGCAACAGCAGCAAATGGCTCAACTCCAACAGCAGCAGTTACAGCAGCAACAACAGCACCAGTTACAACAGCAACAACTACAACAACAACAACAGCAACAACAACACCAACAAATGGGTCAGCAGCCACAGCAGGTTCCCATGGGTGGAAACCCCAACCAGGCCATGGCCATGCACGGGCAGCAGATGCGGCTCCCTGCTGGTCATCCTCTGGTCCAGCAGCAGTTACAGCAGCAGCAGCTTCAGCAGCAGCAGAAACAGCAGCAGCAGGCCATGCTCCAGCAGCAGCAACAGGCGGCTCAGCAGCATCAGCAACACCCTCTGGGGGACCCAGGTGCTGGGACCGGGGACATGGGCGTCCAACAGATGCTCCCCGACATGCAAGGGCAGCAACAGCAAGGCATGATGGGGGGCGGCCCTCAGCACATGCAAGTGGGTAACGGCCACTTCCCGGGGCACGGCATGAACTTTAACCCCCAGTTTCCGGGTCAGATCATGGGCGGGCCGTGTGGACAGGCGGGCGGCTTCCCCATCAACAAGGACGTGACGCTGACCAGCCCCCTGTTGGTCAACCTGCTCCAGAGTGACATCTCCGCCAGCCAGTTCGGGCCGGGGGGCAAGCAGGGGGCGGGGGGGCCAGGCCAGGCCAAAGCCAAGAAGAAGAAGCCACCGCGGAAGAAGAAGCCCAAGGTGGGGGAGGGGCAACAGCAAGCGGAAGGACTCGGGTAAGGATTGTGTGTTGTGCGTTTTTCTTTATGTTGGGGCAATAGGTGATGGAAAGAAGTGGCGCAGTGGGCAAGGCGCTGAGTGGCGCAGTGGGCAAGGCGCTCGCCACTAACGCAGGAGATGCTGGTATCGAGCCCAGCTCTCTGCGTTGCTACCGGCTTGGCCGGTCGTCATACTAACACAATTGGCAGTGTTAGAGGGTGGGAAAGCCGGTGGGTGGGGATTGGACGTTGTGGACAGCGACTCGTACAGGTCGAGGTCGGTTGGTGAGCCTCCCACGCGTTACTCCTCGTCACTGAGAGATCGCGCTGTTCAGGTGAAAAGATGCGACAGCTGCCTCCTCGTGTACTGGAGGGGACACGTGATGCAAGGCTTGGTCCTCACTGCAGCCGACCAGTGGGAGGCATAGTCTAGCAACGTTCGGGACAGGGGAGGGGAGAATTGGCAAGGCGAAATTGGGATGGGAGAAAAATAGAAAATAAGGAGAAAAAGTGGATAAAAAAAAGGATTTTATGTGATTTTCCATCTGCTTAGGTATGGAAAATCATATTTAATGATCCAATGGACCTCAAACCCCACCCTCTTTTCTTGATCCTCCAATTACAACTGTTACTTCCTTCCAGACCAAAAAAGAGGTAGCAACAGTTGTGATTGAAGGATTAAGAAAATAAATCTTGATTTGAAATGGGTCAGTTGACATTGATTGTTTTGGACTGCCTGGTAATCTAGTCTAATGCATTAGCAAAATGAAAATGTAAACTTAAAATAATATTTTCATATATTTCTGTAATCATTTTGTAAGAAATTTGATTCAAAATATTTTCTTTATCATAGATTTGGAACAAACTGATCATAATTAACTATACATATCGTGTGTTGCCCAGCCCTTCGTTAGGTTGTGTGGCTTTGGCATCGGCAATCGAATGATCCTTCATCAGTGTTGTTGCCCTGTTGATTTGCAGAGGTCTGGACGTGCCTGCTGGTCTGGAGGACTCTGAGCTGCCAGCGCTGGCTGGAGAACAGAGCGTGGGTTTGGACAACTCGGGCCCCAAGCTCTCTGATTTCACCAATAGGCCTGCGGGTGAGTGATGGTGTTTTATTTAATTACATTTTTTACATTTGGGCAGCTGTTGATTTGGGCAATCCGTGATCCAAATGTAAACAGACGGGTAACCCCACCACCGAACATGCTAAATATATATATATATAAAATATTTCTAGTTGATACAAACACTAAACGGATGAATATGAGTTTTTTTAAATTGTATTTTGTGTCTGTAAAATATTTGTTTAGGTTGGTAATGCTTATAAACATTGGATTGGAATAGAGCTATATTCTGACTTGTGATGGGTTAAGAATGTTCCAAAAAGCAGATTTTCCATCTACAGATAAAACTCTTCAAGAATGCATGTCAATATACCCTGCATTTATGTGTTAAAAAAAAATCACACATAGTGGCTTTAAACTGACACTGAAACTTCTCAAGTAGCAGGGTTGCAAAGGTCCTTGAAGTGCTTAACCTCTTCCGCCTGTGCGGTCCGGGGCCACACCGCAAATGACATCACGTCATAAATCAAGCTCTCCAGTTTGACATAATTATATATATATATTTTCTTTTAACGTATTCAAGAATAAACATAACCATGTCACAACAGCAGTTATAATGTATATTCTCATCAATACGTTTGTTTACCAATAGGTTAAAGTGTTATTAGTGCGATTTTAGTTTTTAAAAAGGTGTTGTTATCACGGAAATCTGCCATTTTGAATTACCGGCTGTCTGCGAATGTAGTCATTTTGAGAAGAGGACATCCAGAGCTTTCAATGAGCATTGGAATTTTTCAAAACTACACTTCTCAAAGGCCTCTAGCTTTCTTCAAGCAAATTACTTCCTGATTATTATTTTTTATTTTTCTTATTACTCAGGATTATATACCACAAAACTGAACGTTATTGGCATATATTGGAGCGCAGTTAGTTTGTCTCCCCTATTTTGAGCATTTAGCAACCATTCGATTTGAAATTAGTTGCAAAATGGCGGCGCTCTTGCAAGAATAAAAATCCTACTGTACATACAGTAGATCTCATTATCTGTTCTTCATGCATGCTATTCTATATTTTATAATAATTAGGGGAGCACGATATAGATTTTTTTGATATCGATAACTTTCTGCTCTCAAGGTCGATACCGATAACCGATAATATATATATATATATTTATTGTATTATTATTATTATTTAAAAAATTTGTATTCCTGTAGTTTTGACCTAACCAGATTTATCATGACATGAGCGTTACTACTATGAACAAAACAAAGCCAAGACAACAGTTTTGACTTTTCAAATAAAGTTACCATATTTATTTTTCCAAATGGAATTATGAACCTGGGCTCTAAATGACGAAGTAGCCGACAGAATCATTTGTGTTCGATGAGGGAAAAGGGCTGGTCGTCAAGTGCCATCATTTCTGTGATCAAATTAGAGATTGCTTGAGTCCTTGGGTCATCTCTGTGTCAAACGTCTTTAATTTTGCAAACGCCTCGTCAATAGGTACAAGCCCCGCCGGTTCCCTTGCAGCTGGCTTTGGATTCGCAGCAGCTTAGCCTTTAGCTGCTCGCGCGTCGTCGTCGGATTTTAATACACCATCGTAGTGGTGGTGATGTTTCAGGTGACTTATTAGGTTGGCTGTGTTATAGCTTGTTGCCCCTTTCCCTCCTCGTGGAACTTCTGCATTTGTTACAAATAGCAAGCAAACTGTTTTCCTCTGAAACTTTGAAAAAGTCCCACACTACCGACGCCATATTTGTTTACTATCTGAGTGTGCTGCTTCTGAAAGTTACGTGACTACGTCACAGCCAGGCATGAGAAAGGGAGCGCTGGATTTGTGAAAAACTCCCTCTTCCTAAACCACACGCTATCAGTCGTACCACCGTACTGGCAAAACGGGAGGAGCCTACAGTAAAAACAAACGCCCTTCATCCCAATCTACCCACACCGCATTTTTTTAACCAAAAAATATATTATATATTATCGGAGCTATCAATAATTTTATCGGGTTTATCGGGATGACGTCATAATTGCTGATATCGGCCCGATAATTATCGTGCATCCCTAATAATAATATTTCAAATTGCATTGGTCCGGATGGGAGAATTCAGTACTGTATCTACAAAACCTTCTGTTTAATCATCTTCCCTTTATTCATTTCCTTAGATTTTTAGTACACGTGATCTCAAGAAGGTACTGAACGAGCTCAGTGGCTCAGTTTTTCATGCCTGGTCATTTTTAGCATGGTGTTATTCACAAAAATCATTATTCATATTCTCCTTTGTTTCATCACAATTTTTTTTTTTTTATTCTCTTTTTCCCCCTTCTTTTTCCATTTTCTCCCCTTCCAATGTTAGTCGTTACGCCAATTCCCAATCCCCTTCCTGGTCGTTGCGCACTCTACCCCCTACCGTCTGTCTGGGAGGGCGGAGACTATCACATGCTTCCTCCGACACATGTGTACCCAGCCCACCACTTCTTTTCACCTGGCAGCGCGGACTCTCACTGGGAGAGTGTAACGTGTGGAAGGTCACACTACCTCGCTCCAGATCCTTCCCTGCTGTCCAGGCGCCCCGACCGAATTGTAGGAGTCGCGGTTTACAACGACCCGGACCCACCCACCGGCTTCCCTCCCGCTGACTCTGCCAATCGAGCCAGTATGACGGCCGGCCAAGCCGGAGGCAACGCTGACAGCCGGATTCGATACCAGTGTCTCTTGCGTTGGTGATGAGCGCTTAGCACCCAGCCGCCCCTGTTTCATCACAATTTAAGAAAGCCTAGTAATGGACACAATATTTCTGACACTGGGAATACATTCACTGAGGTCCATAAATGTCCCTAGATACCAAGAACATGCAAATGGACCTTGTAGAAGTGGAGCAATATTCCATTTAATTAGGTATGTATTTTAGGCGGATTTTCAGAAAATAGGGCTCCGGGCTTAAGAGGTTAAAGTGCTTGATAAGAAAAAAGTCAATGCCTGGAATTCCTTGAAAACAGAATTTTTTAACAAGGTGCTTAAAAAGTAATTGAAATTAAAATCAACCATTCGCATTGAATGTTTTGTTCATCCATGATAAAAAATGTCAGAATCAAGAAATATAAATATTTTTATTTAAAGTGTAACTAATTGTCGGAAATTGGTTTTAAGCTTTAAGCTTTAAGATTTTTTATTTTATCTACTTTTTCTCCCCATTTTCTATTTTTCTCCCATCCCAATTTCGTATGATCCAATTCTACCCTCCCCTGTCTCGAACGTTGTTAGACCATGCCTCCCACTGGTCAGCTGCAATGTGGACGAAGCCTTGCATCACGTGTCCCCTCCGGCACACGAGGAGGCAGCCGTTGCATTTTTTCACCTGTACAGCGCGATCTCTCAGCGGCGAGGAGTAACGCGTGGGAGGCTCACGCTGCCCCCGTTGCTTCCTGATTCTGCTGTACAGGCGCACCAACCGACCTGTAGGAGTCGCTGTCCACAATGTCCGATCCCCACCCACCGGCTTTCCCACCCCCTAATACTGCCAATTGTATTAGTATGAACGACCAGCCAAGCCGGAAGCAACGCCGAGAGCTGGGCTCGAACCCAGCATCTCCTGCGTTAGTGGCAAGCGCCTTGCCCACTGCGCCACTTAGCCGCCCCAGATTTTATTTTTCTATAAAAAACAGCATTTCAAAGTTAATTGTATCCTTTTAACTCATTCAGCGCCGCGGGTCTAGAGCATATTTGTTCCTACTCTAAGAGATAGGAATGCGTGGCGGTGTTTGCAGGGCTATATCTATATTCTATATTATAGCAATGGATACAATACTATGGCTCATTTGACATCAACTATCCATCGTTCAATATGTAAAAAATAATCAATTTTTTCATGTATACGTTCGCGTGTTATACCGTGGTGAATATAAGTATAGTTTCAGAGTGATCCTGGTTAATTCCAGAAAACGGCGCTATGGAGCAACACGTGAATTTTACTAAAAGTGTTGGTGTTGCTCGCCTGGACACGCTATTATTTCCAAATCAAATGTACATAATGGGTATTATGTTTCATCATGAATGCATGAAAGGGGGGGGGGGGGGCGTTTTTAGATTTTTTGATCGTCATCAAAGGCATACGTTCTGGAGTACGTTACACATGGTCGTTGTGATCGATGTGAAATCATGGTTGGATCAAAGCAGGATTGATATCATATAGTCCTTACCTTCACTAGGAGGTACCCCAAAAAGAATATTCCAATTCTAATCGCGATTTCCAATATTGGTGTCCATCGTGTCGCCAACATAATCCACCACAACACATTGGACACGTTTCAATGTCATCGAGTGAACCACTAGACTCGCCTGACCAAAAAAACTGTGCACGGAGTGAATTAAACGTAACACCGGGTGTGAAAAAAAGGTTTCGAAGGGTGGGTGATACTGCCACCTACCCGGATGTGGCCGGTATTGCACTCTAGCGATCTCAGAGTGGTTCCCTATGGTAACCCCGATGTCCGTGTGAGAGAAATTAATAAAAATATCGAATAAAAGAAATAACGATGAAAACCCGACTATACTCTGGTCTGGCGCTGAACGGTTGGCGAGTTAACCCGACTATCCTCTGGTCTGGCGCTGATTTTTTTTTTTTTTTTTTTTCCACATTTTCTCCCATCCCAATTTCGTATCATCCAATTCAACCCTCCCCTGTCACGAACGCTGTTTCTTGCCTCCCACAAGCCGGCTGCAATGTGGACTAAGTCATACATTGCACAAGTCCCATCCGGTACTTGAGGTAACAGCAGTCGCATCTTTTCACCTGCGCAGCTCGATCTCTCAGTGGCGAGGAGTAACGCGTGGGAGGCTCACGCTGCCCCCGACACTTCCTGATTCTACTGCGCAGGCGCACCAACCGACCTGTAGGAGTCGCTGTCCACAACGCCCGATCCCCACCCATCAGTTTCCCACCCCCTAATACGGTCAATGTGTATTAGTACGGACGACCAGCTAAACTGAAAGCAAATGTGGAGCGCTGGGCTCGAACAGGCAAGCCCAGCGTCTCCAGATTTCATGGCGAGCGCCTTGCCCACTACGCCACGTAGCCGCCCTTGGTCTGGCGCTGATTGAGTTAAATGCCCTTTTAACTCAATGGACGCCACGCCAACCAGGTTTATATACGTGTTTGGCGGACAACAGTTGAACGCCAACCACGTATATATAAGTTATTTGATAGTTTTTCCTTTTTTTCCGATTTTAATATCCTATTCATTGTCAGCGACCCATATGTTGCCAGTAGAAGGCATACTGCGACGCAGAGGGTGCAGTACCGGCCAGATCCTCCCAGGTGGCGGTATCGAGCACCCTTTAAAACCTTGTATCTTGGCCTGTGCGCGTGTAGTCTTTTACCAACGGAGTTGCAGTTCCGCGTTCGGGTTCCGTGATCTGATTGGCCACTGACGTTTCTCTCTGCGCCAATCGCGTTACGCCTATTTCTGCCTCTAACAGCCTGCTAGCTAGCTAGCGCCTAGTTCTATCACTGGTTAAGCTTGGCGACTCTTTCGAAGTTGGTTAAGGTTAGAGTTTGAAATCAGGGCTGGTGGTTTATCGCCCTGCTCTAAGACAAACTCTAACCAACTTCGAAAGAGTCGCCAAGCTTAACCAGTGATAGAACTAGGCGTCACGCGATTGGCGCTGAGAGAAACGTCAGTGGCCAATCAGATCGCGGAAAACTGCAACTCTGTTGGTAAAAGACTACACGCCTCAAATGTCTCCGGGTCAGCTTTTTTTTATATATATAAGCTGAGCGGTTATAACAGTCGGAGTGAGAAGGATCAAATGCTCCCGATGCATGATGTGTGGTGGATTATGTTGGCGACACGATGGACATCAATACTTGGAATCGCGATCAGATAATTGGAATATTCTTTTTGGGGTACATCCTAGTCAAGGTAAGGTCTATATGATATCAATCTTGCATTGATCCAACCATGTCTTCATATCGATCCGAACGTGTGTGTGTAACGTTACTCCACAACGTATGCCGTTGGTGACGATCAAAGCTTAAAAAAATTACCCCCCCCCCCCCCCCTTTCATGCATTCATGATGAAACATAATACCTATGATATAGATTTGATTTGAGAATAATAGCGGGTCCAGGCAAGAAACGGCAACGGTTATAGAATAATACACGCATAAGGCTATTCCTCAGCATTTCGGGAATGATTCCAGACCAATCTAAAACCATATTCACCACGGTATAAAACGGGAATGTATGGATGAAACAATTATTTCTTTTTCACATATTGAACGATAGATATTCTATGTCAAATGGGCCATTCTATAATATAGAATATAGTTATAGCTCTACAAACAAGGTGACTCACTCCTATCTTTTAAAGCGTGGCAGTGCTACCACAGGGCCAAGGCTAATGGCTGGCAGCCAATGAGTTAAAATGAAAGAGTACTTGGAAAAGTCCTTGAAAGTCCTTGAATTTCATTTTGCAATGTCTGTGGGAACCCTGAAGTAGTGCATTCAATTTGAATCTCTGGCATTCTACTGCTCGTCTTAGGCTTCCCTGGACAACCTGGAGACCAGAGAGTGTTGCAGCAGGTACCCATACAGTTCATGCAGCAGCAACAACAACAGCAGCAACAGCAACAACAACAACAACAAATGCAGCACATGCAACATCAACAGATACAACAGCAGCAAATTCAACAGCAGCAACAAATGCAACAACAAATGCAGCAGCAGCAATTGCAACAGCAGCAATTACAACAGCAGCAGCAGATCCAGCAACAGCAGCAGATGCAGCAGATGCAGCAGATGCAGGGGCTCCAGGGGGCTCAAGGACAGCAGGGAGTGGCTGGGCTCCAGGCTCCAGGGCCTCAGGCTCCAGGGCAAGGACAGCCTCAGATGCACCCACACCAACTGCAGCAGCAGCAACAGCAGCAGCAGCAACAACAACAACAACAACAGCAACCTCAGCAACCACACCTGCAACAGCAACAGGTGAAGTCATTGTTAACTCCTAATATTGAGAGAGCTCTATAGGGAGGTGTAGTCTGACGTCACTTTAGTTTCCCGCGCAGTCCACCCGTATAGGGATTCATCATTCTCGAAGTCAACTTCCTGTCTGTTGTTGCTAGGCAACTGCAGCGTGGGGGGAAACTGCCCCGCCTGGTACATTGTGTACGGTTCATTTAGTGCAGAAACGGATCGTTAAAGCGTCAAATTAAAGACTATCAAGCGGAATTTTCTTCAGTCCTTCACCATGCCAAAGAGCTGCTGTGTTACGCGTTGTACTAATGACAAAAACAGAAATCCAAATCGCAAGTTTTATACCATCACAGAGGAAAAAGTGGCTGGTGGCTAACGTTCGGCTAACTCGCTCTGTGTTGTGGTCGTGGTAGCTACATGCTAAGCGAACGTTAATTACATAATATCGAACCGATAGGAGCTTATCTTATCTAATCTTACGTGGATGTTTGATCGGGTAGTGGCACACGTGGTACCACCACGTAAGATTAGACAAGATAAGCTCCTATCGGTTCGATATTATGTAATTAACGTTAGCTTAGCATGTAGCTACCATGACCACAACACAGAGCGAGTTAGCCGAACGTTAGCCACCAGCCACTTTTTCCTCCGTGATGCATCAGCTGGTATTATATAAAACTTGCGATTTGGATTTCTGTGTTTGTTATTAGTACAAAATGTAACACAGCAGCTTCAATTTGGGTATTCGAGAGATGGCCATGTCTGCAGGTGTTTTGTATGGACATTATGTCAAGTCAATCAGGGGGAGATCTTTGACTCATATCTCGCCTTAGAATCACCAGAAAGGCTTTCGAAATAGTGAAATGCCATGTTGGCCTCAATATTTTCAAAACAAATCGTATGAAAATGTTATGAAATGAACAAGAATGTGATAAAACATGTAATAAAAACGGACCTCAACGCATGCATTTGATGGTAGAAATCCGTATGGTCCCCCTATACCAAGATGGCGGCGGTCTCGTGACATCAGAGTGTCTTCGAGAATTGGGAAAATGTATTATCGGCTATTGTAACAATTCTGCCTCATGAACATTGGCATGCTTTCCATTTTTGCACAAAATGAGTTCCCTTCTATCACTAACATTATTGGGCATTTTTGGTTGAAATAAAATTATACATAATTATTTTACGATTAATTGCGAATTGTTTCATGTTGAGCTATAGATTGTGGATGAATACACACAGAAAGGTACACCATGCCAATGTTCATGCTTTATTTGTTTTAAACGAGACGATTTAGAAATGTGTAAATACATTGCAATTTCACGCAAAGGTGGACCGGCCGGAAAAGACAATGATGTAACCACTACACCTCCCTATTTACACGCACCGATGCATCTTAACACTATGGTCGCCAAAAACGCCGTAGCACGTCTTTCCCCGCCATGCTCATTCTGCCAAAGACGCCGTACCACGTCTTTGATATCAATATTTCAAAAATCTGTGATCGAAATCATATTTCTCCCCCGGAGACTTGAGATCTACTGTTGATCCCCTCTCAACTCTCCAACGGTTCAAGAGCGCCATCTGGTGGCTTATCGGCGGATCGCCCAGAGCGGAAACAGGAAATGGAAGCTGGTGCTCATTACAATTCGGTCCGATCACTCGGTAATAGTCCCAGGACTCGAGCTAGACACAACGGATAGCAATCCGTTACCAATAACTCGATAAACAACATGATTTGGACGTATATACTATTATACAACCTGGAAATGGATCGCATATTTCTACATCCCTTAATAGGAATATTTCGGTTCCACGCTCATCGCCCAACGCTATGAGGAAGCTACGGTAAGATTCAGCGTTATTTTTTAACGTGTTCGATACTAACTGCTCTAATGATCATATCACCCACACTAGATGAATCATCTAACGTTGGCCACGGAATTATAAACGACTCCCCCCCCCCCCCCCCCCCCCATCCGGTCAACATCAGATGATCAGTAGTAACTTCTAGTAGCACGTCCATTTGAAATGTTTTATCTCGCGCAGATTCCTATCAAACTGTATTTGATCATCAATATAATGCATTTGGGGCTATAAATCACGTTCTGGAGAAAGCTGCGGAAAACGATAAAAACATACTTATACTTTAGACCGTATTTTAGTATGAATATGTGAATGAAAAAGTATAACGTTGCTACACCCTGAACAATAGATACTTGACGTTGAATGGGCCATAGTAATGTCAATTTAGCAATACAATTTAAAAAGTTATAGCCCTGCAAAGAAGGTAAACATCCCCATAGACAAATAGAGCTGGCGGAGGATGGTATATTAAGAATATAAGCCTGGCGACCAAAGTGTTAAATTGGAGTTGTCAGCCAACGACGGCAAACATTGTTAGTCTGCAAAACAAGTGGCAACGTCGACCAACGGGACGAAGGTCTTGTTAGCTCCTAGTTGACAAATGATTCACGATGCTTTTGTGTGAAGCCTCATCAGTACTTTTGTCTTATCAATCTAACCTGACGTGCTTGTGTTTGTATGTGATTGTGGTATATACATGTACAGTATACACTGTCGTCACCACTGAAATGTAGCCGGGGATCTGGCGTATCCTAAATCAAATAAAATTAAATGTATTCGTAAAGCCCGCAATCACTTAGGTTAATGTCCCCATAGGCTGGACAAGTCTTCTTTAAACAAGTCAAGAAGAAACATCACAATAAATCAAGAACAAAAAAAAACCATCATGAAATCCAAAACAACACTCCCAGACATACCCCAGCGAAGGTAAGGAAAAACTCACTTATCCTCCGGTCGTGGTGACTTTCAAACGGTGTGCAGACTCTGCCCTACCCAGTCCACCACAGGGGGTATGCTGGTGTGGTCGGATCCACTAATACTAGGAATACGTTTGGATATGGCAAGAGACTGACCTCATGTTTGTATCTGTGTTTGTTTTCTGTTTCAGCAGCAGCAGCAACAGCAGCAGCAGATGATGATGATGCTGAAGATGCAACAGGAACAGGCGAAGAACCGCATGTCCATTCCCCCAGGAGGGCAGCTCCCGCCCAGAGCCATGGTCAACCCCACAGAGGCCCAGAGGATGCCCGTCTCCCAGCAGGGCAACATGCCTGTTATGATCAGTCTTCAGGGGCATGGAGGAGTGCCGCCCTCCCCTGACAAGGCCAGAGGGATGGCGCTCATGGTCAACCCACAGGTAGGTTCTGAAATGTATATAATTTATTATATCCGAGCTCTGGGAAGGTCATCAAAGAGTAGCCGGCTATTCTCGGTCCTCGCTCCACAATGGTGGAACGAACTTCCCACCAGTCGGGACGCGTCTACCTTAATGATAAGCAAGCAGTGCAAAAATGCGGAAGCATTCGTCACCGCACGCCACTACGGTAAAGCGCCTTTCTTTTCAGGCCCGCTTTGGGAGCTGTCGCGCGGAAATAGGCTGTCTATTGCCATTCTCTTTGACAAACTCTAACCTTAACCAGCTCCTTAATAGCGCCTAAACTTAACCGTTCTAACCTTAACCAACTCCGAAACAATGCCTAACATTAACCTTAACCATGCCTAACCTTAACCATAGAAATTATATTGCCATTCTCTTTGACAAACTCTAACCTTAACCAGCTCCTTAACAGCGCCTAAACTTAACCGTTCTAACCTTAACCAACTCCGAAACAATGCCTAACCTTAACCTTAACCTTAACCATGCCTAACCTTAACCGGCGAAAGAATACACGTTAAAAAAAAAAAATCACGTTAAAAAAAAAAATATTCGATGGGATTCGAACTCGCCAGCAAACGAGCCATAGGATCCACAGCCATGTAGTCTTGCCAATTGAGCTATTTCTAGATACTGAATAAGGGGCGGTGACTTATATATATTGAGCTCCGCTCGGATCTCATGCGCATGCGCGGGCACCTCGTGCGAGCACGCCGGCGCACGCACGCACCTGAGCGAGCACGCCGCCGCCGGTGCACGCACGGGGGAAAATGAAAGGTGCATTACCGCACGCCACTACGGTAGAATGCTTCCGCATTCTTGCACTGCTTGCTTATCATTAGGGAAAAGGCAGTCGGGACAACCGAAACCCGACCAATATTGCACACAAAGTACGTCTTGTGGCCCGACGAGAACAGTACCCGTCTGGATGCTTTTAGCACATGCGTACTACAGTCATAGACCCTCTTAGGGCTAGAAGCATACCGTATGATTGAAGCCAAGGCGCTTTTAGCTAGCCATTAGCATGCTAGTGAAATACACCCATTAGACTGTAGTTAGCAAAGCCAAGGCACGTAGCATGCTAGTCCCTAACTAGTTAAATAAAATCACTGTAGCATTGTCCAACTAACACTGTTAACGTTAGCTTGCTAACTACAGTCAAACATGCTAGTGTCTTCAATCTAATCTGCTTCTAGCCCTGAACAGTTTGATACCTGTAAGAGGTGTATAGTAAGTCAACTGTGTAATATAGCCTTTATTTTCAGGTATTAATATTTTCAGATCATCCATTACGTTAGCAATTAGTTCACCGTTGCTCATTGTTATTAGCTCATATGTACAAGAGGGTTTATGACCGTAGTACGCACGTGTTAAAAGCCTCAGTCTTCATCGGACCGGAAAGCGTTCTAGCTATGCATTTCCCATGGTCTCTCCTACGCTTGCTTGCTGCTAATTATGCTAGCTAGCAGAAAGAGTTGTCAGCCAACAAAGACATTGTTACATCAGAGAACTAATGTATTCTCAAAATGGATCACCATTCAACATTATTGAAGATGCCTATGACTATGTATGTCCCCTAACAATTTTTTCATGCTTTTATTTATGACTACAGATGCATTTTGCTACATATTTCTTTAATTACCTTTAATCACAGCCTATCGTGCGATAGCGCGTTACATCTTTTTTTATTGTTGACACTACAGCCCTAATAATTGATCACACTATATAAACTTTCTCAATAAAACATTTTCCCTTGACATTTTGCGTGTGACAATAATGCAGTGGTGTTTAGTTAAGTTTATTAGGATCCCCAATTAGCTACACAAGCTCCAATATACAATAATACTATATACAATAATCAACTGTGAAATAGCTAAGAATACTTACACTGTACTAGGGCTGTACCGAATGCTTCGAAGCTTCAATCATAATGTTGACGTTCAAATTCTAAATCAACATTCGAATTCTTTATTTTTAATAAAAAATAATTTTTTTTTTTTTTTTTTTTGTGTGTGTCTATTCAATCTGTTTAAACCAATAGGGGTTTTCTTCACAGTTGCAGTTAAAGATTAGGCTACACTAATATTATACTATAAGACATCACCATCACTTTCATACCAACCGTGCCCTTATTGGATTATTTATGTTGACGAAACTGATGAGTTATATTCATTAAAGAAAGTTTATTTAATAAAAGAAAAAGACTCATTTAATCAGATTAATCACTTTATTCAAATTGAGGATTTAGTTTAAAAAAATATATATATATATATTATTATAATTTCTTTTTTTATGAAGTAAAACATTTTTTATAGACATTCGAAGCTTCGTTCCAATACTTCAATTGAAGCTTTGAATGTTAAAAAATGACATTCGGTACAGCCCTACACTGTACACAACTATATGCCCACACATTTGTTCATGAACGCCTAATTTAACATCAAACTAAATTGATGTTGATACATAATGATGTTGTTGCAATACAGAGTATTCAACCTCATTACTGTAACTCACTTTTACAATCACATTTGAAAAGCATTACAAACTGTCTGCAGGACACGGGTATATGACCACTAGAGCCCACTGGAATTGTATTATTATTAGAAATTGCCTATGTTAATTAGCTAATTATCTCGCTAATTAGCTACTGGTACGTTATCACCACTCAGTCCTTTATAGCAGCGGTTCTCAAACTATGGGTTGGTCGTGGGTAGGTGACAGTGAAAATATATATATTTTAGACAAATATATATGTTCTGGCAACATATATTGGCTAAATATGCTTAATTTTTATAAATGTGTATTGATAACATAGTGCTGTAATGAAATTTTCTAATAAATATGCATGATCAAGTACAACAATGTGTGCTTTTATTTTGATATTCCTTAATTCCATGTTGAAATTACGCGATACATTAAGTGTCGCCAAAAAAAATCCTGAATTAAATGGGGTCGTGATATAAAAAAGTTTGAGAACCCCTGCTTTATAGTAATCAGAAAATGTAGCACATTAGCACAAAATTTTAAACATATTTTAGGAGGGCATTATTTGCACAAATCAACTAAAGTTAATAGCTATGAACCTTGAGAAAACTATTGGGGTCTAACAAATGTCAGCCTACAAGACTGTTAGAGACCGTAAAAGTAGGCTACTGTGAAGAGTTAGGCTTAGAGAAGGATGTAGTGTAGGGCATACTGATTAAGCCTAAATCTTTATGATTGAATTTCCTAGTAGCCTATAGAAATTACAGTATCAGATTGATGAAAGCGATGTGAAAATAGGGTATTTTTCCGGAAATTATAAAATAATTATTGATATTGATTATTGGCACCACTGGGATGACTGGGCTTCATAATTTGCCCACCTTTCCTTTTGGAGGTTGTATAAAGTTACAGTATGCCCACTACCTCAGCTGAAGTGGATGGTTTAAGTCACTTTGAAAGTAAAAGACAATGATTTAATATGTTTTTATTATGACAAAAACAATATAAAGCACATCAGAGGCAAAAGACAAACAAACATAAAGCTGGACAATGGATTAGGCTTAAAACACACTACCTTTATGGAGATGTATACTGTATATAGAATCCTATCACTGTTTGTTGTTCATTGTTTTATATGCTAATTTAGCATATAACAACTCACCTTTTGCATCCAGGTGGCTTCCAACCTCTTAAAAATAATAATACATATTTTAGAAATATAATATCTTACTGTGATCATTTTGTGGAAGCTGCTATTTCCCCCAATGTTTGTAAGTGGATCCTGTTAATGTGTGAATGTGACAGGTCTTTTGTTTTGGTGATCCTTTTGTGGAAGCTGCTATTTCCCCCAATGTTTGTAAGTGGATCCTGTTAATGTGTGAATGTGACAGGTCTTTTGTTTTGGGTATACATCATAACCAAAGTTGTTCTTCCCTTCCAGCTGGCCGGAGTAGCACGGAGGATGTCCCATCCCGACGTAGGGCAGGGGACAGGGGCCGATGAAGTACCTGGAGGGGTCCACCCCATGCAGGACAGACCTGGAGGCCCAGACATGGGGATGCAGCCTGGAAACGGAGCCCAGCAGATAATGACCAATCAGGGCTCCAATACCCACATGATGAAGCAGGGTCCGGGTCCCTCGCCCATGCCCCAGCACCCTGGAGCCAGTCCCCAGCAGCAGCTACCCACTCAGCCTCAGCAAGGGGGCCCTATGCCTGGCCTCCACTTCCCCAATGTCCCCACCACATCCCAGAGCTCCAGACCTAAAACCCCCAACAGAGCCAGCCCCAGGCCCTACCACCATCCCCTCACCCCAACAAATCGTCCACCCAGCACTGAACCCTCAGAGATCAACCTCTCGCCTGAGAGGCTCAACGCCTCGATCGCAGGACTCTTCCCCCCTAAAATCAACATTCCGCTGCCTCCCAGGCAGCCCAACCTAATTAGGGGTTTCGACCAACAGGGACTCAACCCCACCACTCTGAAAGCCATAGGGCAGGCCCCTCCTAGCTTAACTCTGCCCGGCAACAGCAACAATGGCGGTGGTGGTGGTGGAGGCAACACTAACAATGGCCAGCAGTCTTTCCCTGCTGGCAGTGGAGCAGCAGCTGTAGGGGGTAAACAGGACAAGCAGTCTGGAGGGCAGGGCAAAAGGGCAAGTCCCAGCAACAGCCGGAGATCAAGTCCGGCCTCTAGCCGCAAATCAGCCACCCCGAGTCCAGGGAGGCAGAAGGGGGCAAAGATCGCCCTCACGTGCCCTCCCCACCAGCAGCAGATGATCAACCCTCAGGGGCAGACGATGATGCTTGGCCCCGCCTCGGTGAACCCCGGCCCAGTATCTATGCCCTCACAGGTGGGGATGGGCATGGAGGTCCAACAGATCCAGAATCCCTTCCACGGCATGCAGGGCAACCCTGCCGAGGCAGTGAGGGAAGGGCAGGGCATGGTGGCGGCAGAGCAGCAACGGCCCATGCCGCAGCCCCATCCCCACCCCCACCCCCAGCCTCTGAGGGAGTTATCGGCTCCCAGGATGGCTGGACCGCGAGGTCCTGCGCCTCAAGAGGCTAAGCCCGGCCTGGAGCTGCAACAGGCCGGAGCGTTTGAGAGGCCGCCCGCCACACACCCAGCTCCTGCACAGAACTCCGTGGGCAAGGCCTTACCCGCAGCTACCACCACCCTCAACCAGCTGCTTGATACCCGTGGCATGGCCAACATGCCTCCCAGGCCCGCTCAGAGTGCTCCTGCCAGAGATGTTGTGGCGAAGGGTACCCCTAAGCCTCCTGTAGATCCAGAGAGAACTCTCATTCTCCCCACCGTCTCTCAGAACTCTGGTGTGGCAGCTCCTAATGCTGCTGCTGCTCTGGGTGAACTAGAAGCTAAACCCAAGGCCACTATTACAAACCCCTCTGGCAGTCCTAATGTACAGCTTACATCCATCAACCTCAACCCCAACACTAACTTGAACCCCATTAGAACCCCAAGCCTTAACCCTAACCCCCTCTCCAGCCCCGGTATCAAACCTACACCGAACCCCAGCCCCGCCCTAAACCCTAACGCCGGTGCTACCCTCAATGTAAACCCCAAACCAATCACTTTCAGTCAGAGTAGTACAGCACCAACTATTGGCACTAGTACAAACCCCAATTCTGCTGTCATTCCTAAACCAAGCCCCAGTCCTAAACCTGTTACCAGCGTCCCCTCAATCCTACAGATTCCTGCCTCATCCGCCACCATCTCCCCCAGCCAGATCACGGTGTTTGTCACCTCCAACCAGATCACCTCCACGTCGACCCCCCAGGCACCCCCGACTATGGTCTCCACCATGATGGCTGTCCCCAACAAGAACATCAGACCTCAGGATGTCAGACAGCAGACCCCCATCTCCCGTCCCCCTCAGTTCATCGCCACCACGCCTGTATTTATCAACCCCATTTTCCAGGTCCCAGGTACGTCTATGGCTCCCAACGCCACGATGGTGTCCCAGCCAGTCACTGTGGTGGGTCCCATCCAAGTGTCAACCACCAACATCCAACTCTCCTCAGCCCCAAGCTCCAGCCAGCCCCCTGGGGCCAGTGTGACTAGCACTCAGCCTTCCAGAACAGTTGTTGGGCAGGTGCAGATAGCCACTAGCATGTCTTCATCGGCCCCGTCTGGCCCTCTGTCTGCCCCCCAGCAGTTAAACCCAGGGACCCACAAACTGGAGAGCCTAAACGATGTAGCACCTGCCCAGAAATCCAGCCCCCTCGTCGTCGGCCAGGCAGTTCCCCATCCCAGCCCGTCTCCCGCAGCCTCGTCTCCCTTCCAGCAGCAGCCCCTGGCTTCCCCGCCTCCCTGCCCCAGCCCCGGAGTCACGGCCGCCATCCGAAAGGGCCCCCTGTCCCCGACCTCTGCCGCACAGGCTAAGGGTAAGCCTGCGCAGGTTGCTGCACCTGTGTCCGGCACGGCAGACTCTCAGCAGAGCCTAGAAGAGAGGTCTGCTCAGCCAGGGCCTGCTGGCGCCGGGACTGTGTCAATACAGGCTCCCCTTCCTCCTCCGGTCATCCCCGTTGTTCAGCCAGAGACTCTAGAATCAAAGACCACCCCGCCTCCAGTCTCCTCTCCACTTCCACCCCCTGCTCAAGCTGCTGGCCCAGTCCCTGCTCAGGTTGCTGTCCCCGGTCCGCCTCCTGCCCCGGCCTCAACCCCGGCACAGGTCGCAGCCTCTCCGGCTCCCGTCATTACCCCTGCTCCCTCTGTTGTCTCTCCTCCTGCTACCCCTCTCTCTCCCACAGCTCCAGCACAAAGTCCAGCTCCATCCAGCGTTCTGGTTGTTGCCGTCCCTGGACCCCCGCCAGAGGTCCCCCCACCCACATCCTCCCCGGCGGCCACTAACCCCAGTGGAGCTCCACCATCTCAGTCTGACTCGCCAGTTATGGAGTCTCCTAGCCAGCCGGCCCCAACACCTGTTGAAACCACTCAGCCTGCCCCAGGTAAATATAGAGCTAATCAGCTAATCAATCACCATGTAGTATCAGTCAATCATTGTGTGGTTCTAGTTGAGAAATCACTACTATGTGAGTAACTGAAAGATTGTGTTTTCACGTTTCTAATGTAACTTCTGAATCGTTTCCTCCTGAATTTCCTCCTCCAGCACCAGCTGAACCAGAACCATCACCACCACAGGAGCCTGCTGCCAGTGAGAAGACGAGTGAGTCATATCACTTTTAAGTATCATCACTAGGGGGGCAGGTGGCGCACGGAGATTACGTTCGTCACCAACACCGGGAGACACTAGGATTCGTCTGTTCGAATCCAGCTCCCGGCGTTGCTATCAGCTTGACTGGCCTCTCACACTGATACAACTGCTGCCAGTGAGAAGACGAGTGAGTCATATCACTTTTAAGTATCATCACTAGGGGGGCAGGTGGCGCACGGAGATTACGTTCGTCACCA